>NC_091829.1:114966943-115660693 GCF_038994185.2 Dermacentor albipictus
ACTGGCTGCACCTGGACTGCGGCCCGGCTGTACGCCAAGGGCCGTGCCACGTCGCCTGGCTGCAAGAGGTGCGGGGACCCCGAGACTCTGGAGCACCTTCTCTGTGCTTGCCCATCCTTGGCGCAGGAACGCTCCTCAGTGATCAACACCTACAGACGCCACGGCCTTCCAGCGGCCACAGAGACTGACCTGCTGTTCCCAGTGTGTCCACAGCTCCCTGCGCTGCGAAGCCTGCTGCAGTTTATAAGTTCCACGGGAATAGACACCCTACAAGCGCCCGCTACAACGCTGGCGACTGTACTGAGGACTGCCACCTGTCGCGCATAGTGGAGTCTATTAGGCCACATCCTCCCTCTTTCTCTATCATCTTTCACTACCCATTCCCTCTCCCCTGATGACGCTTCGCTGTGCTCCCTGACGGGTTGCAGAATCAAGCGTCCTTCCTTTCCTTAGATCACTATCTCTCTCGATGAAGATGACGAATACGCGGTTCAGTTGTTACCACGTCAGCTGGAAACACCGTCTGTTCTTATTCCTTGCGCTGTTCTCCATGGTCGCCACTGGGGTTTTTGTATGGGGCCGCTACCTGGTTGGAGCCCTGCCTGTTTTTCGCCGTGAGTCCCAAATTACGTTCTTCTTTCATATCAGGCGGATTATGGATGTCGTTTTGTTGCTATACCAGTAGCACGGACGCTCTAGAGGCATTCACGCTGTCGGCGTGGCCGCCGTCGCCATTATCGTGCTGTCACGCTGGCGGCACATGTACGGCTTGCACGCGGAACGTTTGAGATTCTCCAGAGACGTGGAGAGCGCTTGGTTGCAAAAGCGGCGAAACGAAGTCGTCGCACCCCCGACTCTCTGCACAATTAGCACGCACAATGTAAACCCATAAGCGTTTCTGCTGAGGTGATGTGCGTATGCTCTCGTCTGAGCAGCGAACGTCTATTTTAGCTTGTCTAACGTTTCACTAGGTGCTGCCTAACGCTGGTATTTTCCAGTCGGTCTGATCTCCCACGCCATTGAGATCCGACGCCACCAACATGTGCTGGTGCTCATTACGCTAGCGTAAGGTCGCTGTACTCCATCCATCTAACAAGCAGGTTGCAGCACTACCGAAGATATACGAAGTGTACACAGGCAATATCCTTCGGTATCGGTATATAGTTCCGGGCGTAACTGGCTGATTATTGGCTACGATAGAGAGCTTTATCTTGGCTCGCTACATGGTAGGGTACAGCGATACGTCACTGGTTAGGACCTTTGCGCATGCCCGTCGTATGCCGAGAATAACAGTAGCAGTTGCCGCCGGTAACCGTAGTAGCCACCCTAACCGTGGCATTATGGCGGCGCCCATACAGCGCTGACCACCCGCTTTGATCAGAGAGAGAGAGAGAAAAAAACTTTATTGGTTCTATCAAGGGGTTTAGCGGTGAGCCGTCTTGCGCTTGCTGCCTGGCTTCTCAGCACGGGTGTGCCCCTATTCCAGGGCTCCACTGAGCCTGGCCACTTCGCACGCGTGTTGCACGATCGCCCTTTGTGCGGTGAGCTCGCTGCTGGTGAGCAGGCCCTCCCATTGCTCCGCACTCGGGTTTTTTATGTTTATGGAATGTGTAGTTATGCTTACATTCCCATGTTATGTGGTAAAGAGTTGGTATTTCTCCGCACCATGGGCAGGAGTTTCTGTATTGTGTCGGGTACATTTTACTTAATATGTGTAGATTATAGAAAGTTCCGGTTGCCTTCTCCAGTCGGCTGCTTCCTGTTGTGTAAGTAGTGTGTGTGGCGGAGGATATTTGATTCTCTGCCCTCTATAGTAGTTTAATATTTCCGCACACGTCGGCTCCACCGTTGTAGGGTTCTCGAGAGGCTCTATCTGTCCAGCTCGGTATGTGATCGCGCGAACTAGACTGTCTGCTCTCACGTTCCCTTCTATCCCGGTATGGGCCGGTATCCAGAAAAGTTTGTGTGTCACTTTATTTCCGAGGGTTCCTGCTCCGAAAAGGATTCGCAGGGCCTCTTTACAGACTCTCCCCTGCATGTAATGCTTGCATGCAGCTTTGGAGCCTGCTAATATGGTCAGTGATCTGTTACTTCGGCAGCCTTCGGTCGCTGCAAGCGCTATGGCGACCTCTTCCCCCTCCGCTACCGTGCAATTCCTTATGGTTGCGCAGCTGATTGTCTCTCCCATGTAGTCTACTACAGCCGTAGCTGCTCTGTGTGTTCTAGTGTGCTTGTCCCACGGGTATAGCCCTGCATCCGTGTACACCGTGTTTTCCTGTGTTGCCAGGTGGCCTTCCACGTAATCTGCCCTTGCCTGCCTTCTTTTTTATACCGAAAGTATTATATGACTCATGAAGCGAAAAATCTGGCAGCGTGGCCGGAGATGATACAGAAAGACAGGTGGTCACTAAGATTTGCTCGTGCCACTGCTCGCGCGCTAGTCGTCGTCTTCCACAGCCTGCTCCGATGCCGCTAATCATACCAGCGATCCCATACTTCCCTTCTCTCAGCGATCGAAGGGGCTGACGGCACCGGTCCACTTCCAGTCGGTGCCGTGATTTTGGTAAGTTCTGTTGTGCGCTCCGATGGACGAATCTTTGTCGGAGATGTTACGAAAAGAGCCCCCTGCGGAGTTTTCCGGGGGGGGGGGGGGGGGGCCCGCGATTCCGAAGCTTACCCGCTCCCCCACGCCAAAGTGTCCTTGCCAGAGTTTTGTCATCCACATCATTTGAGGTTTTTTTTTTTACTTGCCTCTACGTTTTCACCTACAATTTTAAGGGTGCTAATGGCTTACTGCATCATTGGCGGCACGGACGTGCATGGCTTCTCATTCATAAATTCGCTTTATTTCTGCAAATCCCGACAGTACAATGACAAGCGCATTAGAAGCGGCAGTGGCGGCTGGCTCATCCATATTTTCTCACTACAACATTGTTTTATATTTACACTGGAAACACCATGCACATATACAATATATTTAAATATTTACACAGTACAAGGTTTATTATATTTTCGCAAGATGAGGTAGCCAATAAACAGTTATTTCTAAAGGTGTCGATAGCATTCGCCTAAAGAATGAACATGTTGCTGTAGGTTCACCTCGTTTCAGATTGCTTTGCGTGCTTATTTGATGAAAAACTGTGAAAAAAACCTGCAGACTTCAGTAAGAGTATGTTATCGATTCAATGGCGTATGAAATGCAAGTGGAAGATATCTGCTTCAGTATTGCTTCTCTTTCCAGTAGATAATTCTGACGACTCATTAAAAAAAGGAGAAAATCTTTAATAAGTGACAACATTTATAAAAGATGGAAACATCGTCACTTGCACGCAGAGGTCATAAATATATACAGGGTGTCCCAAATAACTATGATGCGCTAACATTTAAAAAAGTACAATTGCATTAGTCCAAGAAAACCTAGTGCATATTGTTTCCTGTGAAGTGTAGAAGCCGCCAGTAATCCTTTCGTTGACATAGTAGTTCTGCGGAAACCCGCAAGGTGGAGAGAAGTAATGAATAAGGGAAAATCAGACATCCACCCGTTCGTAGCAATTGCTACAAAGGAAACCCATACGGGTTCCTCGAAAGAAAAGCCTCATAGTTGAAGAAAAATTCGTCCTGGTCCGGGACTCGAACCCGGGACCACCGCCTTCCGCCATTCTTTCGTTGCTGAGATTAATGTAGCTAATTGCAAATAATTGTCTAACTCGAGAGGTACTATCCTAACTGTGCAAGTGTCAATGGGGCATTTGTAGGTACAGCCAAGGGACTTCTATAAAACTGCGGTATATTCGGTGACGTACTAATCGCGCACTATTTTTTCCGACTGATAAATCCCACGAAATATTAAATATACCACGTGGCTGCGCTCCCATCCGCGTCATAAAGCAGCGCCCATGAACAGGCTCCCTCTGAGTTAGCCAGAACAAAACAAAGGAAATAAAGAAAAACAACGTGATCGAGCTAGTGCATTATCTGCCGCGGCTTGGTTGAAATAACGCGTTGCATGTGGTCTTAGTAGGAAACAAACTCTGATAGCTGTTTTCTTAGCGTAAAGTGCGCGTTTGGTTCTTCTTTTACAGCGAAGCTGTATACTTCTACCGTCCAAGGAAATTTTCGTGTCGCAAGCAAAAAAATCCCCATATGTGGGCCGATCCCGAAGATACTGCAATACCGGCCCGACGCGCAGCGGAGGTGAAGCACGTGTTAAGCACCCCCATATGTGGGCCGACAGCAAAGATAGTGCAATGACGGGCCCACCCGCGGTGGAGATGAAGCAGGCGTTAAGCACTCCCCATACGTGGACCTATCCCGAACATAGTGCAATAGCTGCCCGACCCGCGGCGGAGGTGAACAGGCGTTAAGCACTCCCTCTACGTGGGCTGATCCCGAAGATACTACAATGCCGGGCCAACCCGCGGCGGAGGTGCAGTCTGCCATTAAGGGGCCCACATACACAGCTTTGCTGGTCATCCTTCTTCACAGAGCGGAAGGGCAGAGTGGAAGCTGCAAATGGCAACAAAAGGAAGGCCGCAAATATATATCAGTCATGGAAGTGTGGCAGTATACCAAACGCATCGACTATTATCAGAAATTACGAAAACCTGAGACAAACTGGCAGCTTCCCGAAACAGCCGCGAAGGAGGTATCTTTGAGTCCTAGCCTACCCACGGATGTTCTACCATGTATGGCCTCAAACCCGCATGCTCGCGTAGGGGACGTGGCCGCCCAGGTACTTCCAAGTCATCAGTTTGGAGCAGTCTGAAGCTGTCGAACTTTCACTCGTGCCACCTTAACCAGCACCAATACGTGGAAGATAGAGACCCGCAGAATGGTCTAGCTTTCTTGAACTGGGTCCTCACAAACGCCGATGAGCCTCCGGACATGTTGAGCAACACCATGTGCATAGATGAACGCTCAGGTGAATTTGCATAATGCATACTATTGGAGTGAGTCCAATCCACACTGGGTAAAGCGCCCTGAGCGCAAATACCAGTGGTCGTTCAGTGCATGGTTCAAAATTTACGCCGGTGCTATAATCGGTCCAATCTCCTTCGATCACACACCGACGACCGCGTTACGTGGACGAAATCCTTGAAGGAGTGGGGGATGCGAAGTCCCGCTGTCACATCTGCACCTTCTGTGGTATCAGCAAGATGGGGCACCAGCACACAGCAGCAGCCGGGCATGAAACTGGCTGGATGCGACTTTTCGTGCGCTATAGATTGGAAGGCACTGGCCTGTAAATTGACCGGCTAGGTCACCTGACCTCTCTCCGCTCAATTTCTTTCTGTGGTGTTATGTGAAAGATCGTTCTTAAATGATCGAGACGACGACGTGAGATGAGCTCAAGGCAAGGATAATCGATGTCTGCCGTAGAATTCCAGCATCGATCATCAAGAACGTCACTGAAGCTGGGATAAAGCGGACTCAGTACTGCCTATAGATGCAGAAGGGCACCTATTCGAACACGCCCTCTAGGCAGCAGCTGCTGTTCAACGGCGCTTACGAATCGACAGATAATAAGGGCCTCTTAAATCTGATGGTTTTCCTTTTTTATTGTTTTTTGTGCAGACGTCCCGATTCGCAATTCGGCTCATTTAATAGTGGTGCGTTTAATTTCTTGAACGCATCGATTTCGCCTTTTCTCTACACGTGCGTCGCTTCCCTGTCTAAGTTCGCTTTTATTTTATGCCATGGACCTGTTGTTGGAGCACGTGATACACTATCATGTAAAATAAAACAGTCATTTCAATTTGGCTTTGGTCCGAAACAAGTTTCTGGCGCGAAATATAGCTGCGCGTGCACACTTTCGATGTGGCGCGAGCAAAGCCGGGATTTTGAAACATTCTGTGCCTATTACATTAGTTTTCGCGTTTTGGGCGTGGTCAGAGAGGCGCTTCGGCCGCGTTATGAAGGGCCTCTTGCTGTCGATGCGATCAGTTGGCCTTGAAAAAAAGACAATAGGTGTGACTTAAAAATGAGAGAAAGGAATAGCTGCGAAGACGTGAAACCTGCTGTTGGCGCTCCTTCCGTAGTTATCAACGTGATGCCCTGCCTCTTCGGTTTTTAGACAGGCAAAACAGTTGCTTTTAATCAGCTTACTTGAGGGCGCTGCTTTATGAGGCGTGTGGGAGCGCAGTCACATGGTATATTTTCTATTTCGTGGGGTTTCTGTACCACTCGGAAAAATTAGTACGCAATTAGTACGTTGCTGAAAATACCGGCGTTAGATGTCCCTTGGCTGTGCCTGCAAATTTCTTATTGACACTGTCATAATAAGTACATTACCTCTCGAATTAGACAAATAATTACAATCACTTACGTAAATCTCATTAATGAAAAAAGTACTGGCGGCTACTCCACTGTACTGGAAACCATATATACACTAAATTTTCCTCGAGTAACGGTTTTTCGAAGACTTGGGGCCTGATAGCATAGACACCGTGTACAATTCACTCAATAACCGAAATAAAGCCAAGCTGGATTCACTTCGAATCAGAGTCAACAGCAGTCATGCGCAGCAGCGCTTATACTTGGATTCACAGTAAAACGGAGAGAGAGAGAGAGTACAGTTTCTCCCGAAAGGCGAAGCAGCTAGTATTAGTGATAGCGAAGTATGCGAGAATTCTACGAAGGAAGATTACACCACCCAGAGACGCCGGATGCTTGATGGCGCAAGAAGACTCGGGCTCTGAAAGTGAAATGTCGTCTACTATGAGGCCTGGTAAATACCCATGTAAGACCGTCACTTCAGTGAACAATTCTTCGAGGTCATACGAAGTTTCTTCAAATTCAACTATATATATATATATATATATATATATATATATATATATATATATATATATATATATATATATATATATATATATATATATATATATATATATATATATAATACCCAGGAGCTCTAGAGAAATTGTACTGACTGCATAGTAGTCGTAGTCGCATTTACTTACAACCAGCATTGTCTTCATCACGAAGTATTAATTAATTACTTTTAATTAGTGAACTTTTCATTATTGCTTGAATCGCAAACATATCAATTACAAAGTTGTAGGGCACCTTAACTAACCTCCGAATCAACCATTTGTTTCGTGCTGAAGTGGTCCTGGGGTGCTATGCAGGATGCGCCGAGTTTCTCGTTCACCCGAGTTTTACCCGAGTTTGCTCGACGGCAGTCAGTGAACGGAGATAGCGCGGAACGCGCCGAAGGTGCAGGCCAAAAAATATGTAGACAAAAAGCCGCGTATGACCACATGAGCGCACCCTGCGCGGCACGCTGCTTCCACATTTCAAGCGCAGAAGGCTGCACAACGAAACGCGCCAGCGCCGCGTATTGTTATCAACGGATAGTCGCAACTTGGCGATACCGTGACTGCCCCGCTGTCTGTCTGCACACTTGCCGTGAGCCGCTTGCCACGCCTTTCCCGGGCGCGTCAAGGGCGTGCCTCATCTTTCGGGCACTGTCTTTCTATCCTCCATCGAATGCGAACAGGGTACTTGCAGCGCATTCTTGCACCTGCACTTTCACTCAAACGAATACGTTAATACACAACAAATAAAATAACGAACATTTTTATTTCTTTAGGTATCTGTTTTTCGTCTTGAACGCTAGAAATTTGTGATGACAAACTGAGATCGAGCAAATTATTAAATTTTGTACTTCTTGCCGCGAGTGGCGACAGGGAGGCGAAAGCTTAGAAGCGGTACATTAAAGAAGGTCGCACGCACGAGGGCGTTCATACGGTGATAAGTCGCCTAGGGGCGCTGCAGTGCTATTCTCAATAAAGTCGGTCATGATCCATGGAGGGTCATGGCCACTCTTTCTCTATTAGGGGAATAGAAACGCAGCGCCGCGGTACGGCTGTTCATCGCAGGCGCTTCACTAGGCTATTAAGGCCCCCGCTTTACCGACTAAAAACGACGCAACAGCTGTCGCTGCAACATGGCGGTATGTTATTTTAGAATGCGTAGTGACGCAGTTCAGTGAAAATGTACCAGTTTATCTTTGTGCGTGAAGCCTCTGCGATACATTGCGAAAATTGCGTGCTTCCCCAGCGACACAATTCATCGCTTGTCATCGCTTGCCCAGTGAAGGTACCTCTGAGCGCATGTACGCAGTATATGAGTGTGTTGTGCCGTCGAAGGTGCTTGCGGATTACCTTTGCTGGAGCCAGCAGCGATCGCAGATGGATATCGTAACGATATCGCAGCACTCGCATTTTGGCAGGTGAGGGCTCTTGTGTGCAGTTATGAAATCGGATTTCGAACGGAGAGAGGTGTTGGAACTGTTGAGTGCGCAGTGCTTGTGATGAAGAAATGCCATTGCACTGGGTCTAGAAGAGCGAGCGATTCTCGGACGCTGATCGTGTTTACGACGCTGTGGCTCCGTTTCATCACCGATGACAGAGCAGCCATCTCAAACCACTGCTGCAATACGCATTCCTCAGCATCGTCGTCCCCCTCGACGCATCGACGCCTTGCAAGCAGCTACAGTGACGTGCCGATAATTATTTACTGTGCGCTACGCGCCACAATGCAGGCAATGAAACCGTGTTGTGCGGCCATCTCAGCCCGAGAAGATGTATGCATAAGCCAGCGACAGCCAACGCTTTGTTTTTGATAGTGGTGCTCAGTACATCCCCGATGACGGTGCGTTGTGCGTGTTTTATGTCGGCGGTCAAGATTGTTGATGCCTCTCAGCTCGACACCGCGTCGCTGTTGCCGGAAGATAAGTTGGGCGTGGCTTAACTGTAGTGGGTGCGCGCACAAGAGTTACATGCCTCGCGCGGGGCGTCCCCTCTGGTTTTGATTGACAGGCGAACTCGTGCTAAACTCGTACATCGCGAAACCCTCTCCGAGTTCAACTCGGGAACATGGCGGCGGCAGCAGCAGCCTGTTTCATTGCATCCAGCGGCAGCAAGCGTCAGTATGACCGTCCGGACCCGTTCACCTGCATGACCGACGGGGAGTTTCAGCGTCATTTTCGCCTGTCGAAGACATCAGTGCGCTGGCTGTGTGACGAGCTAGGCGAAGACTCTCGTCTACGGAGACAGCATGGCGGGCTTGATTCGCTCACCGTCGTAGAGCAAGTCATCTGTGCCCTCTGTTTCTACGGGTCTGGGAGTTTTCAGGGAAGCGTCGGCGCCGAGCGTTACATTGGACGCCATCAAACTACTGTTAGCAACTGCGTCAGAGATGTGTCTGACGCGCTTATCGATGCGGCAGTGCGTAAGCGGAGGCTAGCTTTCCAGAATACTGCGGCGGAGCGCGCATATATAAAAGAATGCTTCCTACTTCATGGGAACGTTACGAACGTAGTCGGGTGTGTCGACGGAACGTACGTAGGAATTAGGGCGCCTTCAATGTCAGCATTACTGTGATTAACAGACTTTTTCGCTGGTTGATCACTTTTTGCCGATTATTCTACTTGTCTGTCAGGGTGCCTTCCAAATGGCTCACTTTCTTGGGAAAGAGGTTAATTAAGTATAAATAGATAAATGGATATCACAAATTGTGTGAAGTAACCTATGAATCCTAATCTCATAAAGAACTTGGGGTTCTTCATTGGTGAAGTTACTAAGTATGCACAATGCTGAATTTTGGTCATGCGTAATCTATCGGCCGCACTATGAAACAGCAAGGCATTGCACAATTTGTTGCAGCGCGAGATGTGGATGTTGCGCCAAGCCGATTGTGCCTATGCATTTGTGGCGAAATGAAAATGCATTTAGAATCTTAGTGTGTTGGCTTGCATGAAGAAAATACTTCAGATTGTTTGCTTTGTTCACTGTCGATGCATGTGCCAGAGGTTCAGTGCATCTTCTTTATTAGGGGGGCGGCGTTATTCTGGATGGATAAATTGTATATTTTCGTCTCATAATGGGGCTCTAATTCTTAAGCAGTAAAGCAATGCACATCCGATACTCTGCAGAACTCTCTGTACGTGAAGATGTCATGAAACACCAAGGCAAAATTACATATCGGGAGAAATGTGGTGCAGATGCCAATGAAAAGTGGGTCTTTCACCCACCATGATAAAAATAAAAATTGCAGAGCAAATAGACCATTTGTACAGCTTTAGAGCAATGATTACACAAAACGTGATATGCCCAAACGAGTAAACGCTTGCCGCAATGCCAAAGTAGGCTGAGCGACATGCAGCATATATTGGCATTGAACATGTCCCGTAATCGTTATTTTTATTGTAAGCCCTCGCTGTCACATCTTTCCCTCCAGCACTCCTTTTACTGAAACGTGGCACTGTCTTTCCATTGGTGTCATGATGATAATGGTAATGGCAGCAGCAAGGCTGTTTAATGCTTGCCTCTTTGATTCCTGCTAGTTTAGTGGTAAAGAATATGGCACGTGCATACATACAGCTGTGCTGCAAAATTTAACATTTGTGATTTTTTTGGAGAGCTAATTTGTGTTAGGAAATTTCAAAGATGTGCACCATTGTGGCCTAATAACTAGAGCATTGGTGAGGTTGAAGACGGTGTATTGGTATAGAAGCTTGAAGTTTAATTGCACAACCACAACAATTCGACGGGACACAAAGAGAAATACACACAGCAGAATGCCTTGCTGTGTGTGTTACACTTCTTTGTGTGCCGTTGAATTGTTGTGCCGTCCAACTTCAAATAGTGCATTGGGCTTCTTTGGTGCACGACAGAGGAAGTGTGAGCTATTCGACAGCATGCCAGTGCCTTGCCACAAAATTATGGAAGTCGGAAGGTTTGCAAACAAAGCTTTGCTTTCAAATCCACCTGCTCATGCAATACAAGCGCTGATTGAAAGAACCATCACAAAAAAATTATGGTGAAATTAATGGCCTGTGAAAAGTGTAATTTGTATATAGACACTGTTGACATAATAGGTGCCATACCGGTCTCAAAATTGTACTGGACAGAGCAGTTTGTTTCCTATGTGAAGCACAACCTCCCATTATATGCTGTGCAAATGACCAAGTTCAGTTTGTTTTGACGTGCTACACAATGTTCAGTGTAATCTGTTTTTGATTCTAAAGAAATGCCAAACACCACCTCTTTTTCAAGGACGTCATGGGAATATTTGGCGAGACCTTTTTCAGCCCCTCATAATGGAAGTGTGGCCAGCCAGCTTTGCTTGGATGCCTTTATAGATTTCTGCTCCTGATCATTGTGTGCTATTAAGTTGCAGAAGTCTATGCAACTGGTGCAAGGCATTACGTGTTTCTATAGTCGGATGCGACTTTAGAAGGCTGCGGAATCTGCACTTCAAGGCAGGTGAACACAAGCCTGCACCAATGGGCACGCACTCTAGACTGACATCGCGCCGCCGGACAGTCTAATACCTGCTCGTTGGAGAGGGACTATTTAGACGTGTAGGCAATTGGCTGCTGCGCTTTGGTCATCTGGGTGGGGCCTCTCCTGTCTTCTGAAGTTTTATCCGTCTGTAAAGGATGCTGCTTTTCATACAACACAAAACTACAAAGTGTACAATTATTTGGCCTATGAAATGGATACATCAGAAGTGTGCTATGCAAGGGCTTAAGATGTGTGAAATTTGGTACATGCATTTATGAGACAACGTTAAAGAACATGTGGTATGGAACATGCATGTAATGGCACATTTGAATCGGGGAGTGTTGCAGTCATATGTACAGTCTATAGGTGATAGCATTATTAAGCTCCTGCTGTTTCCTGTCTTCATTGTGAATTACACACACCGTTCATCTTGTGGCTAATCAACACGCACTGTATTCTTGCACATAGAACAAACAGAACGATGACGTGTATGCTGCATTAGTGTATTTTTTATTTACATGGTCCAAGAGTGGCACAGGTTGTCTTACGTTTTTGCCTATTTTGAAGGGACACCAAGTGCATGTTACAAGTCTCCTAATATGCACAGCACAGTGTTTACTGCAATAGTTTTATTCATGTTCTTGAATAATAAACAAAATATTAAACTGAAAGCTCCTTTATAAGGTGTCTTCTGTGGGCTCGACAGGAGAGCAGTGAGGGCACCGATACTGCTGTTGCAGAGCAGCCCTCTGGACCTCTGCCACACTCTCAAGAGCACGTGCCTGGCGCTCGCCTACTGCCACCAGGCAGTCGAGTGCCCCCACCAGCCGAATGTTTTGCTGCAAAAAAGTGTATTGGAATGAATCAGCCGCATACAAACCATTATTTACAAAGAAAAATGCTCGTTGCACTATTAGTACTAAGTGCCCTTAACTGTGGAAGCCTCTAGTGTAGTATGCATAATAAAACAATGCGTTGGGGCAACGTTGCTTTATTTTTCATAACTGGGGTTTTCTTTTTCAGAGCCAATTGTCATGTTCATGTTGATTAGTGTGCCAGCAGCTGAGGTGGCCCCGCACCTTCACGAGTCTCTACTGTCAGCACCACAAACCTATTTTTGTTCGCTGCAAAACAAATGCCTCACCCTACAATCCCGTCTTAAGCCTGTTTCACATGATGCGATTTTCGTCGCACCGGAAGTGTGATTTCCGTCGTTTGCGATGAAAGTCGCAGTGCCGACCCCCCGATTTTCGGCTGCGACCAACCGGTTGGTCGCACAGTCGCACCGTCGCACCGATCGCTGCGATTTTCCGTCGAAATTGCGCGGAGAGCTGTCAACGAAGCTATTTCGCCGGTTTGTATGGGTTTGTTTTGGAAAATGGCGCCTCACATGACAAGTGCAATGCGCGGAGACGCGGATCGTCGAATTCGGTACGTACGCGAGGGGAGAATAAAAAACTTGTACTGCAGATTGCATTCTCCGATTGCTATGCGTTTGTTGACACGCTACACAGCAAATGAAGTGCATTTTCACGGTTGCTTCGTACGCCTTTGCGAGTTGTGAGTGCTAGGAGGTGTTCGATCCCCAGCACACGACGAGGTCGTCACAATTTTCTTTTGTTGAGTAGCATGCAAAAATCGCGCTTACGGAGCGGCTTGAATTATCTCAACCTCGGCAAGGGCAAATGACAAGACAGCAAAGTACCCGAAGTTTCAACGTTGCGCTGAACGCGGTACCGTTCAGTTGCATTTTCTTGTCGGTTTTCAAGCATGAATTTCCAGATGCATCTTGACAGCTTATCTTGCCTCTTATTAAATTTGACACAGCAAAAGTGTAGGCTATCGTAATGAATTTGCTACGATAGCATTAAATCCGTGGCTTGAATAAAATATTACATGCGCGTTAAGTTGCACCTCTTCTCTTGAGAATTTTTTTTTTACTTCCACAGAAACCAATAAACATTGACTATGTTGCGGACCTTGTATCCTTACTGCATCTGTATGAACACTTACTCTGCAAGGTAATTAACTGTACAGCTAGTAGATTAAATAAATTGCTTGCTATAGTGGCACAGTGACAACGTACCCTCCTGCACAATTATGTAGAACTCGTGCAACAATGCGAAAAGCAGGCAAACGGCCAGTTCTTGTGGGGATAAAGCAGTATAAAAGGACACGTTGAAGAAAATTAAATCAAAACTGTGCAGTGAAGTCAGCCAGTACAAGCAGTTCTTGCACGTTCACAGCTGATCAAGTGTGCAGAAACATTCATGCCTTACATGTTGCTAGCAAGTTTCTAATAAGCTTGCGATCACATATATTAGTGTGTAAACCCATATAACAATATCCGCTGCGATTACTATCTTTATAAGTAATGAATTACCATGCTACTTGCAAGAACATATATCACCCGAGAATTTTAGAACAAATTTCTGCATTTCAACTATACACAATATGTGGTTTATTTAATAAAAGACCACAAACT
The DNA here is from genome assembly GCF_038994185.2 of Dermacentor albipictus. Taxonomy (NCBI): domain Eukaryota; kingdom Metazoa; phylum Arthropoda; class Arachnida; order Ixodida; family Ixodidae; genus Dermacentor; species Dermacentor albipictus. Next base: position 114,980,723 of record NC_091829.1, read on the forward strand.
GGGCTTTTTTGCAATGACAAACTTATTCTAAACTTTACTTACATACAGGCAAGAAAAAAAATTATAGACAGAAATATTGTTCTTCAGTTTGTTCACCTGCCACTGTGGCTATAGCATTATGCTGCTAACACAAGGCGAGGGGTTGATTTGCCAGCCATGGAAGTCGCATTTCGATGGGAGTCATAGGTGAGAAAAAAAGCTCTTGCACTTAGATTTAGTTCATCCCCTTTTATTGAACCCTTACACTTCAAAATACTATTGCATAGGGGGGCATGCTTATGCAAAATCTAACACCAATAGAAAGCAAAGGGCAGAATTGTAAAACAACCATCTTTCATGATAATTCGAGTGTGTAAATATTCATTGCATCAATATGTATTGTTCCACAGCACTGCACAAATAAGCATGATCAGGTATAGCAAGTACTCTGTCAGGAAGCTGGTTCTACAGATGTATAAATGTCAAGGCACGAATGCTCATACTACGTCGCACACATAGCACAAAGAACACCTTTTTCAAAAGTTGTCCCTTCTGGCAGATATGAGTGGGCCATAAGCAGCAGAAACTTTATTGCAGGACATTATGTAATACCGCTTATGAAAGAATGAAGAGAGTGAAGAGGCTTTTAACAGCAGTACCTCATGCTGCTCTAATAAGAGGAACGATGAGCAAAAACATTTCTGGTAGAGCACTTAAACAGTAACTTTCTGAAAGACTGAAAATTCCAGGTGAGAGTTGGAGGTACATTTGGCCCACACACACCAACAACACGGGCATACTACATGAAACACTACAGCCTATGGTGTATTACAGTCTATGGGAAAGCTATCTTACACAGAAATCAAGAATGATGCAACAAGCCCTCGACAACACTGCAGACTTTCTTGGCCAGTCTGGCCTCTCGCTTTCTGATAAGTCAGCTCATATCAACGTTGGAAAAAAAGAAAGACTAGAATCAAGAACTACCCCAGACTGCACATTGTGATCCACATAGCTGGACAAATATGCCCGCAAGTCAACATCCACAAATCCTCAGCAAGTGTAAGCACAGGACGGCAGAGCCAGCACGTGGGTGAAACAATTATGCAGTGCCTGTACGCAACTTCCACATCTGGTGAAAAGAATAATCTCGAAATAATGGGGATGGAAGAGTGGATACTATAGAAAATCGCAGATGTTGTGCTTGTGTCCAAGGTATCGTACGGTATGAATTACCAGCAGCACACAAAAAGACAACTCATCGAATACAGGCATTGGGTAGTAATAACAGGTCTTTCCAGCTGTACCATGCTTGAAGACCTCTATGAGAAAGTAACGAACAAGCACCTAGACGGAGTAGAGTTGCAGCCTGCAGCACAAATTCTTTGTCTCAAGAGCTCAGAACCTCGTCCCAAGATACTATTCCAGCTAGCATATGAGATGCAAAGACGACTACCTCTCCCTTCAGAAACACAACGTCGGGAGTACCTGAACTTGAAACACAACAGGCCCATACCGTGGAATATGGGGGCAAACAATTAGGCCAGAAGACTATATGCAACTGCAAAACACACAGAGGAGGTTGCTAATCGTGAAGATGCAAACAAACATAAGGCACATATAGTACACTGATCTGGCAATAGCAGTGTAACAGTAGTACGACACTACATAAACTAAACCCCATATAAGTGAGTACTGTTCCAGGTCATCCTATGCCTAGAAAGGCTGAACTGAAAGCAATCAAAGCAGCACTTGTAGTGCAGATTACACCCTGCAGAACACCCTGCATGGATTCACCAGAAACAGTCTGTGCCTGCACATCACACAAGATTGTCAGGAAAATCAGGTGATTGACACGCGACTTGCAGGCACATGGCCAGAAATTAAATTACAGGATACGTAGCCATGCAGATATTCCAGGACACAAGCAGGCTTATAAGCCCGACATAATAACTGAAAACTAGATGAGTTTGTGTGTATTCATTATTAACTAAAGTGCAACAGATAGACAACAGACAAGAACGAAGCGCTCTGTGTGTTCATTTCATTCCTGTCCATCACATTTCTGTTGCAATGTAGTTAATAAATTCACGAGGCTGCACAGAAGAATGACACCTCTGCCCCAGGGCCCGATTTCACATCCAAACCCACGCGTGTGTGCGCGCGCACACACAAATGTTGCAAGAGTGCATAGCGTGAAGCAGGATCAACAGGATGACACTAGATATGGATGAGGACTAACTTTCCACTGAGGTTCATTTGTAAAAATGTGGCGAGTCATATAAATTACCAGAAAAAAAAGGACGATGAGCAAGACGAGAACAAGGTGAAAGCAGGAGCCAGCGTTTCGACAAGTGGACTTGTCTTCTTCAAGGTCCACGTGTGGAAACGTTGGCTCCTACTTTCACCTTGTTCACATGTTGCTCATCATCTTGAATTTCCATCTCCTGCCTTCCCCGAGTTTTCCCCACAAAAATAAAGACATCTTTGAAGGACAAATAAAAATTGGTGCTTGATGCAGTCAAACGTAAATAAAAATGCTACACAAAGAAAATAGAGAAAAATTCAAAGTGCAGGAAAAAATCATTACAGTTGCCAATCCTGCATGCCAGCACCTTTCAGGAAACACTGTTGTTATTCCAATAGACAGACTGACTGCTTGCTTATGCAAGCACATTCTTCCAGTTCCATGCCATTGGGAAAAAAATGAGTTTCCTGGAAGGTAGCCACATGCACACTTGGTGATCACAATGTTTTTTTCTCTCGACTTGTATACCTATATGTATTTTCTCTCTTTCCTTCTTTTATGTTTGCTTTCATCAAGCACTAGTCTTTATCAGGTTTTATTGCTGTACTACTTCATGGTAACCTTTATAGATCACTGCATTTTCTCAATAAACCTTTTAATTAGAAGTTAGCATACCCTGTTCTTACTGCTTCACACTGTACATTCTTGCTACATTGGCCAAATAAAAAATTTTGTAAGGTATCATGAGGGCCATTAAAGTGACTTGTTGCAGTCTAAAAAAAACGAATAGCCTGGCTGCAAATGGCACCAGAGAACACATAGGACAAACAAGAAAACCGATATGATTTAACAACCAAAATTTTAATGTACACACCGAGTAAATGCTCGCTGACAAGCAATAGACTGAACATACACAAAAAGGAGAAGCGAAAATTCATGTGCGTTTCCTAACAGGAAATGCATCCATTTCTAACGGAGGCTGTGCTGACAAGATTAACCCAGCATTTTTAAATCTACAGCTTCCGTAACTTCTCTAGGCAGCCGATCTGCACAGAATGCTAGCTTCTTCCTCTACAATGCACGCTCAGATGTGGAGAGTGCATTGTAGAGGAAGAAGCTAGCATTCTGTGGAGATCGGCTGCCTAGAGAAATTATGGATGCTGTAGATGCAAATACACTGGAAGAATCTTGTGTCAGCATGGCCGCTGTTACACTTTCAGAGATGGATGCGTTTCCTGTTGGGATCTGTATTGACACACATCAGATCTTGCTTCTGCTTTTTGTGTAAATTCGATTTATTGCTTGTCAAACGGCATTTACTCGGCATGTTCAATAAACTTTCATTTGTTAATACACCTCATGATTGTCTCGGTCTCTAGCAGAAAGGTGTTCATTCTTTTTACAGTGAAGCTGTATATGCCTATGTGAAACACTCATGGTCCGATCCCAAAAACCCTAGTGTAGGGGTATGAGCCATTGCATTCGTCTTGCATGATGGACGCAGACAGTTCTTGTTGGGTAGACATAGAAATGCTTATGCATTTCAAACATACGCTTATCTGCGTATTATTGCAGGGAAGGGACACAGAGGGGGATGGGGTTAAGACAAGATCGTGATGTCATTATTATCTCACAGCAAAGGTGTGGTGGGCCATTGGCTAGACCGATAGTGACGTCGTTTCTCTCTAGCAGCAGAGCACGCGTGCAGCAGTCTCTCAGACTTCCCAATAGGTTCGAAAATGTGTCCCTGTATTTAATTAAATGAAATGTGCAACCCCGCTGTGTCACTTCGTAACTACAGTGCATAACTGAGCCATAAACATTATGATTAACGCATTACAAAACACAAGTGCATAACGGAATTCAGAAAGACTTTGATGGACCCGCTGGATTTACACAATGAACCACTCATTGCACTTTCCATGATGGTGATCTTGCAAAGTGCAATGTGTGGCATTCCAAATAAACAATGTGATAAACCCAAGTCAAACATGTGCATAACCTCATTAAGAAACACAAACATAACCAATAATATATAAAGACTTGAATAAACCATTGGAATTAACCCAGTGATAAACACTGTGGCTGCACATTTCAGCTTCGCTGGTTTACCGTCTGTACAGGGTGCATGGGCAGTAACTTTTTCTGTTATTGTTTGTTAAGTATTGTATAATGTTGTGCCAGTAAAATACGTTGGGCTAGTTGGTGTAATGTATTGGTACTGCTTTTTTTGCTGTTTTTTTTTCTTAATGTTGTGCCCTTCTTCCTTATGTAACAACTTTTTTATTCCCCCTTGCATAATACTCCAACCTTGCAGCCTGCGAGGTATATAAATAAGTACATAAGCATGTCATTCGTTCATCTGCATACACCTCGCACCATTCCTTGCTCAACAAACGTCACTGCGTTGATGTCTCGCAGCATGCATCTACATTAACTGCCATTTGCGTTTCGGTATGGTTTGTGAACAGTGTAATGCATAAAGATTACATGACATTAAGGTTGTGACCTATGCGGTGCATAAGCAAACCTTGCAAAAGATGACATGTTGGATTGTTGAAAATAAGACAAATTGTATATATCGCAGTTACTTTAACAGCATTTAATTGACCACTTGACAGAAACTTCACTTCGCATAGATTCCAACACGTACACTGAATCTGCAGTTTTTTTTTTCCTTATTAATGCAGTCGTTACTGCATGGCCACATGGTAGATTTGAAAACAAAGTCAAATAAATTAGTTTGTTGCAATATAACAATGTGTGCAGATCACTGCGATTGTAACACGACAACTTAATACAAACATGCACAATATAGGATGCAGACAAATGCTCAGGACAATCTCCAGAATGTTTGCATCCTGATACTTATGAAAGTGAACGGTTTCATTCCATGGCTGTCAATGAGAGGGAGAGAGAAAACTTTATTGTGTTCGTGGAACAAAAACGCATTGATAAGCTTAGACATATAGTCATTGCTTAACACTTTCGCAATGAATAATTATAGCTTGCTATCGACATTGGAGCAGCCTTTCGACAGCAAGAAAAGGAATCAGTTTTTCCAGCTCTGAACATTGAATTGCAGGAAATGCAAGCAGGCATAATATTCTGCCAATAAAATCTGTTTAGGAATACAAAATTGGAACAAACATTGAAGCTCGCATTTCTACTTTCTCTGGCTGAGCAATCTAGTTTGAAATGACTCCCATAAGCATGTCATAACAATGTTGACCTTACACAGGTTAAATGCATGACTAGCTTAAGAAATCTGGATGATTGCTATAAATTACAGTGAAGAAACTATAATATCTAATAACATTAATAATATAATAATAATATTTATTTCCACAAAACAGGCTAACCGTGAGAGGCGTCCGAGGCTGAGCAGAAAGCTGAAAAATTCTACGGCAAGTGCGCCTGCCGTGGGCCTACGATCCTGCATTATGAATAGCGCGCATTGATATGGTCTTGTTAGAAGTTCCGAGTATACTACCAGCGCGAGACACGGGACAACAAAGTGGACGAGAAGCGTGTCTTTTAGAATGCTATGTTACAACGTGCAGGTTTCTACAAAAGCGACGGTAACTGCTCGAAACATTTGATGCGTCGGCTTTTGCGCCTTTAGAAATATTCAGAGATGGCTCCCATATATATGTTCGCAGCGCAAGCACGGCGATGGACGAACCAGGCTAGCGCTAAGGTTGAATTTCACAACACAGTTTTCATTCCACGTCGTAATCACACTGATCGTTTGAGGCTTCGTTCAGGGGCACACGCGGGCGTTCGGGTTGGTGCTTCTTGTTGCGTTTGGCGTAAGAATATGGCTAGGAGCAGGCACCACATATGTGCAATGACGGGCAATATACACGCATCGTTTCTCCAGAAGCTGACGCCGAGCACGGGTAGCGCGAGGATCTTGCTGGGCTTACACAACTTCGTGGCAGCCGAATTCCGAATACTGCATATACGGTGAGGGTAGCTATATGAACTTCTGGATAGGTCATCTTGTAGATTGTTGTAGCGAAGGCAGAACGAAACGGTCATAGAAGGCAGATAAGACAACACACAGCGCTGAACCATAGAATAAAGAATCGCTGAACCACCTGCGAACAGCTGTTTACGTGCGCGATGTCGCACTGAACTACAGAAACCGCTGTCGCGCACCCCAAGACAAATCTTAACTAACGTTCTTAAATTAGTAAACGTACATATTATTTGCTTCTAATCAAGAGAAGTCAATAATATTATAGTGTAAACGTTTTATTCACTAAAATAAAAGAATTATGCACCGTGTCTCACGAAACCTGGCAGTAAGCAACCCTGGGTGTCGCACCAGTCGCATTGTTGAAATCGCAATCATGTGAAATGAGCCCTCTGAAAATCGCATTGCGACGCGTGCGACAGCACCGATTTTCGTCGTTGCAGTCGCAGCATGTGAAACAGCCTTTATACGAGCTGATTGCATCCTATGCCTACAAACATCATATTTTTGTCCCATTACGCAATTTTCTACCATCCTCGGGTGTAGTTCTCTCTCCTTGACATCCATTCTGTCATGCTTATGTAATCACCTGATATGAATTGGCAACAATGAACGTGCATGGCTTGCCTGCCGATTCCTTTCTTTTTTTCTTAATCTCAACTAGCATATCAGTTGCCACGGTTTACTACGCCACTGTCTTCCTGCCTTAATGCTATCTCCAACAATTTTTGTTACTTCGCTTTCTGCACAGTCCTTGACATCTCAAGTTTCTTTGTTAACCTCCAGGTTTATGTCCCATATTGCATAACCGGTGGAATGCAATGATTCTAGACTTTTTTCGAGGATATCGGTAACGTGGCGATCACGATTCGCTAATGCCTTCCGTGTGCTGTTCAACCCATGAAATTCTTGTATAAGTTTCCTGCTTTACATCAGTACTTGCTATTGATATTTCACTTGGATAAAGATGCTCCTTCATAAATTTTGCTGGCTTAATGTCACTCATGAATTTCTGTTATCTCACCAAGTTAGTGAAGGTTACCTCCATCTTTTTCATATTTTCGCGGGCCCACTTGCATGTAAAAGCACGAACACTCATTAGTTCTCACTGCCTTCTTTAAACTGCTGGACATTCAGTTCGTTACTACAAAAGTGACTTAATCCGTGCACTCTTACTATGCTAAACATGAAACAGTAGAAATATACTTATCTGCAGTTTGTCGATGTCTCCTTCACTGTGTTGGTAGCGAGATCCATCGTCGGTACCACCTCCTTGTCGCATCGTAGCTATATAGGATGTCTGCCTTTTGCCCACACTATGTAATGTTCGTGACGCTCGCAGTCACGCAGAGTGGAGGAACTCAGCGCACTCGCAGAAGCAGCACCGGACAAGTTGTTTCTTCAGCACTTCGCCGTGAACAGTAGGTGCGCGTTGCGATCTGTAAAATCGCCGAAGCTATTGGCAGTCTTACCGGGTGCACGGGAAGATTGCTCACGGAGGAACAGAACTATCCAAGAAATAGTAGCCATCGTCGAGCCTGATCACTACGTCGCGCACTGCAAGCTCGTTGTACGGGTTTGTTTACACTGGGCCTCTCTGATTCTTAGCCGCCATTCTTGCACGGTGAATGGATGTGATGACGCCACTACAGCGTTCCCTCGTGGTATAATGCGAAGCGTACTAAATTACAAATTAGTCTAAGACGCATTCAGTGCACATCTCGTAAGCTTCAATATGCTTCTAAACCACGTTAAAGTAAATAATAATATTGTACTAAATGCATTTGATTTACAACTTGCTTCTGCATGTAATGCACTTGGTCGAACGACAAACTAGTGAAAGAAGGCACGACCATGCACCGACAGTATGATCACGTGTGCCCCAGTTTGTCGACCGCCCAGAAGGCAACACCCAAGGAATGATAGCCAGCCAGAGTGGATCTAGATAAACCAATGAAACTGGATGCTTGTCGAAAGATAAGCTGTGTCTCGGTATCATTCGTGCTTTCATCTTGAGGTGTCGCCAGAGCTCGTGAAGATCCCGAGTTTAGCCAAACTCGGCGCATCCTGCATAGCACCCCTGGTTGTTTTTTTTCCAATAAAACATCAATGCCCGCGAAATAGGCGAAACACGAAATAGATGCGCACTCGCAAACCGCTACTCAAGCGCCTAGAAGCTAAATATATACGGCTGCATTCTGTTATCGCCGCATCGTACAAGGCTCCGCAACGCTTATCAATGCGTCAGCGGCGTGTTCTCTCGATGCCGCGACCATCACATAGCGTTAAGCCCTGTATCGAGCGGCCGCCGCTAGTAAAGCCGTGTATCTTTGGCTATTCGCTTGGGAGCGCTTGAGTAGCGGCGCGCGAGCGCCTATATATTTCGCATTTTGCATGTCCCGCGCGCTTTTCTTTCTTTTTCTCGGAAAAAACAACCAGGCAAAGCCGAGAACTAAGCAAATGCTTCATTCGGAGGTTATTTGAGGTGCCCTACAACTTTGTAATTGCTATGTTTGTGATTCCAGCAACAATTAGGAAGTTCACTAATTAAAGGTATTAAATAATACCGCGTGATGAAAAAAAATACTGGCCGTAAGTACATACGACTACGGCTACTATGCAGTCAGTACGATTTCTCTAGAGCTCTTGGGTATTTTTAAAATCTTGGTCCAAGTTAGCTGGGACACCCTGTATATTTATATACCTACATGGGGTTCGTAAAGCTGGTCGAGCCCCAGCGCCTCCCTCCCCCTCCGAAAAAATGAAAACATTCCGCCTATGCTGCCGGCGTTGCTGGTTCACCGGTACCTTCAGCTGCCTCCTCTGCTGCAACAGTTTCCACAACCTCATTCGACGATTCTTCTCCAGCGCCTGGACCCGACGCTGTGCTGTAGGGGCGAACACAATGTTCACCTGTGTGTCGAAACCGTCGGGCTGAATGTCAAGCAACACGGTACTTTGCAACCACAGCGTGTGCATGGCCAGCACCACGGCAGTGCAACCACCGCATCGGGCACCCCGATGCCGCCCCTGAAGTCAGTTCGCCGCCAACCCTTAACTGATGAGGCAGGTCTTCTACCTTCACGCTAGGCTTGAGCTTCAGAAGCACGAAGCGTGTTTTGGGCACCTTTTCGTTCGCATATTACGCTCGACAACGCTCCCGAGTACTCTCGGTGACCTTGCCGAACCACATATGCCGTCCGCACATCCTCTTCGTCCACACGGGGCAGAAGCCAGTGTAGCCTAAGCCTGACCCAATGGTCTTGAGAGTCCACGCGTGGTTCACCTGTTAGGCTCCCAAGGCTACCGCATCCGATAGCATGCCAGCTTGATCAACTGCATCCCGAAAATCTTCGAGCGTAAGGGGCCCCACACGTACGTCACCGTGCTGAAGCACGCTGTCCTTAACAACGCGTCCCGTAGGCAGCTATGGTAGAATAACTTGGTGGCACTCGCAGTCCTCACTTCCATTCATCGGCCTTCCGCGACCTGCGAGGGCCGCTGACGCAGCTCAAAGCACCAAGGGAGCTCATGATGCCAGCGTCCGGCAAGCGTGGCAGCCGACGAAGAAATGCGGCGCCACGAAAACCGAACGGAGATCTAGCTTATTCCGGAGTATTTATCCACTACAGCGTAGCGAAGCTCGGCTAAGGACAAATGGAACAAACCGCACACTCCTCTGTTCTACTATGGTTCCTTGGAAAAGGCATATTAATGCGTAGCATTCTCTGGCTAGCTGCGTGCGGTCATCTACTGATCCGTTTCGTTTCTCCTTCTCTTTCGTGTCCCAGAAAAAATCCGTACCGACACCTAGGCTTGAATGGATTAATTTCTGTCAATATCAAACTTCCTTACGCTTACCGCCACTTTCTTATGGGCGCACAAACTTCCGACGCGATATTTTGTTCGCGATAACGTAAGACTACTCCAAACTGAAATTATTCCCAAGTCCGGACGTGAAAATGACGCGGCTGTTTATATGTACGGGGCCGGGAACCCGCGATGTTTTTCAATCAGCCCAATCAGCAGCCTCCATCGTTCCCATAAACGGGTTTTGCTTTTTTACTCGTAAAGAGGGCGTATATCAACTATATCTAAATATAAACGCCTAATAAAAGAACAATTGTATGTTACTGAAAGCAATATTGTTTTATATTCTTCTCACGCAAAAATATTTGAAGCGCACTACAAAGTAAACGTAAGTATTTCCATTTTTCGAGCTGCAGCCACACGTGTCGCTTTCGCATCCACTTCATTTCGCTGCGCAGACAGAAGATGGCGGTTATGTTAAAGCTGATCGGCTCTGTGGCCCGCACTTAGTGTACGTTTTCCTGTTACGCTGCCCGATGAAATGAAATCTTGGCATCCGAGATGTACTTTCGCCCAAGAAGAATCTTAGGGCCAGACAATGAAATCTTCCTTACCTCAGTAAGGAAGCCTTCATTGCAGTGAGGCTACCTTATGTCACTCTGAAAGGTTCCTTACTGAGGCGCCCTCGGTGAAGGCTTCCTTGGTGCTTCCTTGGTACTTCCTCAGCATAAGAAGCCAAACAATGAAACCTTCCTTACCTCACTAAGGAAGCCTTCATTGCGGTGAGGCTACCTTATGTCACTCTGAAAGCTTCCTTACTGAGGGGCCCTCGGGGAAGGCTTCCTTGGTGCTTCCGCAGCATAAGGTAGCTCCAAAGCTACCTTCATGCGTCCTTACGCCGCTCCTGGCCCTGAACGAGCGCTTCACCTCACTGCTTAACCACGTGGCATTCGATTGCGCATGCGCACTGTCGCCCACCTGCGGAGAAGCGCGAGCACGGTACGTCTTGCCAGGCATGTTCGTTTCAGTCACGCGTGCGGCATGCAAGCATTGCTAGGCGTTGCTAGGCGTTGCAAGACGCCGGCGTGCCAGCGTTGCTGGAGCACATCAAGTGTTGCACTGTAATGCGCAACTTTTTTTTAACTTTAGTAAACGAAACTAGAAGAAAGCGTCCACGCTTCTCTATATTAGCTATTAAATGCTATTAAATTTGAAGATTGTGCGACGATACAACATTTTTTAATAGAATAATGGTGTTCGCGGAAAGATTTGAAGAGATAATCTCGAACCCAGGCACGCGGCAACCGCTCCTTAGGTGAGGACGGGTGAAGGGAGCTTTCAGAGTACGCTTGCTTCCTCCATCGGTCCTTCGCTGTAAGGAGGCCTCACGTAAGGTTAGGAAGCGCTCGAAGGAAAGGAACTAGGGTTGTGCGAATATTCGGAATTTCGAATACGAATCGAATATTTTCCATATTCGAAGCGTATTCGATTCGAGAAATGCATGTTCGGAAATTCACGAATATCCGAGGACGGCCGAATAACGGTGGAAACGGCGAATATTCGGATAGACTGCGAATAATTGAGCAATTAACCAATTGTATGCTTGCTCCGCATTCTCCTAAGAACATGTTTATTAACTGAGAACTTCGCATGATCCGCTCATTATCTGTATGCTCTGTTTCAGTCTATCTGCTTCAGGCATTTGAGACATGATCAGTTTCGGTTTCTTTTTCACCAAGCTTTATAATTCCAATTATTTTTGGAATGCCCCATTGCCTTGAAGGTTGCAAAGGTAACTCAGGGTTTGCTAACATTCATTCAAAATGTATCAAGGCTCTTTGTGCGGAGTGGAAATTTGATGAAGTGGCCAGCCTAGGCATGTTTCTTGATCCGCGCTTTATGGCCACAGTTCATCAGGCATCTGGTCAGATGATCTGGCTGAAAAACCTTGTGACAAGGGAGCTCCAGGAAGCCGTCGTGGAACACCGTGGGGACACCGCCGTGCCAGCGTCGACTTCGTGTCCACTGGTGGCATCGAGTGTATGGAATGCTTTTGACGATCTAGTGATGAACAAAGAGAAGACACATTTGGCATCTGCCCCTGAGGGGGAAGTTACAGACTACGCGCAAAAGCCTCTTCTGGAAAGGGGCATGAATCCTTGTGAGTGGTGGCAGTCCATTGGCCGCTTCAGGTACCCGCTTTTAAGTGCACTCGCCCGGAAGTACTTGGCGATCCCTGCCACTTCAGTTCCTAGTGAAAGAGTCTTTTCTACCGGTAGAAATGTGACAGTGCATAGAGAGCGTTTACTTTCTGGCCATATTGAGCAGTTAATTTTCCTTCACGACAATCTGTAACAAGCGTTTTACCTGAGTGAGGGCATTACCTGAGTCCATTATCTATAATTGAGTACCTCTTTAATTTGAAGCAACCTTGTAAAATGCAATGTTATTTTTAAAAGGGTAATAAAGCTATTGTTACCTCTCTTGCAATTTTTTAATACTACACATGTATTGGATATTCGATTCGATATTCGAAGAGAGTTCTTCGCCTTATTCGTATTCGATTCGTAATCGAAAATTTCAATATTCGCACACACCTAAAAGGAACATTTTATTGTTTGGGCCAAGCTTCCTTCATGCGTCCTTACGCTGCTCCTGGCCCTGAACGAGCGCTTCGCCTCACTGCTTAACCACGTGACGTTTGCTTGCGCGTGCGTGCTGTCGCCCACATTCGGAGAAGCGCGAGCACGGTACGTTTTGCCAGGCACGTTCTTTTCAGTCACGCGTGCGGCATGGAAGCGTTGCTAGGCGTTGCACGACGCCGGCGTGCCACCGTTGCTGGAGCACATCAACTTTCGCACTGTAATACGCTACTTCTTTAGGTTTAATAAACAAAACTAGAAAAAAGCGTCCACGCTTCTCTATATTAGCTCATCAACTTAAAGATTGTGTGACGATACAACCTTTTTTATTGAATAGTGGTGTTCTGGTGTTCGCCTAAAGCTTTTAAGAGATAATCTCGAACCCAGGCATGGCGGAAACCGCTCCCCACGTGAGGACGGGTGAAGGGAGCTTTCAGAGTACGCTTGCTTCCTCCATCGGTCCTTCGCTGTAAGGAGGCCTCACGTAAGGTTAGGAAGCGCTCGAAGGAAAGGAACTAGGGGTGTGCGAATATTCGGAATTTTCCATATTCGAATCGAATATTTTCCATATTCGAAGCGTATTCGATTCGAGAAATGCATGTTCGGAAATTCACGAATATCCGAGGACGGCCGAATAACGGTGGAAACGGCGAATATTCGGATAGACTGCGAATAATTGAGCAATTAACCAATTGTATGCTTGCTCCGCATTCTCCTAAGAACATGTTTATTAACTGAGAATTTCGCATGATCCGCTCATTATCTGTATGCTCTGTTTCAGTCTATCTGCTTCAGGCATTTGAGACATGATCAGTTTCGGTTTCTTTTTCACCAAGCTTTAAAATTCCAATTATTTTTGGAATGCCCCATTGCCTTGAAGGTTGCAAAGGCAACTAAGGGTTTGCTAACATTGATTCAAAATGTATCAAGGCTCTTTGTGCGGAGTGGAAATTTGATGAAGTGGCCAGCCTAGGCATGTTTCTTGATCCGCGCTTTATGGCCACAGTTAATCAGGCATCTGGTCAGATGATCTGGCTGAAAAACCTTGTGACAAGGGAGCTCCAGGAAGCCGTCGTGGAACGGAACACCGTGGGGACACCGCCGTGCCAGCATCGACTTCGTGTCCACTGGTGGCATCGAGTGTATGGAATGCTTTTGACGATCTAGTGATGAACAAAGAGAAGACACATTTGGCATCTGCCCCTGAGAGGGAAGTTACAGACTACGCGCAAAAGCCTCTTCTGGAAAGGGGCATGAATCCTTGTGAGTGGTGGCAGTCCATTGGCCGCTTCAGGTACCCGCTTTTAAGTGCACTCGCCCGGAAGTACGTGGCGATCCCTGCCACTTCAGTTCATAGTGAAAGAGTCTTTTCTACCGGTAGAAATGTGACAGTGCATAGAGAGCATATACTTTCTGGCCATATTGAGCAGTTATTTCTCCTTCACGACAATCTGTAACAAGCGTTTTACCTGACTGAGGGCATTACCTGAGTCCATTATCTATAATTGAGTACCTCTTTAATTTGAAGCAACCTTGTAAAATGCAATGTTATTTTTAAAAGGGTAATAAAGCTATTGCTACCTCTCTTGCAATTTTTTAATACTACACAAGTATTCGATATTCGATTCGATATTCGAAGAGAGTTCTTAGCCTTATTCGTATTCGATTCGTAATCGAAAATTTCAATATTCGCACACACCTAAAAGGAACGTTTTATTATTTGGGCCAAGCTACCTTCACGCGTCCTTACGCCGCTCCTGGCCCTGAACGAGCGCTTCGCCTCACTGCTTAACCACGTGACGTTTGCTTGCGCGTGCGTGCTGTCGCCCACATTCGGAGAAGCGCGAGCACGGTACGTTTTGCCAGGCACGTTCGTTTCAGCCACGCGTGCGGCATGGAAGCGTTGCTAGGCGTTGCACGACGCCGGCGTGCCAGCGTTGCTGGAGCACATCAAGTTTCGCACTGTAATGCACTGCTTCTTTAGATTTAGTAAACAAAACTAAAAAATAGCGTCCACGCTTCTCTATATTAGCTCATCAACTTAGAGATTGTGCGACGATACAACCTTTTTTATTGAATAGTGGTGTTCTGGTGTTCGCCTAAAGCTTTTAAGAGATAATCTCGAACCCAGGCATGGCGGCAACCGCTCCTTACGTGAGGACGGGTGAAGGGAGCTTTCAGAGTATGCTTGCTTCCTCCATCGGTCCTTCGCTGTAAGGAGGCCTCACGTAAGGTTAGGAAGCGCTCGAAGGAAAGGAACGTTTCATTGTTTGGGCCTTAGAAACTGTGAAGATCAATGGAAGCCGTGAAGGCCTAGTGCATGGTGAGTAAACAACATCATTCTCTCTTGTGCTTAATGCCTGAGCAGTGGCATCTGAACATCTGCGGTGATCCAATGAGGTTTACTTTTGCTTTTATGCACATAGGATACGCAAGAAATCGATGAAGATTCGAAGACAGTAAATCTTAACAGATAACTGCTAAGCAAACGTTTTTTGTGAACGATAATACCTATCTCCAAATGTCGGCAAAGTGCGCAATGATAAATTCCTCCGGCGCGTTGCACAAATATTTCTGGTGGGTTTAACTTGCACGGTAAAATGTCGTGGTGTGATTTTTTTTATCCTAATCTAGTGTTTACTTTTTCGCCGGTTTGTGGCTAGGATTGTTTTTTTTTTGTGTGTGTGTGCTTAATACCTACGATAATGAAACGGCGAATTTTCTAGAGGAGAGTACAAGAAAATGTTTACTCTTTACTGATTTTATTTTTAAGGACCATCAACTAGGCAGCAGCCACTGGACGATGCGGACTGCATACAGCACTTTGCAATTCACAATACATTTGCATGATTACATTTACCATCACAGCGTAATGATCTTTTATGTATCAATTCACTGATCAACGACATTCATTATAGGCAGCAGCAAAGATGCGACGTAGAGCTGCCATGCTTAAAGTTAATGCATGTATGTAGTGAAAACAATATATACTGCATATTTTAGCACGTCATCGTCAGAATGAGTGCTCTTGTTTTTGACATTGCCCTGTAGCATAAGAACAATGCATGTACCTAAAATAAAAAGTGTTATTGCTCCGTTTGACTGTATCAATAAATCGCGCTTCTGCAGTTCTTACTGACAGATGTGGCTTGGCAGCATTTGTAACGTGATAGATCACATACAGTTTGCACTGTCATTTATCACGACATATGCATGTGTTAACGCCGCTTTAAAGAGTTACCTTGCTGAAACTATAACGCTTGCAGACATTGTGAAACAAACATTTACACTGCATATCGTGTAGCTGCAGTCAGTGAATTTGTTTCGCAGAATCGTCAGCAGCTGGGGGAGGATATGAGGGCCTCGCACGTGGCACAGCAGCAGCTGGCAGAAGAGCCGCAGGACTTGTGGGAGGCATCTGCACTTATCCCAGACACCAGCTCCAGGCTTCCATTGCGCATGGCCTTCGCCAGCTTACTCAGCCGTGATGGACTTCAGTGTGTTTTTTTTTTTCTACACATATCATCTCATAGTGCAACCAAAATACAATTGTACCTTACGTTTCCGTTCAAATCGACGCTGCGGCACTTCGTCGTGGTGCTCACACGTCCTCACGAGTTGTTGTGACGAGTTCTAGCCTGTCTTGTGAAATTATGTGCAGGTCATGCGTGACCATGGCAGCGAAAGTCCATAGTGCTGTGATGTCACTTGAAACACGAATGCATATGGCACAGGGTTTTTTTTTTTGTTTGTGGCACCAAAGGATGATATGACTGTTTTCCGCACACTGGTGAAACAGCAACTACACGATCCGATTACTGGGCCAACAGCATCACACAAAATTTTGAAAAATATCTGTTGCTACTTCGTAATTCTTTACAAGTTCATTTTTCTCGTATGTAGTTTTGCTTGCAGTGCAAGTTCTTCACAGTAAGAGAGTACAAACTGGATGTTTAATTTGCTCAACATTTTGGTTAAGGGTTGCGCGCTTTCGTTTTGCTGTTTCAGCAATGTTTCAGTGTGTGCTAGTTTTCAAGAAAGATGTACACTATGTGATCATTTTTATTTCACGTAGAATATTGTCTCACACACATATGCTGAAGATGCATTTAACTAGAATGCTGTGATAACTGGTATTGAAATATCTTCCTCGAATTTTCATGTTATTTGTATTTTACGTTTGCAATAACAAAGCTTTCATGCCTTTGGAAGGCACTAGTGGCCGTATTGCAATTTTTAACACCAAGCGCCCGTTACTTTTGATAGTTATTGTGATATTTCAGGTGTCCTTGGAGATTATAGCAACACAATCTAGCCCCCATTGTAGTGGCGCACAGTTTGTGATATGCCGAACGTATCCATCGATGTGGCCACTGTTTTGACGTTCACTGCCAGGCTGCTCTTACCGCCATTGTTATATGAAAGACCATCGAAGTGCGAAGCATTTTCTCACTTGCGTCATTCTTTAAAATCATGTGGCTGCTATTTTATATGGTGATCTTATTATATATTATTATGACCTTAGGCCTTGAAAAGCAATTTTATATTGTGCTACAAACATTTTTAATGCATAAGACAAAAGACACCTCTTTTGCTGTGATGTCGCTAGATGAAGATTAATGCTTGTGCATGGGCTTAAAAACATCAATATGCTCGTGTCAGATTTTTCTGGCATTTAATATGTGCCAATGGCCCATTGACAGCGAATTGGGTCCGATGTAGATCACATTGAAAATGTTTTAACTTCATTTATTTACACTGGGGATATAAATAAATGATTTTCTAGAATGTTACTGGTACTTGAAATTATTATTTTCAATTCGCGTTCCTTCAATTTTACAAGTGTTTACAAATGTACCTTCTCCAAGGGAGAATAAAGTGCTTGACATGTCAGGTGACCGTTTTCAGCATGACTTGGTCTTCTGACAAGGAACTGTGCAGTGGCTGTGTGGCAAAACTGCGCCGGGCCGACAAGGTGCTTGAGAACAGTACACATGGTGAAGCGAAAAGTGTTGTGCTTTGTTGCAGCCCAAATAGGAAGTGACGCGATGAAGACCGATATCCTCCCATACACAGTGCAGACGGCGATGACAGTGTCGGTTATTCCAGCAGTGAAATGCATCAAGATGATAGAAGCAACAGCAGCAGCAGTAGATCAATCGGCAAATTTCAGCTGCCCAGAGAAGTGGCTACAAGATTCTGCTGGTGAGCACAAGGTGTTCTATCCACAACTGCTAAATGAAAGCCTCTCATGTAGTGTCACAGCGGAATGATGCAATCGTCTCCGGTAGTGACAGCTCACTGGCAGAATAGACGTGAAAACGCTGGTTATGATTTAGCAGATTTGGTAAAAAAACAGCAGGGTATCCACTAATTGCACACACTTCTTCACATTGGTTTCTTCTCTCTATTAGGCGTATGCACAGCAGTAATAAACATCTGCCTGTAGTGTCAGGCACGTGGTCATTGCTGCTGTTGGTGCTGCTGTCGGTGCAGCCAGCTTGGCACCCTTCTAATGTAGTGGTGGTGCTGCTGCTGAGTCATGCCAAATGATTTAATAACATTGTCCTGGGCAGCACAGCCTTTCAAGTGCATTACACGCGCTGCTCTCACTCGGAGAACTCTCTGTGGGAAGGAGTCAACATTGACATCGTCACTGCTGTTGTTGCTGCTGTCATCACTGGCATCATAAGACACGTCGTCACCTTCATCAATGAACAAATTGTGCAACACTGCACATGATGCAAAGATGTTGGCTGTACAGTCCGGTTCATAGGTGAGGTCACAGTACCCCATAAGGCAGCGGAAGCGGCCCTTCAGAAGCCCAGTGCACCGCTCCACTACGGACCGCACGACAGTGTGTGCGGTGTTGCACCTGCCTTCTGCAATGCGCGTGGGAGGATGGAATGGGACAGGAGTCAGAAGCCATGGTTCCAGGGGTAGCCGCGGTCATCTGGGGCGCTATAACGTAAAACTATTCCAAACTTTTCTATTCCAATTCTGCTATCAGCCCTCCACGATTGGTCAAAAACTTTTACGACCACCCCCACTTCACCTGTCTGTCACGCGACGTCGCGAAAACCGCGATACCTCCCCATCTGATATGATGTGTACACACTGATTATGCATGATTTGACAGAAAAAAAAACGGTTATTTCTGATTCGACCCCTTTTCGCCATTAGCCCTCGGCTATTGGTAAAACGTTTTCGGGCTGCACCCACTTCACCTGCCTGTCATGCGACGTCACAAAACCACAAGAACTCACCGCGTCAAAGTGACGTGTACGCGATAAAGATGCATTAATATGCCGAACAAAACTGAATTTTCTTCGGAATAGCCGCAGGCTGCCCCGTTCCGAAAGGAATTAAAGATGGCTGCCGCCGATCGCTCAGACGCTGGATACTCGCACCTGCCGGAGAGCATGGGTGTATTTGCGTATAATAAAACTTCTTGCGTGGCCGTGTAACGTTTTCGAGCACTTCCGGCACGTTTACCCCCTCATTTTTTCAGCTCTTCTTTGCTGAGGGTCCGTTTTAGCGTCATTCTTGAGCTTCCGTTGCATTGCGCCGCGATTTTCGACCAGTCACCGCAAGCTAAGTAAGGGAAAGCGGACCCCGACCAATCGTAGATGCCGGCACCACCCTCTTCATCCGGTTATCGATTTTCAGTGCACTGGCTCTGCCCCAGTGGATCCCTCTCCACTTGAGCGTTCTCCTCGTCTCTTGTCAGCCAATTAGATACGACAAGCCGCTCAGTGTAGGCAATGGTATTCGTTTTTCAAGCAAACAAAAGTAACCTCCTATGAACGAGGAGAGCGTTTGATTGGTCTGTTCAGACAGCCCTGCGGGTGACCGCCGGGTGCTTGCGTTGGTGGTTACGCAAATTTGACGTCAGGAGATTGGAATAGAAACATATTGGAATAGTTTTTTATTACAAGGGCCCATGCATGATCATAAAAAATGGTATTAAATCATCTGCACAAGGTTGAGGGAGTGAAGCATGGGCCATGTAACATACACCTACTACAGAAAGGCTGTAATAAAAGAATGGACAGGGTGAGCATCTCACGCACCTGTGATCACAGGTAACAATAGCTGGGACATAGTAACATCTCTATTTGCAGCAAGGCAGCTCTTTGTGCGAGTTGTGTGGTCTGCATTCTCAAATGAATATCAGTGTAAAAAAAGAATGTGACAAAACACGTGCACTGCCCTTCTAACTATACATACATATTTAAAATTAGTTTTAAAGTAAAGCGCAGGTGGGTTCTCACTCTGTTTCGCGCAGATACCATTGAAAAAATTCAACATCCCGCCTATGTCGCCTATACTTAACAAGCTACTATAACATAAGCGGTTCAGGCTTCAATATTATCTTACGGCACGAGCACACTTCACTGCATGCTGCCAGAATTGTAACTGTATAATTCTTTCCCGCTGCTCACCGAGGATGGGCTTGCCGGCCTTGGCAATGTGTCCCTCCTGGGGCCCTATAATGTAAAACTATTCCAACATATTTTTATTCCAGTCTCCTGACGTGAAATTTAGGTAACAGCCAACGCAGGCACCTGGCGGTGACCCACAGTATTGTCTGAACAGTCCAATCAAACGTGTCGTCATTTATAGGAGGTCACTTTTGTTTGCTTTCAAAACGAATAATATCGCCTACGTTGAGGGGTGTTTCTTATCTAATTGGCTGACAAAAGCCACGGAGCTCGTTCAAGAGGAGAGGGTTTCGATGGGGCCGAGTGAGCGCATTGAAAATAGATAACCAGATTAAGAATGCGGTGGGGGCATCTGCGATTGGTCTGCTTTCCCTTGCTTAACTTGCGGCGGCTGGTCGAGAATCGCGGAAGAATGCCGCTGAAACGGATGCTCCACAAGGAAGAGTTGGCAGAGCGATGTCATAAACGTGCCGAAGAGGCTCGATAACCTTATACGACCGCGCAAAAAGTTTTATTAGATGCAAATAAACTCATGCTCTCCGGCAGGTGCCAGTGAGTGAGTGATTGACAGGCAGCCATCGTCCATTGCTTTCGGAACGGGGTAGTCTCCGGCTATTCAGACAAATATTCAGTCTTGTTTGGCATAGTAATGCATCTTTAACGCATACATGCAACTTTGACGCGGTCAGCTTTTTCGGTTTTATGACGTCGCGTGACAGACAGGCGAAGTGGGCACAGCCCGAAATCTTTTGACCAATAACTGAGGGCTAGTGACGAAAAGGCGTCGAATCAGAAATAATTATTTTTCCTTCGTTTGGTATAATCGTGCATAATGAGTGGGTTCACGTCATGTCAGATGGCAAGTTATCGCGGTTATCGGGATGTCGCGTGACATACAGGCGAATTGGGGGTGGCCCGAAATTTTTTTAACCAATTGCGGAGTACTGACTGGAGAACTGGAATAGAAAATTTTGGAATAGTTTTACGTTGTAGCGCCCCTGGAACCGACGACGCAACAACGTTGTTCTCCAGACGTAGGCTTCGTGGTCTCACCCCGGTCGCAGAGCGTCTAATGCGAGAATTTACATGCCTGCGTCACAGATCTCAGGAGAGAGCGCACAACCCCATCATATTATTGGGGGATTTCAATTTCCCCAACATATGCTGGACTACTGAACCTCCGCACTGTTATCCATTTTCTTCGCAAAGTAACGACTTTCTTGATCTCTGCTCTTTGTTTTCCCTAACACAATTAGTATTAGAACCAACGAGGATCTCGGAAAGCGCCGCTAACCTCCTTGACTTAATATTATGCTCTCATCCTGACATAGTTACCAATGTTTCATGCTTACCGGGCTTAAGCGATCACCTGGGTCTTTCTTTCAACATATTATCTCCTGTGATAAAACCAATTGTTGAAAAAAAAATAATTTACCACTACGATAGGGCAAACTTTGACGATATTAATATTCATCTAGCTAATTTTCTTGATCCTTTCCTAAGCCAATTTGATCATCACACGGCTGATGAGAACTGGACCGTTTTCAAAAATAAGATACATGAGCTCACCGACAAGTTTATTCCATCAAGTGTAATATCCTGCAATGTTAAGAAACCCTGGTTCAATTCCAAGTTAAGAAGGCTTTCAAACCGAAAAAAACGACTGTACCGAATAGCCAATAAAAGTTCCCTGGCATCGAAATGGGACGCTTATAAGGAGGCAAACAGTACTTACACAGAAGCCATTAAACTTGCCAAAAAGACATTCCAAGTACACACTTTGCCCACAATGCTTGCTAATGACCCTAAAAGGTTTTGGCGTGTTATTAACCCTTCCAAAGATAATTCAATCACGTTGATTGATTCCAACGGTTCACCGGTACCCGAAGATGTATGTCCCCATATCCTTAACTCTGTGTTCTGTAACAACTTTATCGTATGTAGTAACCCTGTGCTTCCAACGCTCGAGTCTTGCAATTACCCACCTATGGACTTTATTATCATTGAACCTCTTGGGGTCGAAAATGTAATTAAAGGTCTTAAGTTGTCATCAAGTCCTGGTGCTGATTTGGTTAACGCGAAATTCCTGAAAAATACTGTTGTTTATTCATCTGTTCTGCTCTCGAAAATTTTTCAGCAATCCTTAGATACCCATCGGTTAGCTACAGATTGGAAGGTCGGGAAGGTGGTCCCACTTCATAAGTCCGGTAGCAAACATTCGCCACTCAACTACCGCCCCATTTCCCTCACAAGCATTCCTTGCAAGGTTCTTGAACATATTCTGTGCTCACATTTAGCTAAGCACTTACACAATAATTCATTTTTTACAAAAGCACAACATGGTTTCCGAAAAAACTTGTCATGTGAAACCCAACTTCTTTCTTTTACTCACAGCCTTCATCTTATTCTCGACAAAGGTTCTTTCGCAGACTGTGTTTTCTTTGATTTCGCCAAGGCCTTCGACAAAGTGTGCCATAAATTACTTCTATTTAAACTTAGTAAACTTAATCTTGATCCTCACCTGTTTGCATGGCTTGAACATTTTCTCTTTAATCGGTCACAGTATGTTGTGGTTGAAAATCATATGTCCTCATCTAATCCTGTAGACTCTGGTGTGCCCCAAGGATCTGTTATAGGCCCTCTTCTTTTTTTAATTTACATTAACGACTTACCCATTGACGTTTGTTCTAACATTTACCTTTTCGCAGATGACTGTGTTATCCTCCGTGAAATCTCGGACAAATCTGATAACAAATTCTTACAAGACGATATAAACGCTATCTCTAACTGGTGTGACGTATGGTTAATGCAACTTAACGTAAGTAAATGTAAATGTATGCGTGTAACTCGCAGCCATATTCCTCCACCAAACTATTACCTTAATGATACTCCCCTGGAGGTCGTAACCGCGTATAAATACCTAGGCGTCCACATAACCTCATCACTTTCCTGGTCGTTGCACATCGATAACGTAATTAACAATACTAATCGCATGCTAGGTTATCTTCGCCGAAACTTTTCTTCTGCTCCTACATCATTAAAATTAATTCTATACAAAACACTTATTAGGAGTAAAATGGAGTACGCTTCATCCATCTGGGACCCGCACCTCGAAACCCTTACTCAATCACTCGAACTAATCCAAAACAATGCCGTACGTTTCATTCATAGCAACTACAGCCGTACATCAAGCGTAACTGCCATGAAAAACTCTTTGCTGCTTGCTCCTCTCTCAGCCCGGCGTAAGTGCTTTCGCCTTGCTTTATTTCATAAACTATATTTCCACAATTCGTACCTACGCGATAATCTAATATCACCTCCTACCTACATTTCCTCTCGCATCGACCATAGCCACAAGGTTGGAATCATTCAGTGCCGCACCAGAACCTGTAACGAATCATTCATTCCTAGGACCTCTGAGGAATTGAACCACCTTCCCGGCGCAGTTGTCGCAATCAAGGACAACTCAAAGTTTCGTTCGGCATTATCAGACATCATTACTCGGCGCTGATATCATTATCAGCGCCGTGCTGATAACATTATCAGCGCCGTGTTTGTCTCCTCCTCATTCTGGTTCCGTCGTTTATGCGCTGTTTGAATTTTTATTGTTACCATGCAACACCAACTCGCCCAATCCGCTGCCCTTCTGCAGATCATTACTCCCGGATGCAATTAACTAACCACATTTGTTGTTTATTGCTGCTTTGTTTATTTATTTGTGTATATTTTTTTTTACCCACTCCCCTCTGTAATACTTCGGTCTTGAGGGTACAATAAAATAAATAAATAAATAAGTAAATAAGCCGTGCGTTGCTATGATTGGCAAGTTACACAAATTTAAGATACTTACGAACATTGTGTCGAGCACGTAGTAGCCTTTTCGGCGCATGAACGCCGCCTTCTGTTCGCCCTTCGGTGCGATGGCGGCGATAAGGCAACATCGCTTCCGAAACGCGCGACGATTACTGGATCGTCTCGCTGATTGCTTCGCTGATAGATTTCCTCTCTGATTCACAGGCGCAACCAACCACTCGCGCGTTCCGTGGTCAAGCTCACCACTGCCATTCGCAACGACCTACTCCACCGACACAATTACACCAGCGACGGCCGTGAGTGGTGGCTAGTAGTACCCTGCAGTCTGCGTTCTCAAATATGCGCGTCATTCCACTCGGATCAGCAGTGTCCATCATCATCAGCTTCCTTACGCCCACTGCAGGACAAAGGCCTCTCCCATACTTCTCCAACTACCCCGGCCATGTACTAATTGTCGCCATAGTGTCCCTGCAAACTTCTTAATCTCATCCACCCACGTAACATTCTGCCGCCCACTGCTACGCTTCCCTTCCCTTGGATCCAGTACCTAACCCTTAATGACCATCGGTTATCTTCCCTCCTCATTACACGTCCTGCCCATGCCTATTTATTTTTCCTGATTTCTACTGCGATATCATTGACTGGCGTTTGTTCCCTCACCCAATCTGCTCTTTTCTTATCCGTTATAACCTTACACCCATCATTATTCTTTCCATAGCTCCTTGCGTCTTCCTCAATTTAAGTAGAACCTTTGTCGTAAGCCTCCAGGTTTCTGCCCCGTACGTGAGTACTGGTAAGACACAGCTGTTATACACTTTTCTCTTGAGGGATAATGGCAACCTGCCGTTCATGATGAAAGAATGCCTGCCAAACACACCCTAGACCATTCTTATTCCTCTGATAATTTCGGTCTCATGATCCGGATCCGCGGTCACTACCTGCCCTAAGTATATGTATTCCCTTACCACTTCCAGTGCCTCGCTACCTATCGTAAACTGCTCTTCTCTTGCGAGACTGTTAACCAATAATTTAGTTTTCTGCAGATAAATTTTTAGACCCACCCTTCTGCTTTGCCTCTCCAGGTCAGTGAGCATGCATTGCAATTGGTCCCCTGACTTACTAAGCGAGGCAATATCATCAGCGAATCGCAAGTTACTAAGGCATTCTCCATTACCTCTTATCCCCAATCCTTCCCAATTTAGGTCTCTGAAATCCTTCGGTAAACACGGTGTGTATAGCATTGGAGAGATCGTATCTCCCTGTCTGACGCCTCTCTTTATTGGGATTTTGTTGCTTTCTTTATGGAGGACTACGGTGGCTGTGGAGCCGCTATAGATATCTTTCAGTATTTTTACATACGGCTTGTCTACACCCTGATTCTGCAATGCTTCCATGAATGCTGAGGTTTCGACCGAATGAAACGCTTTCTCGTAATCTATGAAAACTAATATATAAGGGTTGTTTATATTCCGCACATTTCTTTATCACCTGATTGATAATGTGAATATGGTCTATTGTTGAGTAGCCTTTACGGAATCCTGCCTTGTCCTTTGGATTACAGAAGTCTAAAGTGTTCCTGATTCTATTTGCGATTACCTTATTAAATATTTTCAAGGCAGCGGACAGTAAGTTTATCGGTCTATAATTTTTCAAATCTTTGGCGTCATCTTTTTTATGGATTAGGATTACGTTAGCGTTCTTCCTAGATTCCCGTACGCTCGAGGTCATGAGGCATTGCGTATACAGGGTGGACAGTTTTTCTAGAACAATCTGCCCACCATCCTTCAACAAATCTGCTATTACCTGATCCCCCCCAGCTGCCTTCCCCCTTTGCATATCTCCCAAGGCTTGCTTTATTTCTTCCGGCATTACATGTGGGATTTCAAATTCCTCTAGACTATTGTCTCTTGCATTATCGTCGTGGGTGTCTCTGGTACTGTATAAATCTCTATAGAACTCAGCCACTTGAACTATCACTAGGGCACTAAATGGGATATAATAGGGCTCAGTGAAGTTAGGAGGCCAGAAGAAGCATATACAGTGCTAAAAAGCGGGCACGTCCTGTGCTACAGGGGCTTAGCGGAGAGAAGAGAACTAGGAGTCGGATTCCTGATTAATAAGAATATAGCTGGTAACATACAGTAATTCTATAACATTAACGAGAGGGTGGCAAGTCTTGTTGTGAAACTCAATAACAGGTAAAAAATGAAGATTGCACAAGTCTACGCCCCTACATCCAGTCATGATGACCAGGAAGTCGAAAGCTTCTATGAAGACGTGGAATCGGCGATGGGTAGAGTGAAAACTAAATACACTATACTGATGTGCGACTTTAATGCCAAGATAGGCAAGAAGCAGGCTGGAGACAAGGCAGTGGGGGATTATGGAATAGGCGCTAGGAATAGCAGGGGAGAGTTATTAGTAGAGTTTGCGGAACAGAATAATATGAGGATAATGAATACCTTCTTCCGCAAGCGGGATAGCCGAAAGTGGACGTGGAGGAGCCCGAACGGCGAGACTAGAAAGGAAATAGACTTCATACTCTGCGGTAACCCTGGCATCATACAAGATGTGGACGTGCTCGGCAAAGTGCGCTGCAGTGACCACAGGATGGTAAGAACTCGAATTAGCCTATACCTGAGGAGGGAACGGAAGAAACTAGTGAAGCGGTCTGCGCTGGACGCATGAAAGAAGACGAAGGAAGGTGCTAGGGGAGAAGTGAGGAGGAAGACGTTGGAATAAAATGGCGGACGACACCCGTCTCACTTAGATGATGTCATTTCTGTTGCCGTTCTAGTTAGGAACGCTACATTTTGGCGCAGCCGACAGTTTTCGAACACCAGCGATGCGGGTGACGTTTTTCGTCGACCAGGCGTCATCAGAGTCTGTTGTGTTCACCCGTTACCAAGTGCACGGTGAGCCAGCGACGGACCTTCCTCTTGAAGTTAGTTCTACCGCGCTGATCAACGTGGTACTGCAACAAGCTGCAATCAGCCGCCAAGCCCTCGTGCAAACAGGATCGGTGACAGTGAATCTACAACTGCAGACACTGAGCGAACTCGTTCTGGAACCCATACGACGTGGCACCCTCAAAGAGGAAACGCCTGCCGGGAAGGTGAGCCTAGACTTGAGTGTTATGGAACTGCAAAGGAACATTATACAACAGATCGAAATAATGAGAACTTTCGTCCAAGCGCTTAGTCGAGAGCAGTCAGCACGAAGTATTGTTGAACCAGATGTTTTTGAAGGAAAATCGCAAAATGCACACTACTGGCTGTGTTTTTTCGAGTACGCCTGTGACAAGAATCTGTGGCACTCCGACGACACAAAGATTTTGCATATGCGCCGCTATTTGGGCGGTATAGCCAGAAAATGGTATGACGTGCAACTCATGGATTATGGAACAACATGTTGGGAACTGTGGAAAAGCAACTTTTTAGGGGCTTTCGAAGGCAACGCAGTAGAAAGATGGGATGCGGCACTGCGGTTCAGTTATACAGGTGGCTCTCTGCTTGAGTACTGTCTTGAGAAGCGTCGCCTGTTGTATTCTGCAGAACCGAAGCTGTCGTCTTCTGCTGTTGTAGCTTTGATAACGCAAGGGTTGTGTATCGATATCCGTAGTCATGTCCAGCTCAAAGGTCCAAGAACGTTTGATGACCTTCTGAACTTTCTACAGACCTCAGTGCCAAGAATTACATCGAGAAGACAGCCAGATGGTAGAACAGAGCAACTTGATTCCAATCTAGAGTCGTTGCCGTCAACTGAATGTGAACACAGCTTCATAAACAAATCTCTGGGAAGCGTAAATCATGACTGTGAGGATGGTGAAGAACCAATTACCGCAGTTCACGGCAACCTACTTCCACATAATCTGTCTACCGTGCATCACAAGCCCCAGAAAAAGAGCTTCAGTGAGACAGTATATTTGGTGTCGTCAAGCTTATTGTACGCCCCCATTAAGGTAGATGGCATTTGAAGTGAAGGCTCTCGTTGACAGTGGAGCTTCGGTATCTATTATCAACAAGACTCGAGTGGATGCCAGTCGTCTGCACGCTGGTAGAACATTGCGTGTCCAAGCCTACGATGGGTCAGTGACCATGCATAGCGAATGGGTAACCCTGGCTATTGAATTTCAAGGAAATGCTATTACCAGTGACGTATTGGCCATTCCCAATGTCACCTACGATTTTCTTTTGTCCCGTCCAGACATGAAAAAACTTAAGATTAACCTCTATTGGGATGACAAGGTAATGGCCGAAGACACGATAAGAACAGAAGCCCCTGGTGAAGAACCTAGTGTATCAAGGCTAATTTTTCACCACGAAGACATCAAGACTAAGTACCCAGAGCTTATATGCATAGGAAGCTACCCTCCAGCAATGAAATCCCATGTCGTTCCTTTCGAGCTCGCAGATAAAACAGTGGTTCGTAGAACCCCCTATAATATGTCCAGAGATAAAAAGGTGTGGCTGAAAAAGGAGTTGCAAGAAATGTTAGACGCAGGTATCATCCGGCCTTCTGTATCCCCATTTGCTTCTCCTATCACTATTGCACCTAAAGAAGACGGGACATTCAGCCTCTGCACAGACTACCGGGCTCTCAATCGTCAAACTGAATTGATACCTTATCCAATGCCGAGAATCGACGACATCATTGACGAAACCGGTGGTTGCCATTGGTTTTCACGAATAGATCTCTGCAAGGGCTTTTGGCAGATTCCACTAAGTGAAGAAACGAAGAAGTACACCGCGTTCATAACCCCATTTGACTTGTTTGAGTACAACCGCCTACCATTTGGTTGGAAAAACTCCCCTGCGTGGTTTCAGAAGATTATGACGGACATTCTGAAACCTTACCTGGGCACATTTTGCAATGTGTACATCGACGACATCATCATCTACTCAAAGACAAAGGACGAACACCGTAGTCATCTTTCAAAAGTTCTTCATGCCCTCAGTCTTGCCCAACTCAAAGTCAACTTCAAGAAAAGTGCGTTCTTTCAAGATACCGTAGTATTTCTTGGCAGGGTGTTTGATGGACAGACTAAAAGCACCAAGCAAGAATCGGTAGAGAGAATCTCCAAGCTGGTAAAGCCTTATGATGTGCACTCCCTGCGCGTTTTTCTTGGCCTTGCAGGACACTTCCGGGCGTTTATCAAAGACTACGCACTGAGAACAAGGTGCCTCACACGTTTAACTCAGAAAGACGTGCCTTTTCATTGGGACGAGAAGTGCGAAGCTGTCTATCGTGAGCTTGTAAAACTAATATCGTCGGACCCCATCTTGCGAATACCGGATTTTTCCTTGCCTTTCGTGCTGAACACGGACGCATCACATTATGCTACCGGTGCAGTTCTATACCAGAAGCCATCCAAACAAGCTGATCAAACCAAACACTACGTCGTGGGGTACTACAGCTATACCCTGAAACCCGCCGAAATCAATTACTGTACCACAGAAAAGGAAGCTCTGGCCGTCTTAAAAGCTGTGCAGTACTTTCGTACTTACCTGGAAGGTGCCAAATTCATACTTTTCACGGACCATCAAGCATTGACTCAACTTCTGAGCATGGCCCAGCCAAGAGGCCGCATTGCTAGATGGGTGAACTATCTGCAACAATTTGATTTCGTAATTTCGCACCGTCCTGGCCCACTCCTCACTGACGCTGACGCACTATCAAGATTACTTGTACAGGAATCAAGCAATAATCCAGATACAATCAATCATATTAAGCTATGGGAAGGTACAGAAGAGCTCCAGTTTATCAATGGAAGGTATCACGTACCACCAACTATGATTCCAAGGATTCTTCATCTATACCACGACACCCCTGAATCGGGTGGACATGATGGCTTCTGGCGCACTTATAAGAAATTGCTCATGAGATTCACATGGCCGGGCATGAAAAACGACATCAGCCATTACATCCGCACATGCCACCTCTGCCAGGTGAACAAAGTTAAATTCAAGCAATCGACAGACGTTATGACAAACCCTGAATATTCAAGCATCCCGTTCGAAGTAATTCATTTGGACTTCGCGGAGCTCAAAAAGAAGGGGGAAGGAGTCAAGCGAACGCAAGCTTTCTTGCTCTCCATAGATGAGTGCACACGGACGATTGCGGCTAAAGCTGGCAAAGAAGACGCAAACAGCGTAATAGACCTCCTCAAAGCTGAGTGTTTTAAACACACAAAGACGCTCGTCTGCGACAACGGGCCGGCTTTTCGGAGTGCCAAATTATCAAAGTGGGCCCAGGAGCACGGCATCATGATAAAGTGTTCTTCTCCATACCACCCGGCAGCAAACGGCCTAGCGGAACGTGCCATACGAGACATCAAACAATATCTGAAGATGTATCCAGACTTTGCCGGTGGCTGGAAGTGCTGTCTCGAGGCCGCTGTGAAGCATCACAACAGATCATACACCACGAGTTTAGGCTGCAGCCCTCATTTTGTAACTTCAGGTACAGCGCCCATACTTCCTGCAGATCGTGAGCTAGGTCTCCTAGAGAACCTCGAACTTGCGGAAGTAAGGAAAACTGTCAAAGAACAGGAGATCTACAAGCGCCGCATGAAGCGAAACTTTGATAAAAGGCACAGTAGCGAGATACCGGACCTACAGCCTGGAGACTATGTCCTTGTAAGGAAAGGAGCTGTGCCCTCAAATTCAAAATATTGCGGACCATTTCAAGTTATTAAGACTGCATGCCAGCATGGAATATTGAAGAATGTCTGGTACGCCGGAGCCTCGGGCCAAACGGAGTGCGCCGCTATTGGAAACGTATTCAAGTATTACCCCAGGAGGTGTAATTAAAAGAAATCCGGAAGAGTGAAGCGGTCTGCGCTGGACGCATGAAAGAAGACGAAGGAAGGTGCTAGGGGAGAAGTGAGGAGGAAGACGTTGGAATAAAATGGCGGACGACACCCGTCTCACTTAGATGATGTCATTTCTGTTGCCGTTCTAGTTAGGAACGCTACAACTAGTACACAAGAAGCCGAGTAATGAGTTGGCGGTAAGAGGGAAAATAGAAGAATTCCAGATCAAGCTACACAACAGGTATTCAGCTTTAAATCAGGAAGAGGACCTTAGTGTTGAAACAATGAACGACAATCTTGTGGGCATCATTAAGGAGTGTGCAATGGAAGTCAGTGGTAACTCCATTAGACAGGGTACGAGCAAACTATCGCAGGAGACGAAAGATCTGATCAAGAAACGCCAATGTATGAAAGCCTCTAACACTACAGCTAGAATAGAACTGGCAGAACTTTCGAAGTTAATCAACAAGCGTAAGACAGCTGACATAAGGAAGTATAATAGGGATAGAATTGAACATGCTCTCAGGAACGGAGGAAGCCCGAAAACAGTGAAGAAGAAACTAGGAATCGGCAAGAATCAGATGTATGCGTTAAGAGACAAAGCTGGCAATATCATTACTAATATGGATGAGATAGTTCAAGTGGCTGAGGAGTTCTATAGAGATTTATACAGTACCAGTGGCAACCACGACGATAATGGAAGGGAAAATAGTATAGAGGAATTCGAAGTCCCAAAGGTAACGCCGGAAGAAGTAAAGAAAGCCTTGGGAGATATGCAAAGGGGGAAGGCAGCTGGGGAGGATCAGGTAACAGCAGATTTGTTGAAGGACGGTGGACAGATTGTTCTAGAGAAACTGGCCACCCTGTATACGCAATGCCTCATGACCTCGAGCGTACCGGAATCTTGGAAAAACGCTAACATAATCCTAATTCATAAGAAAGGAGATGCCAAAGACTTGAAAAATTATAGACCGATCAGCTTACTGTCCGTTGCCTACAAACTATTTACTAAGGTAATCGCAAATAGAATCAGGAACACCTTAGACTTCTGTCAAGCAAAGGACCAGGCAGGATTCCGTAAAGGCTACTCAACAATAGATAATATTCACACTATCAATCAGGTAATAGAGAAATGTGCGGAATATAACCAACACTTATATATAGCTTTCATTGATTACGAGAAAGCGTTTGATTCTGTCGAAACCTCAGCAGTCATGGAGGCATTACGGAATCAGGGTGTAGACGAGCCGTATGTAAAAATACTGAAAGATATCTATAGCGGCTCCACAGCCACCATAGTCCTCCATAAAGCAAGCAACAAAATCCCAATAAAGAAAGGCGTCAGGCAGGGAGATACGATCTCTCCAATGCTATTCACAGCATGTTTACAGGAGGTATTCAGAGACCTGGATTGGGAAGAATTGGGGATAAAAGTTAATGGAGAGTACCTTAGTAACTTGCGATTCGCTGATGATATTGCCTTGCTTAGTAACTCAGGGGACCAATTGCAATGCATGCTCACTGACCTGGAGAAGCAAAGCAGAAGAGTGGGTCTAAAAATTAATCTGCAGAAAACTAAAGTAATGTTTAACAGTCTCGGAAAACAACAGCAATTTACAATAGGCAGCGAGGTACTGGAAGTCGTGAGGGAATACACCTACTTGGGGCAGGTAGTTACGGCGGATCCGGATCATGAGACGGAAATAATTAGGAGAATAAGAATGGGCTGGGGTGCGTTTGGCAGGCATTCTCAGATCATGAACAGCAGGTTGCCATTATCCCTCAAGAGAAAAGTATATAACAGCTGTGTCTTACCTGCACTCACCTACGGGGCAGAAACCTGGAGGTTTACGAAAAGAGTTCTACTCAAATTGAGAACGACGCGACGAGCTATGGAAAGAATAATGATAGGTGTAACGTTAAGGGATATGAAAAGAGGAGATTGGGTAAGGGAACAAACGCGAGTTAATGACATCTTAGTTGAAATCAAGAAAAAGAAATGGGCATGGGCAGGACATGTAATGAGGAGGGAAGATAACCGATGGTCATTAAGGGTTACGGACTGGATTCCAAGGGAAGGGAAGCGTAACAGGGGGCGACAGAAAGTTAGGTGGGCGGATGAGATTAAGAAGTTTGCAGGGACGGCGTGGCCACAATTAGTACATGACCGGGGTCGTTGGAGAAATATGGGAGAGGCCTTTGCCCTGCAGTGGGCGTAACCAGGCTGATGATGATGATGATGATGATGACTTGAACTATCTCATCCATACTTGTAATGCTATTGCCGGCTTTGTCTCTTAACGCATACATCTGATTCTTGCCTATTCCTAGTTTCTTCACTGCGTTTAGGCTTCCTCTGTTCCTGAGAGCATGTTCAATTCTATCCAAATTGTACTTCCTTATGTCAGCTGTCTTACGCTTGTTGATTAACTTGGAAAGTTCTATTCTAGCTGTAGGGTTAGAGGCTGTCATAGATTGGCGTTTCTTGATCAGATTTTTCGTCTCCTGCGATAGCTTTCTGGTATCCTGTCCAATATAGTTACCACCGACTTCCATTGCACACTCTTAATGATACCCATAAGATTATCGTTCATTGCTTCAACACTAAGGCCCTCTTCCTGAGTTAAAGCCGAATACCTGTTCTGTAGCTTGATCAGGAATTGCTCTGTTCTCCTTCTTGCCACTAACTCATTTATCGGCTTCTTATGTACCAGTTTCTTCCGTTCCCTCCTCAAGTCTAGGCTAATTCGAGTTCTTACCATCCTATGGTCACTGCAGCGCACCTTGCCGAGCTCGTCCATATCTTGCATGATGCCACGGTTAGCGCAGAGTATAAAGTATATTTCATTTCTAATCTTGCCATTCGGGCTCCTCCACGTCCACTTTCAGCTATCCCGTTTGCGGGAGAAGGCATTCCTTCTCCGCATATTATTCTGCAAACTCTACTAATAACTATCCCCTACTATTCCTAGAGCCTATGCCACATTCCCCCACTGACTTGTCTTGAACCTGCTTCTTGCCTACCCTAGCATTCAAGTCGCCCATCAGTATAGTGTATTTTGTTTTGACTTCACCCATCGCCGATTCCACGTCTCCATAAAAGCTTTCGACTTCCTGGTCATCATGACTGGATGTAGGGACGTAGACCTGTACGACCTTCAATTTGTACCTCGTTTTTTTTCACAATAAGACCTGTCACCCTCTCGTTAATGATATAGAATTCCTGTATGTTACCAACTATAACCTTATAACAGGAACGGGACTCCTAGTTCTCGTCTCTGCGCTCAGCCCCGGTAGCACAGGACGTGCCCACTTTTTAGCACTGTATATGCTTCTTTTGTCCTACTAACTTCACTTAGACCTATTATATCCCATTTACTGTCCTCTAATTCTTCCAATAGCACTGCTAGACTCGCCTCACTAGATAACGTTCCAGCGTTAAACATTGCCAGGTTCAGATTCAAATGGTGCCTTGTCCTGACCCAGGGATTCTTAGCACTCTCTGCTGCATCACAGGTCCGACCGCCGCCATGGTCAGTTGCTTCGCAGCTACTTGGGACTGAGGGCCGGGGTTTGATTGTTGTATTCATATAGGAGTTTGTGGCCAAGTACTGCGCCAGGGTGGCCAATCCTGCTCTGATGAGGGAGTGCGTTACCGGTTCTGGTCACCGGGATCACGCCGCACCCCAGGCCTGTTTATGCAATTTTATCAACACCCGGAATTTCTTCAATGCGGTGAAAGATAGCGTGGCACCGGGATTTGAACCAAGGTCCTCTTGCACGCGAGGCGGATGCTCTACCTCTACGCCACCACTGCTTCACAGGGTCCACACTCGGGACTATTAAAAACTTACCAGGCCATTTGTACAGCTCCATTCAGAAGATTGTTTGCTCTTGCCCCGATTATCGGCCGAGCAAATCTTCACCGTGCATCTCGCCAGCCGATCTGTGACCGTGACCTTGCCCTACCCGGCCGTTCGGGCCCTTCGGCATCGATTTGTACGGGCCACTTCCTCTGACATCGGCTGGTAACCGCTGCGCCATCGCGGCTGTTGGCCACCTCACGCGATACGCCAAAACTGCCACCCTCCCAGTGGTTAAAGCGCATGAGGTTGCCTCCTTTCTGCTCCGCCTATTCATACGGCGTCATGTTCCACAACAGGAGTGTCTCAGCTATCGCAGTCGTGTGTTCTTGTCGAAAGTCATCGAAGCCACCCTCAAAGAGTGTCACGCTGTGCACCGCACAACTTGTTACCATCCGGAGAGCAATGGCCTCACAGAATGCTTTAAACGTACGCTTGGCGAAATGCTCGCAATACACGTAGGCTCCAACCACAGAGATTAAGCTTCCATTCAGCCCTTCGCAACGTAGGCATAAAATGCCGCCAGTCGGAGCACCACTGGCTTTTACCCCTTTATTTATTGTACGGACGGCACCCGTCACACACAATCGACACAATTATTGCTTCTGTGCAAGCATGATGCATCTGAGTGTGCGCCTATTTCTACCAGTGCTAGACATGCCGAAGAGTGTCGCGATCTCGCGCGGGCCTTTACTTCAAATGACTAAGAGCGCCAGAGGAGCGTTCGCGGTGACACCGCTTCTGCGCCCACGTTGCTCCCAGCAGCACTTGTGTGGCGCTCGGTCCTGTCCACTGTACCTGGGCTCTCGTCGAAACTGCTCGCCAACAATGAAGACCCCTATCGCGTCGTCGAACGCACATCTCTGGTCAACTGCCTGATCGAGCCCGTTGAACTGTATTCGGACATGCGCCGTCGTGGACGACACATTGTCAACATTCACCGCCTCAAGAACTACTATGAACCACTCGTAGTGACAAGCTGTTAGGTCGCCGCGTGGCTCCTTTATCGTTCCCGGGGGCGATTGTAGAGGAGGACTGGAAGGACATAGTGGGTCGTCCTCTCCAGCGCTTTTGCTCGTGAATGCCGCTCGCGCTTGGAGTCCGTGTTCTGCCTACACTGCCGTCTCGGCGCTCTTCCTAGTCCGATCAAATAATCACCTTATTATAAAAAAGTTTGGAATGGTTTTGCGTTATCACACCCCTTGTTTAGTTATTCCGAAATCTTCTTTGGTTTTTTTTTCTCTTACATTGAGTTTCTCAATTTCAAGTAAGAATTTTGTTTAGCTGCCCACTTCCACACGATTCATGGCCTATCCCCTTGAATGGGAATAGAAGCCATGATAGAGGCTGATCATCATCATCATCGTCAAATTATAACGTGTCAGGCTGACAGAGAACCTGAAAAGCTTTTCGCCTACAGATGCGCTCAATACTGGTGACGACCACGCGGTCCAAGGATTACCAGGCCAGCTGCAAACACCGTCTGTTCTTATTCCTTGCGCTGTTCTCCATGGTCACTACTGGGGCTTTTGAATGGGGCCGCTACCACGTTGCATCCCTGCCTGCTTTTCATCGTGAGTCCCAAAATACCTTCTTCCTATATTGAAGGAGGATTATGGATGTAGATTTATTCCAATACCAGTAGCACGGACGCTCTAGACGCATTCGCGCCGTCGGCACTGCCGCCGACGTCGCCGTGCTGTCATGCTGACGGCACATGCACAGCTAGCACACGGAGCGTTATAGATTCCACAGAGACGTGGCGAGCGTTTAGGTGCAAGAGCGTTGAATTGAAGTGATTGCACCGCCGATGCTCTGCACGATTAGAACAAACAATGCAAACCCACTGGCGTCCCTGCTGAGCTGATGTGTGCATGATCTGGTCTGAGCAGTGAACGTCTTAAGCTTTTAATATGTTTCACAAGGTGCTGACTAACGCCGGTATTTTCCGTTTGGTCTCATCTCGCGCGCCATTGAGTTTTGATGCCAGCAAAGACATGTGGTGCTCATCATACTAGCGTAAGGTCCCTATACTCCATCTCACAAGCTGATTGCAGCACTCCCGAAGGTACGAAGCGTACGCAGCAATATCCTTGAGCAGCGGTATATAGTTCCGGGTGTAAATGGCTTATTATTGGCTACACTAGAGAGCTTTATTTTTGCTCGCTATATGATACAGTACCGAGAGACGTTACAGGTTAGGGCCTTTGCGGATGTGCGTCGTATGCCGATAATTACTGTGGTAGTTACTGTCGGTCTCTGTAAAAGCCGCCATATCCGTGCCAACATGGCTGCGCCCATGGAGCGTTGCCCACCCGCTTCGGTCCAAATTCGCACTTATTCCTGGCTTATCGCCCTGCTACTACACTCTAAAGAAAGTTTACGCCCTTTGGAGTGTATATTTGCCACACAACAATAATCGTCATCTGTCTTGCCCGCCTTTCCTTTCTTGAAAACGCTCCTCTCTTTAATTTTCCGTCGAGAAGGCTCTCTCATGGTGATAACGCGCTAGCCGTTCGTGACTTGGAACATCCGGGCTCGCAGCATTAAAGAAACGAAATGCGGGCAAGACCGATGACGATTAATGTTCTGTGGCAAATATACAACCGCAAAGGGTGCAACTGTTTTCAGAATGTAAGAAACAAGCGACAAAATACGTCGTCGCTAAGTCTGTTCTGAAGCTGAGGTGAAGTCATTCGCTATGTTTTGTCGTAATTATTGAGATCGGCTGTTTGTTTTCACGCCGCTAGGATTACAGGCACGGTGATCAGTAAAAGTGCTTTGTTTTCTAGTTTGGAGATGGAGTCACAGCATTAGCATTGGTAATGCGTTGACGATTCGAGACGCTATAAAAGCTCTACTTGTTGGTCACTCATTTACTACTCCTGTCTAGCATGACACGTGATGATGGTAGCCAGCAAACGCCAAGTAGACGCAGAGCAGACGCTGTGGCGCAGGTGAACATTTGTAAGGGCATTCGTCCGTACTACTTGCTAAGTAGTCTGGATTACGGTAAATTCAGGTAAAGGGTACACGTAAAGCGAAGCCGTGCGGTCACATGCACGCACACGCGGCCTATGGTTACGGTGTTAAAACGTTTTCTGCGTCATTCTACCAACCACGGAGCACGTAGTAGGTTGGAAAGCAGGTGCTGAGCAGACGACACGGTGCGGTCGAGCACACATGGAGGTGCATTCGGCCGCCCTATTGGCTAAAAATTCGTGTAGCTTACACAGTGCTGCAACCAGCTTGTGAGGTGGAGTTCTTTCTTTAGATAACTAGGTAATGCCAGCGTTGTGAGACACCGTAGCTGTCAGGCCGATGTACTTTCTGTTGACCAGGGGCTGACTTGGCTACTGTGACGCATCAGCGTCCGTGGAGTCCAAGCGCAACGGTAAACCTTGTCGTCACGTCCAAAACTTCGTCCTACGGTTGAGACCACCAATTTTTAATGCGAAAGTATTATATGGCGTTATTATATAGGTGTAACGTTAAAGGATAAGAAAGGAGCAGATTGGGTGAGGGAACAATAGCGAGTTAATGAGATTAGTTGAAATCAAGAAAAAGAAATGGCCGTGGGCAGGACATGTAATGAGGACGTAAGATAACCGATGGTCATTAAGGGTTACGGACTGGATTCCAAGGGAAGGGAAGCGTGGTAAGGGGCGGCAGAAAGTTAATTGGGCTGGTGAGATTAAGAAGTAAGCAGGGACAACATGGCCACAATTAGTACATGACCGGGGTAGTTGAAGTATGAGAGAGACCTTTGCCCTGCAGTGGGCCTAACCAGGCTGATGATGATTATTATTATATCGCTCATGAAGCGGAAAATCCGGCGGCGTGGCCGGAGATGATACAAGTTATCGCGGTCACTGAGACGAGCTCGGGCCGCTGCTCGCACGTTCGTCGTCGTCTTCGACAGCTCATCCACGGGCGCTCAACATGCCACTTTTGACTTTCGCTTTTACTTTATTTGCTTAAAGGCCCTCGTGTGAGGCACAAGGGGTGAGAATCATAGATTAACAAGAGAATACAGAAAATTTTTGAACGAGTTGTACAAACAAAAATTATTATCCTAGTGCAAACGCATTCGTAATTTGGTTAAACAACCTAGATGGGCATGTGATGGCAGCAAGTTCTTGGGGAAGGCCGTTCCAGTCGCTAGCAGACCGGAGAAAAAATGATGAAAAAAAGGTTGTTGTGTGAGGTGCGAAGAGAAAAGCGTAGAATTGACTGTGATTTCTGAGATGATATGCTGATATCAAAAGAATACGAGGAGTGAATGAATCTAGTTGCCCTGTTTTGAACGGATCCAAGTGAAATATTAGCAAGGTATACTTGTTTCGGAGACCAGATGGGCGATGCGTATTCTAATTTTGACCGAACTAGTGATTTATATGCCAGTAGCTTAAAATACTGGGGGGGGGGGGGGGCGAGAGTGGAGGTGACGCTTTAAGAAGCCAAGCATTTTTGTTAGCAAATGTTCGCGATATGGCTATTCCACGTAAGGTCATGCCTAAGATGAACATCGAGATATTTGTATGTTTGGACAGGGTCGATAGGAACGTTAGAGATAGTGTAGGGAAACAGGAGAGGATTACTCTGATAGTGAAAAGATATATATTTTTCGTTTGTTTATATTAATTGTAGTATTACCATCCGTTGCACCAGTTTTGTACCAGATTCAGGTTATCTTGTAGGGATATCTCGGTAAAGGTGTCAGTAACTATATTGTAAATAGCGCAATCATCGGCAAACATCCGAATATGGCAATCTAATTTCTGAGGTACGTCGTCAATATAAATTAAAAACAAAAGACGTGCTAGGATGGATCCTTGGGGCACCCCCGAGGAAACTGGTAATAAGTTAGACATTTGTTTATTAATGACGACTGATTGGGGCGTGAGTCAAGAATTATTTTATCCATGCTAGTCTGTCACAATGCAAGCTTAGGCCGGAAAGTTTCAGAAATGGGCGGTTATGGGGTACCTCGTCAAATGCATTAGCAAATCGAGGACGATTGCGTCGGTTTGGAGGTTAGCGTCAAGGTTGGCGTAAGGGTCATGAACGAAAATGGCTAGTTGAGTTTCACAGGAGTATCCTTTACGAAATCTATGCTGTGATGAATGAAAGAAATAATTTGAGTCCACAAACTGCATTGTCAAATAGTCAATGACGTGTTTCATGAGCTTGCAGAGTATGCTGGTTAGTGATATGGGGCGGTAGTAAAGTGGTGAATCTTTTTTACCAGACTTCTGGACTGGGACGACCTTCCCCACTTTCCAGTCGTGTGATATGATACCTGCAGAAATGGACTGCGAGAACAGCAAGCATAAGAACTTGGCGCATGGCGAGTGTTTTTAAGTCCTTTGTCTTGATTTCATCAATGCCAGCAGATGAAGGAAGTTTTAACTTATCTATAAGAAGGGATATGCCGGTGGTCTTCGATGGTCACCGGGCGTATCCGAAGTGCAGCCGGAATCACCGTTTCCAGAGCCTGAAGCGATGACCTACGCTGCCTTTGCCCGCCGTCAAGGTCCCCTTCTGCGCAAGCGCCAGGGCCCTGTAACGCCACAGTTCCGTCGTCCACCGCCGCCGCCGCCAGCACGTCCAAGCGTCGCCCAGCGCATCTACGCAAGAAAGAGGGACATTTGCCGAGCCCCCGACCACCGCCCGCTCTGCTATCAGTGCGGAGAAGCCGACCATGTGTACCGCCGATGCCCATACCACGACTTGGGACTCAGAGGGTTCGCCGTAAACGCGCCGCGTCCACAGCTTGGGGAGCACTGACGTGACATCACCGACTACCTCGCCGCCACTTAGGGGAGTCCTCGACGACCGTCCCGTTCGCCCTTACCCGGCCGCTACCTGTCGCCACAACGCCAACCATATACTGGCCCATCCCGAGGCCACTCTGCGAGTCCATATCCGCAAAACTAAAAGCAGCAACCGATGGAAGTAGTTGCTGTTCGTTGAACTGACAAAGAACCTCCGCCGCTGACGAAGACGCCGAAAAGCCTGTCCCGATGACATATCAACGAGACGCCGCCATACCGACAAAGCCTGGAAGCAATGAATACGCCGAGAGAAGCCGACCTGACGACGCCACGTACGAGCCACAAGTCAACGCGACGCAGCCGTGTTCCAACGCCAAGACCTAACAGTAACTCAAGACAAAGAACCGCCGATCTCGACGTGCATCTCGACGCCGGCACCGCGTTAGTGTACACAGGAGCCGACTACTCAGTCATAGGTGGACCTATCGCCGTCCAGTTGGAAAGGGCTAAGACTGCATGGGAAGGCCCTCACATTCAGACCGCTGGACGACACTTAAAAACGCTGACTGAAATCTGCACCATAAGAATTATAGTTAAAGAGCGGACCTACCCTGCCACCTTCGTTGTCCTCCAACAGCTTTCACGGGATGTCAATCTCGGCATGGACTTCCTAAACCAACACGGCGCAATCATCGACCGGAAATCGAAGACGATAACCCTGTCGGAAGATCAAGCGATACCGCTGGACAGCTCTCGTAGTCTCCACGCCTTGAGTGCGCTCCAAGGTCAAGTGAGCATCCCGCTTCGCTGCAGCATTGTAATTTCCGTCAGTACCGAAATACCCGCAGACGTAGAGAGCGCCAACGAGGGTGACCAACGTCTACTGCTCCACCGCGAAATTTGCGCCGCAAGAGCGATCGCTCGACTGCACGAAGCAAAAGCTAAAGCCATGCTAACAAACTTCAGCCAGTAGTTTAAGCACATCAACAAAGCCACGTCAATCGCGTACATCGAGGAAATTGTGGAAACCAGCAATGCGTTTGTCTTCTCGGATTCTGCTGCATCGACCTCGCAAACCATAGTTCCCGAACCAGACTCTGACATAAATCCAAGTATCCCCATGAGTAAACAGCAACAGCTCACAAGACTTCTCCGACGATACAGAAACTGCTTTTCGAGGTCATCGAGGATTTGACAAACACCACTCGCAAGTCATAGCATAATCGCCGAAGAGTGTGCGCGACCATTCCGCGAGAGCCTTTACCGAGTTTCGACGCGTGAACGTGAAGCTAATAGTTAACAAGTCGACGAAATGTTGCGCGCCGTCATCATCTTGTCGTTGAAAAGTCCGCGGGATTCTCCTGTGGTCTTCAAGAAGAAAAAGGACTCAACCCGTTTCTGTGCCGATAATTATAGACTGAACAAGATTCCGAAAAAGGACGTATACCCCCTTCCACGGACAGACAACAAATTGGATCGGCTCTGCGACGCTAAATACTTCTAGTCGATGGACCTCAAGTCTGGCTACTGGCGAATAGAAGTCGAGAGGGATCGCGAAAAGACCGCCTTCATCACGCCAGACGGCCTCTACGACTTCAAGGTCAGGCCATTTGGAGTGTTCACAGTGCCGCCAACGTCCCAGCACATGATGGCCAAGGTGTTAACAGGGTACAAGTGGCAGACCTATCTTGTTTACTTGGATGACGTCGTCGTCATCGCGGGAAATTTGGACAACCACCTTGGGTGGCTTGCGACAGTACAAGAGGTCATCAAGTCATCAAGGCGCACGCTGAAGACTGAAAGTGCCGCTTCGCTTAAGATGAGCTTCTGTTCCTTGGCCACATCATCAGCAAATCTGGAGTCCGCGCCGACCCGCAGAAGACAGCCGCCATCGCCAATTCCCGTATCCCGTCGACAAGAAGGCAGTGCGGAGATTCCTTGGCGTGTCTGCCTACTACAGACAAGGACTTTAACGCATCGCTGAACCGCTAACACATTTAACTAAATGTGCCGTCGAGTTCAAGAGGGAAAAACCGCAGGCCACCGCATTTCAGGACCTTAAACGACACATGCAGTCGTCGCCCGTACATGCGCGCTTCGATGAGGACGCCGATACCAAAATCCACACTGACGCCACTAGGCTAGGCCTCAGTACCGTCCTAATACGGAGGAAAGACAGGATTTACCGGGTGATAGCTTATGCTAGCCGGTCGCTGTCAAAAGCGGAAGGCAATTATTCTATGACCGAAAAAGACTGACTCGCCATCATTTGAGCTACAGCAAAATTCCGCCCTTATCTATATGGCAGGCTACTCAAAATCGTCAGCGACCATCACGCGTTGTGTTGGCTAGAGAATATAGGGGCCCTTCATGACGGCTGGTGCGGTGGAACCTCAAACTGCAATAACATTACATCACTGTAACCAAGTACGGACGAAAACACTCTGCTGCCGATGGCCTGGCACGCGCTCCCATTGACCCGCGCCGCAAGATGATGAAGATGACAGCGCCTTCATTGCAATAATCGGCCCGGAACACTTCGCTGAACAGCATCGAACAGACCCTAAGCTTAAAAGCCTCGTCGAGTATTTCCAAAGGAACGCCGACGTTGTCGCTAGGACATTTAAGCGAGTATTGTCTTTCTTCTCGGTTCAAAACAACCTACTCGTAAAGAAGAACTTCTCCCCATTCCACGCCAACTACCTTCTTGTTGTTCCCTCAGCACTGCGTCCAGAAGTACTGGTTGCTCTGAATGACGATCCGACCGCTGGACGTCTCGGATTCCGCGGACGCTACCTAGGATAGGGGAAAGGTATTACTCGCCGCGCCTGACCACCGACGTTCCGAGAGTGTCAGCAACGCAAGGCACCACCAACAAGGCCAGCGGTTCTACTACAGCCTTTCGGCCTCCTTGACGATCATTTCAGCAGATCGGGATGGATTGGTTATGACCCTTTCCGACGTCAACAGTGGATCGTCGTGACGACGGACAACTTCACCCACTTCTCTGAAACGAAAGCTCTGCCGAATGCTAGCGCCGCCGAAGTGGCGAAATTTTTCATCGAGGAGATCCTGCGGTGGCATGGCACCCCAGAATTACTCATCACCGACAGAGAAACAGTCTTTGCAGCGGAGCTCACCCAAGCCATTCGGTAATACAGTCAGACAAGCCTCAGGAGGACAACTGGCTACCACACACAGATTAATGGTCTTACGGAGCCCCTGAATAAGACCCCCGCCGACATGCTAGCAATGTACGTCGACGTCGAACACAAGACCTGGGATGCCGTCCTGCCGTACTTAACGTTCCCTTACAACACGGTGGCGCAACAAACAACACAGATCACGCCGCTCAAGCTGGTTTACGCAGGAACCCGACGCCGACTCTAGGCGCCATGCTGCCGCACGTCACTGACGAGGGCAATCTTGGCGTCGCCACCTGTCTCCTGCGCGCCGAAGAAGCCCGACAGCTTTCTGGCCTGCGGATCAAGAACCAGCAGAAAACAGGCAACCGACACTACAG
Organism: Dermacentor albipictus; assembly: GCF_038994185.2. Classification (NCBI taxonomy): domain Eukaryota; kingdom Metazoa; phylum Arthropoda; class Arachnida; order Ixodida; family Ixodidae; genus Dermacentor; species Dermacentor albipictus. Next base: position 115,024,619 of record NC_091829.1, read on the forward strand.
CCTTCGACGACGCTGCGTCAAGTACCAGCCAGGAGACCGTGTTCGGGTTTGAACCCCAATATGCTGACGAGGACGTAGCGAAAAGCTCTTGCGCCGCTATTTCTGGCCCTACAAGATCATCCAACGCATTGGCGCACTCGATTATAAGGCCGTACCAGACTGCATTTCGCTATCACAGCGGCGCCGCTCACAGCCTGAAATAGTCTACGTCTTGCGACTTAAGCCGTTCTACCAGTGCTGATGAACTTTGGGACATTGCGTGGCTTACCTTTGGACTTTCTTTTTTGGACTGTCACTTTGGAGTTTGTTTCTTTGATAAGGGACATTTTCTTTTTCGCTCTCCTGCTATGTTTTTAGTATCGGGAGGATGCTTTTAGAGAGGGGTGCATTGATACATGGATTTGTTTATCTTTTTCGGGTGATTGCTTTTTACCGTCGTACAGATGTTACCATTCACCGGAGGACGCGCCTGCATATATAGGAAGTTTCTGGAATGTTATCGTTGGTTCTACCCGCTGTCTGTTGTCGCCGAACCTTGTGTAATCTGATTGCATGTATGCGCGATGCAATTGGTGTAGAATTTTCGGGAACCTGCGCGAGCACAGGGAGACAAACACTGGAGGCCTCTACGGCTTCCCTTATCGAAGCACATTCTCCCGTGAATCGGCCTTCCTCTACGTACGACGAATGCACCACGTCCATTGTAGCTGCCGAGTCGCGAAGCCCTCTACACAGTTTGCCGTTCACCATGAGGTCTCGAATGTATGTTTCTAGGCAGTTCAGATTTTCTACGTTACTACTTAGTGACATCAATACTAGTTTGGGATTTCTGCACCCCACCAAGATATGCCCCGCTTACTGGCACTTGTAGCAAACTGCAGGTTTCTTGCCCTCGAAAGTTTTTTTGCTTCTGCCTTTCTGCGCTCCGCTCGGGTGGTTCCTTTTCTCCCTCGCTTTCCTCGTTACTATTTTTCATCGAATCTGACTTTTCCATTGTTTTATACCGACTCCACTTTGACCATAGTTTTGGCTTGTCGGGTCTGTATTTATTCATCTCCTTAGGAGCTTCGTTGCTTTCGTCCACACGGCGAGTCACGTACTCCTCAGCGAGATCGGCCGCTCTCGAAACCGTGTCTACGCCTGGCCTATCCTGAACACAATACTTGATGTTTACTGGCAGCCGGTGGCAGAACTGTTCTAAAGCAACGCACTGCATTGTCTTTTCGGCGTCGCCGAGTGCACCCTCTTCTCTGAGCCATTCCTTCAGCTTTACCTCTAAAGTGTATGCGAAATCCGAGTTTGGCTGTTTTGACCTTCCCGACTTCCCTGAATTTTCGCCTGAATGCTTCTACTGATAACCTACACATTTTAAGCAGCTCCGCTTTGACTTCATCGAAGTCCTCTGCTTCTTCTTTCCCCCATGCGGGCAATAATATCAGCTACCTCACGTGGCAGTAACGTAAGGAAGCCTTGCGGCCACGTGTTTCTCGCGAATTTTGCCTTCTCACACGTGCGCTCAAAGTGTACCAGAAAAAGACCTATATTTCCTCCTACGGCGTAGGCTGCCATCAAGTCTGTCATTCTGCGCTCGCTTTCACGTGTCTCTGGGCTAGATCTTTCAGAATTTTGAGCTTTCAAGAGCTCGATCCCTAGGCGCTTCATTTCGAGTGCGTCGCGTGCAAACGCTCTTCCTTTTCCTCTAGGCGCTTACGCTCTTCCTCTGCAGTGCTCTCTAGGCAGTCCGTCAGTTCATCGTCGTCTGCCCCGGTCGCTTCGATCGCCTCAATGATCTCCGGCTTTCTCTTTGATTCGACAATTAGGAGGCCCAACTCTTTGGCCAAGCTCAATAATTCCGGCTTCTCTAGTGCCTTCAAGTTCATGGTTGCCCTTAGTGCTGCTAAATCTTCACTCTATAACACCTTGACGTACTCAAACTTCCGTCAACGGTTAAAGAAAAATCACTGCAATGTACTTTCCAAAAATGCGTAAAGTCAAATGATATCTTAGTGAAGAAAAGCCGTGCACTCACCATATGATGTAATGAATCCAGACACATTCCTTCCGAACGTTGTTGACAGGATGAAGAGGCTACGATCTCGTAGTTGTCGTCCAAGTTCGGGTCTTCAGGGTTCCGTATCCCAATCACTGCCAGTCAGTTTATTGCGTACTTCAGAGTAGCGTATCGTACTGCTGCCGAGACGTAGCGGCGCCTGCCTATCGAAGCTCGACCGACGTTACTTATTGGGTAGTGTGGCGTTGTCCGCGGGCTGCAGACATCCGGTAGTACATGGCGATTAAGCAAGGGCGAGACGATTTCTAGTGCGAAACTTGCACGGTTTATTCAAAGGTAGATGGAAGAAAGTGAGAAGAGCATGAAGTGATTAAAAGCACATTTCGGAGCCCCTTAATTAGGCTCTCTACAATCGTGGGCGGCATCTTGCTTCCGTCGATGTCACGTGGCCGGTGCAGAAAGAGGGCTCCTCCTCCTCTGGAGTTACCAAGCCTGCAGAAAGGAAGATGTCGTCCCGCCTCCTGAAATTGTAGACGCCTGTCCGCCTCTTCTGCGCGTTGCGGGTTCGTGGAAGTTCTCTTCTAGGTCCAATTCGAGGAAAGGGCCTCTCTACACTCGCACACATACACACAAAAGAGGCCTTTACACTGCGGGGCTTCCGGCAGACAGGCAGACACTCAAAACGGTCATGGCGAATTAGGAAGTCACGCTTCATTTCGACGAGGCATGGAGGAAAAAAGTCGGGTGAGAGAAAGTTCTTTATGCACGAGGTGCGGGACGCCAACCATCGCAGGAGAAGTCACGCCTCATTTCGACGAAGATGGTCGGATGAAATTCCTTTTGCCACGTGGTGTCAGACGCCAACCCTAACACCGTGGGCTTTTTTGTGTCTTTGGGTACACATGGACTGTGCACACGTAGACTAGCTTGAACGCAATTTGACGAGCAGCGACATACACACACTACATATATATATATATATATATATATATATATATATATATATATATATATATATATAAATTGTCGCGAAGCGACTGGAGGTGGTGCCATAGGTGGCGCGGTAGGACTAGTCACCTCAGGCATGGGAGATGGGAAACGTCCAGCACCTTCCACCAAATGTCGCGAAGCACTTTGAGCAGTAAGCGTTCGCGACTAGAACGTTAGAGCAGCGAGAGGTAGTGTAGCCGACCGAGCACCGAAACAAGGTTGTTCTTTCTCGTCGTCGCTGTCTCTCTCCTAGCCACAGCCCCACTGCTCCCTATTTTACAGTACAATATATATATATATATATATATATATATATATATAAAATTGAGTGTGTGTGTGTGTGTGTGTGTGTGTGTGTGTGTGTGTGTGTGTGTGTGTGTGTGTGTGTGTGTGTGTCACTGCTCGTCAAATTGCGTTCACGCTTGTCTAGACGTTCCGGCCGTGGCACGGCCTTCGTCACGGCGCGGCATTCGGACGAAGGCCGTACCACGGCCGAAACGTTACACCATTAAAAATGCAATTTTCGTAAGTGTGCTCAGTTTGCTCAGCTATATATATATATATATATATATATATATATATATATATATATATATATATATATATATATATATATATATATATATATATATATATATATATATATATATATATATATATAATTCGCATCGACCGCGTTTGCATTGCATTCAGTAGAGGCGGAGTTACTCGCGATCACAGCCTTCCCTTTGCCTTCTCCGTGGTGCCCCGCGGCTTCAACGGGTTGCACTGGGTTGGCTACGGCGGAGAGCGGCGGTGGTAGCAACGCGCCGCGGACGTCGCTTCATGATGGCCCCCGGTCTAAAGTTGCTCTTAGCTGTTCCCGTAGGCGCCAATACTTCTGCTTTTGACGCATGCAGCATGCTGAGCGTTGGCTAAACTCGGAGGTTGCCGCCTAACCAGACTTGCCGAAGCTCCTCGCCTCGATGGTACACGGTGCGGTGCGTTTTTACCACTATCGTCGCCTTCGCCGCCAATGGCGATAGAAACTGCACCACGCCGATTACCGGGAAAGCAGCCGCTTCGACAAGCCGCAGAGTACGAACAGCGAAAATACGCACATCATTGTTACCGACACTTCTGTGCTACCGACTGGACGCGAAACCGAAACTGGGGGCGGGGGTGCCCGCGGAGCGTCGCGCACTGCTTTGAGCAGCGGTGCGTCGGCGTCAAGCTCGGCCTATGGGCCGAAGCAACACGTCAGCAGTCAAGCTCTATTCGAGACTCAACGTCCGTCGTGGCTTAGACAACCCTATCGCTCCGGCATGACAACTACTCGTTTAGCACAAAGAAACTTGGCAACTGAGAGGACCCTGCGTGGTTTCTTGAAGCGTAAAGCTTCGCTACCCTAGTGAACACCGTGCTTCGCGCGAGCCGACGTATGTCGGAATTGGCTCCGTAAGCGTGTTCGGACTCGACGCAGGTGGCCCCCGCCGACTCCGTCGCCTGACCTTTCGCCGCTGCCGCATGGCTGCCGCACGTGACGTCACGCGCGGTGCAAGGTGGCCACTGCCGCGCGCTATGCGTCATCGTTTGACGTTCGCCGCAAGCGCGTGTTTATCGCGGAGACCGACTATATAACCGCCGCCAGAGAATAGGCGTGTGCATTCAACATGGAAGGAGAAGAGAGTGATACCACAGATACAGAGAGCTGTGTTTGTGGTTGTACAGAAATCGCAAGACGATGTGCCCAACAATGATGAATAAAGAGGTTTAATAATCCTGCGTAACTTATGGTATATATCATTGATAAGCAATTCGCATATACACAAGGCACGCGTATAGCGTAACCATGGGCTAACCAAAGCATATCCGTAAGTTAAACCCTAAGCAAAACCGTAGGATAAAGCAAAAAGCATAACCATAAGCTAAAGCGTAAGCATATCCATAACTTAAACCATAAGCACATCCATAAGTTAAACCGTAAGCATATCCATAGGCTAAATCATAAAGCATAACCATAAGCTAAACCGTAAGCATAACCATAGACTAAATCATAAAGCATAACCATAAGCTAAACCATAAGCATCACCGAACCTTTCCGCTTCGAGATATCCAGGGTTAACCTTAGCTAAGCCCCAGCCAATCTCTTTTTTCTTTCTTTTTTTCAAAGTAATTTGAAAGCATTTAACAGGCTTAAAGCCGCAGTAGTAGCTTAGCGCGAATAAAACCACGGAAGCAAGAAAGACGGACAAGGACAAGCGCAGAGATTCCTGCTTCCGTGGTTTTATTCGCGCTAAGCTACTACTTCAAATATGGACGGCCAGCTAGCCCAACAGTGTTCTTTAAAGCCGCAGACAGAGCGATAGCGCTCGCTGTTGCGGCACATAAAGTTTACCAACCCAACCGTAATTTCTGCTGCAGCCTTTGACCTTAGCGTGTCGCAGGCGCCGAAACCGAAAATAGTTGCGACTTCGGGAACATCCAAAACAAATTTTAAACTGCGCGCCGCTGTGACATTGAGTGGGCGGTGCCGGACCCGCCGTAGCCTCCTCGTCGCAAACCATTCAAGTGGCTACACCCCGGAGGAGATGAAGGATGAACTTTGAATACCGATAAAAGCGCTTCGATCTACTGAGCGATTTGAAATACGTCCTGCTGCAAAATATTTCTAAAATAGTGCCCTTCAATGTAAAATGCATTTCGCGATTCCGATTAAAAGTGTTACCCGGTCCTATTAAGCGTTTTCATTTGCGTTCTTCGGCAGGTGTTGGGAGTTCAAGCAAGCGGGATATTTGGCTACTGGAAACGTCCGGCAAAGCAACCCTGAACGCCAGACAAGCATGCAGCATTGAATCGGCCGCCATCCACAACCCAGAATTTACTGTTCGTCTGCTCTCGACCGGAAATATAGGCGACGGTGGCTGCCCCTACTACAGCGTACTGCTAGATTTACCAAATTTTGTCTGGGCCCAAGTCAACGTGAAGGCTGAATTAGCCGGTACCCCACTTGAAAAGTTGCTCGTCAATGCTTCCAAATCGCCCTACGCCGTGATGCACCTCAGCGATTTCCTGCGGTACGTGTTGTTGTGGAAGCGAGGCGGTGTCTACCTGGACACCGACACCATCGTGACTAAACCACTGGCTGGCATAAGAAACAGCGTCGTGTACGCAAACGACGCGAGAAGTGGTGTCTGCAATGGGTTCCTGTTCTTCGACGCGAACCATGCTGTTCTCGACGCGTTCATCAACTGGTGTGCTCGCACGTACGAGCCTGGTGTTTTCACCACGTGTAGCCGGGCCATCACGGCGAAGCTACTGAGTGACGCCAAGCTTTCTCGCCTCGTCACCTTCTTGCACAAGTCAACTTTCGCTGCTATATGTTACTGGAAGTGGAAGGCGTTGTTCTCGCCCAACAGTACTATGAGGGTGCTCCGGGCGACGAAAAGGAGCTACGGCGTTCACTTCTGGAACTTCCTGAGCAAGAGTACGCCCATTGTTCCAGGATCCGGTTGCGCTATGGACTTTCTCGCCAAAGCCCACTGTCCCCGAGTGTACAAACTAGCGTCACAGCGGCCGTACTTCTAGACGACGCGAAACACGGACTAGCTGTTTATCTCATTGAGAGCTGCAGGCACGTGGCAGCGGTGCATGCTGCAAACGAAAACTTAGCCGTTATTGTTGTGCCTTAGCAGTGCCAGTGACCAACATAATTGTGAAGACATGCGTTTATTATTTATTAAATTTTAAAACTCATGTCAGCATGGTCGTTCATTAAAATTTAAATATTATGTCAACAGGATGCGAGCACTCCATTGTGAAACTACGCTGCACCGTGACACGAGTTCACGTCATTTTGGCAATTAGAAAGGTGTCCCAGGTAACGTTAGTCAAGCTGGTCAACAAAAAATAAAGGGATTAAAAACATGGTGCCAGATATGATTTCATGATCTACGATGTTCGGTCATCAAACCTGTGACGATCGCGCGCCGTAGAAATCATAGGCGTACTTACCTGGGGGGGGGAGGGGGGGCAGGAGAGAAGGGTAGTGCCTGTGCGCTTGCCTCCTGCCCATGTCAGGTGTGTGGGGATGGGGAGCGAACAATGCCATTTGCGCCCACCACTTATAAAAAAGGCGGCCACTACCCGCTGGAAATTTCAACAAAACTGCAGCTGAAGCTAAACTTTCTTTCTTGTAGGAGGGGCCACGCATAAGTAATGCGTTTCTTTACTAAATATCCCTTTGTTGCACAGCCAAGATTGACTTTCGTGCCTTCTAGGCACGCGCTGTAGCGGACGACGCGCGCGATTCGCGGTGCACGCTTGAGTTGGGGAGAAGGCGTGATGCTGGGCAGTTCCAGCCCCAACGAATGTCCGCTTGCGCTACTCGCATCGTGCCCCATTTTCAGAGTGCAGCTCCTAGGCGCCCGTTTCTGCGTTGAGCATCGGCGTGCCTCGGGGTCGTTCCTCGCCGTAACCGAGCGAACGAGAACAGGCGAAAGATGCGAGCGAACGCGGAGCGCAGCGGTAGATGAAAGAAGAGTGCGCGAGGAGGAAAAGGGAGGAAAGAAGCTGCATGGAAACAGGAGGTGGGAAATCGAGGAGGAGCAGGAAGGAAACGGCCTGTGCATGCGCTTACTTGCGGGGGGCTGCGGTATCGGCCGCCGCGTGGGCGATCTCATCTCTAATTCTTCTAGCCGCCATAACTGCGTACCAGCAATACTTCTGGCGGCAGCGGCACGCCAAGTCAGCGCACGACGTCGCACCTAGCGGCATAAATGGGTAGAGCGCAGTAAGCAAAATACGCTAAATCACTCAATGCCAGTGTGTCATAAACACGTTTCATAATAAAAAACATGAATCTCATCAATAACATGAACAAATTATTGTTTTATTTACCAGGGTACGTTCGTAAGTTGATATTTTCCCTTGGTTTGTGATGTTCACGTTGACAAAAAAGACGGCCCGCTGATTGGCCTATGTCCTTTCGTTTTCATTACGTCTGAGGAGCACCAAAATGTGACGCTACCGCCTAGCTGAATTCTTCGGAAACCGAGTCATTACAGCCCTGGAAGAAGGGGGAAGCCCATTGCACTTCCACGCGCGCTCGAATGCCAGGCTTTTTTTTTAACTGATTGGCTACGGGCCACCCCATTCTCTGGGTCATTACAGAGAAGGACATTTTTTTAAACGAACACGGACACATAATTGGTCTGATAAACACAAATTTCATGTTACGCAAAGGGTCTTCAACAAACTAAAAACATCCGCATCTGATCTGGAAAAACATACCGTATTTACTCGCGTACGTATAACCCATCCCTGCGTATAACCCACACCCCTAACTTTAAACTCCACAAAAAAAAAAACACGCGTATAACCCGCTCGTGTACCTGAAAGAAAAAAGAGCGCTAGAAAGATACAACTACACACTCAGCGATCATTTCGTTTTCAGAACATTTATTCAAATGACCAGCACCACAACACAGCTTATCCAATTCTCAATCGTCGCCGCTCTCACTGCTGCCATCCGAGGCTTCATCGCCACTCTCAAAAACGTAGTCGTCCTCGGAACCATGCAAGTTGTTACTGGTGCTAAAGCTTTTACGCACCATGTCGGCGGTATCTCTTTCCACGAATCCACGATCCACTGGCACAGCAATGGAATACCGGGCCTTCGGACGCGTCCCGTCGGTGTGAGGGCGTAAAGGCTGTCGGCCATGCAGTGGGCACACAGCCGCTTCACGTGTACCTTGAACGGCTTTTTAGGCACACCTCGATTGGCTGTAGCATGGACGTCGTGCCACCAGGCATTGTAACGAGGTCAGTGGCGGTCCCGGTGAGGCGAGCCTTCACCGCATCAGTGCAGTGGCCTCGGAAGGAATCCAGTATGAACGCCGACCGGCATGCCAGCAAGGCACCTGGTCTGCATTCCCAGATTACTCGCAGCCAGTCACCGACTGGGCCACTGCTCATCCAGGAATTTTATTCCGCACGGACATCGACTCCTCGGGGCAGTGGGGTGCCAGGTAGCGTCTTGCGTTTGAAAATGCCATACGGGCGCAGTTTCGTGCCGCCACCAAAAGCCCATAACATGACTGCGCAGCGCAGCGTAGCATTTCCACCGCTCAGCACACTGACTGATGTGGAACCCTTCTTTTTTCATGCTCATGTCCATCGGCATCTCGAAGTACACAGGTGTCTCAGCATTTCCCACCTGAGACAGCAAATGGCTGTGCTCCTTCCGAAGTGCGATGACAGGAAGCCGCTGGCACATGGCTGTTCACCGCCGCATAGAAAATACATGTCTTCGCATAAAGCGCTGAAGCCCTCCACGGCTTGCACGAAACTCGCGGGGAATGATCATTTCCCGGGCCTACTTCAGGGCTTCCATTTGCGCCATCTCAGTCGAAACAGCGTGGCCACGACTTCTCTGCTCCTCAATGAACTTAGCAAGGTACGTCTCGAGGTGGGGGGTACGCGCCAGTCTTCGGACCACTAAACGCTTGCCTGTCCCGGTTTGTTGTTTCAAGACACTCTCTTTTTTTTTCCTCCAGTCGCGAATGCACGACTCGTCAACGTCGTGCTGTCTCGCAGCAGCTCTATTGCCGATTTCTTCGGCAGTGGCTACAATCTTTAGCTTCTCTTTCCCTGTGAGAGAGTGCCGCCGAGTCGCACTCATTACACCAAAACAAAGCAGACAAGCAGTGCAAACTGGGGTGTAGTACACGAAACAGCGCCTGACACTAAGCTGAACAACCCTGGCTCAAAAAAATGTGGCCAATGACGAGAGCAAGAATAAACAGACTGTCAATGTGGATTTGGCTATGCCTTTCATTGGCACCTCATCGGCTTGACAAGCGTCGATGACGATAAGAATGGCGGACCACACGGGGGTAAGCCGCCGCGCCCTGCCGTGAAGCCCACCCCCCTCCAAAAGAAAAAAATTCGCAGATAACCTACTCCCCCACTTTTCAAACGCGTTTTTTTTTTCAAATTTTGGTACGGGTCATACGCGAATAAATAAGGTATCTACGTTATTTTGCACTGTGGGCGTAATTTCCGTACACATCCGCTGCAAACTTTATATCCAGTGTCCCAGCTATAGGTAGTATATGAAATACCGGAAGCATAGGCTTTCACGCACTTTCAAGTTGACCTAGACAAGATGGCCGACCTTCCGCTTGCGGTAATATGAAGCCAAGGGTACAGCTGCAAAGAGTGAGGAAATGGTATGGAAGAGATGATGGCAAGTAAATCATCACGAGGTCGTGCGCCCCTGCTTTACTCCCAAGCAACCACGGATAGACGTCCGATGCACATCCGCAAATCTCAAACAGACGTGCATCGGACGTCGATGTAAATTGAAAAGAAAAAAATTGTAGATCCATCGGACTTCCAAAATGGGATTCTGTGGCGGACATATTTCGGACGGTATATGTCCGGTGTGAGTGTATATATTGACACGTGTACTTATCTTTATCGGGCGACCACGTTTCGCCGCTTAACAACTGTAATCGCACAGCGAGGGACGCGCCTGAATGTATCCGATGATTCTGGAAAGTTATCGATGCTTCTACCCGGCTGTCTGTTGTCGCCGAACCTTGCGTTATCTGATTTCATCGCGTAACGCGAATGGTGTAGAACTTCGTGGAAGGCACACGGGTCCGAACGATTAGTCTGGAACGTTCGACGACTGCTCTATAATAGCCGACGCGCTTGACCCGCTGATCAGATTTTCGACGACCGCCGACTGTGTTCGCCGCCCTCGTTGTGCTTTACGTGTAGCGTGTTTTGTGGGCACAGGTTCGCCCAATAAAAGCTAGTTTTTGCCTTTCACAGTATTGCTACTGTGTTCTTTGACGTCACAACCACGTGACTATATATATATATATACATATATATATATATATATATATATATGTGTGTGTGTGTGTGTGTGTGTGTGTGTGTGTGTGTGTGTGTGTGTGTGTGCACCCACGCACACCCATCTTGAAGCAGCGATAGTGGAATGCATTCAAGCGCCCAACCAATGTTATATAACAACCGGTTGGGTGCTTCAATGCATTTCACTGTCAACACTCTGCTCCGAATAAACAAAAAATGGGCCCACACTAGTTTCAAGATACAATAAATCTTTTACTGTCACCTATGTTATCAAGTCTACAAAATTAAGCACGCATGAATGCTGTTCATAGCAACAAGTATACATCCTGATAAAAAAAAATCCGCAGATCAATATATCATGGCTGAAGTTAGAACAGGGCAAGGACATAAAAAACAAAAATAACAACTTCTTTCAGCATGTTAAACAGATTCTAACAAATCTGGGAAAGTCAATGCCACTAAATGAGGTCTCATTTGATTATCATACTTATTTTACGTTTTCATACTGTCAACGCATACAATGATTCATTCAAGGCACATGCTTTAGATGGAAGCAAAAACAAGCAAGAATAAACATGTGGCAGAAACCACAAAAGAGCAGTACAATGCGTAGTGGAAGTTTAAGCAATAAGTGTTACTTAACACAGTAAAGTATGAGAATGGTCCAGACAAAGGACGGCTAAAAAGGATGGACGATGACAAACACCGTCTTCGTCCCACATTCTTTGCCGTCCTTTTTCTCGTTTTGCGCTGATTAAACAAGATTACTGAATACAGACAAACAAGACTTTGCACATAATAATGTAAGATAGCTTTCAAACACAAACATGTACAACATGTCAAAAATAGAATGCATTTTCAAAAATATGAATAACATAGAATACGACGCACCTAGAAACACATTGATTGAAACCTTTAACAGAGAAAGCGCTCTAATTTCTGCCGGTTCGATGATGAAGCAACATTCACTGGGCCCGAAATAAATCGGTGGTGCACGCAGGCACCAGACGGGGTGGTTCCCTAGTTACGGGACCCATATGTTTCCAGCAGCTCCTGGCCCCTGTCCGTCAGTGCGAGCTGAATCGGTAGGGCGGGGCTGGATAACAAGGTCTCCCATCGCTCAAGGGGTTGGGGATTGGGGGTGTTGGTGGGAAGGGGAGGAGGGGGGGTCTTGAGTTCTGTGCACTCTGCCAAGACGTGCGGCAGGGTGCCCTTTTCTCTTCTGCAAAAAGGACAGAGCATATCGTATTCCGCAGGGTACATGCGGTTCATCAGTACGGGATGCGCAAGCGATCCCGCCTGCGCTCGACGCAGGATCGTCTGTTGTTGCCTGGTGAGTTTGGGGTGCGGTTCTGGCAGCCTGCACCTTTCTTCTCGGTACATCCGGGTAATGTCGCGAAAGCTGGTAACCGGGTGCGGTAGCTCTTCCGGCTCGTGCTCGGCCCGGATTGACATTTCTCGGGCATGGTAGTCGGCGATGATGTTGCCTGCTACCTGCGAGTGAGCCGGGACCCACATGAGCTCTATGGCTCTTCCCGGAGGCTTGTGCTTGGCTAGAATGGCTCGGGTCGCGGAGGAGATTACCCCCCTGCGGAAGCTTCTGTAGGCTGTCTTTGAGTCGGTGACTACGGTGCCCACGCTCGGCTGTGCGAGTGCGAGGGCTACGGCCGCTTCTTCGGCAACTGCGGGGTCTGTTGTCTTCAGGGACGCGCTGACGATCAGCCTCTCCTTTGAAGTAACCACCACGGCTGCACGATCACTGTGTTTTCGGAGCGAGGCGTCCGCGTAGAGGACCCTGGGGTTCTCTTCTAGCTTACGGGCTAGGGCTTTGGCTTGCGCGGTGCGCCTCTCATCGTCCTTGCCCGGCGTCATGTTCCGGGGAAGGGGTTTTGTCTGAATTATCATTTTCCAGTCTTCTGGAAGGGCCGTCTTGATGGATACTGGCTCGATCTGCCATCCTATCTTGCGTAGGACGGCTCGTCCGTGTTCCGTGTGACTGAGCCGGATTCTCTGATTAGAGAGGTGGGCTTCGATGAGCTCCTCCACCGTGTTGTGGGCCCCCATGTCTAGCAGTTTTTGCGTGGATGAGTATATGGGTATGCCCAGTGCTTGTTTCGTTGCCTTACGAAGCATCGTGTTTAGGGTGTCCCTATTCGCCTTCGTCAGCTGGAGATACGGGGCGGAGTAGGTAACCCGCGACACGACGAACGCGCGTACCAGGTGCATGGCATCGTCCTCTTTAAGGCCTCGGTTTCTGTTTGATACCCTCCGAATCATACCAAGTATCTGTTCGGATGTAGTCTTGATCTTTGTGATGGCGGCCTGTGCCTTTCCGTCGCTCTGAAGTAGTAGGCCGAGAATCCTAATCTGCTGTGTTGGCTTGATGGTCGTTCCGGCGATCGTGATAATCACGTTCGGCGGCCGCTCCTTCTTGGTTTTTCCCGGTTGGATCATGAGCAGCTCTGATTTCTGGGGAGCGCAGCTCAGTCCGCACGACTTTGCGTACTCGTGCACGGTCGTTGCCGCCCGCTGCAAGACTTCCTCCATCCAGGCATCGGATCCGGCTCGGGCCGTCCACAGCGTAATATCGTCGGCGTAGAACGCGTGGTCCACGCCTTCGATTTGCTTGAGTAGACCGGGCAGGGGCAGCAGGGCCAGATTGAAGAGCAGGGGCGACAAGACCGATCCCTGAGGGGTGCCCCTATCGCCGAGCTCGACAGGGTCCGACTTCTCCTCCCCTATCCTGATGGTCGCCGTTCGGTTTGACAGAAAATCTTTTATGTAGCCGAATGTCTTTCTGCCACACCGGGTTTTGTTTAGATTCTGCAACACGCTCGCGTGGGACACGTTGTCAAACGCTCCCTTCAGGTCGAGGGCGAGTATCCCGCGCGGCGCATGCCTCGTTGCCGGCTTGACGACCAGTTCGTGAAGTTGGATCATTACGTCTTGGGTGCTGAGATGTTGCCTGAAGCGATACATCGTTTCTGGCATCTGATCCGTTTCTTCGAGGTGCTTTTGCAACCGGCGAAGGACCATGCGCTCCATCACCTTCCCCACGCAGGATGTGAGGGAGATGGGCCGCATGTTGTCTATCGTGAGGGCTTTGCTGGGCTTTGGAATGAAGCGGACCTCGGCGTCCTTCCATTCCTTCGGCAACTGCGAGCTCTCCCAGGCTTCGTTAATGTGCTCTAGGAGGCCGCGGGCCGCTGTACCGCTCATGTTACCGAGTAATTTGTAAGTTATGGCGTCCCTGCCGGGTGCACTTCTCTTGTTACTGTCATCTATAGCTGTCCACAGCTCCATCATGGTAAACGGCCGGTCCAGTTCTTCGTTGTCGGGTCCTTCGTACCTCTCGGGCACCGGGCACTGGCCCTTCTCTGTCTTTAGGTACTTGGCCTTCAGGTCTTCCAGGAGCCTGCAACCGTCTGCCTTGTACGTGTTCAGTACTTTGGTGAGGTTGCGATTGGTGGCAGTTTTGCTACTCAGCGGGTCGATCAGATGCCTCAAGAGACACCACGTCTTCCACGTCGAGAGCTTGCCCTGTAGGCCGTCGCAGGTCTTCAGCCAATTTTCGTTACATAGTTTGGCCGCGTACTCGGCGATCTGTTTGTTCAAGACTGCTATGCGCTTGGCCAGCTTTCTGTTGTGTCTCTGACGTTTCCACCGCCGCGTCAACGAGTGTCGGGCCGCCCACATGTGGGTCAGTCTGGCGTCCACGTACGGTGTCTGCGACGTCGTTGCGATTTCTCGGGTAAATTTATCTAGAGCCTTCTTCTGGTCCCTCGCCCAATCGGTGTAGGTCCTTTGTCTGTCAGCCTGTCCCGTTTCTTCCTTGGATGCCTCTTCTTGTTCTTGGGTAAACTTTCTCATCTTGTCCCAATCCGTGATCCGCGCCGTTCCCAGTACAGCCCGATATCGGGAGCCTCGGATCGTGATACCGATCACACTGTGGTCAGACCCCAGGTCCACTTCTTCGCTTCTCCACGAGACGTCTAGCGCGCCCGATAGCCACGACAGGTCTGGTGTGGTGTCCCTAGCGACACTGTTGCCTCTTCTGGTGGATACGTCCGGCTCGTTCAGGAGGGCCATCTCGTGATCCTCCATTGCTTTCTCCAATGCTTTTCCTCTCTTGGACTGAAACTTAAAGCCCCACGTTGTGTGAGGGGCGTTAAAGTCGCGAGGATCAGGAGGGGCCTGGTCCCCGCCAACCCTTTCGCCTGGCTCACGATGCGGTCAAATTCGTACTGCCGTTGTGACGGACGGCAGTACGCGCTCATTACAAATAAATTGCCCGAGCTGCCAATTTCTCTAGCATGAATTTCGACCAGCGTGTGCTCGCACCCACCCTGCGCCGTGACATGTTGAGTTGCCGCCACGTTGCTGCGGACGAGCACCGCCGTCCCGTTCTGCGTGGGATCCGTGTAAGTGACGTACCCCGGGAGTCTTGGTTTCCCGTTTGTTTCTTGTAGAGCAATTACATCGGGCTTGTTTTCTTGCCCGTCAATGTGTAATAATAGTTCCGCTTCTTTGTTGCGAATCCCTCGGCAGTTCCATTGGTAAATTACTGTGGTATCCCCCCCGGTTTTCTTCTTGTGCTTCTTACTTGGCTTCTGCATCATCCTTTCCGGACGTCTCGAGTCGATTGCGCCTTTTCGCGATCGCGCCTTTGATTTTTTCGGACCGCTCCTTTTTCAGGGACGCGAAGCGGTTCCTCACCGAAGTTGAGGCTACTTTTGGCACTATGCGCTTGTGCTTCACCGATCGCGCGTGAGACTGACTCTCGACAGCCTCGAGTCGGGCGTCCATTTTGCCTAGCCTTTCATTAATTTGGGAAATTGCAGCCAAAATGGCCGTCAGCTCTCCTTCTCGCGGGATCTGTGTCGTTGCCGTGGTCGCGGTCTCTGCGGTCACCGCTTCTTCACCGCTGGCGAGGCTCATTTCGGCGTCCATCGCCTCTTGATTACTTGATGCACTGTGCGTAACCCCAGCCTCTCCCGCCGCCCGCCATAGGCGGGGCGAGGGGGGGTCCCTCCGCGACAATATGCGCAAGCCTGCGGCGTTGTTTGCCGCCGTGTTGTTGTTTTGAGGGCTTGCATTTGCCGAGCGTCCGTTATTCGCCAGCGTTTCGATCTTATTCATAAGCGCCCGTATTTGGGCGTTCTGTTCCTGGATCTGAGCGTTTTGGCGCTCTATGATCCTCTTAAGTTCTATGACTTCGCTACTGTCCTTTTGCTGATTCGCTTGTGAGTTAAGGGGTTGGGAGGGGATGAGCGGTGGGAACTCGGTGTTGTTGGTTCGAGTGACGGGAGACCTGTTGGTCCAGCCCACCTTTTTCTCGGCGATCCCTCGGCGTCCGGTTGATTCGCTCCGGGACCTTGAACCGGCGCCGGATCTCGAACTGGTCCGGGAGCGCGAGCGGCGGTTGCCGCCGCCATTGCCACCCCCGGATGGTGTCTTCGATCGGGAGCGACTCCGGCGGCCGTTTCCGCCGCCACTGTTGTTGCTGCTCCGGCCTGGCGTGTGTGACCGGCCCCGTTGTTTGGAGGCGCTACGGCGGGGTCCGCCTGCAGGACCTCTCTTGTCTTGGTTTCTTCTCCCGGCGTCTTCTTCCTCTGCTCGGCGTCGTTCCCAGCGTCGCCGGCGGACGACGTAGGGCGTCTTGAAGCGGGCTTTGCAGGCCTTGTCCGCGGTCAGGTGTTTGCCTCCGCACAGGCCACACTTCGGGTCACATCTGTGGTCTTCGGCAGGGTTGGAGATTCCGCATCCTCGACAGATCGTGTTCGAAGGATCCGGGCACACGTCCATTCTGTGGCCCACTCTTCCGCACGCATAGCATACGTCTATTTGTTTTCTGTGCAACGTGCACTCCGTGAGCAGGTTACCGTATCTCACGTAATTGGGTACTTTGTGCCCTTCGAAAGCAATGACGACTGATCGGGTTTTACCGATTCGGTTTGCCTGTAGGCCCGTTGGGTTATGCTTGTGCACAACATTCTCCTGAATCTCTTGGGCCGTATCCTCGAGCGGGATTCCCCTTATGACGCCCTTCACCGTGCCGTGGGGGGCTGCTTCGTAGGTACTTATTTCGTGCGCCGTGCCGCGTATGTCGATCCTTCCTACTGCAGCGTATCGGTCGGCGTGCTCTCTCTTGGAGGTGCTCACCACTACGATATTTTGCTGTAGGTTGGGGCACACGACGTCTTCACTTGCTTCATTCGCGGGGATCTGTGCCGCCGCCGCAATTGCACGACTTAGTTCAACGCGAGTCACGTCGCTCAGGTGGAGCCCGCCTCGCGGTCGGAACACGATCTTTATGTCGCCGCGCGGCAAGTCTGGCATGCGCGCGCCCTTCAACAATTTGCCCTTGTTTATACGTTTAGCCCTTGAGTGACGTGTATCACTGCCAGTGGCGCCATCGCCGAGGTTGTTGCTCCGGCTGTTGACATCAGCCGTGGCCTTGGCGCCATCTTGGCTCGTTTGAAGTACGGGATTTAGGCCTATCTTGCCCATACCGTTGTGCCTGACTCTCTCACCGGCAGTTTTCCAGCCTTGCGATCTTGTGCACTGGTCCGGCGAAATTTCGATGCCGTCCACCTCTACACGCATAGCGGTAATCATCGTAGGTCAATGCTCACTTGCGTAATCACCGATGGTTCGATTTTCCGCTGGCGGCTTCACCGAGGCTCGGGCTGGACCTACCGCTCCCCCAGCCAAGGCCGAAGTCGAGGTTAGGCCCAGCGGCGGACGCTCCTCTCCGCACACAAATGTCCTTCAAATTCGGAAAAAGCGGTCCCCTACCTCGGAATTTGGGTTCCCGGTGGTCCACACAACTTCATGCATCTGGTCGATGCACTTTCATTAAGGTGCGACTCAAAAATCCGGCAGTTCAAAGAAAAAACACGGAACAGGTGAGATGCGTCCGCTCGCTCCCTTCCTTGACGGGGGTATGGGGGTATGCCGGTTCGAGGAATTTGTGCATTGTTGAACAATAATGTAAATGCATTATTATACATACAAGAAGCATTTTTTTCACTCAAAAGCTTAGTAAAAAAATTAAATGCATGACACTTAAACCTGAGAACCTTTAAAGCTTGGGCTACAAGAATGATATATCGAGACAGCCATTACGCATATTCATAATAAGGTGCAGAAGTTCCCACCACGAATGTATTTTCATAACAGCATAGCCAGTACTTGCAGTTAGCGACCACAGAATGGCGAGTTATTTTTACTTCTTTAAACATAAATCATCATCATCATCAGCCTATTTTATGTTCACTGCAGGACGAAGGCCTCTCCCTACGATCTCAGGTTGCCCCTGTCCTGTGCTAATCGATTCCAACTAGCACCCGCAAATTTGCTGATTTTTTCGCACCACCTAGTCTTCTGTTGTCTTCTGCTGCGGTTCCCTTCTCTTGGTATCCATTCTGTCACCCTAATGGTCCAACGGTTATCTAACCTGTGCATTACATGACCTGCCCAGTGCCATTTTTTCCCTTAATGTCTATAGAATATCGTCTATACCTGTTTGCTCTCTTTCGGTATCTGAAAGTTATGCCTAGCATTCTTCGTTCTATCGCTCTTTGCGGGGTCATTAACTTGTTCTGAAGCTTCTTTGTGAGTCTGCAAGTCTCTGCCTCATAAGCCAGCACCGGCAAAATGTACTGATTGTATACTTTCCTTTTCAATGATGACGGTAAGCTCCCAGTCAGAAGCTCACGATGTCTGCCGTATGCGATCCAACTCATTTTTATTCTTCTCTGAATTTCTTTCTCATGGTCAGGGTTCCCTGTGATTAGTTGACCAAGGTAAACGTACTCTTTACACAGAATCTAGAGGCTGACTTGCGATCTTGAACTCTTGTTCTCTACCCGGTTATTTATCATTATCTTTGTCTTCTGCATATTAATCTTCAGCCCCATTCTTACACATTCCTTGTTAAGGTCCTCAAACATTTGTTGTAACTCGTCCGCAGTGTTGCTGAATAGAGCAATGTCATCGGCAAACCGAAGATTGCTGAGGTATTCGCCGTCGATCCTTACTCCTTAACTTTCCCAGTTTAATAGCTTGAATACTTCTTCCATGCATGCAGTGAGTAGCATTGGGGAGACTGTGTCTCCTTGTCTGAGCCCTTTTTTTATAGGTATCTTACTACTTTTCTTATGTAAAATTAAGGGGGCGGTGAAATCTCTGTAGATATTTTCCAGGGTACTTACGTAAGCGGTCTGTACTCCTTGATTACGCAATGCCTCTATGGCTGCTTGTATCTCTACTGAATCAAATGCTTTTTCGTAATCTATGAAAGCCATATGGAGAGGCTTATTGTACTCTGCGGATTTCTCGATAACCTGATTAATGGCATGGATGTGATCCATTGCGGAGTATCCCTTCCTGAAGCCAGCATGTTCCCTTGGTTGACTAAAGCCCAGTGTTTCCCTTATTCTATTGGAGGTGTGACGAAGAAGATCGGCAGGCTGAAAAGCCCCGTTGCCATGGCGCGGCTCGTATCCAGTTCGTTCGCTGGCTCCGCCCTACCAGCTGGTGCTGAGTTTGTCGCTGCTGCTCTACGAGCCGAATAAACCCCCTTTACAATTGGTAGAGGTGCGGGGTATCGATCCCCGTACCTCTCGCAGTGCCTATTTGCAGCTCGAAAACTGACCATATTAGGCCATGTTGTCTCCAAAGAAGGCATTCTTCCTGATCCTGCTAAACTTCGCGCCGTATCCGAATTTCCGAAGCCAACTAACTTGAAAGCACTACGCAGCTTCATTAACCTATGCTCTTATTTTCGACGTTTCGTTCGAAATATCGCTACTGTGATCGCACCACTAAACCAACTTCTCCAAGGCGACAATGAACTTTCTGCTTGGTCGGAAGCCTCTGATGATGCCTTTACGACTCTTCGTCACCTACTCACGTCTCCGCCAATCTTGCGCCATTTTGATCCCAGCGCACCTACAGAACTTCACACTGACGCCAGTGGTGTCGGCCTTGGTGCCGTGCTCGCACAACGCAAGAACACTAATGCCGAATACGTCGTCGCCTATGCCAGTCGTGCCCTCACGAAACCTGAGGACAGTTACTCAGTAACAGAAAAAGAGTGCCTGGCTATCATATGGGTTCTTCAAAAATTTCATCCATGTCTCTACGGTCGACGCTTTGACGTGGTGACGGATCATCACGCTCTTTGCTGGTTGTCCAACCTAAAAGACCCGTCGGGCCGCCTCGCTCGATGGGCCCTCTAATATCCGTGTCGTCTATCGCTCTGGACGCAAACACGCCGACGCCCTCTCGCGCTCCCCAGTTACTTCAACTACCGAGAGACATGACATTTCACTACTTGACATCCTGGACATGGCACCAGAGCAACAAAAAGACCCATGGATCGTCATGATGTTCGACTTTTTGTCAAATCCTCCGGCAACTTCGGCACCTCGAGCGCTACGCCGACAGGCGCAGCATTTCACAATCCGCGACGGACTTTTATACCGCCGCAACTACCAAAATGACGGCCGCAAATGGCTCTTAGTAGTGCCTCGCCACCTACGACAAGATTTATGCTCCGCTTTTCATTCTGACCCGCAGTGGGGTCACGGCGGAGTGTCAAAAACTTACACATGGCTTCGCCTACGATATTATTGACGAGGGATGTACACCTTCGTCCAGAAATACGTACGCTCCTGCATTGTCTGCCATCGACGCAAATGTGTCCCTCATCTCTCCACCGCACCTCTCCAACCATTTCCCTGCCCAGCTCAGCCATTTGACCGTGTCGGCATTGATATATATGGGCCTCTTCCATCTACTGGCGCTGGCAACCGATGGATTGTTGTCGCCGTAGATCATTTGACACGGTATGCTGAAACCGCCGCCTTGCCTGCCGCATCAGCAAAAGACATCGCCTCGTTCATTCTAAACAACTTCGTTCTCCGCCATGGCGCACCTCGTGAACTGTTGAGCGATCGGGGCCGCGCATTCCTCTCAGATGTCCTGCAGTCACTCCTACCTGAATGCCAAATTATTCACCGCACTACTACTGCTTATCATCCACAGACCAATGGCTTAACAGAACGATTCAACAGAACTCTTGGTGACATGCTATTAATGTATGTTGCATCTGACCACTCCAACTGGGACCTTGTACTTACGTTCGTCACTTACGCATATAACACTGCCTCTCAAGCCACTACCGGATTCTCACCATTTTTTCTGCTTTACGGCCGCCATCCCTCCACCACCATTGATACGGTTCTCCCGTACCGGCCGGACCCTGCTGAATGCTCACCTGTTTCTGCGGTTGCTCAGCACGCCGAGAAATGCCGCCAACTGGCCCGTTCGTTGACGTCTGCTCAACAGTGCCACCAAAAAGAACGCCATGACCTCAATCCTCCCCCTCACCCCTTCCCCGTCGACTCACTCGTGTGGCTTTGGGTCCCTCCTGTTGCTGCTCCTGGCCTTTCGTCCAAGCTCCTCCCGAAGTACCACGGGCCCTACCGCGTGGTTGCACAAAAATCACCGTTGAACTACGTGGTCGAACCCGTATCGCCATCTTCCGATCTGCGTCGTCGGGGGCGAGAGACTGTGCACATTGACCGGCTGAAGCCGTATTACGATCCGCCCACCTCTTCCTAGGTCGCCAGGATGGCTACTCTTCAATTCCGGGGGTGATTGGGACTGACAAGACCTGAAGTTCGCCTTCTTGCATTTAACGCAATTGTGCTGCCACTTTTAGATTACGGATCCATAATATGGTATCCTTTCACTAAAAAAGATATTAATAAAGTAGAAGGTATTCAAAAGCGGGCCGTTCGTTATATATATAACAGCTTTGGGCGCACGTCGATGACAGCCTTGCTAAGCAGAGCCAATCTGCCAACTCTAACCCAAAGGAATCGCGTTCTCAGATTAAAATTTTTGTTTCAGTTCATTAAAGGATACTACAGCATAGATATTTCTGAAATTATTTCCTTTTCAACAGGTTATGCTACAAGGCAACGGCATGCACTAACAATTACCCCCTTCACTAGCCGCAAAAAGTGCTTTAAATACTCATTTTTTCCTAGGGTCGTAACTGAATGGAATCAGCTGTCCAACGATGTGGTGTTGCAGCCATCCCTGAATTTGTTTATGTCCCATATTGTGTAATTTTCTTATTTTCGCTCTGTTACATTTGCACTTGCAGTAGATGCATTGATTCAGTTGTACTCGAAGCGTATCCTTTATTTCATGATATCTGTATTGTCTTTTTACTAGTCCATGTAATTTTTCTTTTGTTTGCCCTGCTAATCATGTCCTAATGATGTATCCCCATCCTGCAACAATCCCGTAACAGGATTGCAGTATTGTAAATAAATAAATAAATAAATAAATAAAGAAGATCGGCAGGCTGAAAAGCCCCGTTGCCATCGCGTGGCACGGACCCAGTTCGTTCGCTGGCTGCGCCCTACCTGCTGGTGCTGAGTTTCTCGCTGCTGCTCTACGAGCCGAATAAACCACCTTTACAGAGATTATTTTGGTAAACATTTTATATAATACTTGGAGTCAGCTAATGAGATTATAATTTTTCAGTTCTTTAACGTCTCTCTTTTTGTGGATTATTATAATGTTTGCCTTCTTCCAGTTTTCTGGGACTCTTGCAGTCGATGGACACTTCGTATACAGAGCCGCCAGTTTTCCTAGCATTATGTCCCCTCCATCTTTGATTAAATCGACTGTTATTCCATCCTCTCCTGCCGCTTTTCCCCCTTTCATGCCTTGCAAGGCCCTTCTGACCTCATCTGTAGATATAGGAGGAATTTCTGTATACTGTTCATTATTCTTTCGAATAGAGTTCTCCTGAGTCCCCTGCGTACTGTACAGGTTAGTATAGAATACTTCCGTTGCTCTTATTATATCTTCAAGATTGCTGATATTACCCCTCTTATCTTTCAGTGCATATATCTTGATTTGTCCCATGCCAAGTTTCCTTCTTACTGAATTCAGGCTGCGTTCATTTTTACGGCTTCCTCAGTCTTTCTCACGTTCTAATTTCGAATATCACGTAGTTTCGCTTTGTTAATTAGTTTTGACAGTTCCGCGGTTTCTGTCTCTTGAGCTGGACACTTTCATTCTTTGTCGTTTCTTTACTGGGTCATTTGTTACTTGGGAGAGCTTGCCTACTGGTTGCATTGGTACCTTCCCTCCTACTTGCTGCCGCTGAAGCCAGCCTCGTTACGGTTTCATTCATTGCCTCTATGTCATCATCATCGTCTCTCTGTTCTAAGGCTGCATATTCGTCTGCAAGTACCAGCCTAAATTTGTCTGCTGTTACCCTTACTGCCTCTGATTCGACCTGTTTTTTCTTGACCAATTTTACTCTTTCTCTGTTCAAATTGAGGTCAATCATAGCCCTCACTAACCTATGATCGCTGCACTTTACCCTACCTATCATTTCTACTTCCTTCGCTATGCTGGGATCGGCAGAAAGTATAAATACATTCAGTTTAATGCTATAAGGATATTTAATGCCCGCTGAGCCAGTGAGTTGCTCCATCATTTTACCGCTGAGCCCGACGTCAGGAGTCGCCCCTTGTTGCAATCATCGGCGTTAACTTCTGATGTAGCCTCTGTACAGCGACAAACGTTGCAAGGCACATAAACGTTCGCGCGGACAGAGCGATAGTACATGTCAACGCTTGGGTGGGCCATACATGCATCACTGCACGGTTCTGGACTTGCGATTTCTCGTGCCGCGGACTGCTGGCTATCCGCGTAAGACCCGAAGTCATCGAGTGTAGCATTTGTTTGCACTGACGCTTTCTTTATCATGTACAGATTTCTCCTCACTTTAAGGCTTGTTGGCACCTTTGAACAAAACATGTTCCGATACTCCGATGGCTCAAACAGAGATAGGTGTAACTGTCATATCTCAGTATCTGAGCAGGTGACTTCGGGCAGGCTGTAAAGGTGGCAAAGAAACCCGCACTCCACCGGCGCTGCACTGCACCGGCGCTTCGCCGCCATTAAAACGATGGAGCGATATCTATGACTTGAATTCGATCGGATCACAGCAGGGCTGTGGTCGAACAGCAAGCGTAGTCAAAGCTTTCTGACGCATCAACAGACATATACTAGGTATCCTAGCTAACTTTAGCCAGAGTTTAAAAAATACGCGAATGCCACGTAGCTGGACAGAACCAAAGTTATGTTGTTTGCCGTTGCTTGAAGGTACTCAGATTATTTTTTTCCTTCTACTTAGTTACATATATAGTCCTAATTAATTAACCTACTTTTCAAATATTATAACTAAACGAAAAATGTCAATGACAGAATTGTAGAGCAACATGAAAAACTCCCGATAGAGCTTTGTGTTGCTGAATGAGTGCTACATATAAGTGTTTTCGCGAGCGTAAAAGAAGCCCGCGAATACACGCAAAGTGCCTCGAGCAGACATTCGCGCGGCAATTTTGCGCGCATTCGCGGACTTTTTGATGCTGTAAAAAAACACTTTTATGTAGCACGTATCAACCAGCAGAAATTTGTATCGGGGTTTTTTCATGTCGCTCTACAAGTTTCTGACTGACACTTTTCATCTAATTGTTATAGTTGAAAAGTTGACTAATTATCTTGCCTTGAGACTAATTATCTTGGGGTCTGACGGGTCAGAGGGGGCTAAGATGGGTGATGACGTAAGCAAAGTCGTGAGTGTGTGAAGCGCAGTGGCCTGTTCAGGACCCCAAGAAAAAGAGGTTTTCTTCTTCAAAAGTTGCGTGAGTGCACGGGCAACGTCGGCGAAGTTCTTGACACAACGTCGAAAATAGGAGCACAAGCCGACAAAGCTCCGTACGTCTTTAGTGAAACGTGGCACAGGGAAGTTTTTGACACCATGATTTTTTTCTGGGTCAGGTTGTACGCCTTCAGCACTCACAAAGTGGCCAAGCACAGTGATTTCGCGGCGGCCAAAACGGCGTTTTTCAGAGTTGAGCTCAAGGCCTGCTTGCCGGAAAACTTCAAGAACTGCCGATTAGCGGCTAAGGTGGCTTTGAAATGTCGGTGAGAAGACGATGATATCGTCAAGGTAACAGAGGCATGTTGACCATTTGTATCGACGAAAGAGGGAGTCCATATCATCCTTTCAAATGTGGCTGCGGCAATACACAGTCCAAAGGGCATTACCTTAAGCTAGTAAAGTCCATCGGGCGTAACAAATGCGGTCTTTTCACCGTCTTGATCATCGACGGATTTCTGCCAGTATCCTGACCTCAGGTCGATAGCAGAGATGTAGGCAGAGCCGTGTAGACAGTCGAGAGCGTCATCGATCCGCGGCAGAGGGTAGACGTCCTTGCGCGTTACTTTGTTTAAGTGGCGGTAGAAGCGCCAACTGCGCAGAAGCACCAGCTGCCATCTTTCTTCTTTACTAGGACGACCGGTGATGCCTTTGGACTAAACGAAGGTTCAGTGATGACCTTGGGGAGCATCTTGTCGACTTCACGCTGTATCTCTTCTCGCTTGGCATAGGACACGGAATAAGGACGTCGTCTGACTGGGCTGGCGTCCCTAGTATTGATCTTATGAGTGACCACAGATGTCTGTCTCAAAGGATGGTCAATAAAGTCAAAGATGTCGTGGTAGGACTTCAATATGTGCCGCATATCGGCTGTCTGAGCAGGAAGGAGGCCAGACGCTATCATCTTGTCAATATCACCGTCGACTAGATCGTACGAGGAAGGGGAAGGGGCAGAGGACAAAGAAGCGTCGGCGACCGATGCAGAAACGACACACTCATCGATAGAAGGGATGTGGGCTGGAGTCATGCCACCTGGGATAAGTTGCGTGCATCAGCTAAAGTTCAATATGGGTAGAGGCGTTCGATTACCCGTAACTCTAATAAGGTTGTTAAGAAGAGCGACGTTCTGGCGAATAAGACGTCAACGATCGGGCTCAAAATGTAATCGCCATCGGGAATGGGAGAAAACGACCGCAAGTGCACATATACAACGGCTTGAGGAGGTAGACGAACGTAATCCACTGAGAACAAACACGGTTGGCATGCAGTAGGAGCGTCATGGTAGCACGGTAGGTCTAGCTGAAGCGAGCCGGTTCCACAGTCAATAAGGGCAGAATGGGCAGACAGAAAATTCATATCCAGGATGAGTTCATGGGAGCACGTCTCGAGCACGGCAAGTAGTACGCTTGTGGATCGGTCAGCAACACTTATTCGAGAGGAGCATATCCCTAGCCCGGGAGACGTTCCACCATGGGCGACGCGAATGAACGGTACTTTGGGTGGTGTTAGGACCTTCTTAAGGTGGTGACGAAGCTCCGAATTCATCACTGTTATCTGAGCCCCAGTATCTACTAGAGCAACAACATTTGCGTCATCCAGTATAACGTCTACCAGGTTCCTTCTGGTCTGCAGTGTGGTCAGAGGATTTGGCAGGCAAGTCATCGATGCAGCATCACCTCTGGGAGCTGTATCATCTAGTTTTCCCGAGTGATTCGTTCAATCGTCGACCTAGGGCGGCGGAATAGGGCTGAGAGAGATGATCGGTGACGAGACAACGGGAAACGGGTCTGGTGACCACGTGGGGATGGTGAACGACGATACGGCATGGAGGGAGCGTCGTCGGCGGTGGTTTGCGGAGGCTCATGGTAGAGCTGAAATCGGCCATGATTAATGTCGGCGCGGTGGTTGTATCCATAGGGTGCCTGATACCAATACCACCGGCTGTTACAATGGCGGTCCACGTGCCCAATACGACGGCAGTTGATGCAAATAAGGCGATCACACGTATAGTCCTCCACTCGGCTGGATTGCCAGTACGGAACGGCGGCCTTTCACTTTGGGGGTGCGAAAGTAAAGGAGGGCGGTCGATCGACTGGTAAGGAGCTACGACGCACACAGAGTCCAGGCCAGCATTGGAGAGCTCCTGATGAACGACAGCTTGGTCTATGGTCACAGATACAGCCGCACGTAGAAGCAGGAGACACAGCGTCAAGTTCACGTCGGAGGATCTTCCTCACGGCTTCTACGATGAGCGGCGCCGACGGCTCAGGTACGTTTTCGCCCGGCCACGTTGCTGCCGTGTTCGGACGTCGAGCGAAATGATGGGCAATGCATCGATTTTTGGTTGTCTCTTGGATGATGGCATCACCCTTGGATGATGGCATCGACAGTGTCGCAGTCTTTGCAGATTAGCAGATTGAAGGCATCATCCGCTATGCCCTTCAACACGTAGCCCACTTTCTCAGACTTCGTCATGCCGTCGTCGGCTTTGCGGCAGAGGCCAAGCATGTCCTATATATAAGCCAGATATGACTCTGTCGCTGTCTGCACACGACATGCCAGCTCCTGCTTTGTTGCTGCCTTTGTACCTGCAGACTTGCCGAACAAGGAGCGCATCTTTTCCTTGCATGCATCCCAGCTCCCAATGTCGTCATCGTTATTCTTAAACCACACTTTCGTTGTTCCTTTGAGGTAAAATAATATGTTTGTCAACATGATCGTCTTATCCCAGTGATTATTCTTACTTCCACGCTCGTAAAAAGGTAGCCAGTCCTCGATGTCGACGTTGTCAGTCCTGCAGAATGTACCTGGGTCTTCTAGCTGAGCCAGGACGATGGTTGTCGTTGCAGTCGCCTCGGTGAGCGCTGACCCTTCTTCCGCCATCGTGGAGAAAGCCAAACGTGGGCCGCAGCGGAGCTCCGTTGTACCGTGTGGGTACCCCGCACCTCCCACCAAAATGCCATCGGAATGAGAGTAGCCAAAAGGGATAGAAAGTTTTATTGACAAAATATATACAGAGAGAGACGGCCTGCAAGCTAGATGGCAGAACAAGAGCACGATCGCTACTGTGATCGTCATCTTCGCGGTATTTCTGGCGCATTCTTCCGTGCTCGGCAGGACGCGTGCTTGAGTGCGCGGGAATAGCGCGCAAGAATATAATTACGGGGAATGAAAAAAAATTGATTGAGTATCTTCAAGCGACGGCAATCAACATTACTTTGGTTCTGTCCAACTACGTGGCATTCGCATATCTTTAAACTCTGGCTTAAGTTAGCTGGGACATACAGTTTTGTTGAAACATTTTTGTTGCATATAATATTAGGCTAACCACTTGTTTTGGGAGTAAGTGTGTCCGAAAGCCAAACGTCATTGACGTGTTTCAGGTTCTCGAAATCACTTCCGTTGAATTCAAACAGCAAAATTATAGCAAAAGCATGGCCTTAAAGATTATCTACCACGACATGGCGCCTGCGATGTACTTTTCCTTCTGTAATCATTCATGCAGCCGAAGAAAGCATAGTCTTTGAGATCTGTTACGCCTTGACTGTCTTCTTATGGCGAATTCGGCTGCGCACCGGTGCGCAGCGGGGCTCGCCAATGTGCCATTTCATCCAATTGTAAGGCCGAATATAGCACAAGCGCTACTGTGGCCGCACGGTTCCTGAAGGGAGAAAGGCAAAAACCAAAAGGTCGGTGTCGCTGTTCTTGCTAGCGCTGGCGCTTGGCTGGAATTATTCGGCTGCTCTCTGCACTGGACCCGACGTGACTGCGATTCCCGCTAATAGTCAATAAACATCGTAGCTTTTGGTGGAGGTACGGGGTATCCTAACGCCTCACCCTGAAACTCCGGAGACGTACTCTGCCCACCGCTGCCACCACGGCCATGCCAAACGACGCCGGTGCGCGAACTTCGTCAATTGAACCAATCACCTGCGGTGCCGTTTCAGCGAGACCCAGCTGTCATCTGTACACCACTGATACTGACGTCGACGACGGGCTTTCGTCGTACGAAGAAGTGAGTAACCACAACAAATGGGACGATCCGACAAAACTCACCAACGTTATTTTATATCTTGCTGATGCCGCCAACCTCTGGTTCCGAAACCATGAGGCCACTATTGCGACATGGAATGACTTTAAGACTAATTTCGTGGAGGTATTTGGCCGTCCCCGCCATGCGAAAACTTCGCGCCGAACAATGCCTCCGCAAACGAGTGCAACAGCCGGGCGAGAATTTCACGAGTTATATCGAGGACTTCATCGATCTCTGCAACCGAGTGAGCCGAACGATGACTGAGAAGCAGAAGATCAAACAAATCCTCAAGGGCATTGAAGACGACGCTTTTCAAATGCTCCTGGCTAAGGATCCCACTACCGTTGCAACCCTAGTCACACACTGCCAAAACTTCGACGAACTACGCCTACAAAACCTACACCTTTTTTCTGTGCTGTTGCTCTTGCTTGCTGAATTTGCTGTTGTGAATGGGGCATATGTGGGCTCTCAGTTTGGCAGCACTTTTTTTTCTTATGGTAAAAACGTTTAAACTCGTTCTAAACGCTTGTTGCTGCAGTTGCTGCTTAGTGTTGAGCATCGATCGCGAAAAAAAAATTGTTTCATCCTTCGTAGGATTGCTGTTGCAGATATTGCCTGAGTAAGTGAACTGTTGCAATTTTTATATGGCACTCGATGTCGCATTTACCTATAATGTTTCTTGTCTTGCATGTTCATACTGTTTCCTTGTTACTCTCAGATTTTGGCTGCTAGCGAATCGCGACTTGCTTGAGCACCTGCTCACCACAGTTCAAAAAGCACATGTTGAGCAACCCCAATGTAAACTATGAAGACAAATATTGCAGAACGTGGCCCAGCCGCTCATAGTTCTACACTGGCTCAATTTTGTTGTAAAGCTTGACTGTGTTGAAGACCAAGAAATTTTCTTCAATTTCTTCCAGCTAGTTTGCTAAGCTGCTATTTAGTATTGCTTCTTTTGATGGCGCTATGCGAGGTACCAGGTTTGCGCAAATGTTCCTCGCAACTTGTTCTCAAACACAATGTAGGTTTATTGCAGGAAACTGCATTAGGTTACAGGTGTGAGATGCACGCTAATATGACCGGTGTGGGTTTGCAGTTCCATGCATGCCACTCTCAAACAAACGTCAAGTTTCCATTGTATGAATGTTCCTTGACTTCGCAGGGCTTGTTTGGTTAATCCCTTCATCTGTGCAAAAGAATGCACACAGGGCGTGAGCCTTACCCTGATCCTCTTGTCCCACAAAAATAAATCTTTTAGGCATTGCATTAGAGAATATATCTGGGTCATAATGTGACAATTTTTGCCTCTATAACCTTTCTTTTCTCCCATCTCATCAATGAAAACTTTGTTCGAACAGAGTGCCGTGCAGTGACAAATTCTCATTACAATAAGAAAATCTCTGAAGGAGATTTTTGAGTCTGACTGGGACTTCGTGTTGGGCAAGTTGATAAAGTCTGCTTCACGTTGTTTTTGTGCGCAAAAAGATATTTATAGAGGAAGGACACATGAAAGTGCGAACTACCAACGGATTTAATGATTCAAAGGATGGAACATAGGGTACAAATTTTTCGCACACGCAAGAGGCGAATGTTCTGACAGTGCTAGTTTGTCTAGTAATACTACAAATTGGCATTAAACAGGTGCACCTCTGCGCAATTAAGGCAATGGAAGTGCTACTAACATGTGCACAATCTTTCTGATAAAATATACCTTCGTGAGCTCATGTGCTGTTTTGTTGCTACTCCTGCCCAGGATCATGATGTGCGAAAGCACGGCTCACATGAGCAGGCCTTGCAATGTGCGCTGCACCATCCGGTTTATTTAAATTGTTTGAATGCTCCCTCAAATAGTCATTCAGGCATTGGGCCGTTTGGTCCACATAGAACTTGCGTCAGCTGAGAGGTATCTTATACACCAACCCACAGCACAATGCACAAAATTGTTCGCGTGATTTTTCATACACCCTTCTCTCGTCGTACGAGAACACAATTGGGCTAATTTCACAAGTGTGTAAAGAAACAATTGGGACAGTGTATCTAGCAGGCATGTTTTTGAAGCTGTGGGTAAATTTATGCACATATTTGTACATTGCACATATTTGTACATGAGGCGTATAATTTGTACGCCTCATGTTTAGTGGCATCTGTTCCGCTTACGTCTGATTAGCAAGTCCTTGTCGAGCTGCTCTTCAGCTTTCAGGGAATGGAATCGGCCGTGGCACGCATGACCTGTAGGATAAACCTGCTTTTAAAAGCCTGTCGATCTAATCTGCCTCATTTTGCCATCAGTGATAAATAATTCACTGCTGTTACTGTAGCACCCACCTAAGTATAGTCCAAAGTGATCACTTTTTGGTCCCAAAACATGGACGCCGTCACCTTACCTGCAGAAATTTGAATTTTAAATTTCTTAGCTTGAAGGGAAGAAATGTCATCATTTTTCTTTGTTTTGACATTGTACAAAAATAACCGTGTGCCTATTCATAAATAGTAACCTACAAAAAACAGATGCCCCTCTTGACAATAGCGGACAAGCTTCTGGCACTGCCCAGGTTGGAGCAAGAACCATCAGTGCTTCGCATGGCAAGTTGAGTCAACACTGGCACGGTCTGCCAGTGTAGTGCTAATATCGAAACTGCATGCACGCTCTTGCTTAGAGCAACAGAAACGGTATGAATTTCGCTTTGTTACTTGACGCCAATAGCAAAATTATTTGCTTTCACGTACGACAAATGCTGTACACTGCTGCACACATTTTCGGCGTGAAAGAAGGGGTCTTTTTTTTTGCTGGAGTGCCAACATTCATAGCAATAGAAACACAAAAAAAATGTTCTTTAATCTCTTCCACACCATATATGAATTGATGTTTTGAGGTAGCAATTCAAAAGAGTCTGCGAGCTGCGAGCACAACTCGGCTCGATATTCGAGTAGCTCGCTCTTTCGTGGCACTGCTTCGATGCTCTAGTGAGCCCTCAATTTTTGCTTACTTTAGCATGCTCACAGTGATTAACCGCTTCTCAAGCTAATGCACGGGGGTAATGATGAAGTGTGACCATTATATTCACGCCACTGAAATATCTGTGCATTTCGCTGGATCTGCTACTGCGGCCACAGTTTGAAGAAAGCGAAATGAAAAATTGATTTAGGGATGCGTTAAGGTAGATATAAGTCCAGATTTTTGTAATAGGGCTGCCTTACGGTCGACTTCTGCTGCATTATCAGTATGCATTGCAGTGCTGTCACAAGTCAGTGACAATCCTCACGCTATTTTAAATGTAAAACTTGCATCTAGTTGCAAATCAGATTGAGGGGTCTGGTTAGGCAGGCACTGCTGCTCCATGTAAATAGCACCTCCCAGCCCTGTACCTTCACTTGACGCTGAAGTAACTGGAACCTGGTCTGGCCACCCTCATGAAACAAGAGAGGCGACGAAACCTATGAAGCATTGGGGGTGGGGGGGGGGGGGGGAATAGGTAATCAAGTGAGGCACTAGATCACCCGGAGCAACGATCCAAAGAAAACATGTATTTTATGTTAATCTTGATTTAATAAACAATTTTCTCGCCCTAATGTGGCAAAGAGGACATCTTAACCAAGCCTCTAAATGGACAGGCAGAATAATGGCACAAATGTCCGGCAATGCCATCAGAAATATCAGCATACTAGCACAGAAAGCACAGTTGCCGGTGATGTGAGGACTGACGACTTAAGAAGTACCGCAGCGCGGAATGGAAAGCCTATGCGTAAGCTTCCGCCTTTTAAAAAGATTTATGCTTTTATTGAACACTCCAATACCATGCTGTGCCCCGACCAGCTTCAGAGCCCCAAATTGCACTGTTTCGCAGGGTGCCTATTCCCCATCCTACCCCTCGTTGCACTTCTGCTGTGACAAATGTTGCGGTGCTCGCTGACAAGCATACACTAAATTGAGAAGTTACCTTATTTCTGCATTTCTTGTCAGCAATTGGGGCACATTCAGCTAAATCTTTCATGTTTAGTGCACGAGCATTTACTCTAAGCACCTTTATGACAAATTGAGTGTTTACTCTACATTTAGCTTAAAACCTTCTATTTTTTTAAAACTGATTCTGAACACTATCCACAATTGCCGAGCAGGTCACTTCCTTGGGCCTCCTCGGACATTCTTATCTTCCAAGCTGAAGTATCCCGTATGGAGCTGAGCCACCATTCTTTGACCAGATGATGAAAATAGACAATGAAATCAGAGAAAGCATAGGGTAAATTAATTGCGCATTTTTAGAATTTATAGATAGTATGGAAAGAGAGATGAAAGTGGACGAAAAGAGCTTGCTCTAGGTAGGAGCTGAATCCACACCACCTTCATTAGGCATGGTGCGCCTTACCATTTCAGCTACTGTGGCACTCACCTTCCCATCTCCTTGCCATAAGCCACTACCACTCAGCCACAGCAGCAGACGTCTCAACTGCAGGCATCATGAAATACATCAGTAGGCAACTGTTCGAGGGCTCTGACTTCGGCTGCCCCTTCATGCCCTAAGATAGGGTACAATGGTTTATTGGTCATTTGCCCGATTGGGTCAAGTGGCCCATTGATGCGATTTCATCAAATGAACGGGCGTTTAAAATCTAGCTTCACTCAATTTGTTGTACATGCTGTTACCGAATCTGTTATTTGAAAGGTTAAGCATTGCTCACCAGGACACACCATCGGACATAAAAAGAACAGACATCACTGCACATGACTTTGCATCATATGTGCTCAGAATTAGACACAAATCGAAAAACTTGGCTGGTAGATATGGTGCCCCAGTGGTTTCTCCCGCATCCAAGCGATTAGCCCAATTGTGTCTTTGTACCACGAGTACTGAGAGACAATGATGCATGAAGAACCATGCCAAGCACTTTGTGTGTAGTGCTGTTGGGGTTATCAGTGCGATATCTCTCAGCTGTGGCAAGTCCTATGCAGGTCAGAGGGACTAGTGTCTAAAGGGACACTAAAGGCAAATAAGTCAAGCTAAAGTAATAGATTAGTGCTTGAGAACGTCTGCATCAATGTTATTTCAAACAGAGCTTCAGTAATTGATAAACTGAAGCACATGCAGGACACAATTAGAGGCTCGCTCGGGACATTCGAGTACTAGCTCGATGACGAAGGTACTCCTTATTAAAGTTTTGTCGCTAGGACTCATCTGGTAATAAAAAGATTGCTGCATTGCATTATAAGATGAAAGAAAATGCTACTCGTCTAGTTCTATTTGATTTTTTAGAAAAAGGAACCCATTGAGGTTACCCTTGAAAGTATCGCCCACGCTTTCATGTTTCAGTACTTTCGTTATCACGTCGTGCTGAGCTGGCTTTTCTGGCTAGCGAAACTCACACAAACTGCAAGCTACAGAGAATTCTGTGTTCATGTGATATTGCGGGAGCCCCGAACAGTCCATGCTACTTGATCAAGAGCAGCTCCTGCAGCGACTCCAACGTTCTGTCTTGGCTCGGTTGCTCCATGGCCGCGCGTATGCATTTTGCCCAGAAAACTGTAGCACCGTCTGTAAGGCACTGTTTTATTTGTCAATGGAAGTAAAGGGCAGTGATGGTGCATCGTCGCCACTCTGTCCTCAGAAGCAGGCGATTTGAATTGCTCTCTAGGTATGCGAACCCTTCAGACGCAATTTTCTCGTAAACTAAGTCTTTTCTTGGCACGAAACAAGCACTGTGAGGTTTATGGAATGCTACTTTAATAGGCCACATCTACTTGGTAATTGCCTTTAGTGTCCCATTAGATGACCGTATTAGGGAGCACTCAAACAATTCAAATAAATTTCATGGTGTGCATCTTGGCGTCTTGGCGTCCTTTGCAAGGCCTGCTAATGTGAACTATGCTTTTTGCGTGTTATGATCTTGGGCAGTGTATGAGTTCATGGAGGCATATGTTAGTAAGTATAATTCATTTTAATTGCATGTGACCTTAGAAGCAGGCTAGTAGCCTATAAACTATTGTATGCTACCCCAAGGCATCGAGGTGGTCAAAGTCAGGGCCGTCAACCATTTGCCTGCTCCTAAGCCCAATTATTGGTAAATCAGTTCTCTGGAAGCCCGTATGATCAAGGAGGGTTCACGGGAAAAAAATTCTCATCAACCTGACTTGAGCACAATATCCTGAGTTCCATTCCGGACCAGGAGAATTTTTTTTCAGCTATGAAGTTTTTTTCAAAGAAACCCATATGGGCTTTTAAAAAACTGCTTTCAGCTGAGCAACCTATGAAGCCATCGCTCTTTATAGATACATCACATGACATAGCCATGGGTACGTACGATTGTATAACACATAATCACTGATAACTTCACAATCCATGCTTCACTTTCGTATGCTCGTCCAGTACACATGTAGAACGCAACAGTCTGCATGCCGCAAGCTGACTTCAAATGGCTGGAGTATAAATCATGCCATCAGTGTCACATAATCATGGTTACTGACGTCTTTTTGCTGTCGTTACACACATAGTTGTTAATTTTACACAAACATGTCGGTCCGCCTAGCAACATTTCACGTTAATCATAACAGTGCTGGGTTACCAGCAAAATGTTACCATAACATTGGTTCCCATAATGCATGGTAGTTGCTCCATTTTGATTTCCGACTTGTATAAATGTTTAACCCTTCTGCTGGAATTCAAATTAAGAAGTCCTCATGGTTAATTACATGAATGCAATAATGATTTGCAGGCTAAGGCAATGTTTTCTTACTTGCGACGGAAGCACTGTGAGCAGAGGTGTATGTACAAAGAAGTGGTGGGAAAGCTGGGTTCGGTCGTCCTGGTCAGCAATTTATGGGAGGCAGCATGAAGAGGTAGCCACCATAGCCACTGCTTATTCAAGCCAGCCAGCCATGGTGTCACGGGATCTTGGGAGCTGCCGTTCAAGTAGCGCACGCTAGCATGTTCTATTCGTGCTCTGCCTGTGCGTGAGCCCATCTCCTTTGCCTGCGTTGGAGGCGATAGTCGCGCGGCTACAGGGCCCACCTCCTAGTGCGAAGTGCAATTGAAATAAAGTACAATGGTAAATCCCAGGTAAATTGTGCAGAGGGTGTCGTCATTGGTAGTGTTGAGAGAGACATACCAGGCAGCATAGGTTGTGAGTGAGAGGCAGCCACAGTGATACCAGAGTGCAAAATCGCAACCTTCCACAGGCACTCGTAGACGCCCGGGCCTGTAGAAGTCGGAGCTCCAAAAGTAGACCGTCTGGCAGCTCGGGATTTGCGTGGAGATAGCACAAGTGTTGCTCACTCATTTTGTTGACGTAGAAGTGATCCTCGAGCTGAAGAAACAAGATGGCAGAGTTGCTCCTGCAAAACTTCGGTAGGCCATGCATCCGCGGAAGGTGTGAGCACAACATCGGAAAGGCTTGCATGCTGCTGCTTGCAGTGGAATCTCGAGTGCCAATAGCATCAGGGTTGCAGTGGTCACTGAATTCATCACGAAGGTTGTGCTTGTGGCCTCGCCGTGCCAGCGAGAGTGAAATTTGCGCCTTGTGGAGCCGGTGGCTCAGCCTCTGAATTGTTGATGCGTGAGGTGCCCCGAGTGGAAAGCGGGAAGCTTGCGGGAACGTCCAAGGAAGGAGAGCAATGATCTGTAGAGTAGCTGAAAGCGTTTGCGTTTGACCCAGTGAGTTCCTTGGAAAGAGTCGTCGAGCAGCTGCCTTTGAGCTGGGGAGGAGGCTCACGGATCGAGTAGAGGTTTGATGCTGGGGTCGGCGCATGCTGACGACCAGCATGGGTGGACACAGGTGATGTGGGACGACAAGACGCAGGATGACGCGATAGATGGTGAGAGCTGTTGTGATGTAGCGCCGGCTGGAGGAGAGTGAGCGCTCGAGGTGACGCAGTAAGCAAGGACGGCTGCCCGCAAGTCCTTGTAGAAGTCGGAGCAGGGGCTGAGAGCCAGAGCCTGCAACGCAGCCGGAGCCTGGAACCTTGTTGAGAAGGAAATGGCTGTTTAGCTGGATGAACCAGATGTCTGGCATGTCAATGTAGAATTCCCGGGCACCCTATCTCAGGACATCTGCCGAACTGTGCAAGGCGAACTACTCGCCTACGAACTACTCGAACTACTTCAAGGCGAATTACCAAGGCGAACTACTCGCCTTGGTAAAGTCTGCGCGCTGATTCTGGCATGGCAGAGCTCAGTCGTCCTGGTCATCAAGTTGTGGGAAGGCTGAGCTCAGTCATCCGTGTCATCAATTTGTGGGAGGCGGAGCGAAGAGATAGCCGCCGTAGCCACTGTTTGTTTGAGCCAGCCAGCCATGCTGCCACTGGATCTCTGCTCCGGCTGGCACCGCGGCTGCTTTGGTTAAGCGCGCTAGCGTGTTCTATACTCGCGCTACCTGTATGTGAGCTCATCTTTTCACCTGCGTTACAGGTGACAGTCGCGCCGCTACGAGGTATTAAACATGTTTACTATTTGAGCATCTCTGAATTGCATGAGCTATGAAACACACCCATCACGCAAATGCAGAGCCCTTCCGCTAAGTCTTTCTGGCAGGAGTCCTTTGTCCTGTAAATGTTCATGTTTTCCCTGTCCATTGTACAGCTGTATCCTGCTATGTCTACTTGGTTAGATGCTGGCGCCAAACTTGGAGGAAGAAGTGAAGAAGCTAGAGGCACATTAAATGACTTTAATGTGATAGAATTTTTAGGGTTATCATCATTCAAATTAGCTCTTGTTACAAACCACATTTAAACTCTTGTGAAAAACACTCACTAAAAGACAAAGTTTATACTTTCTGACGAGCCTACCCTGCGCATTTTCATTCCTTAAAAATGTGTCTACTTTTATTTTCAGCATTAAGTGCACAGGGTTTTTCAAGTCATGGTCAAAATACATTTACACAAGAACTAAAATTCATGCTAGCTTGTGCTGTCTACGCCAAATTTCAGCTTTTATGTGTTGTATGTCATCTTGCTTTTATGTTCTACTTGGTGCTTAAGATACCCGATAGACAATTTGCACACAAAGAAACCATTTGTATTACAGACTCTTAACTTTATATGCAAAAAGTACTACCATTGCAGACAGAAAACGCTGAAATATAGTAAGCAATTCTGAGAATTGTCTTCTGCACAAGTAATTTGGTTGGCTTTGGACAAGTGTCTAAAAATGTTGCGTAATTCAGTTTCCTAAAGTCAGTTTTTCCGTAATACAGCCGTTTTCACAGGACATGTGTGTTCCTTAATTACACATGCGCACAGCTACTGTCCCCTGTCATAGTACAAATACGGACACATGTGATAACTGTACTGGCAGCCAATCAAAGCTGTTTCTGTAGAGATTTAAGGCCCATGTTCTGGGGTGAAATGTGTGGTCCTAGCTGTAAGAAAGTAACATTTTGTTTATGAAGCAAAAGTTTAGGGCGCATGTTTTTTAAGTGTTTACTATTTCTAGAATATTAGCTACATCCTTGCAAGGTGGTTGAAATAAGAGCTCACATTGCCACAGCCATGTCCAAGGCAGCTCTGATGGCCTGCTAGTACGATTAATAGGTGTATTGATGCTTTTACTAATAGGAGACGGCGGGTGCACACGCGTATATTTAAGGAACACATTATATGTCCCGTGACAGTGGCCCCTTTCCACTTTTATAATATGCTTTGCCGCCGTACATTGCGTATGCTTCACTGCATAACAAGAAAATTGCGCCGAAGCTGATTTTAGGAAACTGAATTATGCAACACTTCTGGGAACCTTACACGGTTTCATTCTATAGAGGCGCTATGAAAAGGCACACTGCTCTATATCTGCAGCAAACATAATCTGTGTCATAGAAAAACAAATGTTTGTGATATTTATTCGCAAACTATTTATGTAACGTAAGCCAAAATATTACCTGCCGTTTTACTTGTGGCACTGCTGCCAGTAAGTCTGGATAACCGAGTGGGTCTGAGTAGTGTGGCCCTGAAAATTGCCCATTGATAATATTTGCATTCCGTTAAGATCAGTTTTTGCCTTTCATCATCATCATCATCATCAGCCTAGTTACGCCCACTCCAGGGCAAAGGTCTCTCCCATACTTCTCCAACTACCCCTCTCATGTACTAATTGTGGCCCTGTTGTCCCTGCAAACGTCTTAATGTCATCCGCCCACCTAACTTTCTGCCGGACCCTGCTACGCTTCCCTTCCCTTGAAATCCAGTCCGTAACCCTTAATGACCATCGGTTATCTTCCCACCTCATTACATGTCCGGCCCATGCCCATTTCTTTTTCTTGATTTCAACTAAGATATCATTTACCCGCGTTTGTTGCCCCACCCAATCTGCTCTTTTCTTATCCCTTAACGTTACACCGATCATTCATCTTTCCATAGCTCGTTGCGTCATCCTCAATTTCAGCAGAACCCTTTTCGTAAGCCTCCAGGTTTCTGCCCCATATTTGAGTACTGGTAACACACAGCTGTTATACACTTTCCTTTTGACGGATAGTGGCATCCTGCTGTTCATGATTTGAGAACGCCTGCCAAACGCACCCCAGCCCATTCTTATTCTTCTGCTTATTTCAGTCTCATGATCCGGATCCGTGGTCACTACCTGCCCTAAGTACATGTATTCCCTTACTACTTCCAGTGACTCGCTACCTATCGTAAATTGCTGTTCTCTTCCGAGACTGTTAAGCATTACTTTAGTTTTCTGCAGATTAATTTTTAGACCCACTTTTATGCTTTGCCTCTCCAGGTCAGTGAGCATGCATTGCAATTGGTCCCCTGAGTTACTAAGCAAGGCAATATCATCAGCAACTCGCAAGTTGTTAAGGTATTCTCCATCAACTTTTATCCCCAATTCTTCCCACTCCAGGTCTCTGAATACCTACTGTAAACATGCTGTGAATAGCATTGGAGAGATCGTATCTCCCTGTCTGACGCTTTTCTTTATTGGGATTTTGTTGCTTTCTTTGTGGAAGACTACGGTGGCTGTGGAGCCGCTATAGATATCTTCCAGTATTTTTACATATGGCTCATCTACTCCCTGATTCCGTAATGCCTCCATGACTGCTGAGGTTTCGACTGAATCGAACGCTTTCTCGTAATCAATGAAAGCTATATATAAGGGTTGGTTATATTCTGCACATTTTTCTATCACCTGATTTATAGTGTGAATATGGTCTATTGTTGAGTAGCCTTTACGAAATCCTGCCTGGTCCTTTGGCTGACAGAAGTCTAAGGTGTTCCTGATTCTATTTGCGATTACCTTAGTAAATACTTTGTAGGCAACGGACAGTAAGCTGATCGGTCTATAATTTTTCAAGTCTTTGGCGTCCCCTTTCTTATGGATTAGGATTATGTTAGCGCTCTTCCAAGATTCCGGTACGCTCGAGGTTATGAGGCATTGCGTATACAGGGTGGCCAGTTTCTCTAGAACAATCTGACCACCATCCTTCAACAAATCTGCTGTTACCTGATCCTCCCCAGCTGCCTTCCCCCTTTGCATAGCTCCTAAGGCTTTCTTTACTTCTTCTGGCGTTACCTGCGGGATTTCTAATTCCTCTAGGCTATTCTCTCTTCCACTATCATCGTGGGTGCCACTGGTACTATATAAATCTCTGTAGAACTCCTCAGCCACTTGAACTATCTTATCCATATAAGTAACGATATTGCCGGCTTTGTCTCTCAACGCGCACATCTGATTCTTGCCTATTCCTAGTTTTTTCTTCACTGTTTTTAGGCTTCCTCCGTTCCTGAGAGCCTGTTCAATTCTATCCATATTATAGTTCCTGATGTCCGCTGTCTTACGCTTGTTGATTAACTTAGAAAGTTCTGCCAGTTCTATTCTAGCTGTTGGGTTATAGGCTTTCATACATTGGCGTTTCTTGATCAGATCTTTTGTCTCCTGCGATAGCTTACTGGTTTCCTGTCTAACGGCGTTACCACCGACTTCTCTTGCGCACTCCTTAATGATGCCCATGAGATTGTCGTTCATTGCTTGAACACTAAGGTCCTCTTCCTGAGTTAAAGCCGAATACCTGTTCTGTAGCTTGATCCGGAATTCCTCTAGTTTCCCTCTTACCGCTAACTCATTGATTGGCTTCTTGTGTACCAGTTTCTTCCGTTCCCTCCTCAAGTCTAGGCTAATTCGAGTTCTTACCATCCTATGGTCACTGCAGCGTACCTTGCCGAGCACGTCTACATCTTGTATGATTCCAGGGTTCGCGCAGAGTATGAAGTCGATTTCATTTCTAGTCTCACCATTCGGGCTCCTCCACGTCCACTTTCAACTAACCCGCTTGCGGAAAAAGGTATTCATTATCCGCATATTATTCTGTTCTGCAAACTCTACTAATAACTCTCCTCTGCTATTCCTAGAGCCTATGCCATATTCCCCCACTGACTTGTCTCCAGCCTGCTTCTTGCCTACCCTGGCATTGAAGTCGCCCATCAGTATAGTGTATTTTGTTTAGACTTTACCCATCGTCGATTCCACGTCTTCATAAAAGCTTTCGACTTCCTGGTCATCATGACTGCATGTAGGGGCATAGACTTGTACCACCTTCAATTTGTACATCTTATTAAGTTTCACAACAAGACCTGCCACCCTCTCGTTAATGCTATAGAATTCCTGTATGTTACCAGCTATTTCCTTATTAATCAGGAATCCGACTCCTAGTTCTCGTCTCTCCGCTAAGCCCCGGTAGCACAGTACGTGCCCGCTTTTTAGCACTGTATATGCTTCTTTTGTCCTCCTAACCTCA
This sequence comes from Dermacentor albipictus, assembly GCF_038994185.2. NCBI lineage: Eukaryota > Metazoa > Arthropoda > Arachnida > Ixodida > Ixodidae > Dermacentor > Dermacentor albipictus. Next base: position 115,065,998 of record NC_091829.1, read on the forward strand.
CTGAGCCCTATTATATCCCATTTACTACCCTCTAATTCCTCCAATAACACTGCTAGACTCGCCTCACTAGATAACGTTCTAACGTTAAACGTTGCCAGGTTCAGATTTCACTAGAATGCAAATGCAAAAATATTATTGTGACATAGCAGTTGGCATGACATTTAACACGCCCCGAAGACATGGTGGACTGATCCCCCTGAAAGCACAGATCAATCTTATAATGGGTCCCCACATGAGATGAAGGTGAAGAACACGATGTGATGATGATCATGTACAGATGATGAAGTGCCCAAGAAATGCTCCCATTACAATTATTTGTGTTGTAATTATTTTTTAGGAGAATTATAAGCAACCTCTAGAAACCTGACATTCTGTGATGAAATTGAAAAGTTGGCAGGTATGTATTATGACATTGAAGCAGAAAACATTCATTTTTTCATTAAAGAAAGGCATATATGCATTCACTTTTTAATCTTCCCTCTTGTCTTGGGCGTTTATTGGTCTACATTGTGCAACAGGTAAAATGATGAGACACATAACTAAAAACAAAGAAAATCCTAGCCTGCTAACATACGCCTACTCAGTACACTATTGACACGTCCTGATTTATTAAGCGTGCTCATCTGTCACTTCAGGCACAGAAGCAGGTAACTATAACTTCCGTTCTTGAGCTGAAATATACACAACCATGCTTACATAGGAAACAACTTTCAGGAGGCCGCTTATTGACATGCATTGCAGACAGTACTATGGATGAAGCATGGAGCTGACCACAATGCCCTCGAACTCTTCCCCACATACACCTATTGTCTAGCATCCTGGGCCAACCTTCTGGCCATGCTTTGATGCTGCTGTCAGGTTTCGAACCAAGCCCAATCGCTTTCTGGCTTTGTTCTCCTCCTCGTCTTACCATTTCCCCCCTCATTTATGTTTGTCATATTGAGACGGATATGTGATAATTTTTCGTTTGAGTGTAGTTTGGGCAAAATCAATTTCAAATAAAACAAGCCACTGAGCGATTTTTATGGCCTAATTTTTTGTGCTCATTAATTATGCAGACCTACCTGCACGGCTGCATGTATACGGCAACTGAGTTCTCATCAGATGTTACGTGAATATTAATTAATTAATAAACTTCATATACATTTCTGCATGTCTGCAGCACAGACCCATTGTGGTTGTGACTACATTGAGCTGCATGGCTGTTCACAGCATCATTACGGAATAAAATCTGCCAGTCTTTACTTAATAAACAGTCAACATAATGAATAACCGAATAATTTTTGTATAATTTTTCTAAATTTATGTACCTTCTGGCTTGAACTGTCGTGTTCTTTTAAGTTTGGCAAGCCTAAAAATCGCAACAGACCATCTAACTATGTGGAGTGACTTTTTAGCAATTACATATTCACTGCGTTTGCCTGCTTTTCACATGTTTACCAATAATCAGTCGATACGATGCAGGTTCCTTATATTTGGAATTGGTGACTTACCCAAAACCTCATAGTACCCAAAAGGAAATAAAGCCATTGCATACATGCAACAAAAGTTTAATGCACCCATGGAAGGGGAAGTAAATGTAAAGATTTAAGTTGGAAGATAAGAGTAAGATGGCATTTGACGTGAACAGCATACTACAACAAATAAAGCAGTGGCACAAAACAAAGCGAATGAACAAACTATTGTTCAGCGAAAGAAAACATTTCACTGTTGCAGCAAGGTAAGACGATGAGGGAAGCAGCACTGCACTGACCCCAGCAACTACAGGACCATATCGAGGAGCTTGTTTTCTGGCCACAGAAATGGAAGCTTACAGGCCTTGTGTTAGAATTCTGTGGTGTGGTGAAGTTACAAACCATACTCTTGTAGCGATGTGTTGGCCAGGTTTTGACTGGTTGCCCTGGTCCAGTGAAGTCTTGACGGCATGTCTTCAGCACAATCCACGGGGCGACCTTCCTACGTGGCTTTCCTTCATGTTCCAGCTATTCCCTTCATTTTGTCACCCTGGGCTTCGTGATACAAATACGTACAAATTGGTCCTTTAATTTTCCTGTTTTCTTGCCTTGAATGCCCTCGTACCTATTTCAAACAGAAGAGGAAGATAGCATCACTCTTCTATCATGATCGTTCACATTAGAGTTCCATTAAAGGAGCAAGATCAAGGTAGCCATGACATCTGTCTCAATTCTTTACATTTTGTGCCATAATACCTAGGGCTCATAATGTGGCCGCAGGCGTCATATGTAGGCTTCTGAGGCGGGAGCCCTTTCTTCTTGCTTCAGCTACTGTCTGACCTTGCCCTTCAGCACAACAGCCTAAAGTTCACAAAGCCGGGATGCCTCCGGAGGTGAATGACACAACCTGTCAGCCCAGCCATCGGAGCAGCCGATGACCTGCCTATCGATGCGAAGGACAACTGCAATGACAACTGCAAAGCTTGCAAGGCTGGGACGAAAAATTTCTTCAGTGACATTCATTTTGAAGGCCTAGCCTTTGAAGTCAACAACACATAGAGTGCAGACTTATCTCGCCACCACAATGATGACTGCTCCATAGCTCATAAGGCTGGGATAGCAAGTCTCAGAGGAAGGCTGATCGTGCAGGCCTAGCCCTTGAAACTACCAGCTGTGTGCCTGCCAATATTCCGCGCCTTCTTCGTAATGGGCGCTCCAAGGTTTGCAAGGCTGGAACGCTGAGGTCATCCCGTCTGGAATTTGGAAGCTTTGCCCTTCAAGCAGCCAGCACTGTCACGTCAGTGTTAAAGATGGGAGGAACTGCGAAGATCGCTGATGTTTACAGACAATTACGTTGCATCCTTGGCTGTGCACTCACAAGTGTCCTAGGGACCTGAAAGACTGAAATACGGGACATTGAGTGGCTGGGAATTATGGGAATGCTCTTGCGCACTGACGTCAAAGAAATCAAAGAAAATTGATAGAATACTTACAGCTATGTCACAAACAGTTGTGAAGTTCAACTTAGTTTGCTTACATCTGCAATTGATGCGACAGGCGTTGAACAAACTAGACCATCAGATTCATAACACTAGTAGTCTGGATCGACAAGAGTGACGTAGAGGCTTGGGAATACTTTAAATTGGACATCTGCTGCAGTAAAGTGATGCTCGAGGTCCGATTGACCAAATTAGAAAAGAAAGCATGTTACACATCTGCTATGTCAACAGGGATCTTAATAAGCAGGCCATAGAGCTGGGTTTGTTCACATGACGAGAGGATGCCCAATGATGAAGCTAACTTGGTCTAAAGAATGCTGCAAAAAATTAACGCTACTTGAGTAGCGATATTTTCAAGCAAATAGAAGCATTGCAGAAGCAATCGTCATAGCTCTAAATGCATAGAAACTCACAGAGGTGAATCTGAATTTGTGCCATAAAAGCCATTCTGTTCTCTTTCAGTAGGTCTGCTATGCTGTGTCGGTCAATGGGTGCTGCGTCTGCTCTGAAGATGGCGACAGCTTTCCTTTCAGTGGAACTGATAATCCATCGGGCACCACTGCTAAAGAAATGTTCAAAATTTGTCATAAAGACAAAAACGCAAAACAAAGGGGGGGGGGATGAAGCTTGCATAAAAACGAGACAAGGATTCTTTGAGATAAGGTGTGGCATTCATCGTCAGAACCAGAATGATAAGTCAAACGAGAGTTTGCACTTTCGTGTGATCAAACGGACAGGCATCATTCAAAAATAGCACAACGATGAAGCGAAGACAGTTGGCAGCTTGGAAAGACAGAATCACGCACTCGAATGCAGAAAGATTGCGGGAAACAACTCAAGCACCCGAATGCAAGAAAAGAGTTAAAATTATACTTTATGTTAAAAAAAGGGATTTCCTTTCAAACACGGTTAAAATAATACTGCCCCACTGCACGATACATAAAACATAATAAACAGCTCCAAAATTGCATAATTGTACAAACTCAACCTGAAAGCCTGACATAGATGGAATAAAATGTGTTCCTTGTGAGCAAGTTGCGATTAGTGGCTTGGATACGCTGAATATGTGCAGTTTTGACTTGGCAGAAAGGTTATTCATTAGTTAAACTTCTATAGTGGTGACTGAAATAGGAGTTCGGCAATGGGAAAGAAAAGAACATTTGTGTGCAGTAGTGTGAGAGTTAACGTCGGCAGAAGTGCAAATGTGTAAATAGGGTCTATTTAGGGCAGAAATACCGAGATATAACTTGAACTCGTATACAACTGATTCAGGTTATCTTGACAGGAAGCAATGGCCTGCCCTTTAATTTGCATAGATATTGCCATACAATTTGCCAGCACTTGCGTGGCTGTTACACCACTGCATACCTCGGCAAAGCCAGACGGCTGTCATGTTAAATGTCATGTATAAGGCAGCCATTTATCTCTATCCACGAGCAGGCATATCTGCATTTTACGACTGCGCGTAAGTTTATTGTTGACAGATACCGTATGTTGTGTATAACATAAAATATGTCCTCGCATTTAAGCTGGACGACAACATTTTTCAGTTCTACCCTGCCCCCCTCACTCTGGGTATTTGTCCAGAGAAGGAATGCCCACTGCTTGAGTGCCCATGACAGAGTCAATGCTGCTTCAAACTTCAACAATTCTTGCGCCAGTTACAGCTATGCAAGCCAATATTTGCACCAAGAAAATGTTACTTAGCTCCTTCAGATTTTTCAAATAAAGTACCTTACCAACAAAACTATGCGCAGGGGCTATCCCCCTTCCACTTTTCATTGGCATTTACAACACATCCTCAGACCATAAATGCTTATTCAAAGCACCCAATACACTTTAGGCCGAACATCTTCTGCAATGTTCCAATTGAAGAGGTACTGACATCATATCTTCAATTATTCCTTTTTTCTGTCATTAAATTAAAGCTTTAGAGCTCTAAAAATATAGTAACAAACCTTGGAGTGGCGCGATTTAGTATAGTAGCTTTCCTAGAACCGGTTTCGGTTTGGTTTTCTAGGGGATACTGTGTAGTGACATCACAACACCTTATGTGGTCACGTGGGAGAAGGACATTGCGACGTTTTGACACTCTCTTGGGGCCTCCGGCTAGCTCTGTCTACTTGTGTGCTGCTACTCATGAAGGCCAATGTAGCAGCATAGCGGACGACTGAATAAGCTAGAGCGAGTGTCGTGACATCGCAATGTCCTGCTGCCACATGACCTCATACTGTGTCATGACATCAGGGCATAGTATCCTCCTAGAAAACAAAAGTGGCTTTAAAGAAGCTACTATAATAAATTATTTATGGCGTTTCGAGACTTCACCCCTCTAACGCTGTCTATCGTCTTCTCTCCACCCATCTTCAGCACTGTTAAATTCAATTATAAACGTGCACTAACCAGCTCAGTTAAGCACACTCTTGCAGTATGTGCTGCCAGGCGCTTTTTTATCCTCTTCTATGTCGCACTGTTACGCCGATGAAGGCGAAATGAAAAGACACCCATGTATTGTGCATTTGGCGCACATTAAGAAAACCCAGATGGTCAGAATTAATGCGGAATCCCCCACTACGGTGGGCCTCGTAATCATATCATGGTTTCGGCATGTAAAACCCCACAATTCGTTTCATTCTGACCAGAAGTGGCTAATGTATTTTTAAAACCTCAGTTAGCAACGTGTTTTACCTGCTCAGAAAGAATAAATTTGCTTCTTCTTGCGCTGTCCCATGGATTATGCATTACCTTCGATCAAAAGTCTGACTAAGCATTGAGACACATCTTGGCTTATTCGTGGCTTTGCTAGAGAATGCGAAGTACTGCTTATGAGCTGAGCTTGTCGTTGGCCGCTTTTAGCAAAAAGTCACGGACGAACCTAGCTCGTCGAAGGCACGGAAAGTGTTAAACATCCCACACATTGTGTACAAGTATTTCATTTCAGAATCAAGTAGGGGAACACAAGCTTCACCCCTGGCAAGTATTGTTTGTACAATTGACTGAAAGCTAAATCTACCAATCTTGCTAGAAAGCACACCTAAAATGATGTACGTCAGCAATTCCAAAACTAGACAGCAAGGACAAAAGTCTAAAAATGCAACACATGCGGTGAAAAATTTTGGGTAGCTTTTGCAAAGAACCAAGCAAAGAAATTATTGGGCTACTATGGAAAAGCCTTTGGCAGACCAGTTATTTTTAATATTTAAGCTTGATGACACAAAGTTGCATTGCTTAGACAAAGGAATACTGTTAAGAGCTTGGGTCATGGCTTTCAGTGAAAGGCAATAGTGAAGAACAAGTCTTAACACCGCCACCTACATGTTTTATCATTTTGGACAATGGTTTAAAGAATGTGGGGGGAGGGGAGGGGGGCTCAGTAGCAGATTAAGAATGATGTATGTAGGACATGCCCACACATCAATAACATTGGCAGATGACATCGGTGATATTTCTGGCTCCTTTTCCGAACATTAAAATATGAACCAGATTTTCTCTACAATGTCTCGTTTATGATCAGGTTTATAATATTGCCCTTTTTTATACACCAAATTTATAAAAAGGAGCTGCAGAGAGACTTCACACAAATCAGGTAGCAACGTCTTTTGACAAATTAGCTTAATAGCATCAGCATTGGGCATATACTTCCACAAGCCCGTTCATTAAGTGCTACTTGGAACATATACAGAGGAAAGGTCACTTATATTGATATCAATCACAGCTGCACGGTTCTCGGAACTTTCAAGCAACCAGAGGGGCTCCATGCTGTAATGTCTTCCTAGTTGTATTAGTACGTATGGAAGGCAGGTTTAGTCATATAAGTGCACTAAAGGCAAAACATATTCATTAGTGAGCATGGTGCTTTCTTTTGTTTATTTTTCAACTTGAAAGGAGAGAAATGAGTGCGAGATGATGATTCTTGGTACATTTAGATTACCACAACATACCCATTATTAAAAATAGAGTTGCCGTGAAACCATTAAACGCTTATTAAGTAAATAAAGAAGGGAACCTTAACAAAGCTGCACAACCATAAGTCAAGTCAGTTAAAGTGCATAAAAACACGCTTAAAATATAACGTACCACATATTAATTTAGCCGTCAGAGAGCCACTCATAGGTGCTAGCGTGGCTGAGTTAGTGATCAGAAATGATCCTACAAATAAACATTGTTGTAGAAAAACAATATCAGTGTTCCTGCTAGAGTTTGAGTTCATGACTTTGCTTATAAGCCAGGTGTTCCATACACGACAGGGCAGCAGTTTCATTCTTTTCTTTTCAATGCAGACACAATTCAATAATAATTGTAACCCAGTGTATTTGACCACATTTGAATGTTTCAACAATTCAAATGATGAGCTCTTAAGAGTACAAAAAGTGAAATATTTTCATGTGGGTAGTTCCATCAGTCAATACAGTCATCCTTAGTCCACTATAGCTGCTGTTGTCTTAAATATCAAATTATGTGTAATATTGGTAGATGTTGCACAAGTGAGAACCATCTGAAGATAAATAAATTTTGTGCACCACAGGTCTTAGAACAGTTACCCATTGACACAAAGCTCATAAAATTGACATGGTGCTTAAGAAGCCCGAGTATGCTAAAGTGAGCATAGGCTTTGCAAGTTTAAAAGCTGTCCATCAAGAAAGATGTGTTTTCAGGCAACCCTATGTCATAGTAAATACAAAGAGCAAGTGAAACAGTAGGAGCTTCAGATTATATTTGGTCATGGCCAGGACATTACGTGAAATGACTATGAGATACTTTCAGCTGTCCACGGAGTTGACAGTGCAAGCCTTACCTTAGTTAGAAGGTTTCTCTAAAGGGCTGCCACAGTAGATTGAGGCCTACATTGATTGAGATTGAGCCCCCCCCCCCGAAATTTTCTCATGCTGTCATGCACCGCCGACCAAAACAACCCCCGGCGCCGGAAATCATTCCAGATTTTGTCTGGAATGTATTTTTCACGCTCGAAAAGACATTTTGGCGCAAAGACTGTGAACTCGGGCTGGATTTCGTGGTAACGCCCATGCACGTGGAGTCACATAACGCAAAAATCCCCATCCGAGCACAAAGTTCCAAGGCTGTTTTGATGGCGAGCGGGCTCGTTGCGGCATCACAGGGGTGCTGCGGAACCTACGGTGAGCATAGATTTCAATTCCAAAACTTCATGGGTGTAGAGTTGGCATAAACTTTTGATGCGAAAGGTGCACTGACATTTCCAAAGTCGTGCTTTAGATTTTATTAATTATTAAATTATGGGGTTTTACGTGACAAAACCACTTTCTCATTATGAGGCAAGCCGTAGTGGAGGACTCCGGAAATTTCGACCACCTGGGGTTCTTTAGCATGCACCTAAATCTAAGTACACGGGTGATTTTTTTTTTAGATTTTCAATTCCGGATCTTTGTGGGTTTAATGTTGTCATAGACATTTGACGCCAAATATGCATTGGCTTTTCTAAAGTCGTACATAGAACCCTACAGTGAGACAAGCCAAATCAACACACTATCAGACAAGTTGATAAAGCATGCAGCGAGGTCCGATGAGACGAAGTGTTGTGATAGTTCATTTGTGCCGTCATGTCACAGAAAAGAATATCAACATTTTTTTCACCTGCGCCAAAGCATCCGTGTCGAGACACTATATAAAGCCAGCAAAGGTAACTTCGTTCTTATTTATTTTTTTCTACTTTGACACGAGGGCACATTGAGCCTCTTCAATTTTCTCGTTCTCACTCACCATGGGCTGCGAGAGCCAGCCAGAGGTCATGCGTTTTTCACGTGTTGTCCTGACAACCACGCGGCGCACTTCGGTGCGCGATCGTTTTTCTCTGGCCGAGTGGATTTTTGCCTTACAGAGTTTTGGACGCTTTCTGGCTAGCTGACGAGAAAAAGAAGCAATGATCGCTCGCCGCCATCACTGTCAGGAGTCGACGGATTGCAACGCGTTCGCTTGAGGGCATCACCTTCATTTCGATGTTATCGCAACCTCTCCGGAAAGCCTTTTGTCTCGCCAGTGTAGGATAACGAGCAGCATGCATATGGTTCTCTGTGGACCAAGCGTCTCACATTTTCTTCGATATTCCTTCGGTAGCCACATTAGGTGCCCCAAGTAGGCATTCGATTGTGGCCACCATGCTTTCCTTTGCGCTTTATTCATTTCCGTGCCCCGGCCCCACAAAAGGAAAAAAAAATGTTGTGGCGCAGCGAATCATCGCATGGTGATAGTTCGATTTTGTTACTTCTTTTGCGTAAAGGAATGCGCCACGGCACTCTTCAGTTACCGGATACTCTATATTATTGCGATAGCAATTATATGGACACTCAAGGCGCATTTCGCCGTCGTCGTCATGTTCCGTATGAAGTGCAAAAGCGATAACATCGTCACCGCGCGCCGCATGCTTTATGTGCGAGTGAAAGCGTAGGTTGGGGGGGGGGGGGGGGGGGTGAGCCGACGATGGTGTGTCAGTCTTGTGTGCGCAACGGAGAAAAGCGGGGAGGAAGCGCGCCGCATCGGAGCGAGTGGAGGGAGGTGGGGTGGGGTGGGGCTTAGGTTTCTGGGATCTGTGAATCTGCTTACGCAACATGTTTATCTGCCTTGTTTGATGCACTATACAGGTGTTTCAGCAAACTTTAGCCAGAGTTTAAAAATATGCCAATGTATTTTAAGACGACGCGACCAAATGCATGTTGGTCCCTTTTGTATGCAGCGTGTCATGCTATTTCTGTATTTTGTTTAAGTTCATAATTAATCAATATTAATTAACCTATTTCTGAAGCAACGAAGCTAGGAAAAGAATTCCGATTAGAAAGTTGCAGAGTGGTTTGCAAAACATTCGAATAAACAGTTTCTGTCTTTATATTAGGCATTAGTGTTTTTCATCTTGCTGCGGATGCCCGCGAAATACAAGAAAAATATTCACAGCATGACATGCCCGCTCGCGCCTCGTGATTTCACTACTCCCAAGCATTGTGCGCACAAACAGCCATAGGTACGCTGCCGCTGAAAAAGCGACAGGGCAGCGACGCAAGCGTTGGCTGTTCGAGTTAAGCTAGCAACTGTTATCGCTTGCGCTGCGTAAAGCGATTGACGGACGTGGTGGTGGGGGTAGGTGGTAGTTCCGGACAGCGATAAACAAACTATCGTGCATCGGCTGTTAGAGCGTGAGCAATTTCGTGATACATTTTTCCAACGAGGAAAAATCAGACATGGTCCTTGTCCTAGAAGTTGCAAGCGGACAGCGATGGCAGGCTGCAAGAATATTTCAAAGCTGGCACCGGGGTACGCGTCCGAGCCGGATGACAATAATCAGTACCTACGAGTCGCTGAAGCAAACCAGAAGCTTCGCAGGAAAGAGGCAGAGAGCTTCAGTCATAAATAAGGAGGTTCGCTCAACGTTATGTCTTTCATGGCTGCTAATCCATACGCCAGCACGCTCAGCGTGGCGCACATCTCGGTGCGTCCAAGTCAACTACCTGAAAAATTTTTAAAACAGCTGTACTGCACCCCTATGATCTACAGTTGCATCAATGCCTGGAGTCAAGGGATCTGCAAAAGAGACTCGACTTTGCGAATTGGATTTTGGTTAAGGAGGAGCAGGATTCTGACTTTCTCACCAAGGTACTCTGGACTGACGAGGCGAACTTTTCCCGAAATTGCCAAGTAAATACCCACAATGCACACTATTGGAGTAAGCAAAATCCCCACTGGCTAGGAATATCCCGCTACCAATATCAGTGGTGTTTTAACGTTTAGTGTGGAATATATGACTGTACAGTCATTGGCCCAGTGTTTTTTAACAACACTCTGACTGGCAATAGGTATGTGAGTTCCTCAAAGGGCCGATTGAAGACTTCTGCTGCAACATGCCACTAGTCCGCCTTGACGCAATGTGGTATCAGCGCGACAGGGCTCCAGCCCGCACCTGCAGTCAAGCATGAGCATGGCTTGATGTTACCTTCCAGGGCAATGGATAGGGAGAAACGGGCCTGTCCTGTGGCCTGCAAGGTCACCCGGCTTCAACTCTTTTGGCTTTTTCTTGTAGGGCTATATTAAGGATCACGTGTACGCGATGATAATGACGACTCCAGAAGCCTTGCGGGAGAAGATAATTGAAGTCTGCCACATCATTTTACCGACGGTGCTCAAGGCAGCGACAGCAAGCCTTCTCAGAAGATCCCAGTGTTTCATCGCTGCAGAAGGGGACCTCTTCGAGCACTTGCTAGGAAAGCGCATGAAAAATAAACGTAAATTCAGGACGGCGTCTGGTCATTTAAGATACTCTTATTCTATCATTTTCAGCCTTCTGAAAACTGAGCTTTTTATTTAGGGATATTCAATTTCCTTACAGCTATGCGAAGTGACTGACTTGTTGCTTCCGGAAGCACAAGCGATAACCGCTTCGTTTGCATATCGCTATAACGAACTTTCGCGAGGGGAGCACATCGCTGGCGTAAATGGGACAGCCAACACCTACGTCTCTGCCCAGTCGCCTTTTAAGCGGCAACGCGCCTATGGCTGTTCGTGCGCGGAACGTTTGGGAACAGTGCGATCACGACATGCAAGCGGGCATGTCACGTGGCGTTTTGTATTTCGCGGGCATCATCAGTAAGCTAAAATACACTAATACTAAATGGATAGAAAGACAGAAACTGTTTATTCGGACATTTTGCAAACCACTCTGCGACTTTCAAATCGGAATTTTTTCCCTGGCTTCGCTACTTCAGAGCATGGTTAATTAATCTTGAATAAAAATCGTATTAAGCAAAATACAAAAAAACGCGTGACACACTACATGCAAAAGCAAGCAACATGCATTTGGTCGCGTCGCCTTAGAGTGCATCGGGATATTTTTAAACTCTGGCTAAAGTTAGCTGAGACACCCTGTATACAGTGACTTTTGCTTAGATACGTAGATTTATTAGAGACTTATACGTATATTTATACATCTTCTCGCGAGGTTTTGTGGATAGATGCAGTGAACTTTGTTTTCAGTGACACTTTTTTGCCATTTATCAAGCTTTCTCTTCGCATTTGTGTATTCCATCGTATCTTCGCATTTCTAATGTATATTTTGCATAACGTCTCCCTTATATATCTGATCTCTGTTGCGACTATAATTTCGATGCAATTACAATACACGACTGGTGACAGCTGCTCCTGTACAATACATTGAAATGAAGGACAGCGTCATTGAGATTTTTCCCTGGCCGTTGCATATGTACAAAAGTGTAAACAAGGTTCTTCAATGACGAAGTTTCATTAAAATATTTGTCCTCAACTCGTTAATTTCACCGCCTTTACATTTATCATATCAGCCGCATGCACTGCTTTGCTGATTTCGAACTGATATATTTCTAAAGTTCGTGCGATATTTTCTTTACTTATTAAATAGATACAAAACGTGCAAGCATTGATACCAGTAAATGGCACAATTTTTGGGACACGCCAATATATTCTTCAATGAAAAAATAATATTTTACTTGTCAGTGCGCAGCGTCCAAGAATTCGTTTGTAGCATCTTTGGCAATGGCAATGCAGTTATTATTCGTGTATTTGATCCCTCGACAAATTCTGTAAGGAGTAGGCCGAACTACAACGTGAGCCCCCTCCCCCCCGAACGTAATTTCTGGCTACGCCACTGGTATATATATACTGGCTACCTGCGAGACACCGAACATCGCGAAAACATGAGGAAGCCCAATGTACGTGATTACACGAGTTTAAATTTTTTTACGATAGCGTTTCACTGCATTATACTTAATGCTGCTGTAAAGCCCATTTGCAGACAACAATTATGCATTGCACCGAATAGCTGGGTTTATTAGTAGGTTTTATTGTTCTCGAGTGGGTGTGTAAAGAGGGCACGAACAGAGAGGAATCATGAGGGCAAAACAACGGCTTAGAACACCACACCAGAAACACCTCTGAATGCCTGTCGGTACACATATTAAATGGTTCAGTGCTCATACTGTGACCGGAGACGACGTGTACGCGCGTGTGTAATAAGAAAACTCGTACTATAGTCACCCGTGAGAGTTGAGCAGAGCCCCCTTTCAATCTCAATATGCTTCACGGCAATGCACTTTGCATAGCTCACCACACAACTTGGATGTATCGTGGTGAAGATAGAGCAAATCCGTCGACGACCATTAAGAAACTCTTGCAAGACATTTGTCCACTAGTAGGTGTGTGTGTTTGTGTGTTTGTATATATATATATATATATATATATATATATATATATATATATATATATATATATATATATATATATATATATATATATATATATATATATATACTGTGTGTGTTTGCGTGTTTGTATATATATATATATATATATATATATATATATATATATATATATATATATATATATATATATATATATATATTACAACACATGCTTCTCTGCACTGCATTTTGTACAATTGAGCCCATAAAATTTCTATATTGCGGTGAAGCTAACTAAAACATATTTGTCGACGACCATTATAGATGCATACAAGACCTTGCCCACTTGTGAATTTATGTAAGCTATAACTACACTCTAAAAGACAGTTCACACCCTTTGAGTTGTATTTTGTCCCCAAACAATATGTAATCGTCATTTGTCTTGCCCGCATTTCCTTTATTTAATGCTGCGAGGCCGGTACTATAGTCACGAATGGCTTGCGCGTAATCAGCTTGACACAGCACTCTCGACAGGAAAGTAGCGAGCACCGAGTTTTCAAGAGAGGAAATGCAAGTAATTAAGACAGATGACGATTATCGTTGTGGGACAAGACAAGCCCCAAAGGGTGTAAACTTTTTTAGAGTGTGTGGTGGACTGTCAGTTGCTGTGAAATCTTCAACATCTAGCTCCTCGCTCTCTTTCTCTTTCCAGAGAAAATTTAGTTGCATCCAGAGAAGCCCCAGCCCCAGGCTTGAGAAACTTGATGTTCCGTGTTAGATGGCAGGGACTAAAGAAAGGAAGTGAGAAAAAAAGAAAAAAGCACACTGACTTGCACATGCATGCGTGCGAAATGCACTACCACAAAAGTGATTTTCTAATTGCCTTCGTGGAGCACAGCTCAGATCTATCTTTAGTTGCACAACAAATCGTGTATTTTGTGGCTACTGAAATTCCTAAAGACAGCCCTCACTCTTACAAAGCCTCTGCAAATATAAATCAATGGTCCCTGTCCTAGTCAACACAGCAGGGGGATACATGTATGGCATGCTGGAAAAATAATTCTAAATAAGTCCCTCTTGAGCGTATGGCTGTTGATGAGACCTTTAGCATTTTGAAATGTGTGTAAGTTTAGCTCTGAACTGGTTAAATTGCTGATATAGCCGTGGTCGAGGTAGCCTTTTCTTGAATCTCCTGTGTGTAAAACACACTCACGATTATTGACAGTTGAATCGTTACAATTGCAATCAGCAGAGAGATCTAATCTCGGCCTACATGGCTATGTATACCAAAGTGCTCAGAGCACATATTCAATATTGCACCATCTTGCTTGAGTACAATCTCGTTTGCTTGAAACGGGTGAGCTCACTGGCTACATTTTCAAGAACCATTGTTACTCACTAGCCTTCACTTTCAAAGATGTTTGCACCTGCTGCAACATCACCATCTCCCTTTCATGGTGAGAGAAAGCTCTATTAGAACTGTTTATGACATCTGGGCCTTCTTTGTAACTCCTGGTATTTAGAGGCATACTTGATCAAGTGCCTTTACAAATTCACTGTCCTTCATTATTAAATGTGACCACTGTAACTGTGAAAATACCATTGAGTACCTCCCCTGTCAGTGAAACCACTTTGATGTCCAATGTCAGCCCCTTTCGAGTGTACCCACCCACCTGGATAGTTAACCTTTCACAGAGGCTAGTATACTGGGTGCTTGGCCATATCAACGAAGAAAGGTATACATACATGCTCTAATGACTTTCTAAAATAAACGAACCTGAAAAGACACTTATAGACACCATCTGTCCTTTGTGCGGGTGAACTGTCTCCACTTGCCTCCTTTTTTTTTCTTTTAACCCCTCATACCCTCACCACCATGCAGGGTAGCCAACTGGATGCACGTCTGGTTAACCTACCCGGCCTTCCTTGTTCCTTTCTCTCTCTCGCAGATGTAAACCCCCATGCAGAAAAACTAAAAACCGCACAAAATATTGTCAGCCATACCTGTTGAAAATAAGATGCGACATGCTTAAACTTGTTCAGACGTGTAAATGCACCTAAAATACAAGGACAAAAGATAGGACAGCACACACGTAGCACATGCACTACTGATTCTTGTCCTGTCTTTTGTCCTTGTATCTTATGCACTTTTACAAGCCTGCAATGCTGAACCAACTCGGCCAACTACCTATATTGCGTAAACCAACTTAATTAATCTTTTGGTTAATGTATACCCAGGAATTCGTGCGATGATTAGCCAGATTCTTCTCTTGCGGAACTTCATCCGACCAAACACCACAGAAAAGAGTGATGCTGATACAGACACACAAGCTTTGTTGGCAGTGGACTATGTTAGCTGGACAAACTGCTGCAAGCGTTGCATCGCAACATGCATTGAAGCTGGTAAGCAAGTTGAAGTGCATTATCTGCAAATTTTCTACCAATAATTTGCATTGTCAGACATGTGTGACGAAGGTAAAGAATTAAAGGGCTGCTAGCATCTGGACCAGGTTCTTGCTAAGTTCATAGCAACTGCTATTACATTGGAGGACAAAATAAAGCAACCACTGTGCCACCTGAAGCAGTATTCTCGCTTGTTGCTTAATTCAGGAAGGACAGAAAAAGAGTGGAGAATGCTGCCTTCCAAGCTTAATTACAAGCAATGCAAAAGCAACCTTGGAAATCCAATTAACTGCCTCATTCTGGGCAGAAATGGGAGAAGTAAAAAGATAGGATGACATCCAAGAGTAAAGAAATGTCTGCACATTGGCCCAGCACATATAACTTTATATTATTGCTGCAACTGAAGGAAGCTATGCTAAATAAAGAGCAGCAGGGCTTGGAGCTGAGAAACTGTATGCCATAATCATAACAAAATCAGCTTTTTCCATGACTGGCAGGAGCTATGTCAACATGTGCAAGCATCAATGACCAGCAAATTAATCTCCGCCAAAAAGAAAGTGGACTAAACGAGACATTTGCTTGAGAGAGAGAGAGAGAGAGATGGGAAGACGGAAAGGCAGGGAGGTTAACCAGACTGAGTCCAGTTTGCTACCCTACACGTGGGGAGGAGAATGGGGAGTGAAAGAGGGAGAGAGAGAACTTAGGTGTAGGATGTCTATAGTCGGGCACTCAAGTCTGTTGCCCTCAGGTAGCGAAAAAGCGCTCGAACTGCTTTCTGGGCTAATGAACTGTGAGGCCAGGCTCCCAAGATCTTCGCTTCCGTAAATGGCCTGTCATCCAATCTATTTAAGGCACACTGGAGAGTCTCACGTTGATTATCGAAGCGAGAACAGTGGCACAGAAGGTGACTGATGGTCTCTTCACACTTGCACTTAGCGCACATTGGTGAATCCACCATTCCAATACGATAGCTGAAGGAGTTGGTGAATGCTACTCCTACCCACAGCCGACACAGCAGTGTTGCGTCACGTCGTGGAAGGTTCGCTGGTAATTTAAGTTTCGGTGATGGGTCGAGGCTGTATAAACGACACTTAGAGTTCTGTGGTGTATGCCAGTAACCTAACGTGATGGTACGAGCGAGACTGCGAAGCTCTCTTGCAGCGTCGACTCTGGATAAACGTATATGGAGTGTCGGTGACATTTGCTTGAGCTTTGGCAAAGTGTTATCACCTGGCATTTCTGCTTTCATGGCCTCACCAATAAAATAAAGTCGCAGAAGTAATACAATATTGCTTTTGCTGTAATGGACTTTTTATTGTGTATTTTCTTATGTTAGTACGCGATTTTTTATGTACTTTTATAGGTGCAACAAAGCACTAAATTTTTTGTTACAGTTTGTATTGAAATATTTCAATAATAGGGGTTGTTACTCTTGCATGTTTTTATGCCGACCCAATAGCCCAAGTTGTATATTAGCTTATGCCACTAGACGTGTGGTTGTGTTTGTGATGCCATCTTGTTCGTTGCATTGTCGTCATTCCAGCTTTGTCATGCAACTCTCACGCTACCTGTGCTGGAACCAGATGGCTTGCATGAAAAGATCTGGGTGTCTCAGCAGCAGCACACCCACCTATTGTCGGTCACCTCTGTTTGAGATTCAAAAGCAAGTTTCACACGAATGTTCATTTCGGAACTACCGATAGCAACACTTCACCTTGGCATAGCCAACTACCTGTAAAATACTTCACATAACATCAATTCCCACGTTGCGTGGGATTTACGCAAGTTTATCTCATAGTTTTCATGTAGAGCCTTTTGGACCTTTATGGTGCGGGGTAATAAAATGGCTTTTTTATGTCTAGCTCCTCTGAAATATATATAATTCGACACCTAGCATGCTAAGCTGCAGCTTCTTAAGTCCCAAACTGGCATCAAGAAAGCCAGGACCATAAAATGATACAGGGCTGGACAAATAAGTTTCCAAAGATTTATGTTGCGTCTTGACCTCCTTTCTACAGTTCCTATGACAAGTTTGTGTGAAAAGACATTCTCAAAACTAACATATGTAGATACCAGGCTGAGAAGCTCTATGTCAAGAAAGGCTTAGCTGGCTGATGGTGCCTTTGGTGGAGCAATGAATTGTAATTTTTTTTCTGATGTTATGAAGATAAATAACGCTATACCATGCAGACTTATGCTGCAGCTTTCTTTCCTGCCATGCAACACCAAAAAAGCAAATGAGTAACTGCAAAGTAATCTGCATATTGTATCCCAGCTGTATTGTGCGTGCCACATTACCAGAGAATCCTGCTGACCTTTAATTCACCTTTCCAGCGCAACATGTCTTTATCAAGTCATACCTTTACGTTGGGTTGATATATGTAGGGATGCCCTTTCACCTTCATGTCAGCTTAGCTCTGTCAACAGCAGATGCACTAAAGCTACACACTCTTGCTACCTACTTCGCATATTGCAACTGAAATGAAGGAAACACAGGTCTGAACAGTAAACTTTTAAAGAATGTATTTAAATACTTGTGCAACCTTCTTTTCGGAAAGACCATGTGGCGTCTACTGGTGTAGAGAGATGTAGCTTGGCAAGTAAGAAACTGATGTGCTTTTATCTAAAAATAGAATTTATGTTTTGTGGGACAAGGTGCCTGGTGTCTCAATGAGCACACTTTATGGCTGATATTATTTTTGCCATTGCGTCAGCTTTGAAAACTTGTCAGAATCTTTAATCTTGGTGCATTAGAAAACACCTTGACACAAAATGAATGCAACCCTTAATGTCATTGAAAGAAAGGTGCTGAAAATAGTTCGGTGAATACAGCAGAATGAAATGCAGGGACCTATATGGGAAATAGGTAAGCAATTTATCAACCACGTTATGAATGCAAGCAGTTGACACTGAATAGAATAAGAAAGCAAGTCTCTGGCTTGCAGTGCAAGACCTGTGCGCACCTATGATGATATTGCAGTATTCATAGCAGAGTCGGGACCATTCAACCTTGCACACTGTAACACTCTGTAAATCTCTTTCAAATCTTCTTGTACCAACATGTACAAACTGCATGTTGCAAACAGTAAAATCATTGCTATTGTCCTACTGAAAGTTTCTATGTTTATTGGATTCTCATTTTAACAGCCGACTTTAAAGTTCCATACTGAGAGCTGGGCGAGTTAGTGCATTTTTGAAAGACTAGAAACAGTGCACAAAGTATGAAGGACAGTGAAAACGCAACAGGAGCGCTGACTTGGAACTAAATTTTTTTATTCAGGTATATATACAAGAACAATATGCACACACCATGCAATGTGAAAAGTGGCAAAAAATGAAGTGCAAACTATTAATCACGATTGACGTTGCTGGGAATGCTAGAAAACACAAACTGAGTGACGTCGTGAGTTCACTATGACACGGTGCTAAATCCATGCAGAAAGCCATTTTAGAACTTATGTGGGCATTAGGTGATTCAATGAATTCAACAGTATGCTTATAAACTATGTATTCTAACATTTTAGTTGAATAAGGTGCTAAGAAGATCAATCTATATATTGCTACAAATGCCTTAGTCACCATATTTAAAAAGTGGAAAAACTCATTTGTGTCAAAGATGAAAGAACAATACCTGTTGCGAGAGAATGCTGAGAAATAACAGCGATACTGAAGAGTCCATCGGGAATAATATAATGTACCGAAATGCATTAGGAATTACGTCAGGGACTCCACATTTCCTATATTTGCAGACACACTTCTATATTTTAACAATATTATTAAGGCATACAAATTTAAAAAAGAAATGCCACTACGTTCGTATTTGCCAAAGGAAAAGATTTCCTAGGGGTGCATGTACAATGACCCCCATTGAAAGTTGTACCACTAAAGCTCTACCACATGTGTTTGACCCTTGTTGATTGCTCCAAGTCCAGCTAAGTCACACAAACCTGTCCCCTTAGTGAATGAAACACAGTGAGAGAAACTTGGCCTTCTATGTAGAGCAAAGACAGTTGGCGAAAATGCAGCACAAATATAGAGAGGTTTTGGTATAGCCTGTACAGTGAAAGATCCACTCAAGATCCAGGTGCTGTACCATATCTTCAGAAGATAAAGCATTTATCTAAACACGCGCACACGGTGTAAATTATCGCACTCCCATGCATGTGATACATAATGATAATCACCACAAAAATCTACCGCATTACTTACTTCCACAGGTAATTTGCATGGCTGCTATGGAATGGCTGTCTCACTGCACCACAATCTATAGCGACTAATACATTGGGCATTTCAAATGGTTCGTGAAAGCGGGTTGGGCATTGGTCTGAATGAAGCAGCGGCACTCCACACACTGTTCAACGCCCAGCCTCGTGTGAGTCACTTAAAACTTGTCACGGACACTTCCTGACATTGCCTTCAGGCGGGAACGGTCCTTTCTGTTAGATTCTCGTTTCACGTCCAGGCTTTCGTTACTAGGCTTCTGCGTGCGTAAGGCGACGCGACATGTGTGAATGCACTTTGTTCGTCGACAAAAGGCGCCCTTACTTTGCACAGCGATTTGGAAACGTGCATGCACCCTACATCGACGTCAATGCCGGCGCGCACCACTACTGCGTTTTCGAGCGCGTGAGCAGTGTGTCGACGTGGTGTCCAAGGCCAAACAGGCATCCGGCTTTACCAGAAGGCGTAAACACAACTTAAAGAAGCACTACATATGACACACCCTGCAATATGCATTATCCGTGTCGGCACCATACGCAGCCGGCGCTGTGTTAGCACGACTCTTCGAAACAGACAGTCCAAATCAGGCGACATGTCGTGCTGTTTCGGGGATGCAGTACAGTTCGTTCGAAGCTTCTGTAGCTTCATAACGGCAACGTTATTCGTACTTGCAGATATTACACAGTGCTCCTGTACTACAGTACACAACACACAGCCACAAGGAACCACAACGGTCCTTCCAATGAGCGCACGCGCGTGTAGGCGCCGACAGTCATTGTCGATTTTAAAACGCAGCATAAAATAAATGCTTTATTTTTTAGGCGTAGTACATTTAACAACAAAACGATAATGTTAGCATTTTATGGATTTTCTATTAAACTTTTTTTGTGACGTCATCATGCGTGGCAGCAGCAAAATCCACTTGGGGTCGTCTGCTTCCACGTGCGTGCACCCAGCGCCGGCCTTAAACATTAGCAAGCTAGAGCAAGAATTAAGTACTTGTGTATTTACGCTAACAAAAAAAGTTTCAAGCTGCAGCGCCTCCTGTCGCTGCAGCTTGGAGCATTCCTGGCAATAGGGAAAATAATGGTGCAACACAGGGCCTCCGAAATTGGTAGTTATGGTGGTCGCGGAGGCCATGCATTGTTGCGTGTGCCGAGGTATGCGTGGCCGGCAGGAGGTCTGGACCCCACTTCACGCAGAGTCAGAGACGAGGAGAGCTTTCTCGGCGAAGAATTCTTTATACAGTGCGTACAAGTTGGCGTGGATATCAGGAGAGAGACCAACCCAGCAGCTCCAAGCTGCTTAAATAACACTTCCCCGTCCCCAGATGCCCCAGATAGTCCCTAAGGACGAACAATTTCGAGAGAGAGGGGGTCCGGGCAGCCTCCGTGGTCCCAACGCCGCTTTCAGTGGCCGGCGCCTCCGGGCACCGCGCTGCGCCGTCAGGCCAATCTGGCGGTCGGTCGGTATGGTGCGCCGGGCAAGTTCAATGGCCCGGCATACGACAAAGGGAACAATCTGCAAGGCAAGGTGTCGAAACATAGTCCTTGGGTGGTGTTACGAACTTGTACCGCTGCACCACGATTACGGCTTTGTTGTCCCGTAGCGCTCGTCACCCGTTTCGTGACAGAGCGTTGGTAGCGAAGACTCCGAGCCAGGCGTCGATGAGAATAACAAAAGGGACTTTATACATTATATACAGGTTATCATACAGGACATGAACGGGTCGGCACTGGGGCCGAGTGCTCACAACAAACGCGACTGTTCTCGCACGGCGACGTCCGGCGAAAACGCGTGACACCTCTCACCCCAGTCGGGAGCGACACTGTCTCCCGGTGGGTCGGCGGATCCTGTTTTTCAGGCAGCGCGTCGCTGCTTTTATAATCCCCGAGGAACCATTGTCACTCAAACGGCCCAATACAAAGTCAGCACACGACGGTCGTCCGAGGGGTCCAACCAGCGACCGCGCTGGCCACCCGGTTCAAAGTTCGCGCGCGCGGAGACCTCCATGCAAAAGGAGGTGCGGCGCCGGGCTGTCTGGCACACGCTGACACGTCTAAACACGTCGCCTGCCGATGCTTCTCCCGCAGGACACCGCTGCCTGACGGCTCAGCATCTTGACTTGTGAAGGGAGAATTAGGGCGCTCGCAGGATAGATTCTGCATCTTGCAGATTCGGAATCCGGGCTTGTGGTAATGGCACAACAGCATCCCCGCCCTCAGATAAGGCGCCGGGAAGACGAGCTGCCTCCACGTGGCTCGGATGCCGGGCGCGCACGTTCGTCAGGCTCGTCCAAGTTCACGTCCAGTGTCGGGACGCCAGGTAACTTCACGTGCCCAGGTCCGACTCGCCAGGACAGGAGCTCTGCTCACCGCGTCGTCGCCAAGGCACCTTGACCAGCTCCGCTCGGGTCGTTCCTAAGACCTTGCTTCTCGCCACTGGTCCCGCTTGGTCGTTCTGCAGCTTGCAAAACCGACCGGCAAAAGGCAACACCCAACACGAACAAGTGCCCTCTGTCTCCCGTCAAACACCAGACAAGGCCATAATCCAAATCAACCTAACTAAATAGCTATCCCCCTTTTGCTCCCGCTGCAACAGGAGGCAGGTGTACGATCCAGTACACAAGGCTCAAACAACCAGTTTTCACATTAACAACGCAACAAAATAGAAACAATTATTAATCAGCAATAATAATTACAAATAGAATGGTCCCCTTGAAATCACTTGGACCGAAAACATACTTCTGAGGAAGCAAATGAGGTCATTCATTTTTCCCGGCGATATTTTCGCGGAATCCGAAGCTGCTTATATTTGCGACCCTGCTTATCCGTGTAGCGGCGGTACAATAAGCCAGATTCCTTGCCAAATGAAACCCTCCTTTTTTTCACTCCCCGTTTGACGCTCTTCCTCAGATCGGCTAGTGAACAATCTTCCTGTTGCTCGCGAATCCGAGTTTCCCTTTCAACTGCAGCCTGCTCCTGCCAGCTGGCGGAAACCGGAGCGAGTGTGGAGCCCGCGTCGCCTAATTGCGGCGTCGCGTCTCTATCGCGGCTAGCACTGCACGCGTCACTCCCACTCACCTCCAGGACCCGCTCGCCTAGGCCAGCCTCCGAGCTCTGCCTCTCCCGTGACTGCTCGCCACTCAAGTTACCCTGATCGGTCCCTGTACCGCACCGCTGTTCGCTCACCGACGCTAAGTCAAGTTCCCTCGACAGCGGGCGCGCTTTGGATCGCGTGGGGGCCATGTACGCCACGTCGGCAAAGAATGATTTGCCGTGATCCCTCAGCAGCTGCTCCGAGCTATTTGAGAAGAGGTAGGAAAATTGCTCCGGGAGGGCGGCTGACACAGCGGCTTCGGTGTTAAGTTTCCCAAATTCTCCTTCAATGATAACCGTTGCGATCGGTAAACAGACACTCTCCTTCTCGGCCACTTGCCGTATCCTAACGCACTCTCCCGTAAAATCACTCGAGGAGTCGAAAGACGGGTGAACAACGTCCATAGTTGCTGCAGAGTCCCGCAGTGCTCGGCACTTCTTGCCGTTTACCTTAATTTCCTGCACATAGGGCTCCAATAGACGTATGTTCTTGTGAGTTTCCTGTATCGTTGCAAAAGCAATTCTCTCTGGGCAGCTTGCAGCGATGTGCCCTTGCTTTTTGCAATTGTAGCAGGTTAACGGTTTCCGTTTTTCAAAAGAACGCGTCATTTCGTTTCGCTGTTTCGGACCATCGTCATCATTCTGAGATGCATTCTGTCCTTCCCTTACAGTTTCTTTGGTAAGGGATTCGTCGTCCCGAAACTCGCGACGCGTGATTTGCTTCCGTTCGTCGGACCTCCCGGAAAACCAATCTCTCCTATCAGCTTTTTCTACGCGCACTGCCTTGCTGTGCAAGCTGCGGCGTGTGTAATACTCTTCCGCTAACTCTGCTGCCTTGTTTAGCTTAACATCCTTTAGCCTATCTTGCAGCCAGAGCCGGACATCCTCATCAATGCAACGGTAGAACTGCTCCAACGCGATGCATTCGACAATTTTGTCGCGGTCGTCGTAAACCTCTTCGCCCTTCAGCCATTCCACCAAGTCGGCTTTTAGACGAAACGCGAAGTCAACATTCGACTCCTTGCCCTTTTTTGCATACCGGAACCTCTGCCGGAAAGCTTCGGGCGACAATTTGTACTTCCGCAGTAGCGCTTCCTTCACATCACTGTAGCTCTCAAACGCCTCTTTCGATAAGCAAGTTATTACGTCTGATGCCTCCCCAGGAAGCAAGGCTAACAGATTCTGTGCCCAAAGGGATCGCTCAATGCTATTCCGTTCGCACACGTGCTCAAATTTCACGAGGTATTTGGCCATATCCTCTCCGACGACAAAGGGTAAAGCTGATCTCGTATTCTTGGAACATTAGAAGTAAGACTAGGCGCCGGCGAGTTATTTCGGATCTCCAACTCTTTCATTTTAAGCTCGTGCTCACGTCGCTCCCTCTCTCTCCTTTCCTCCTTTTCCTCCTCGCGAAGTTCCTTTTCTCTCCTTTCCTCCCTTTGCCGAGGTTCATTTTCTTTCCTTTCCTGCTCACAACGTTCCTTCTCCTCCCTTTCCCGACGTTCATTGATATCCGCCCAGGCCTCAGCGGCTTCCTCAGCCGTTACGTCCCCAGTCCTCATGACCTCAAGGATCGCATTCTTTCTTTTGGTTGAGCCCAACTCAATGCCCAACTCCTCACAAATTTCGAGAAGTTCCTTCACCTTGTACTTCTCCATCGTTCACACTGTCCTCCTGCTGTTTACCCTTTTTGAATATACCTGCCGTACGCTACTATAACACTACTAGTAAGACATATGCAAGTATTTCACACACTGCCCCGTTTTACCCCCTCAGCATCCCCTGGTTTTCAAAACACTCTTACTAGGCTTGAAACACACAAGGTTATCACAATGCAACACCAAATCCTTCCCTAAGCTACTATAACCTGTGTCAGAGAAAGTCTGGTGTTTGAGGTAAACTTCAGGCACTCACCGCGCCGAGGTAGCTGATGCCGGTCAATCCCGTAGCTGCCATCCAGTGTTACGAACTTGTACCGCTGCACCACGATTACGGCTTTGTGGTCCCGTAGCGCTCGTCACCCGTTTCGTGACAGAGCGTTGGTAGCGAAGACTCCGAGCCAGGCGTCGATGAGAATAACAAAAGGGACTTTATACATTATATACAGGTTATCATACAGGACATGAACGGGTCGGCACTGGGGCCGAGTGCTCACAACAAACGCGACTGTTCTCGCACGGCGACGTCCGGCGAAAACGCGTGACACCTCTCACCCCAGTCGGGAGCGACACTGTCTCCCGGTGGGTCGGCGGATCCTGTTTTTCAGGCAGCGCGTCGCTGCTTTTATAATCCCCGAGGAACCATTGTCACTCAAACGGCCCAATACAAAGTCAGCACACGACGGTCGTCCGAATGGTCCAACCAGCGACCGCGCTGGCCACCCGGTTCAAAGTTCGCGCGCGCGGAGACCTCCATGCAAAAGGAGGTGCGGCGCCGGGCTGTCTGGCACACGCTGACACGTCTAAACACGTCGCCTGCCGATGCTTCTCCCGCAGGACACCGCTGCCTGACGGCTCAGCATCTTGACTTGTGAAGGGAGAATTAGGGCGCTCGCAGGATAGATTCTGCATCTTGCAGATTCGGAATCCGGGCTTGTGGTAATGGCACAACAGTGGTCGGTAAAAGGGTTGCCCCTGGGCGCCGCCGCACAAAGGAAGGGGTAGGGTGCATTGCTGTCCGCACGAGGAGGGGCCGAATAGCAGTCGGTGAGCCGACGGCCGCTTCCGTCGTTGACGCCGTGCAGCCGCGAGGACACCCAAGCCGTGCACTTAGTCGTCATGTGCCCGAAGCGGGCACCATGCGGGGATGAATGCTGCCCCCACGGTCGACACACCACAGCACTGGCCTCCCGTCAGGCAAATCCCAAGGCACAAACATAACAGCATGTACGTACGGCGCTCGCTGAGTGCTTGTTGTTGTTTTTCCTTCCTTCCTTTTCCTTCCTGTTTTTCATTGAACAGCAGTCGCAACAATGAGAACGAACACTAATTCCTGCTACTTCTACTGACTGCAGATTCTTCTAAGCCGCTGCCTCGTGTCTGCTTGGTTCCTGCCATCTGCGCCCTGCGCAGGTCATTCATCATCGAGTCATCCGTACAAACATCTGGCACGTGCTTCACCTCCCTGGACCACGCTGCGCTTGCGCAACCTTGGCACGGAGAGGATATAAACGGATCCGCTGTCGCTCCAGCTTCATTGAGCAGCAGTCGCAACAACGAGAACGAACACTAATTCCTGCTACTTCTACTGACTGCAGGTTGGTTTTCATTTTTTTGGATATTTTCCTACGTCACGGTTCTTTTTGCCACTGCTGCTCATTGGGGTTTTTTTTTTTTTGGCTGTGTCTACTTCTTCTGCTGTGAGATGCGTACTAATGCTGAGCTATGCAAAAAGATTCAGCGGCTCGAATCCTTGCTTGAGGGCAAACTGGATTTTGTTGTTGAAGAGATTGCTGCAAGGATTGTACAAAAACTTGAAGAGCAGGGCCCTGGCAATAATTCTGAACTTGCTTATAGTGTACGTTTTATCAGTCAGCAGTATGAAGAAATGAGGACGACGTTTGATGGACTGTCCGCTACAAACAAGGCTTTGACAGCTCAAAATGAATCCCTGACAAAAAGAATTGCATCAATGGAACAGTATAGCAGGCTGAACAATATTGAAATTAAAGGCATCCCGTCAACGCAAGGAGAGGATTGCTCTGCCATTTTGTGCACTGTCGCTGATTCAATTGACTGTCAAATTGATGTGGCGGACATAGACACAGTTCATCGGGTCGCTAGCAAATCACCCCATGATGATGACAAAATGTATTTATTAAGGGATGGCGCGAAGGCCTATAATGGGGAATAGGAAGGGGAGGGGGGAGGCGTACTCAGAGCCGTCCCAGAAGCTGCGCGTCCTTGGCGAAGGCCAAGAGTGAGTCCAGAATGGCCCTGTCGGAATCCATCGAGCCAGTTGCCGGTCTAATCCACTCCTCGTAGGACGACACTCGCACGGCCCTCAGGTGGTGGTCCCGCTGTTGAGAGTGTCGCTGGCACTCCCAAAACAGATGGGCTGCGGATGGCCGTGTAGCCATGTCGCAGTCAGGGCACCTGTGTGGCGTCTGGAGCGCTTCTTGGTCCGCGGAGGCTGTGGGATGGCCGGGTTCCTGCGATGGAAGGGAGTTGGGAGACGGAGATGTAGGGCGTCTTTCCCGGCGTGGCCGATACTGTCGCCACCGCTGCAGCACATCCGGTGTGAGGACGAAGCCGGAGCGGAGCCTATGCAGCAGCACCTGCCCCGACCTGGGAAGACCCGCTGGAAGTGGGTCTGGGTCTGAGGGCACACTCGCACGGAGTTCCCTCTTGCGTCGGTTGGCTGCCGCTCTCAGAGCTCTGTCTGGGTCATACGGGGCTCCATTTGTCGTGTTGCTTGTGCTGGTTGTGAGGGCTTCTGAAGGATCCCGGGAGACGACGCGGTTGGAAAGAAAGGCGCGCGCCGCCTCGTGGGCTCTCTCATTTCCCTCGATGCCCTGGTGACCAGGGATCCAATGAAGTGTTGCAGTGACCCCGTGGGCCTCCGCACGCCTGAAGGCCTGCTTGACGAGGAGTACTTCCGATGATGATGTGTGGCGCGACTTGCAGGCATGCAGCGCATACTGAGAGTCGGTGTATATATCGATGTGTTTTGCTTGCGTGGTGCTTGAAACTCTATCTAATGCTCAGACTATTGCGTGGAGTTCAAGTTCCGTTGGGTCTCAGCATCAGCAGTTCTAAAGGTAGAATGTGTCTCACAAGAACCCACTACGTGGTAGGCGACTGCTCCCTCGCTGGTGCGTGGGTCGAAAGCTGCGTCAGTGTACACTTGTTCATGGCTTGGCGGTGCGTCTGCCAATGTCTGCACATGAAGCGCAGCAAATGCTGCTCGGCGGTGCGCATGTTGGGCACCCATGTTTCGGGGTGTTGGTGTAGTGTCGACGACAGCAATGTCATCCCACGGTGAGATGTCGGATGGTAGTTGTGGCAAAGTTGATATATCCTTTCCCATGTAGGCCAGTAGAGTCCTGCCTTGTCTGGTGTGCTTCAGGCGTTCCGCGTGTCCTACCTTCGAAGCTTCGATGGTTGCACGGAGGGTAGGCAACTTCGCATAGCGATGTAGCTCCTCGACACGTGTGTATTTCGGGAGCCCTGTGATGACACGGAGAGCTGATCTGTGGAGTACCTCTAGCTGTGTCCAGTGCCGAGCAAGCAGGTCATAACAGCGCGCTCCATTTATCGCTCGGGATGTCAGCAAAGCACTAACAAGTTTTCGGCATACGTCGGTACCAGCACCGCCCATGCGGAAACAGATTCGTTTTATGAGGTGCAGAGTGTTATGCCATGTCCGACGAAGCTCTGCGAGCCACGCATCCGCTGTGCCTTTGCGGTCAATAGGTATCCCGTGGCTCGAAAGGCGCGCCTGAGAACCTCCATGATTGGGCTCTCTGGTAATAATGACAGCCCTATTTATGTCAATGATCGAGCACCTCACATTTGAGAAGAAACGTCTGTTCAGCCGAGCTCTTGCTTTAAAGAAGCAGCATAAGTGGAAGTTCCTTTGGACAGAGAACTGCCAGATTAAAGCACGCAAGACTGAAAATAGCAAAGTGTTCTTCATAAGCTCCGAGTCTGACCTCAGCGTCATCACTTAACCTGATTTGCGATTAGTCTGTGGTTTATTCATTTAATCATTCCCACAAACATGTCTTTGTTTTCACCTTCTGAAGCTACATCACTGCTTAAATCTGTTGGTTGTTCATTGCTTCACGTCAATGCACGAAGTTTGCGTAAGAATCATGATAACATATCTTCATTCATCGGCGCTCTTTCCCACACTTTTTCATTCATCTGCATAACTAAGACATGGCTTGGCCCGGCTGATAGCAATTTCATGCCTATCAGGCTGAGTATTGTAACAGTGTTGCATATCAACATGGTGGCAGCGCGATTTTCTTCACACCCCACCTTAAATATAAACGTAGACTGGACCTTTCCATAGATTTATTTCACTGCGAAACTGTTCGGATCGAAACCAATGCCTTCTCTTTTCCAAATTATTGTGGCGGAATTATTATTGGCTGTATTTACCGTTCTCCATCTTCTTCCATACCTAATTTCCTTCGTCATCTTAACTCAGTTCTTCAAGCAATTACTAGTGAAAACAAGCCTGTCCTAATTGTAGGTGATATAAATATTAACTTGCTCAATGTCGACAATAATACTGTATGCGCTTATTTGGACTGTTTTTCTGGCTTTGTGCTTGAGCAATTAATAACTTCG
This sequence comes from Dermacentor albipictus, assembly GCF_038994185.2. NCBI lineage: Eukaryota > Metazoa > Arthropoda > Arachnida > Ixodida > Ixodidae > Dermacentor > Dermacentor albipictus. The sequence goes on from NC_091829.1 coordinate 115,095,144, forward strand.
GCCACCAGGATTTCCATTCAAGGAAGCAGCTCCCTCTTAGACCGTGCCCTCACTAATATTTCGCCTTCACCAAAGTCTGGTGTAATTGACATGGACATATCAGATCATTACCCTGTATTCGTCACATTCAAATCTAACCCTCCTAGGTATATCCCTGTTATCTTACGTCTCGTCTTGATATTATAAATTTTGTTGATGCAATTGACAAAATTGACTGGACAGTTATAGCTACCAAACTAAATCCAGAAGAAGCGCTTCAGTTATTTTCCTCTTTACTTTTAAAAACTGTTCATGCTAACACTGTCACTATTAAGTGCAAAAAGAAATTTAAGTTTCCGCATAATCCTTGGATCACTAATGCGCTACTTGTGTGCATGAGGAAAAAAGAAAACATGTATAGGAAGACTTAAAAAACAGCCTTTCAATGTTAATTTAGCATTACGCTATAAGAAATATTGCAACATGTTGAGTAATATATTGAAGAAATCTAAAAGGCAATATTACGAAAATTAATTCATAAAAAATAAGTGTCATCCAAAAAAACAATGGCAACTTATCAACGAGTTTGTGAATGTACCGCGTTCGGCAGTTCCATTGAAAAAGTAATCTACAATAATGTGTCTATCACTGACCCGCCTAGCATTGCTCGTACGTTCAGTAATCACTTTTATGAAACTTATAATACTACTCATGTTCCTTCTGTTTATCATACGAGCCGATGCGATAAATCTTTCTTTTTGTTTCCTGTAACATCTGAAGAAGTCCTTACTGAGATTTTCAACCTAAAGGACACAAGTGCTGGTTTTGATGGAATTTCCGCATTTCATTTAAAGCTTGTTGCTCCGACTATTTTTGATTCCCTCAGTAATTTAATTAACCTTATGTTCAAGACCGGTATATTCCCTAGAAGTCTAAAAAAAGCTAAAGTCATTCCTGTTCATAAAAAGGGTGACAAAGCTCAAGTCGCGAACTATCGTCCTATATGTATTTTACCTTCAATTAGTAAAGTTGTAGAAAAAATTAATACTTCGTCGTATTAACATTTACCTTAACAAATTTAGCTTGCTGAAACCCTGTCAGTTCGGTTTTCGTTCAGGAAGCTCGACTAACTTGGCTTTGCTAGCATTAACTGATTATATTCGACATTCACTTGATCTCGGATACTTTGTTGGCTCGGTCTTTATAGACTTTACTAAAGCCTTTGATACAATAAACCACAAAGCTTTGTTTACTAAACTGGAGTCTGTTGGCATTTCTGGTCCAGCTCTTAATTTATTAAGAAGTTATCTGTTTAATCGTGAATTAACAGTGTCTTTCGCTGAAAGCAAAATTATTAACCAAGGAGTGCCTCAGGGCTCGATTTTAGGTCCACTATTATTTTCCATTTATATAAATGATTTACCTGACTGCCTTAATTATACCCTACCTATATGATACGCCGACGACACGAGTGTTGCCCTCTCTGATAAATCATTACTTTCGCTAACTTTGAAACTAAACAGTGATCTGTCAAAAATTACTGAATGGTGTAACGCCAATTTTCTAGTTATAAACCCTACGAAAATGCAATTCATGTTATTTAGGTTTTCACAGAGACATTTACCTTCCTCTCCGACCATAACTGTGAATGGGCATGGCATTCCTGCCTCCACTTGTCTTTCTTTCCTCGGCATCAAATTAGATCCCCACCTTAAGTTTACTAACCACATTGCACACATCAAACAAAAAACAGCATTTGGCATTAGAGCACTATTCAAACCACGTGCATTTTTTTCCAAAGAAGCATTATTATCGTTATACTTCGCTTTCATTCATAGTCATATCATTTATGGTATCGCTTCTTGGGGTAATACTTATCATTGTCATCTTTCCTCTATTCATCACATTCAAAATCAGGCTATCCGCATTATAACGCGCAGCCATCTTTTCTCTAACGCCTCTTCACAACTACGTACAAACCGCATTCTTCGAGTTACTGATTTGTTTAACTATCATTTAGCGATATCATTTTTCAAATTACTAACTCAACAACTTTCTTACAACTTTGTTAGTTCTGATCTCCTTGTTAATCCCAATAACACAAGGTTTGCAGCACAAGGAAATTTCTTGTTGCCTTTATGTCATACTAATTACGGAAAGATGGCTTCTTCTTTTTGCGCGCTTAAACTTTGGAACAGTCTTCCATATTCCATTAAGTTGTCAACTACCTTGTACTCTTTCAAATATGAACTCAAGAATTATTTGCTGTCTGATTAATTTCCTACAATGTTATTTTGCTATTTAGAAGCTGTGGAATTACCATTGATTGTGCATCTTTCCTCTTCCTTTTGTCTTTTCTGTGTGTCGTCACTCAGTTTCTTGGTTATATTTTGCTTATTTCATGATTTGTTTCTCTGCTCTGTATTCCGCTTTATTTTTTGTATAACTTCTAATCCAAGGGTCCCGGTGCAGTCTCTGACTTTGAAACCCTTGTCTGTATACCATATTTTGTAACAAATTGTTATGAACGAATAATAAACTGAAACTGAAACTGAAACTGCTGCGTTTGTACATTGTTTATGTGCACGGGAAGCGCTGCATTTCTAGATCTCTCTCTGTGTGTGTGTTTTCTGGGCTCCATATCGTCGTGTGATTCGAAATACGAAAAACATATGCGTGCTTACCGAATGGAATGAGTGGACGAGTGTTTGTATTCTGCAACCGAAACGCTGAGAAGACAATGAGGTAACACTGCATGATCTGTGGTTGGAAACGTGCAAGCTTAGATGCGGCTTTGATATATCCTTACAGTTTGTAGTGTTTGTTTTTTGTTAATTATGTTAATTTCATTTGTTTTGAACTGTCTTAGCTCATTAATGTAGAGAATTTTGCACAGCATGTTTAAATTTCGCGCGCTAAGCACGTAGGTCGATTGCAGTGCTCACTGGTGGCGTCATCGCAGAAGCGTCCCAGTTCTACCATTGTTTTACTGTATGGAAGACACACTGCCCCATTCCAGTACACCATAGTCTGAACACACTGCCCCTATTCTAGTACACTGTACCATAGAGCGCATGCATTGAAATCGGCAAGAGACAAAACATACGTTATGTCTGCCATGTTTAAAACATCATCAATATCCACCATAATTTTGGTTTCGTTTTCTGCTTGCTTCTGTTATGAAAACTAATTTGTGCATTCTGAGATACTAAACATAATTGTTCATTGTGTTGAACTCTTGTATTAGTGTAAATACACAATTAATTATTTCTTGCTCTAGCTTGCTAATTATTAAATGTCACACAAGTGTCACCCGCCTCTATATGGCCGCTCTCTGGTAAATGGCGCTATGGTCGTGACTCGCTCATCCAGCTGGTGTCATGGCAGCAGCTGAGATGAACTTTCGAGCGCACTACTATGACAAAGTCGGATTTCGTGGAATAAACGAGAACAGATCGCTCGAAATATTGCTCAGCGAGAAGCCCATTGACCTGAAGAAGCTTTCCAATTTCTGTCGCAAGTTTTGTCTGCCCTCGGTTCATCGGCTGACCGTCTGGAAAGTGTTGCTAGGTGAGCCCTCGCACAAGAGAAGAAAAAAGGACGACGCGGAATCCATCTTGCTTTGTCGTCTGCTCGCATGTCGCATGCCGTGGTGTCAGTTTTCCCATTGTCTCGGTGCTCCTGGCATGCTCGCTGTTGCCGAATTCGCTCAAATTCTTTTCCGTACTGCCTTACGCCGCCGAGTGCTTTAGTGGACGAGCTCCCAAGTGTTGCAAATAGCCCGTAGTTGTTAGATAAACAAGTCATCGGCGAACGCCTCTACGGCGCTGCAGAAGCACATCTGTTCGCCTCTTAGCGTCTGGCTCCGGTGGATGGCAAGTCGTACTAGATAACCGTAGTGAAGTTTCACTGCTTTGATAGCCAGGTGTGGATCGCCGATTGTGCAGTTTGCGATCGGTATTTGTATTTTTAATTAATAAATATTTTCAGATCCTCAACTGTGCGCATCGTTGATCATCTGGGCTCGTGCCATAAATTAAATTTCTCGCGTTTTGAGACTATGCAGAAATTGCTAAGCAACATGATCTGAGAATGTGCATAACGGGGTACTCGATCGCTGCCATCTGTTTCGGCTACTCACTAGCATTTTTACTTTGGCACATCCGCAGTTTTGGGTGTAGTAGGTTATAGGTCTGTGAGGAAATATCTGCTTACTCCTCTCACAGTAAAGTTTACGAATCGGTAGTTTTAGTCGAAGCTGTCGTAAACCTTGCCCTACGTTATCGTGTACTTGAACTGCCGCAAGACAAAGGAACACAGACAAACAAAAAAACACGGAAGATACAGACGCAAACATCAGCAGCGGGCAAACAATTCTGAGCATCTGACGTTTCGACCAGAGGGCTTATCGAAATAGTGACTTGTCCAAAACACCTTGACGAATACAGTTCCACTTTTCGAAACGTTGGCTGCAGGCTGAGGCTTTCTTTGTTTGACACTGCTAAGGTGTCAGAAGGACAGTCGACATATATATTGAAATAAATAAAGGAATTAAGGGAGGGGAATTAGCGCTGACTGCACTGTAACTGTCTAGCGCAATCTGCTGACACCTGAAAGGCAGTCAATAGTGGGGATGGTTGGGCTGGGGGAGTGAAAAGATGTGGTAAAGAACTGCTTGCATATATACGACAGAGTGACTAAGTAAGAGTTATCCATAGTTCGCTTGTGGAGTGACTTCTTCGAGAGAGTTTGTCACCTGGCCCCTTACACCAGCACTGTTACGTAGTGCCAGCACGACAGCCATGTGTTTTAACTTTTCAGATATAAGGTCCAGCTGATGCAAGTTGATGCCAGAAAAAGGGCAGTACAGTTAGTGATGGCAACAAACCAGATGTGCTGATTAGAGTTAAAATTTCGCTGGCATACGTCATTCAAGGTTGGTGCAGTGTAGGCCCCAGGTAACCAAAAGGTTTGGGAAAACCGAGCCGCACGTCTTTGTCCTCTGGCGGCCTGGCTGACTGGGGCAATAATAGTCTTGTAATAAAATGTGCGAGTTACCAAAGTCTGAAGTGCTTATAAAGCATTAAACGTGAAAGGACATAATGTTTTCAACTCGTCTCTCCTTTTGCGTTAGTTGAAGGCCCAACCCTTCTGTACTCTAGAATGTGTACTGACAAACGTGAGAGTGTCCTGAAAACTTTACCATAAAACTTGTTCCTACAAACCACTTTCGGTATCGAGGAGGGGGCTACATCATGACAGCTGTCACTGCAGCTGCCACATGCAAGTGCAGCTTTGGTTATTTGTTTCTATGAGCAACTTCATCATACCTGGCCTTACTTCTACAGAACTTCAGCAAACTTTTGCCTGTGCATGTTGTAACATCGCAGTAGTCACGATGTCGCTAGGTCTGGCTTTTGTGGTATCTGGCACTTAAGTATCAAATTTTTATACATTGTAAGTTTCTGTCAACCACGATACTTGCCAAGTTTATGCCTTTGTGCACGAGAAGAACATGGTAGAGTTTGCATGACTTGGATGACATTGGTAAATAGTGAAGAGGGCGCTAAACATACGTACCCAAGTGGTGTGTCACAACGGAGCGAAAACCGAAATGAAAAAGAAAAAAAACATATTTTTACGTGGAATGATAACCGAACCGTTATTTATTATTTCGTTTCAGAGTGAAACTGAAACATTTTTTATCAGTTTTCGGTTCAATGGGAAAGTCGGCAATCACAAACAAACAACTTCAGGCAATGTCAGAATCAGCACGTATATGTCTTAAGCAGGGTAGACCCGCTGCGGTTGCTCAGTGGCTATGGTGTTCGAATCCCAGCCACGGCGGCCGCATTTCGATGGGGGCGAAATGCGAAAACACCCGTGTACGTAGATTTAGGTGCACGTTAAAGAACCCCAGGTGGTTGAAATTTCCGGAGTCCTCCACTACGGCGTGCCTCATAATCAGAAAGTGGTTTTGGCACGTAAAACCCCATAATTTAATTTTTAAGCAGGGGTAGTGCGAGAGTGATAGCCGATCGAGCGCTCCACTAATCTAAACCTGTCACTCATTGCACTAGCAGATCGGCATTGTAGGAAAACCCAGGGCCTACCCTCTTAAGAGCTTATCGCTTTGTTTTCTGTCGATCTCAATGCTTTGTTACAAAGTTTATGGTTCATTTATGTTTCTTTAAGTTCGTTTTGTCAGAACAGCAGTCTCGCATTTCGGCGAGTACACTCGATGACAAGCCGCCTCTAAAATCATGCTTACTACCTTGACTCAAGGCACTGCGTATGATCTCAGAATTCATAATTCTCTTATTGAGAGAAATAAATACTATGTTTTTATCATTACTTAATTTGCTTCGAAATTTTGTGCATGGGAACCAAAATTGTTTTGAACCATTACGGGTCATTTATTTTTATTTTTTTCGTTCCGAAGCAGAACTGGAATGAAATGTTTTTCTGTGGAACGAAACTAAAACCAGAATGAAGAACAATTCATTCCGACGCCATGCACTCAAGTGAGTGTATATTTGTGCCCTTCAAATGTATCCAAAAAGTGCAGTGAAGATAAAGTTGGGAGCCCTTGAGTCACGGCAAGGAGGTGGTGCTTGTGTTTCTTTCTGGTGAGCTTAGGCTAGTTCGACCACCTCTTTAACAACGGCCCTTCAAGTACTCTTCCAGGGGTCTTGGAATTTCAAGTCAACTAACCGCAATAGTACTTCTCGGTCATTAAGTCAAGAACCAAATAGTGCCAGTTGTTTTTGTTGCTTCCAGGGTGCCCACTTATAGCTGGTGAGCAAGCAACAGAAGCAGTCCCAATTTATGCTCACGTTTTCCAACTTCTTTTCCAGGAATTTTGCCCACATTTGAGGAAAACATTACAAGTTTTGAAAAAGACGAAGAGGACCAGTACAACGACCTGAGGCGCGCCCTGGAGGTGATGAGGGTCGTTAGAAATGGCACGCCGCAGGCTGACACGATCGCCCTCATGTACCTTGTGGGCGAAGGGAGGCTGCACCTTGACATCGAACAGCAGGTAATGCTTTAGACTTACATTGACACTACAAAGGAATGTGACAGCAGCTCGGAGATTCAGTATAGGAGGATAAACAAACACCATGTGCCTCTCGTATGGCTGCCACTACTAGTAAATATTGTCTCTGCGACCAACGCAGAAATACCACTCTCTTTGCTTCACAGTCCACCACACAAATGCTGCAGATGGAAGCGTGGGCCATCTGTACTCGCAATAAACAAAGAAGCCAGAGATTTGATGATGGCAGCATAAGAAACACAGGGATCATGCCCTTCTATTGTCGGGAAAGTTGTGCCAATAGCCTGCCTCCGTGCTTTTTATGAATATTTTCAAACTTGTCCAAGCAAAAACGTTGTTTTAGCATAGTTGTGTAAGGAACTCCAGCACCAATCATAAAAATAAACGTTTAAAATAAACAAAATACAACTGTGCCATGGTCATCCCAAACCAGACGAGTTTTTGTCACACGTTACCCACCTTGGTGGCTTAGCAGCTATGGTGTCGCGCTGCTAATCACAAGGTCATGGGATCAAATCCCGGCCATGGTGGCCAATTTCAATGGGGGCAAAATGCATAAGTAATAAATGTCGTGTGCCGTGCATTGAGTGCACATTAAAGAACCCCGGGTGGTCAAAATTGATCCGAAGGCACTACGGCGTGCCTCATAATCAGATTAAGGTTTTCGCACGTAAAACCCCAGAATTAATTCAATAAATAATTTTTTCATACCTTATATTTCATTCAACTTTACTGGGCATATGGCCAGCAATTCACCAGATGAGATTGTGAACAAGGCTGGGAGCCAAAACCATCTTTGTTTTCTGTAAACCTTTATTTATGTGGTCAGTATCCGGATTTGACAGCAACCCAATGCATTTGCAGACTCGAGGCTACAAAGAAAACCTACACAGGTTTCTCAGAAACAGAGTTTCATAGTTGATGAAAAATTCTTCCTGTTCCGGGATTCAAACCTGGGACCAATGTCGTTCCTGGGCCGTCACTCTACTACCTGAGCTAACCAGGAGGCTAGCAGATCGCAACGCGAGGCGAGTTAATCAACAGCTCGAACCACAAGTGCGGTGAATATGGCAAATCAGTTCTGCGGAATTTCGCAAGGTGGAGAGAGGTTCACGAAAGGAAATATTGACATCCACTCATATGTAGCGCCAAGCTACAAAGGAAACCCACACAGGTTGCTAAGAAACAAAGCTTCGTAGTTGTCAATTTTTAGGTTAAAGGCCAACCCCGGCGATTTTTCGATGTCCACTGATCTTTGAATATACATTCTCTTTTGCACTCTGATTATCTGTGCCAAACTATATGGCTGCAAGTCATTTAGTTTTCCTGAATATGAATTTTAAAGATTGGTTGCGTTCCCGACTCATGACTTTCTACTGGCCACCCTGTGTTTGCAACGTCAGAGACTACACCGCCACTGTCGCTGAAATCCTCACTTAAAACGCTGCTGTCTAGTTCAAAACTCTGTAAAAGCTCCCTGTGTCGTCAGGAGACATCATCAGCTTCGCTTCTTTGGTGTTAGCGCCACATGTACTGCATGTTTAGCACGCATTCTGCCTGTTTACATTATGGTAGAGTAGGATCTGACGTCATTTACTCATCGTGACGTCACACGAAGCGGCTACTCATTTTGGTTTCGATATCTCGTTTATTGGTCATTTGAAATTATGGAGGAATTTCTAAGCAAATGGAACCACCCTACCGGTGAAAGGATTGTCAATGCAATGTGAAAATGACAATATCCTAATATGGTTTAAATAAATGCCGGAGTTCCCCTTAATGAACCTTCCTCTACCTCGTGGAATTCCACAGAGCTGATTTGCCATTTGCCAACCGCACCGTAAATGCACTGGGTATGTGCGGCTTTTTAGTGAACGTCTCACCAACTTTGGTCACTCTGTATGTGCCACCGAGTGTACAGCGAGCGAGGGAACAATTCTCAGTGTTCGCAGGCTCCGGTGCGCCACGCTTCTTATCTCAGAGGCCGCGCTCAGACTTCTCGGCAGCGTCACCAGATGGCGCAGCCTGTCCAGAAAGAAGCAGGAGAAAGAGGAGCCCAGCTGTCACGTGATGCGTTTCTCAAAGTTCGCAGGCACTAGCGTGCCGTGCATTTCTGACGTCACGTGCGGGCTTTGCAGCAGCAGCACTAGATAGCGCCGAGTGTTCTTAGGGAAGTGCAAAAGAGGTGTCCCGCTGCAGTAAAGGCCTCATACATAATTCCTTTTGACTGTGGCAATACCTTGTGTCGCTATATTTATTCAGTGCTAATTCATTACCATTGACAGTCATCGTGAGATGGGTTGCACCGCTGCTTTTTTTTTTGTATGTATTTCACTGGCTTTCTTTAGAACCCATAAAAATCTACCGCATAAAACATTGTATTTTTTAGAGAACTAATTTGGGTGTTCCTCAGCATGCTCGACAATTTCTGCAACGAAACTTATGGACTAAAACAAATATTTGAAAATTTGAATAATTCAGCTTAGCCAATTATAACTGACTGCACTTCAAGAAGTAGCCTAACACCGGAAGACTATGAATAGTATGCCATTGGTATCTTTTCCTAAGATGTAACAGTTTAATTTTTAAGCCTTTAAAGAGGCGAATAATTCTGTTGATTTGAAAACTTATTTTCATGGCATTTCTTGCATCATCAGAATCGTAAAAAGCATAGAGCTGCAGTATAGATTAAGAATTTTGAGTTCTTTAGTTAGTTTTGTCAAGCTCACAGAATGTGGACTCCATGTGAAAATTCTCTACAGGTACATAAAATATAAGAACCTCAGCTATTTCATGCCCAGCAGTCTTGACACGCACCTATCCTGCCACTTGAAAATAATGCCTGGTGCAAAGCATTTGGAAAACGATGGCACAAGTGAACTCACGATATACATACCGACACCGAGCAAAAAATACTCAACCGTCTACTTTCTCACTCGTCCTACTAAACCTTTTCTGTACATGTTATTCAAGCTTCCAGCAATTTTCCAATCAAAAATGTTTCAAGATGTATGGAACACGTTTTACATATCATTACTTGCATCAATGCTTTTGCTGTTGATGCACTATCTTGGTGTACACAGTTTTGTATACAGTGCTTGAAAGGGTTAAAGTTTGGTTACTACATGGAACACCCACGATACCTTGTGTGTGGTTGAGAGTTGCATGTACCGCAGCTTCGCAGGACTGGTTTCAAATAAAAGATAGTTGCAGTGAGGAGTGTATGTTCATTTTGCAGTGTTAGCTGTAGTAGCATTTTTTAGCTCATTATGTGTTCATACGCTTATCTGTGCCACCCAACTAGCTACCTGACACTACCTTAGTTGCTTCGGGTGCCTGTTTCAGGATTGTCCAGGTGTTTTCTCAACACTTGTAACATATGTAAAGCACTAAGAGTAGCAGGGAAACACTTGGATGATGATCTTGGACTTTAGATAGCATGAGGAGGATTTCCTCGCGAGCATGCTAAACAGTTAGTTTTCTTTCTGGAAGGGGAATATGGGGAAAGTGCCTAAGGGGGTGTGGCACATTCTCCTCGCATTCCTGTGAGCCACTCATGGCCAACGCATATTTGTGACACTGTGCGAGACGCCGAAGTGGCCCAATTGACAGCCAAGTCTGCAAGGCTAACCCTGCTTGCAGCAACATCACCGCCACTATTGAATGCAAGTGTGTGCCTACGTCGTTACCGCAAAGCTGGCTTTCCTGCTCTATGTCGTAACTGGCATCCCAACAGTAGAGGTGGCCCACAAGGGGCATCAACGGTTGACTCCCAAGGTAATGGGACCCAAAAGGAAATTTCATGGAAGCAAACATACACATACATCTTTCAAGCAGTCCAAAATGATCGTGATGCAGAAAATTGCATCATATTTACCACACACACCAATATTTAAGTCACTTCAGAAGAAAATTGTGAAGAACCGAAGCATATCACTGTTTCACCGTAAGGGCGAAGCAATGAATGATAGAGCAACATGTTAGAATACTATTACATGAAGTGTAAGACGCGTAGCTGTAGGGACGGTATGAATTGAAGTAAACCTAAGCTAAGCAAAAAAACGAGCTGTTGTGCTAGGGGTCCCCCGTTTGAATCATGCTATCGGACAATTTCACCTATGGTTATTAATTAAAGCGAACGTGTTTCTTGGCAAGTTTACCACCACCTTTCCACATCGGGTATGTTTCGAGCCTCTTTCTTGGGCCGATCCTGGAAGTAGTGCACAGCTGTGCCAATAAAATTACGTCATTTTCAGGTTTGAGCTCTGTTATTCTTTCGCACTTTCAATGTGTAAAATGGACGTAAGATAAAAGGCACATTCTGTCGGTGATTTGTTTCATGACATTTGTTTGCGGGCTGCAATTATCAATATTCTGAGCAATAATTTTGTCAGGAATATGAAACCTGGTATGAGCAACTTTATTGATGGAATGGTGTGGCAATACAACCCCGCATATACCACATGTTGTGTAGCGTGGCATGGCATATAGCATACATAAACCTGAATATATACAGAACCTCACGGTGGCACCGACGACAAAAATTCACTTGATGTGTCCATATAATTTCTATAGCAATAGAAAGTACAACTTTTGTGACACGGTTAATGATAGTTGTTGCACCTGTCATACAGACTCGGTAGCTAGTGCGTTTAGCTGCTGAACACAAGGTCATGGTTTCGGTCGGAATCATTTTATTGCACGTATAAGACTGTTCACATATATGGTATATACTACATAGCAGGAGGTCCCATGGTCAAAGACTGAAAGCGGACCTCCTATTCCAAAACTTATTCACTGCAAGAATTTGAAAGGGGCACATTGCAAAAGACACTTGGGTTCTTTTGTTAGCTCTGGAATAATTTTGACAACCTGGGATTCTTTAACACTCACCCGTTATACGGTACACAAGTGCTTTTGCACTCTGCCCCCGTAGGAAGGCGGTTGCCGTGACCAATATTGAACCACTGACCTCTAGGTCAGTGGCACAGTGCGATAGCCAACGGGATGCTGCAGTGGGTGACATAGAGAGACTGTGGGCCATGTTAATTCAAACACTACATTTTTCGACTCATTTAATTTACTGCTGAAGCCAGCTTTTCTTTTCTGCAATGAGACCGATGGCGCCATGTTTAAAGACCCAGTTGGGCTCCACACTTATTGCATTCACCATCATCATTCCATCTTGCTCATATGTAATCTGTGCTGTAATTTGCCAGAAGTACAGCTAAGGACAGATGAAAGCTTACTCACAGCATTGCAAGAAAAAATGAAGAGTATCTTCGACAAGCTCAACTTGTCCTTGACTGTTTTTACCAGGGACGTGCAGACGAATCCATTTCAGCCAGGCATGTAAGGGGTTAAACCCCGCGAACCATTTGGTTCCTGTAATTGGGAGAAGTTACGCTTGCTCAGTGCTTTTCAAAAGTATGATAGGTGCAATGGCGTGAAAAAAATGAGCTCATGAGTACGCGCAAAACGTGCGGCATGTGGACACGTGTGTGCATATTCTTGTTTTTTTTTTTCACACCATTGCATTATTATAGCTACGTACCAACTGGTCCAAGCCTCTGTACTGTTTATTTTTGAGGAGGTTATGAATTGCCACTTTTCCATGTTTTCTCACGATAGATGTCGGACGAAGAAGTCCAGCACATCAGGAGCATCGCATCAGTCTTCACCAAGATCTGCGGCAAGGAGGAAGAAGCCTACTGGTTGACCCGCAACTTCTGGAAACACCTCAAGAAGCTTGCTGTCGACTCGGATGCCATGGTGAGCCGACGTGGTGTTGTTGATATTTCCCTCAATGTTTTTACGAAACCCACTCCGTGAATGACTTTGACCTCATTCGTACCATTAGCCTTCGTTCATTAAGAGTCAACAGCAGCAAGATTTTCGACTGTTTCAGACAGAGCTTACGTAGAGCAGCCTTAGTAAAAAAATATGTGTGAAGTACAAGTGGGTGCATAATTAAAAGCTAACAAAAGTAGGCTTTTTTGATAACGAAACAAAAAATAAAACCCTCATTATCACTTACCATAAATGATGCAGTACGGGGAGCATTGAGAAGCAGCATGGCATCCACAGCACACTGGAAATTTAGGAAGTCATTGTCTGGCATAGCATCATTTTCGCTGATCGTCAGCATCATACATGGGTTTCTGAAGTGCTAATTGAATTGTTAATAAAGAAATTTGAACAATTACCAGCCCAATAGCTTTGCCAAGATTGCTTAAATAGTATATGTTAATAAATTTATTATCAACTTAGCTAAAGTGCAATGTTGTTGTGGTTAGCCTTCAACTGTGAGGGAAAAAAAATGCGGCAGACACACTTAAGACTGCTTACGTTTGGGTTTGCGAAAGCATTATAGTCCCTTTGGTGAAAGCCTTTTATTTTATATACACTCGTTTTATACTGCACTCGTGACAGGGTGCCACCTCCTCCCCGTGGGCTGCACTGTCTGATGACACACGCACTAGGCACACCTTTAGTCAGCCAGAACCGCGGAGTCACAGTGGTGTCCGGGAAGCGTGCTCGTCTCACGGCCCGTAGGCCCAAGTTTGATTCCAAGCGAGACCGAAAAGTACGAAATTTTCTTTTCAAAGCCATTAATTTACTTTGCTTGCAGGAATTTCCCTGAGAAATTTGACATCGATCCAAGCACTTTCTCACATGTTTTTACTCCTTGTGCCGTTGGCCATTTTTGGCATCATCTTTCGGTCATGCCTCATCATCAGCTTATTTTATGTCCACCGCAGGACGAAGGCAATCTCCAATTAGCCCTGTCCTGTGCCAACTAGTTCCACTAGCGCCTGCGAATTTCTTGCATTTCATTACCCCACCTAGTCTTCTGCCATCCTCAACTGCGCTTCCCTTCTCTTGGCACCCATTCTGTAACCCTAATGGTCCACCGGTTATCTAACCTATGCATTACATGACACGTTCACCTCCATTTCTTTCTCCTATATCTGTTTACTCTCTGATCCAAACCGCTCTCTTCCTGTCTTGTTACGTTTCGCCTAACATTCTTCGTTCCATCGCTCTTTGCAAGGTCCTTAATTTGTTTTTGAGCTTCTGTGTCAGTCTCCAAGTTTCTGCCCCATATGTTAATGCCAGTAGAATGCATTGATTATACACCTTTCTTTCCAATTATAATGGTTAGCTTCCAGTCAGAATCTGACTATGTCTGCCAAATGCGCTCCAATCCATTTTTATTCTTCTGTAAATTTCTTTCACATGATCAGGGTCCCCTGTGGTTAGTTGACCTAGGTAAACGTGCTCCTTCACAGACTCTAGAGGCTGGTGGGCGATCCTGAATTCTTGTCCCGACTGCCCGGCTATTGATCATTGTCTTTGTCTTCTGCATATTAGTCTCCCTGTTAAGGTCCTCAACCATTTACCATTTGTTGTAACTCATCCCCAGTGTTGCTGAACAGGACAATGTCATCTGCAAATCGAAGGTTGCTGAGATATTTGCAGTTGATCCTTACTCTTAAGCCATCCCAGTTTAAAAGTTTGAACACTCCTTCCAAGCACACAGTAAATAGCTTTGGAGAGATTCTGTCTCCTTGTCTGACCCCTTTCTTTATAGGTACCTTTCTACTTTTCTTGTGGTGAATTAAGGTAGCTGCAGAATCTCTGTAGATACTTTCCAAGATATTTACGTAAGTATCCCGTACTGCTTGATTACGTAATGGCTCTATGACTGCTGGTATCTCGACTGAATCAAATGCCTTTTCGTAATCTATGAAAGCCGTATAAAGAGGCTGATTGTACTCTGCAGATTCCTCGATTACCTGATTGATGATATGGATGTGATCCATTGTAGAGTATCCCTTTCTGAAACCTGCCTGTACCCTTGGTTGATTAAAGTCCAGTGTTGCGCTTATTCTATTGGAGATTATGTTGGTGAATATTTTGTATGCTACTGGTGCGGGAAGGTTTATTGTCCTTGACAACGTTGCTGAAATGCTACGTATAGGAAGGCACTGCAAGGGCTGTCCATAGCACAGGGCTCGCTCGCGATCACGGCACGGTCTTTCGTCGTCCTCTTCAGTCGCCACATGCAAAGGGGTGCGTCGGCTTCATTACAATGCCCCGGGAGCAAAGCGTAGCCATCCTGGCGACTGAGGGCGCAGAGAAGATGAGCAGGTCGTAATACAGTTTCAGGTAGTTGACATGTACTGTCTCTCGCCCACGATGACGCAGGTCTGGTGACACTGTGAGCGGCTCGACGATGTAGTTGACCAGTGAAACGGCATCAATGATAGGGTACAGACTGTGATAACCAGACATCTTTTGTTAAGCATAAAATTGTTATGACAAACGATATATACAAATGCAGGCTGCTACAATCCTACATTTGTGCACATTGCAGGAAGCTTGACACTTTTCTCACACTTGCAAATGTTGAACATGCTCAAAGTATTTACTTCCATCGGTATAAACCCCCCAGGAAAACTCCATTCTCACGCACTGTTTACAGAACGCAAAGGCTTAGCCACACAGTACCAAGCACTCTTAACGCCCATGAGCAGCACGATATTGAAATCGAAACACTAAACCCCACCAATGTAATTAGTTTATTTTTGTAACTGCGCATTCCTTAAATTGTATTGCTTTATATTGTTATGTTTTTACTAAGCATAGAACTATGATGCCATTTGTCTTCTGTTGATTTATTATGTGCAGATATGATGCTATATGTACTATTCTTTTTCGTACTGGTGTATAATAGTTATTTGCTTTCGCTTGTGTGTTTACCCTGTCACTTTAGTTATTCACTTTTTGCTTGTATAATTATTCGCTTTTTGCTTGTATATCTTACAATGTCATTGCTCCTACAGGGTGGACGTTGCTTAGTCAAGCTACAGTATCCACAGCTTTTTTGCAGTGTCCCTTTTTTCACAGATGTTTTTGTTTGGTGAAAATAAAGCACTGACTGACTGAATGCGCCAGGAGTTTGAAATAAAGGCCAGGAATGTGGGCTGGTACCCAAAGCCAAACAAGCGAACCAGGAGCAACGTTGTGCGGTGGTCGATGAGCACGTCATGTCTTGTCTTTTGACATTCTTGAGTCTCGCTAGTCAGGGCACGTGCCAGCTGACAGCAATCTTCAGCACACTTGGCAACTTTGGAAAGTGGAGTATACTCTGTAGCGTCAGGTTGGTACGGCAGTATGGTGTCCAATGGGCACAAAGGCTCGTGGCCATACACAAGGAAAAAGGGGGAAAAGCCAGTAGTCGCTTGCGTCGCGGTGTTGTATGCGAATGTAACAAAGGGGAGCACGGTGTCCCAGTTGGAGTGGTCGGATGAGACATACATCCGCAACATGTCACCAAGTGTGCGATTGAACCGCTCAGTCAGACCGTTCGTTTGGGGATGGTACGCCGTCGATTTGTGGTGAATTATCCTGCACTCAGCAAGGAGGGCTTGGATGCCCTCTGGCAGGAAGACACGGCCCCTATCACTCAGTAGTTCTCGGGGAGCACTGTGGCTAAGAACAAAATTGCGAAGGGTGAAAAAACCAACTTCACGGGCGGTCGCTGCCAGCAGAGCTGCAGTCTAAGAGTAGCAAGTAAGGTGATCTACGCCGACAATAATACACTGATTTCCACACCCGCTGCATGGAAGTGGTCCGTAGGCATCAAGGCTGACGCGGTTGAACAGACGAGCCGTGCATGGTAGTGACTGCAACGGTCCTGAGGAACGCTGGGTAGGTGCCTTGCCTTGTTGGCATGTAGTGCAAGACTGAATGTACTTTTGCACAAAGTTGTACATGCCTCTCCAACAATAGCGCTGACGCAACCTTGTGTAAGTTTTGAGGATGCCGGCATGAGCACTTGCTTATGGGGATGAGCGTGAAAAGATGCGCAGATGTCAGAGCGCATATGACAAGGCATAGCAAGGAGCCATTTCCAACCGTCGGGCATATGGTTGCAGTGATATAGAATGTTGTTTCGCTTGGAAAACTGGGTTGCAGAAAAGTGTGCGCGTATGTTGTACTATTGCAAGTGAAGTGCCCTATGTCCCAAGTGTCCCGATGGGTCTTTCAAGGAAGAAAGCCAACAAAGGGCATGGTGGTCAGTAACTACGGCGAAAGAATGGCTGTAAAGGTATGGGCGAAACTTGCTTAGTGCCCAGATGATCGCTAGGCACTCCTTTTCTGTGACTGAGTAATTTAACGCTGCTTTCTTTAGAGTACGGCTCGCATAAGCGACGACATACTCATCAGAGCCAGCTTTCCGTTGAGCTAAGACCCAGCCAAAGCCAATTCTGCTGGCATCAGTGTGAACTTCTGTGGGAGCAGCAGGGTCGTAGTGGCGAAAAATCTGTGGTGTGGTCAACAAGTGGCGCAACTGCTGAAATGCTGCATCACATTCAGGTGACCACACTGCTATGCTGTTACTGGCGGAAAGTAAATTTGTCAAGGACGCCATGATGGATGCGAAATTACGTATGAAGCAATGAAAATAGGAACATAAGCCAATAAAACTTCTGGGGGTTTTGGCAGACGTGGGCGTTGGGAAGTCTGCAATGGCGCAGAGCTTGTCCGGGTCCAAGAGGACACCGTCTTTTGAGACGTGACCCAAGTTGATTAGGTTGCTTGTTAGCAAAACGGCACTTTTTGAGGTTGAGCTGTGGGCCACCAGAGGCGAGACATTTCATAATGTCATGCAGGCGGGTGAGGCGTTTCAGAAAATCTGTTGGGAAGACGGCGATATCGTCGAGGTAACATAAACAGGTCTTCCATTTGTGGCCACGAGGAATGGTATCAAAACAAGACATGAACACCCCCATGTACGTTGTGCGACAGGAGTAGTATATTTAGTTCCCTTTAAGTGTGGAAAAGTCTACATTGGTAAAACCATATGGTGCATCAACGACCGGCTCAGGGAGCACACACTAAAAGTTAAGAAAAAAGAGGACAAATATGCACATTCGGTTGGCCATATCATCGCGCATGTTTGCGAGGCACTTTTTTCTAAGACTACTATCCTAGGCAAGTCTGCAAACCGCATGGCTCGAGTGGATTTTGAAGCATTCCATGTCCACAAAAATTCACCTATCTGTGTGAGCGAAGCATCTATTCTTTTTCACAGTGCTAAACTAGACTTTTTGAATTCTGCTATCTAAAGCAGTGAGCAGTATTGTTCACTTCTTCAGTTTTTTAGGTATGTTTATCACCTTCTCATGGGAAAAGGGGTGTGACACTTGTGCGTGGCTCACTTTATAAAATCGGAGGGTGTGTCCATTGAAATAAACAGTTGGTAGTAGCACTTGCCCGTGTCTTTCATGTCTTCTTTATATGTATTTTTGTTTTGGCACTGTATTTGGAATTTACAATGGTAGACCAACTCGCCAAACAAATGGTCTTTCTGAAGTATTTGGGACACTCTTACATTTGCAATTTCTTTTTAATGTGTGGACTTTAAAGAGTTTGACTAACAGAAAGTATGATAGGTCATAAATGTCATGTCAAGAACAAACAAGAAAATGTCAAATTCCAGAGAAGATGAACCACATCCACAACCATAGCACCTGTGATGTGCGTCTGTGTTGTGTGTCCCTTGTGATTGTGTCCGCGCACCTCAATATGTCATTAAACAAGCGCCAGCTAGCCCAACAACAAGTCCTCCCACATCCACAAAAGAACATCTTTCTGAGGTAAAAGGTGCAATAATCAAATTTAGTGACCTGTAGACAAAAATATAGATTGTCATTCACCTGACAGCAGTACGAAGCTACAGGGGAAACCCATTCTGGTATCTCAAAAAGAAAGCTTCGCAGTTCGAGAAAAATTCCTCGTGGTCTGAGGATTCAACTCGATACCCATTGTTTCCGGAGAAACCGCTCTACCATCAGAGATATAGCATACGTGGTACTTTCATGCTGCTGTTCAGTGGATGATAACATTTGCCTTTTGCAAAAGTTCCTCTACGATGTAGATTTTCACACAACTGATTAAGCTTGTATTTTCCCAATTCCTCCAGGAACTGTATCAGTGGGCATTTTTTTTTCACAACATACAGCCATAATGGATTTTTTTTAACACCTGCAGGGAAAGCAAGTTGAAGACACATTGGAAAAGGAAGACCACGAGCTGTTCCAGCAGCTGCTGAAAATCAAGGCGTTCCCAGTGCTGCCTCTGGAGACGTGGTTCCAGCGGTGTTTCGCTGAAGTTCTCGACGAGGACGCCTTGGTCAGGTAAGGACAGGAACTTGCCACGACGGCTCAGTAGCTTTGCGCTCATGCGAATGTGACAAGTGGCTCATCGCATCGGCCTTCAAGTGCACCGCGTCCATGTAAACGATGGTAATGTGCCGGAGAGGCGAACTACATTAGTGCACCTGAAGGGAGGGCAGGGTGATGAAGGTAAGTCGACGCACAGAGTTCGTGTAGACATTTTCTCATTGCATCAAGGGAGAGAGGAAAAGTGAGACAGCTGCCAGCGTGTGCTCTCCACCTCTCACTGGTGGGAACATAAATTGCTGGAAACAGGCTCTGATTGGTGTCGAAGATGAAGGGGGATGTACAGCATGTAGAAATGGTATTGTTCTGATGTGCTGGATGCGAGGGTTAGATTCCACACAGCCGCATTACAATAGGGGCAGAATATAAAAATAACATTGACGTATCACGCTTTGTGTGCACTTTAAGACTCCCAGGTAATCAAAACTGATCCACAGACCTCCACTACAGCATCCCTCATAGACCGCTGCAGACTGAGAATACCTTATTTATTTATGTACTTTATTGCAATGCGCTCCCACTTGTACTGATGCACCCCAGATTTTTCACAATCAGAAATCGAAAGGGCAGTGCCCTCACTTGTAATATCCATAGTAGTTTTTTTTAATTAATAAAGAAGAAAATATCGAGCAGGCTTTGTGACTTACTCGGGAGTGTGCAGCAGCAGCAAGTGTCGGTGAATTCTACAGTACTAACTGATAGTCCAGTGGTTCAGTGGCTAAGTGGATGGTGCTAAATGTGCAGCTTTAAAAGGTTTAACAATGATCAAGTCGATGATTGATTGAGAGTTTGGAGTAACAGAGAAATTTACCGCAGTCGCAAATGGACCCTTCAACCGGTAAGGGCACCGATTCGTGTCTGAGGTGTGTTTGCGCTGGTGCACTGCAGCCAGTGCATAAGAGATTTCAAAACAGTAGCACACGATTCATTACCCTGTCAACTTTGTTTTCTCACATGAGTCGAGAATGTGGGGTTCATGCTATAACATGAGAGCTAAGGTTGACAGCCTCAGTAGTTGCCAGACTGTTGAACAAATCGTAACCATATCTGCAAAAAATATGTGTAAATGTAGTATAGCACGATCTTGTTAAGCAGTGTGGTAGGAGACAAAGGACACAATAGAAGGGAGACATAGACAAATGCTCTCTATGTCGTGCTCCCTTCCCCCAACCCTGCCCTTTTTTTTTTTATTCGCCCTTTGTCTGGTTTTTTACTGTTTAACAAGATGTAGCACCAACTAGTCCAGCTTTATGTCCTATAGTAGTGGCATGACTAAAAACTGAACAGTAATTTTTTTGTACGCATTCCAAAACCATTTCGCAACGGTGTGTCCTTTCTGCTCTCTTGGTGTAGTTTTCAATGTCGCATTGCTTTTGGGGACACAGAACTGTCATTGTCTATGGCAACGCTGAAAGTGCTTTGTGTCAGATAACGCAGTGGCAGTTTGGCTTTCCATGTCCAAATGATGTGACTCCTTTGATTTTGGCGAAGTGTAAAAAAAACCTTGAAAGCCATCTTTTTTGAAGCCATTAAAAGATGTCCGTGTCACATATGTGTCACGTGATTTGCTTCTCAAACTCTTGCTTCTGTCATGCCTGTCAACTGCCGGTCAACACCTGTGTTGATCAATAATTTAGCCAGTAAATAAGCTAGTGGTCTTTGTTTTGGGGGTAGGAAAGACATGTGGATAAACACATAGGAGGAGCTTCCAAAGTACAAGGTCGTATGAGAGTCAACCAGCCAACAAATGGCCCCGCTTTGAACACTGGACGACTGCTGTGACACAGCTACGATGGGTGTGTTGCAGGATATGGGACAAGGTGATTGGCGGCTCGACCAAGATCCTGCCCGATGTGGCGGCTCTCCTGCTCATGTCCCTGAGAGCAGCCCTGCTCAGTGCTACTGTCACGGCCGATGTACTTGCACTTTTGAGCAAGGTGAGGACCTCTGTGCTTTCTTTCAACAGACACATGTGTGCACATGCGTGACATGGTAAAGGGGCCGGAGCAACCCTAGGGGCCAAACTCTGAAAGCTTCCTTTCCTCAAAGCCACTGTGGTGGGAAATGGCTGTGTAGGCCAAGGTTTTCGGACACACAAGCAGTAGGTCAGTGAACACAGAGAAGCTGTCTTAATACAGCAATCAAGTTTACTTCCGAGTTTATACGCAAACTGAAGATGGCACGAGAAAAGCTGTGTCGTAGAACTGCTGCGCAAACCTCACCATCCTTTCAGTCAGTAGCATACACAGTATATAACTCAGTACAGCTTTTCAGCAAATTCAGAAGCTATGCATTATTTAAACAACAGACAGATGTCACCGAAAAGAAAGCTGTAAATAAAACAACTTTAAAATTGTATGTATGCAACATATAGCGTAGACAGCATCAATGTGCTACATGGGTGTCATTAAGAACTATAAGCTGTCTTTATGAATGAGAATAGTTCCAGACAGTTGTCAGATATTTTTAAGTACAGTGAAACCTTGTTAAACCGTAGTTGGCCGGAGCTCGTAAAAAGTACGTACTAAGCAGTAGTACTGTTTAACCGAAATAGCAAGAGATCGTGGCCACTTACCGGTCAAAAATGGAACATGGAACTCGGAGAGAGTGCAATGAACGAGGAAAAAACATGCAGTATTATTCGCTTCGCGCGACAAAAGTGTTATTTTCGTTTGATGCCGTGGCGGCCAATCACCGACGACAGCGGCCTCAAACTTACTGAAGCTGCGTGCCAGCTTTTCAGTCAGCCCCCTCTTCTTGGCAAACACTCTCATGGCAGATTCCTCGATGGCATTGCGTATTCTCCGTGCACACGTGCGGTAGCGCTGCAGAAGTCGCAAGGTGCCTTTTTCACTGCGGGGTGCTGTTCTCGTCGCGACAATTGCATCCATGAGGCTGACGTAACGTGCAGCTTCTGCCACTGTCGGGCCTGAATCGCCCATGCTGTCGCTTTCCGTGTCGTCCTCATCACTGTCGCTAGTCGGCACTTCGGCAACGATGGCGAAAAGTCGAACCTCGTGGCCGACATCTCTTCGCGGTCGCAGCAGCGCTGCCGAGCAACTTCTTCGCATTCCAAATGCCACACACCGTAGTCAACAGCAGATCCCTGTAGCGTGCCAGCGCCGACTTCTTCGTGTCACGTTCAACAGCACGGACGATGTCTAATTTTTCTTCTATGCTGAGAACCCACCGTCTTTTTTATCCATGACATGGCATGACATGACATGGCATGACATGACATGGCATGACATGGCATGGCATGACATGACATGGCATGGCATGAGTCCCCGCTTGCACAACATCATAATGCTCTCTAGCATGGCGCTGAGATGACATTGATGTTGATGTGGCTTCACGCGCAAATGCACAGGGCACTTGGAGGTTGTTGTTCCGATCTCTGAGGCTTGTTCTGCCGGGCCACCCAGTGGAGACGATGCACCGCCATGTTTGCGCGATGAAAAGTGGAAACACTACATGTTAGCCGACATGTACACAAAAAGCTGCTATGGTTTATGCAGATACAAAACATGTTATGTTCAATGGCCGCCGAGTCAGGGATTTGACTTTACTACTTTTAAAACGAAACTACTGTTTAAATGAGTACGGTTTGACAAGGTTTTACTGTAAAGCTAAAATTTCTGTCCTCAAATGTAAGCATGTAATGAACATCAGATATAGCAAAGGTATTTTCATGACAAATATGACTGCACTAGTATAGTAGTTGCATGTTTGTATACTGTACAGTCGTGGCGAATACGTACAAGCTTTATTTTCCCTAAGTTCCGTTGTAGAGGCTGGTGGTCTCAATTCAGCAGCAGGTGCTGATGAGCGAATGCCATCCTTGGTACTAACCAAGCGTCACTCGCACACAGTAACTACTACAATGGCCAAAGCATTAAGCAACATGGTGTTGAGTTGCTCTCTGTTGCATTCAGGAAGCAGCACGCCTTGTTAAGCCGCAGGCTCAGCTGCGGAACGCTGGTCGTGGCCGAACAGTGCAAACATCCAGGGCACAGGGTCCAGAGCCCCTGGGGCCGATGCAAGCTGCTGATTTGTCAAACAAAAATATAGAATAGCCTTCCAATTTGCATCAAAAGGGACACTGACACAGTGCATAAAAGCACATGCATTTTGTCCAAGAAATGTACATTCTCGATTTCATTGAATTGTTCAGTTATGTGCCCAAAAACAGCATACAGAAGCCTTCTGGTTTGGTGCACAATGCACAATGAGTTGCAGCGCTTATTATTATGCCATGGATTGTCTGCATGCCTTGCTTTGCTATGTTCTGTTATGGAGTGCTGTGTAATGCTATTTATATTATTTTTGTTATGAAATGCTATGTAGTGCTCCTCGATATACTGTAAACTCCTATAATTTGGCGTCTGGAATTGTTTGTAAATCAGGAGCTTTGGGCACATTCAGAGCTACTACACTTCAAGATTTTGGATTTGTGCTGTATGGCTCACTCAGTCCAAGATCTCCTTGTTTTTTTTTTTTCTTGCACGCCTTTGATTTAGCATTTTTTCTTCATTTCTGCCTTTTTGAAACAGTGCAGTCTCTTTAGCCTTCTGCATGGCACTTCAGTCACAAGTACTCTTCTTGAATTACCTTCCATTAGGGCTGGGTGAATACCAAATACAGTCGAAACCCACAATAACAAAATCTTGCAACAACGAAATTCTCATGACGACAAACTATTTTCGTATTCTCCCCGAATGCCCATAGGATTCCATGCATTTCGTACTTGACAACGAAATGTCGCTGGACCTCAATCCCACACCAACAAAATTTACTGGAGCGTAAGCCCACATATTACCTACTCGCGCAAGGCTAGCAGGCTCCAAAATATGCTCAAATGCGATTGCTTTGCATTAAATTTGTGTAAAATACCACTACATTACACTTGCTTGGGCGCCACCATTTTTGTTTACAAAAACAACCAAGCGGCAGAAGCGATTGTGTGCGCTGGAAACACATCATGGCCACCATCTTGTTTGTTGATTGGTTATTTGAAGCAGCACGTATGTTGCTACTGACATGTGACGACGGTTTTTGTGCACCTAGTGCACTGCGTAGTGTGCACCTCAGCAAGAAAAATGCAGCAAGAATAAGTAAATCCACGTCCCATCGACACGGAATTGTTTATGGCGCTTGTGATGGCGGTCACAGCACAGCACATTGGGCAGTGATTGAATGATCGTCCGGGAATACGCATCCCTTGCTTCAGGAACACTAGTTTTGGTGCCATACGACAGGCATTGGGTGCACTTTCGGTGCCGGACATATATTTTTAGAAGGATGCCGTAATCTTGATCCAGTTGCCTTCGGGTATACGAGATACAATCACTTTCGCGCTCAGCACCAGATGCATACGACAGCGTACGCTGGAGAAATGCCACTGCATGCAGTGAGCGCTGTTGCGCTGCGTTTGGTGCCAAGTTACGCAAAATCTGGCAAAAGTGATCGTATTTCGGAAAGCAGTTGACTGAGAATGCCGCGAGAATACTGAGAAAATTGTGGTTGCCTAGTCATTCTGTCCATCCATTTCATTGCGCTAATGGCTACCGCTGTTGTCATCGTTAGGTCACCTCACCATTTCCAGCTTTGCCATTGCCACAGTGTGAAAAAAAAATTAAGCTTCACCACAACTACCTGCTCCTCTGGGATTTGAACTCACGCGATCCAAGCAATATGCATTGCAATGGAAGTTGAGCATGCTAACCATTAAACTCCTTACCTGGCCATAGGAACTCAATCAGTTGGATCGACACATTTTTGACACACTCAAACATTTTCGTCACAACTCTTCTGAGATGAATGCTATGCGCCAGATGAAAGGAAGACTGGGGCTTGGTGAAAAAATACAGTCCTTGGATAACATACGCTGCTGTGAACATCTCAGCCAGGTTTTGCAGTCGTGCGCATCGTGTTGAGCTCACAAGCGGAGTGCAAGGTCACTTACGCACTCCTTGCCGCAGAAGCCTGCCTCTCACTCTTTCCTGGATGCTTTATTTCATATTATAGCAGGTACCCATACGCAGCTGCCATTGGCCAATAGCTGACGTCAATCAAGCAGGGTGCTTGGATCAGTGCAGTTCATCCTACAGCTACTGTGCATAGTTATTGACAAAGTTGAATAAACAGGCTGGAGTAAACAAAAATGTCCTTTCAAATTTCGATATCGATTACGTACTTCTGGAAGAAGCCGGCTATCGTCTGCTTACGCTGGGCCATGGCCGCCCGCGTAGGAATTAAACTTTGGCCACCCTGCTTAATGGTGTCGTAGTTGTCGGGTCTCGCTAATTTCATCTAGTTTTGTACATTCAACTAGCCTATAGCCACGCGAAACTTAAGGTCAGTCCACACGCACGCTTGGCAGCTCACACTCACTCCAGGCCGCTCCTGGTTAGACGCCTTGGCAGTTTTCGCTACGTATGGATGGTGCTCCAAAATGCTTCAATGTGGCTGCTATCCGCTGGTCAAGCTTGTGCAGGACAAAGCCAGTCTGCACCAAGTAGCCCAGCCAGACTGGAGCATACGAGTGCGAGCGGGCACACCAGCCCCGCCGTGCAAAAAGCAAATGCTGAGCATACGCTCTGCAATTGCACGTAGCTGCAGTCTGCAAGACAGCGTATGGATACCGCAGCCACCGTGGGGTGCTGCAATGCATCCACTGTCTGAGTGCACTGTTAGCACTACAGCTCGCTGAGGACAACTGCGCTTGGCTAACATTTGCCACGTCGTAGGCGCCGAAATTGGAAATAGTGACGTCTAAATAAACATACAAAATCAAATCTGAACTGCGCAACTTAACTGCGCAATTTGAACTCGGTGACACTTAAGGGCGGTTCATAGTCCGACGTAACGCCAGCGCGTGCGCACGCTACGTCATGTCGGCGAAAACGACCCCTCTATGGTCGGGCGCACCGGCGCAGCCAACGTAACCGGCAGCTTCCAACGCACCCTGACGGGCCCGGCACCGATATGGCTCCTGAGCCATTCGCACGTCGGAGTCGACGGAACTCTCACACCACAATGCATTGCGCACGAAGAAAAAAGCACCAACACAACTCTGCAGACGGCTTTTGCGGACGGCGCACGACTTGGCGAACGTTTTGCGCATGCTCCGAAGATAGCAGCCGACGGCGGGCGTGTTGAAGTATAGAGGGGTGGCATCTCGGCTGGCGCAGCGCACCCGACGCAGCGTGACTGACTGCGAACGACGCTCGCCCGGTCGCCAATAACGTCAGACCATAAACGTGCCTTTAGTAGGTGGAGCATTGTGGGCGCACCTGTTGTGTTCCCATTGTGTTGTCATTGCTTCAAGAGCCTAAAGAATGCAGCAAGAAATGAGCCTGGCACTTGGAGCAGGGGTCAAAAGGAACACTCCTTTTGCATACCTGTTCTCACTTTTCCAGAGCCACAGGTATCTCACATAGCAGGGGCATCAGTGGGGCTAATAGTAATACCACTAAACCTGCATAATTCTTTTTTGTGGCCTTACGTTGAAAACGTGGAAATCAGAAGCAAGGCAGACATACATACTGTATATTTAAGATTTCTTATGCAAAACATATTTATTGTTATGATGCAAAGCACAAAGCATTGCTGAGAATGAAGAAACAGGAGAGAGAGAAGGAAAAGTAAACCATGTGTTTGGCAGAACAGCCTCTTGTCTGCTTCCCTCTTTTACATTATACATAAATATTTATATATAATGTAATGAACAGGAGGAGGACAGCCCAGGCACAAGCAGGATCACCAACGCAGTGTGCGAGACAGTGCTAGACCTGAGCCAGTGCCCTACTCTGCAGAGCTTTCTGGATCCATGGCCCACATCCAATAAACCTCATTTCAAGTGCGAAGTTGCAGAGGTCTCCACAACGCCTGCACCCTGGAACTCCGATCCTGCATGCTACAGACGACCATGCCAGCCAGCTCGTCCCGGCAGACGCCACCACAACCGGCCATCCTTTGCTCCGACGTGCTTCGCCAAAGAGACCCTGCTGTATTCAGTGGCAAAGACAACCATGACGTTGAGGACTGGCTCATATGGTACGAGAGGGTGATCACACACAGTTGATGAAACGACACCACGAAGTTGAGTAACGTCATCTTTTACCTCTTGGACTTGGCAAACTTGTGGTGCAAAAACCACAGAACAGACTTTCAGACCTGGTGCACTTTCAAGGCATCGTTCTTGGATGTCTTCAGCCACCCAGCCATCTGGAAGTTGCACACCAAACATTTGCACGCTCAGCCGCAACATCCCAGTGGGACTTTACAAGTTATATCGAGGATGTCGTCAACCTGTGCAAGCATGTCAACACTTCAATGACAAAGGCTGCTAAAATGCAGCACATAATGAAGGGTATCGACAATGCCGGCTTTCAGATGCTTCTCACAATGTCCCCTCTCCATGAGCCTGAAGTGGTAATGCTGTGCCAGTATAATGAAGAGTTATGGAAGCATTGAGCTTTGGTCCGATGTCCTTACCAGCGTGATAAGCCACTAACAGGGCTGGTAGTTGTCCCTTACCACTCATCGCTTTTCACACTAATCAAAACATTTGTGCATGATAACGTGGCTTGTCAGCTATCGCTTGTGTCCATCATCACTCAGCATCCGGAACCGCCACTGCAGCCGCAGCAGCCCACTTCATTGGCTCCTATGCTTAATCTCACAATTCAGGAGTAGATCACTGAGGCCCTATCGGTGCCCGTCCAGCAACAGCCTGTCGGCACGCCGCTGAGTTATGCCGAAGCAGAGAAATGGCACTGACTACAAGCCTACTTGTCGTTTTACCAAGCGTCGCCTACAACAGCCCCATCTACGTCTGTTGCTTGGCATGGTCTCGTCACCGCAACAGCCCTTTTCTGCCTGTTGCTTGGCATCGTCCCATCATTGCCTCGAATCCTTGGCGTATGCATGATAGCCAGCTGATCTGTTTTGCATGTGGCAACCCCGGCCACATCACCAGACACTGCGGTCTCCACATGCAAACATTTTGGGATGCTCGTCATCCAACCCACTTCGTTGACTGGCCTCGTTTACGCTACGACTCTTCAGACCTGCAATCTAGTATGTCCCTAAGTGACCATCAACCATCTATGTCCTCTCGCTCACCTTTACCACGTCACCGCTCTTTGTCTCCATTGCATCGTTGTGCTGCCCCTCAAGAAGAGGGAAACTGGCTGCCACAGTTCAGGAGGCAAGAACTGCACTGCTGCTGAAACACCAAACTCCTCACCCTTTTCCGTCGAACGTTGAAGTTTTTGTGGAAAGTGCCTGTGCACATGCTCTTGTAGACACTGTTGCTGCTGTTTCCATTATTGTCGCACGCCTTTGCTCTGTCCTCCAAAAAGTGACGCCTCTTAGTGGACTTTTCCTGCACTCAGCAAATAGAGAACCTGTTCAGCCTCTAGCCACTTGTACTGCCCGTGTCATTATTGAGCGCATTCCCTACATCATTGACTTCATCATCCTTGCATACAGCTCTCAGAATATCATATTTGGCTTGGACTTTCTCTTGCATAACAATGCCGTAATTGACTGCACCTATGCTGATCCTGACCCTTTCTTGCTTTGTGACAAGCCCTTCAACAACCCATACTCTGCAGCATCCTTTCCGACAAAGTCATATTCTTTGAGCTGTCAAACCTTTTTCTCACTCAGAAAGCTCTTCTTATGCCTTATGCGACCCTCACCATTTCGATAAGTTTCAGCATCCTCTTTGTCACCAATACCCTTCCTTTTTCCATCGAGCTGAGGTGACTGTGTTGGATGCACGCAACCCATTGATCTCTCAGACATATTCAACATCTATAATGAGTTGTCGACAGCCAACCTCGATGCGCTGAGCGCCCTCAATCTTTCTTATCCTCGGCTAACATATCTTCATTCATCTATTGTCGACGGACTTTCTACTCTTCATTGCTCCGAGCTTCTCCATCTGCTATGCCAGTTCCGTAATTCCTTCAACATTGCTGAGCCTGCCCTAGGCCACAAATTGATCGTCACTGCATCGACAGTGGCTCTAACTCACCTCTGTGTCAACGACATACTGTGTTTTCACGACAAAATGCTGCATTATTCCAGAGCAGGTCGACAACACACCATGAAACCTCGTTAAACCGTAGTTGACCGGAGCTTGGAAAAAGTGTGTACTAAACGGTAGTACTGCTTGACCGAAATAGCGTGAGAGCACCCACTTAGCTGTCAAAAACGGCACTCTGAGAGAATGCAATGAAAGGGCAAAAAACATGCAGTATTTATTCACTTCGCACGACAAAAGTCCGTTATTTTCATCTGATGCCGCGGCGGTCTAGCAGTAACAGCAGCGGCCTCAAGCTCACTTAAGCTGTGAGCCAGCTTTTCTGCCAGTCCCCTCTTTTCAGCAAACACTCACATGAGGCTGACGTAATGCACAGCTTCTGCCACTGTTGGGCCTGAATTGCCCATGCTGTCGCTTTCTGTGTCATCCTCGTCACTGTTGTTAGGCAACACTTCGGCAATAACAGAGGCAACAATGGCAAAAAGTGGAACGTCGAAAAGTCGGAACGTCGTAGCCAGTAACTTTTCACAGTTGCAGCAGCACTCACAAGCAACTTCTCCTTTGCATTCCAAATGCCACACACACACCATAGTCAACGGCAGATCCCTCTCACATGCCAGTGCCAACTTCTTCCTGCCATGTTCGATAGCACTAACGATGTCCAATTTTTCTTCTATGCTGAGCACCCGGTTTTGTCCGAGCTTCGGCATGACGCGAGTGTTACCTTGCACGATGCCACAACACAAGCCACAATGCTCTCTGGCACGGCGCCGAAATGATGTTGATGTGGCTTCACCCTTCCAAGCGCCCTCTGCGTTTGCACTCGGAGGCCATTCTGATCTCTGAGGTTCGTTGTCCTGCCGGGCCAACCTACCATCGTGATTGCAATGACAACGTACCACCGCACTGGCGTGACAAAAAAGTGGAAACACTATGTGTTAACCGACATGTAAAATTGTTAGCCTACAAATCATTTGTCAGGTCAAAACTAGAATTTGCATCGCCTATTTGGAATCATCAGGCATACCTAATTAATGATCTTGAATCTGTACAAAATCACGCCGCTCATTTCATCCACTCGTCATATTCCTTTGACATCAGCGTTTCCTCCTTAAAAACTGCATCCGCATTATCCCCCTTATCGCTCCATCGTGGCATTGCCAGCCTATCTTTATTTCACAAATTCTTTCATAGCCCTATGCGCATCGCACCTTATATCCTTCCTCCTACACGCATATCTCACCGCACCAGCCATCAGCTACAGGTTGCCCGTCCACGCTCACGCACTGTCACGTTTTCAAATTCTTTTTTTCCTCGCACAGCTGCAGACTGGAATGGCCTTCCTAACGACATTGCTGTCATTATGTGCCCATCCAAGTTGATCAAAAATGTAAAAAACTTCCTGTTATTGTGACTATGTATTTTTATTCTTGCCACCCCTTATGTAATGCTCCATTTATTGGAGCCTTTAAGGTAATAAAATGAAATGAAAATGAAATGAAATGTACACAGTAAGCTGGTACGGTTTATGCAGATACAAAAGGCATTATGTTCAATGGCAGCTGAGTCGGGGATTTGACTTTACTACTTTTAAAACGAAACCACTGTACGGTGGGTATGGTTTCACAAGGTTTTACTGTACTACACTGAGGTGTCAACTGACCATCATTTAGTCCATGGGCCTCTCCAGTGGTTCTTTTAAATGGAAAAGATGGATCCATCTGCTTGTGCATCGATTACTGGTGCCCTAATACCATATTTTCTCGCATAATGATCGCACTCGCATAATGATCGCATCCCTGGATTTTGTTGTCAAAATTCGATTTTTTTTTCTTTCCCATGTAACGATCGCACCCCCAACTTGCCGCAGCAATATGTCGTGTGCCAAGTCTAGCTAATAATGATGGTGCTTACCATCTGTCGAATGCTACGCAAACGACTCTTGAAGACATACCAAGCGGTCTGCACACGCTCAACATTCTTAAAGGGACCCTGAAACGCTTTTGACGATTTTCTACAAACGTACTGAGTCGTTAGAGTAGGTCCTTCTGATCATTAATTGACACATCTAAGTGCTCTGCGTAAAGCGTGTAATTTATTACAAGGATTTAAAAATGCCCATCGCTGCCGATCGCAGCGCACTGCTCGGCGGAATTTTAAGCCGCCCCTACCCATATGACCGAAATCACCCATATGACGTCAGTGGGGCGAGCTATCCGATTGGCTGACCAGGGCGCGTGATCAATAATTTTTCCAACTTTATGGTAAACAAATGATCTTCGTAATAGTTGGAATGTTAGTTAATTTGTTTTTATAGAAAGAATGTAGCATAAAGAGAATGCACAAGAACAATTTTTCAGTACACTTAAGCACTTCCGGCACACAGCAAGTGTCGTCTGCTTGTGTTACAACGTACTCCATTTTGACGATAGCTCCGCGGTCAGAGTTGGTCTCAGTCTTTTCGCGAGCACTATGATTTGACTTTGTTGCCTTGTGGACTGCAAACTTAGCGACTGGCAATATGTCAAGCTGCGACATCGTGTCCCTCTGCAAGGCAGCGTACGAGCGAACTGGCCGCTGCGCATCGGACTGGGGCTATCCGATCGGCGCCAGGATTTGCGCGTTTGTGGCTGTCACTTTACACCGGAAGATTACTAACGCAATAGCGTTTCGCGAGTCCCGTATTAGGGCAAACGTAAGCGCAAGGGGACAGGGTCTGGCCGCTTGACTGTGCCGTAACGGGACGAGCCGAGATGAGCAGAAGGGCAAATGTGAATGGTCTGCACGGTGCAGCCACCTGGTGGCATAGAGCTCAACCACACACAGTAGCAGCAACGAAGCGTATTCTTCTTTGCTGCTGGTGCATATTTTTCGTAGGAGTGTAATCATCTACACGTTGTTTCTATAAATGTTTAAAATGTTTTACACTTGGTTAGAGCAATATTAGCGCTTTGTTTGGCTGGTTAAGCGCTGCGCCAACAAGTGTCTGGACCGTGCAGACCGATCAGGCCGCTCACGTACGTCTACGCCAAAGTTCCTTCATCAGCTTGAGTTTATGCCTCGAGTCATTTGCCGAAATGACCCGCTTGCCTGTGGTTAACGGAATACCAGACACGTTCAGCGCTACGACAGAATGCTCGCAACGCACGCTGCTTTGATGGCTCTCGCTTGGGGTCGACAGCCAAGCGGCTAGCGGAGAGGTTTCGCGCGGGCGGGGGCGGGCTCCAAAACCACCGGAAGTGGACGATGTGACGTCGCATTGTGACGCAGGACCAGTGAAGGCGGAGCTTAGCCCCGCTCGCTTGGCGAACGAGTTGAGGAGGAAAAGCATGGCTGGGGATGAGGGTAACTTCTAATCGCTCGTAACTCCATTAATATGTAACGCTTCACTTAAATTGTGGTGCGAATGTTCTACTTAAGCTGTACGCTACGCGTCTACAAAATTTGTCCGAACCGTTTCAGGGGCCCTTTAAGCAGATGCCCCATTTCATTCCTTTCATCACTTTTCGCACTTCCATGCTACTATGAAAAAAAAAGCTACAACCAAACTTGCCTCAGCTTTATTATTTGTAGGCTTCATAATGGTTTTGGTCAACAACAACAACATAAAGGGCGCCTTTTGATTCTTCTCGTCTGCACTCGTGGGCACGCAACAAATCGCGAGCGGCAACGATAGTGGCCACGTTTACACTGATGCATTAGAAGTGTACCCTCTTCATATGCCAATGCTTGTAACGCAGCTAAGATATTCACCCACCTTTAGCGGAAACATGCCATATTAGGATACCAGTGAAGACAAATGCCACAGTTTCCGCAGCATGCCGGCCATGTGTTTCTATGTCACTGGCAGCTAAACGTGCCCATCTCTGTTTCTGTCCCCTCAAAGTGGACATGGCTACGTTATTGTCACAAACTTGCCGATATCAACAATATTATTCATTACTGACACGGAAGAAACTGTTTCAATGCGCGAAATGTACTTGCGAGAAAAAAAATAATCGCGTTCGGCGTGTTTCGCTGGCCGCCATTTTTGTTTTAGTGTCCTGCACTGACAGCAGCAGCCTGCTTGTATCCCATAGCAAATGCAGGATGAAAAAAGAAAATGTTTCTTTTCGTGGGAAATTTAACCCACGTAATGATCGCACCCCTGAATTTGCATAAATTTTTTTGACAAAAAAGTGCGATCATTGTACGAGTAAATATGGTAATATGGCTATAGCAACTATTCGTTGACAGGTTAGTGTCAACCTGGTTAGTGTCAACCTGTCAACCTGTCGGCTGAATGTTCGGTAGGGACTGACATATCGGTGGCACGGTTTGATCTCCTGGCAGTGTATGAGGCATTTTAAAGGTGCTTACACCACGACGAGCACACATTGGAAGAGCTTTTTGTAGTCACTATAGATAAATGATGTCGGCTGGATGGTTGTTGGTGAGCTTTGAAGTTCGCCCCATGAAGTCTCGTGCCAATGTACTTTGTCACCAGCTCAGTGGCAGCCATGGTCAGCTGGGAAAGGCCTTCTGGTGCTCAGTAAGGCGTTTTAGTACTTAGCACTGGCTACTGCGCCGACTGAAGGCTGTCATTGTCGATGTGGAAGGGGAGTCAATCACCTTGATCTTGGGAATAACCATGTTGGAAGGTTAAGGCACCCTGTCCTTGCTGTGACAAGCACATTTGTCACCACAGCTGCAGGCCTTGTTTATCAACACTGCAGCACGGCACCTTCGCTTGCAACAGCATTGATTGCTGTGGCCTCACAAGTACGTGCGCAGGCACCACCACTACCAAGAGTGTGCATGGCAAGCAATGCTTTCCATAAATTTCATGTTGCCAAATCTGCACAATAGCCTAGTGATTAGGACACCCAGCTTTCAACTAGACATTGGTGCGGGGACATGGGTTTGTTCCCTAGTTGTAGTGGGCGAAGTTGTTCCTCCGCAATGTAGTATTAAAGCCCCAACCACGAGGAACAAGTTTCCATTGGATTTTGAGCATTGGCGCTGATCAGCGTCGGGCAACCTTAGCCAGCGTCATCAAGAACAATGCGCCGCTTGTTCGACACAAGCTGAAGTCTGCCCATGCCAGGTCACACTGGTAATACCCAAAGTGGCTAGAAAAGCGTGAAAACTGTCTGACGTTGGCCAACGCCAAAAATCCGACAGAAAGTTGTTCCTTATGGCTGGGCCTAAACCCGTTCTGTACTTTCAATGAGCTGGATTCATCCACATGTTTCTGGTAAAATCAGCCGGGGACAAGCTCAGCTCATCAACGGCACTTTTCATTTCCTAGCAATTCCATTGATGAGCCTAATTTTTTCTCTGTGCTTTGTCATACTTTTAGTAGATGGCAGCGCACAGTTCATGGTGCAGCGCAACCAGATGTGAATGTATTATATCTGAGAAAAAATGTTGGCAAATGGGGTCTGTAAAATCATTTGGTCATTTTATTCAGAACTTGCGATAATAGCACGGCACAAAAAGGGTTAAAAGTGAAGTTAAAGATGAAGAGGTGGCTCAATAACAACGATGACACGACAGCAACAACAGCAGCGTGACAACAACAGTCTAACAGGAAGCATTGATAACAATAGTGCGGTTATCAGAATATCGCACGATGTAAGGCTCTTACGGGCACTGCAGCATCCCTCCGCTGGACATGATGAGTATCCACTTCCAGTTCCCAAAATGCTGGATCTTTTCGGCATTCTCACTTTTGTCAGGCTCGTATTTCTGCACTGCCACGTCTCGGTGCCTCCAGCATTGAGTTGCGGCGCTCAGCAGCTGCCGTTCCAGCACTTCAACTTCTCTCTAGGACACTGCACTTGAAACAGTGTTCAAGGAGGCCACAACCCAAGGCAGGCTTCGAGCTGCAGGAAATTAGGGCAGTATAGCACTGCACATTGCAAATGCCACCGTTATTATTCTCTTTTATAAGCTGAAACCGGGACATTATCCCGGCACCACGAGTGCAGCTAGAATGTCCGTTTAATTGCCATTGTAAATAAAGGTATTGGCATACAGGCAGGTGAACAGAGCAGAAATGGCTTCAAGTTTTTACCTGCTGTCACAGCAAAAATAAGAGCAAGGTAACTGCCATTGGACTGTTGCACCAAGGAAAGATGGAGTGCTCAAGTTAGTAATAAACTGATTTAAGCATATAGGCCTTCCCCACAATAACTCTCCGGGTGTCACCGTAATGCCCACTGGCATGTCACGAGTGTGCATGAGCAACTGTCGAAAGCACCACCAAACGCTGCACTTCTGTTTGATTTTTGAGCAACTCCCAGTGGCCTACTGCATCAAACGCTGCTGTACAACATTTGGTTTATAAGCCACCGAGAGTTGGTCCGACCTGAAAATTTCACTTTGTGCATCACTGTCTGCTTTAAAGGGGGGGGGGGGGATGGCAGCAGTGTTGGTGACATTTCTTGTGGACAAAGTCACCATGTCACCGCCCAGAACTAGCAAACCAACTCTCGCCAACTTGGGTCACTGAGTATGTACCACTGGCTGTATGACAAGCGAGAGAACAATTCTCAGCGTTCGGAGGCACTGGCACACCACGCTTCTTGTCTCGGAAGCCAAGCGCACACTTTTCAACAGTGCTACTAGACGACGCAGCAGCGTGCCCAGAAAGAAGTAAGCCTGGTTGCTGCATGATGCATTTCCAAGCATTCACACGGGCACACCATGCATTTTGGTAGACACTCACAGGCTTTGCAGCAGCGGCACCAGAGGGTGCGAAGTATTCTTAGGGAAGCACGAAAGAGGAGTCCCGCTGCAGTACATGCCTCATACATACGTCATTTCGACGGTGACAATAGATTGTGTTGCTGTATTGATTCAACGCTACACCAGTTACCGTCTACTGTAATCGTGAGATGAGTACTGCCAAATTCTCTTTGTTTCTGTGTAACAGCTGGCATTGTTGGTGTCTCTCCAGCACTAAGGCAACACCTTGGTTCCAACTTGGTCACAACTGTGATCACAGTACAGTACCTAATTTTAGCGCTTCACTGTGGTCATTGAAGTCTATCTTTTTCTTTTTCATGCAAATAGCATTCTTTCCCTACTCCAGGCATGTTGAGTCTTCCATCTATCTACTAGCCTCTTACACCAGCACATTGGCACGAGTTGTCTGTCAGCTTGGGCCACTAGGTTGGTGCTCGTGGTCGTGATGCCATCATGGTCATTACATGGTCATCATTCCAGCTTTGTTATCTGACTATCGTCATGCCATCATGTTCATGGCATCTTCGTCATACATCATGTCGTCATCGTCCCACCGTAGTCATCACGAAAGCTTCATTATGCAGTCTTTGTGAACTCATTGTCCTTATACCATTGTCATGTCATCATCACCATATAGTCGTCGTGCATGCATTATCATGCCGTTCTTGTGATGCAATAGCAGTCGCTCGACCGTCATTCTAACATCGTCATCTGACTCTCATCAGGTCGTCATCATCACACCATCATTGTGACATGGTCATTGTCATACCATTGCCGTCATACCATCTTCTTAGTTCCGCCGACATCAATTCTTCTTTGCCATTCTTTTGTAACCAAGCTGTCATCACTTATTCAAGATTATGCCACCATTGTTGGGCTATTGTCATAAGACAATCGGTATCATGCACCCATTGTCATGTTGTCATCCTCATGCCATCATAGCTCTCTAATACAGTCGGTATCGTGCACCAGTTTTCATATCATCATCGTCATGCCGTCATGGTTGTGCCATCGTCATCATCCGTTTGTTGTCATACCATCATCTTCACGCAATCGTCGTCATGCACTTGTTGTCGTCCCATTGTCCTAACGTTGTTGTCAAGCTGTCATCATTATACCATCGTCGTCACTTATGAATAGTCATCTGAGTGTCATCATGCCGTCATCCTCATACCACCTTTGTCATTCCATCGACATCATTCTTTCTTTGTTATTCTATTGTCATCACTGCATCGGCATCATAGAGTCTCATCCTGCCATTCTCATGGGCGTCGACCTTGGCAAGTGAGTACCATAGTGAGACAATAACAGAGTATGTCGCATTTAGCCGAAGCAACGGAAGTCCCAGAATGGCCACTACAGATGTGAAATAAGCACGACTTCAAATATATGATGTATTGCTACAAAGCTTGGATGCTAATTGCATTACTGTTGATAGTAATCGCGAGATGAGTTTTGCCATAATTGTTTCCTTTTTTTTCACTTTTTTATCCCATATGTTTCAGATTTCCAAAGATACTTCAGAAGCTGTGGTCAACAGGGCGCTGGAATGACCCTCGGTGGTACACAAGAACTTTAAGACTGCTTGTGACGTGAACAGACCCATGCAGCCGAGGGGCTTTCTAGCGACAGTGTGCGTGCGTGCTTTTGTACATATATGTGGTAATGCGTGGAGGACTCTTGGTGTTGAGTGGGTGTGTCAGAGGTGTGTGAGAGTGTGAATGTGAAAAGGTTGTGTTCACGAATTTGTTGTGCAAGTTAGGTTCAGTAACGAATTAAAAACGGTGAGATTAAATGTGTCTGTGTGTTGATGCTTCGCTCATACACTTCACTGGCCCTCATCAGTCAACCGTTTAACCCCTGCAGCTTGTTGTCGGCAATTTTTTCGAGGAATTTCGTAGGAAAAAATATTTGGCCATCCTTGGTCAGAATTTAGGACAGTAGCATGGCAGCTTTACCTGAAGCTTTAACTTTAACTGAATTGGCGTGGTTGTGCGCTCTGTCCTATTGCCTTCTTTTTTTTTTTTAGAGCACATCAATTAAGCGCCTGTTGCTGCGGCGAATGTCAACGTAACCGAGTGAACAAGTACAGCAAAAGATGAAATAGAATGCGGATCGCAGCAGGGGATGAAATACACGAGGAGGAAAGTGGAGAGGAGGGTGCAGAGGATCCACGAGGCAGAAAGCGGAGGAGGGTATGCCTAATAGTACGGCAAAAGTGCGAGAAGAAAAGCAACGACGGCTACAAGATGGCGCCAGAGTAGTGCACATTGTCTGTGCCATCGTGCCCGTGCATCACCCATGCGCTGTCTCTCGCAATCTCCAGATTAGCGGGGCAGTTGCAGCACACTTTGCTCCATTTGCAGCGTAATGCATGAGTCAAGACTGTCTGCACCAGCCAATAACCACGAAATGAAAAAACATATACAGCCGCACTCGAATTTTGCATTAGGGAGTACTGTAGTCATCAGCGAATTTTTTCTTTAACATTTTACGCACTAAAAAGGCTTTTTCTTGTCTGAAGTAAGGAAGCTTTAGCTCGAGGCAAACTCTGACGCCACCTATTCAAGTACTTGTTAAATACTGTTAAAATCCAGTGACTGAAGGAAGCAGAACTTTCGTTTAGACCCTAAATGTTTTTACAAGAACTGGCAAAGATCAGTAAACTTTCAAGAAATAGAAGCATGAAGCTTACAAAATCATAATTTTGCATCAAAAACAAATATCGCAGTTCTGTAAACTGCGTGTTTTAGCCCATCTAGGTCTGACAAAGTTGATATATTACTTTATATGCTACGTAAATTTGTTACAATGTTTACAAAGGTTTTGCAGAAGTCCTACTCGCATAATCAGTGGCGTTTTTCAGAGCAGTGTATAAAACATCAATTTTGTCCACTTTATATGTACTGTTAGATGCAGTTTACAGAATTGGAACATCATTTTTCATGGTCGAGTTACAAAGTGGTTAACTTTATAGTTTCATTTCCTGATATTTTCAGAGGTAGGCGAAAATAGGCTTTTTTGAATACAAATCGAATGCAAATAATAAGTATCAAACATCAAATAGTCAAATACAGATGCATGTAGTTACAGCAGAAATATTTATTTCCGCATTATTAGGTACAAAGCTTGTATGGACTAGCAAAAGACAAGACTGCAAACTATGCACAATAAGAATCAGCTTTATATGCAATATCACTACTTGTCTTTAAAAGAACCGCACGAATAGCCTCTCGACATCTTTAAAGATTCGTTGCAAACAAGCTTTGCAAGAATGAATGGCTGCTGCATCACTAGCTTGCCAAAAATGCTAAATAAATGGTTTTGAAAAAGAAATATAACGTGATAAATGAAAAGAAAAGAAAAAAAAAAAGCTGGTGAAGGACTTGTGTGCTGTAGAAACATGTAAAAGGGCCTCTTGCAGAAAAAAAAAAACACTCCTGTTTTTGGTGTTAAAGGTTAAACTGATACACGACTAGACTGCAAGGAACACTAAATTACAGGCTACATGCAAAGGTCACAGGTTTTCATGTCAGCTTCCACTGTGATATCAATAACAAAGCTCGCACCACTGATTTTGTTTCTACATTGCTTCAAAAAACTTCTGTCATTGTCTCACTTCTGATAACATGTGATACTTTGTTTATCTGACAGAAAACAGTAACCAGACTTTGACAGTCACCTGTTGCGAACTATTTGGTTAATTTCGATATCCAAAAATATTGAATAGTCTATTTTAAAATACGAATATGAGTAGTTAGGGTGCAATACTCGATTCGTATGTCAATATTTGCCCACCCTTGGAAATTATCCGATTTTCAACAATCTTTATTAAACAAATCAATGGCTGAGATCAAACATTTGCTTCCAACAGTCACTAAGCTTTAACTTCTTTTCAGTGCAATAAACCATCAAATTCGGTGCAATGGTTGCCAAGAAAAATTATTTCTCCGTTCCCATGTATTTAGATAGAAGCCCTGAAGCTAAATGTCTTGATGAACTTGGTTCATTTCAAGCCAAGGTAACCTTTTTTCGTTTTTGTAGAACCTGCCTCATTTGGAGCTGTTACTTAGGTTTTTGATGAACTGAGCACTTAAGGCAGTTTCATAGTCACTAGCGGAGGCAATACATAGATGGCACCATTGACTCCAGCAAGCACTTGTCGAACTTGGGACTGCCTGCAAAAGGAAACAGCATGAACTATATCTTTAGCTTAAGGCCCTAATACTCAAGGATCATTTCGGCACTGCTATTGGTTCGATGTGTCGGCCATTATGGGGTTAAACGCAGACTGACACGATGGACTGTATTACTGTGTTGGTTCAATTTCCAAGACATAGCATGCACAGCTCGTCAATGCTGTATAGCCAAGTGTGCAAGAGTGTTGTCATCTGAAAAATGATGCTGCCAAGGAAGTAAGAAAAACGTTCATGGCACATTTTGGTGCTGCTTAGACACATCAAGATCAGCCTGCGAACTGGACTGGCGACTTGGTTCATCTCATGAATCCACCTCAAACAAGTGACTTCACAGGTGTGATCTCTCCTGGGATGCTTTGGTCCAGTCAAGGCTTCAAAGGTCTCATCATTGCAATCGGTCTTCACCAAAGCGCAGTGCTTTCACTGTGGCAAATGATGTTCATGATCAGAAATTTAAGGCAATATCTTAAGAGACAGTAAAGAGAAAAATCATGAGTTGTATGAATAAATTACCCTTCTACAATACCAAAATAAGTAACTCTTACTGTGAAAGGATCAATGCTTGGTAAGCTAGAGAAGACAGAAAAACGAGAATGGCGACATTGCCGTGAAGTTTCTAAACTAGCTCACCATGACGTCATAGACTTTGGTGTCATCTGCTCAAACCTAGTTAATTTTTTTTTTATGGCTAAAGATGGAAAATGGAAATGATGCACAGAAACAAGTACAAACAGAGCAAGAGATTTGCACCACAAGCGCTGACTTGCAACTTAGTTGCGAGTCGGCACTTGTGGTGCAAATCTCTTGCTCTATCCATCCTTGTTGCACTGTGCACAGTTTTATCGTGAAAATAGTTTGAAATC
Source organism: Dermacentor albipictus (assembly GCF_038994185.2). Lineage (NCBI taxonomy): Eukaryota > Metazoa > Arthropoda > Arachnida > Ixodida > Ixodidae > Dermacentor > Dermacentor albipictus. The sequence goes on from NC_091829.1 coordinate 115,136,288, forward strand.
CATGGCTGCACAGACATAGGAGCATTGTGGTTTCAGTGCAAATTCAGGAAATATAACACTGAGCTTCAATTTTTCTTAAGTAATCAACCTGTTACTGCAAAATGAATGAAAAGACATTTTAAGGACTGCTTTATCTATCTAAACTGATTTAGTGGCTCTCTTTACTGCCCCTAATGTTTAAAAACCTAAAAGCACAGGTGGTCATAATAGGTGCACATCTGACACCTCTCAACAACTAGTCCCATTTGGCGACATTAAAAGATATGTCATCACTATTCCTGTTTTTCTATTAATACCATCAGGCACTCTTATTGTGAAAGGTATGTGACGTTAAAAGACTGGAAGGTTGTCACGGTTTCGAGCTCTTCTCAGTGCGATTTTTTTTTTCTAGGGCCATATTTTGTGAGAAATCATTTAATCTCCTTCATCGTTCACCACACCAAGGGGCCAATTCCAGCAACAACAGTGGCGTGATGGCATTCACGTCAATGTAAAAGGGCAAGAAGGATGCCTTCATGAATCACTGTAATGAAAAGACAACCGAGTTACATGCTTTCATCAGCGGTGGTAACAGCGCTGCCTGCAGAAAAACTACTGTGAGGTTTCCTTACTTTTGAAAACGAGCTTCCTCGGAGAAATTCTTCACATTTATTACGTTGTGTTCACTTGCCACATTAGCTCAGTGCCTATGGCATTCTACTGCCGAGATCACAGGTTCGATTCCTGACTGCAAGGGCCACATTCCCATACCGTGCTTCTGTACTTTGCTCATGGAATGAAATGCATCAAATTAGCTTTACAGAAAAGTGAAAAGTACAAACAAGGGACAGTGGAAGATGACATGAACAAGCATTGTTAGAGGAAATGATGCTTGTGTCATGTGAGCTGGAAACAAAACAAAAATCAAGAAAGTCAAAAGAAAGGTAAAAGAGAAGAGAAATGCGAAATACAAGACATCGATTACATTATCAGCAATCAGGATGCATAGCCTCTTTTTCGTCAAGGACAACTGAAGGCTTACGAATGCATATGTGCTCGTTCTTCTGTATGCAAAATGCTTCCATGACAGTCCAATTTGCAATTGGAGCAATTTTGCATGTTACTCCTAGCACTTTTTAGCAGTCAGATGCATAGCAGCATGACATTAAACTCGAGCAAATTTGATTATGCATAAGAAGCATTGGCGTGGCCAGAGGGAGGGTTTGTGAGATCCAAACCCCTCCCCCCAAAATTTTCTGAAGACCCCCCCCACTTTTTCCATGAAACAGAAAGTTTCAGAAGGTGAGCTCAGAAAGAGCAACGTCAATGAAAGGGAAAGTCTGAAGGGGGAGGAGGGGGTTGGCATGTCACCATACCTAGAACAAGTTTATCCACTTTGCCCACAACTGCTGTTGTGTCTATAGTAGTAGCGTTTCCTTGCCTTCTCATGCCACCTTCCCCCCCCCCCCCTTTTATGCGAACTCTGAGTGAAGACTTGTAAGGTTGTTAATAACTAGTTTCATGACTGCATCGGTTCTACCCATTCTATGCCTCCTTTCCCCCCAGCTCTCTCCCATTTTATCTAGCTTGTAGCTTGCCTCTGGACTTGGGTATAGAAGAAAGCCAAGCGCGGCAACTTCTGCAGTGGTTTTGCGAGGCATCATGGATAATTACAGCTGTCAAGAGGCTAATATGTGGTCATTGACGCACAGGAAGCTCCGGAGAGCATTGTGCATATTTGACACGGTGCAAAGGTCCAAACGAGTTTCTCGCGTCTTGTTTCCTCTCTGCCACACTCTTTCCACATATATACACAGTCTGAACCACCCCTGACAAGGGCAAACTTTCGAAAAAAAAAAAGCTTCGCTTTAAAAGGACGCTGATTTGTGCACGACAAAATATATCAAGGATGGCACTGCTGGGCCAGGGAAGCTAAGAAACTGCCACAACAAACAGGTGAGAGGGCAGGTACGATAATGGCCTCAAAGTCCACACAGAAACATAAATACAGGAATGTTAGCAGCCACCGCACCATTCAACAAACCGGTGAATGTTGAAGAGTGTGACAGTGACTAACGGAAAAGAATTTTAAGAAGGGGATTGGAGTGATGGATACGAGGAGGGGGGATGTACATAAAAGGTGTCAAGAATGAAGTTTGCAGATAATTATGGACATAAGGAGAGCGTCTTGTCACTGCCCGATAGCTTGACATCAGACAGCCACGGCCAGTCGCCTAGCTGAGGCTCGCCTACCACGTGGTAACAGATGCTGCTTGCTGCAGAGAACCCATCCTAACTAAACATCTCAGCAATATTCAAAATAGACAGATGTCAGGAGACACGAAACTTTCAAAGCTCTCAGAGCTACTGGCCCTTATTTTACTGCGAAATATAGATGCTGTAATTTTCACAAAGGCTTCTAAATAGGAAGCAGCCCTGCTTCAGACTGCCTCATCAGTTCCTGAGTGTGATCAAATAAAAATATGTGTCACGTGATGACTACAATACCATGATCGCAAGTTACTTTCAAGCATTTCTTCAAATAAGTCAGACAGCAGGTCACCAAAAGTGAGTGCAACTTGGATCATATACGATCTGGAAGGCCCACGACGTCGAAAGCACGATCGAGTGATAGAAAACTTGCAGAATAGTGGCTGCCCTCTCGTACGTAGCTGTGGCCGTACCACTCACTAGAAGGTCTGGCTGGAAAACAATGGTAATCTCCGCAGTTACCTGGGCTGCAACAACTCTGGCCTACAAATGGTAAGACACATGATTGTGCACTGTCGTTTTTGTGTGGCCCCATTTTTAGCGCAAGTGCTGTTGCATGAGTGCCGTCTGAAGGTTTACATGCTGTGGTGAAGTGCTCAGGAAGGACAGCCCTCCTCTTCTCTCACCATCTTCTGCCCAAAGTGGCGGCTGCAGAAAAGGGCTCCGACACCGCTAGAGGTGTGCTACTTAATGGCTTCGTTCACTCTGGAATTTCACAATGAAACAACAAGCGCTACATAAATGTTCTCGCTGCAACAAATATGCACCTTCAAGTGCATCATCCTTTAATAAAACGAACAGCTTTCTGTAAGCATTCAGCTATTCATTTACTCTGACAATCATTTATCAATGGTTTCAGTGCAATTCTTCTTTTTCTAGTAATCAACTTCCTAATGCGAAATTAACAAAAATAGTTTTGAATATATGTTATCAGTATCAACAAACTTAAGTGTTTTTCTTTGCTGTCCTTTTAAGGGAACTCTCAGATAATAGAAATTTAATCTGGAACCTCCCCATGGCATCTCTTGTGACATGTGGAAGTTGCTCTGCATTCACTTAACCTATGGGGTTTGATACAGTGCAGTATAAATTTAAAATTATTTATCACTTATGTAACTAGCCGCACGAACAAATTAATCTGATTTTTTTGTCACTGTCGTGCGTAGTGGTGCAGTGCTTGCAACTCCATGCAGTGCAGCGAAACCTACGGCTTGAGCAACCAATCCGCAACAAGAGCCAACTGCACGTAACGCAAAGGGAGGAAGGCTCACTTCTTGTTTCATGCCTGTTTCATACACTGTTTCATACTTGGCCAGCAATGCTATGCAAGTAGTGTGGTCGTACAAGTCCCACTCCACACATTTTGCAGTGCGTTTGTTTTCAACCTGCGACACTTTCTACAGAACAACTACTACTGCTTCATATACAATTACAACTTCAAGTTGTCGACGCCACGTTGCATCAAACCACATGTTATTTGTGAACCTCTGTGCTTGCTATGTTTTGGCTGCGAGTGCAAGAAGTGTGCTGTGATCACTGGTCGCAGAAACGTGTCGCTCAGCTTTGTTTAGTGGTGAATCAGTTCAGTTCTGCAACGCTTCCCATGTAATGATTACATCATATTTAGCAATTTAAATGTATGAGAATGTCGCATGCAACTACGTGATGCATACCTACATCATTCTTTCGTATGTCACTTCCTTTTTCTTTTTGGTCAGGAATGGGAGTAGTGACAGAAGCCTTCTCCATAAGGTTGCCTGCTACATGTGAAATGGGGTATAATTCTTTCACATAGCTTCGATTCAGCCAACGTTACATGCAGGGAAATCGGTGGCAGGCAATACAGCAAGGAACCTTGCTGGTTCAAATTTCTGGTTGGCTGACATGACCCATAGCTTTCACTGCCCTTCAGGGAACCATTGAGACAGCATAAATTAGTTCTCTGGGATTTATGTGTAAAGAGACACGTCTGAGTTCATCACTGCACGTGTTGAGCTGCCGTAACATTGTCCTACTATGTCATCACTTTAACCCCACCATGTCCAACATGTCATCGTTGCTACACTAAGCCTGATGCATACCTCAAAATTCAGATTTCAGTGCAAAGTGCATAGCAGCATTTTTGATACAGGGGAATAAGGCTTCAGTAATGGATAATTTGCCAAATCAATTACTAATTACTATAATAATAATTACTTTAAGCATATAAAATCTCCTTTCTTTTTGCATATGTATGTACTCTTCATGGACAGAAGTAAAGGTAGGAACAAGTTCTATTTTTTCTCAATGTTGAATGGTATTTAGGAGGCTTTGTGAAGTTAACGGAACTGTCGTGACAGCGATTGCAGTCCCTTGCTTACAACTGAAAAGCTGCAAATTCAAACATGACCCAGATGGAAAGATTATTATTTCTTAATCCAAAAGTTTCTTTAGTGGTTAATTTCTGATGACACACCCAGCCATGCAAGTGCCAATGGGTGATCTTCTATAATGGCTATAACAGTTAATAAATTCCTCTTACTAGGCAAACCTGTCTGTAAACCAGTTAAATTAGAAACACTGCTGAATTATGTTATAAAGTGTTTTGATGAAGGTACAGGATTATCCTAAATGATTCATTGGGTTTCAAAGCACTGTTTATTTACAAGTATACAATGTACAAAAATGGATGATACATGAAAAGATACATAGACAATGTTCAATGTGTGCGCCCTTGGTCACCCGACACCCATCCAAACGATAATCCAGTTCCGTCCATACATTCACTGGCATGCTTCTGTCAATGTAAGGCGGAGCAGCAGTGATGCATTCCTGCAGTTCTTGCAGTGTTGTTGGCATTGGGGGTACATAAACTTTGTCCTTAACACAGCCCCACAGGAAGAAATCACATGGCGTGAGGTCTGGCGACCTTGGGAGCCATGGCAGCAGAAGAACATCACCTGGCCCAGCGCAACCCATCCAGCGATGTGGCAGTTCTCTGTTGAGAATGGCTCAGACAGTTGTGCTCCAGTGAAGTGAAGCACCGTCTTGTTGAAAGTCGTGAAGTCAGCAGTCAGTTGTGCCAATAACCACAAGTCTGACATATCCAGGTACATGGAACCTTTCACCGTCTGCTCGATGAAGAAAAAGCGGCTATGCATCTTTGTCTTGGATGTGGCACAGAAGACATTCCCTTTTGGTGCATCCCTTTCCAACTCTACACGGACATGCTGCATTCAGTACCTCACACTCTTACATTGTAACGATTCACCCTTCCCAACAGATGAAAAATTGCCTCGTCCCTGAAAAACAATTTCCCTGCAAAGTCACCATCATCTTCGATAGCTTGCTGCAGTTGTGTACAAAACTCCAATCGACAGACATAATCATCTGGAGTCACGTGTCGTAACAGCTACAAACGGTAGCTTCTGAAATGCAAACGCCGCCGCAAAACATTCCAGACTGTTTTCTGCGGAATGCTGAGTTCACGGCTTGCACGAACAGTTGATTCTTGTGGGCTGCGCACAAAGTTGTCTCACGCGCTCCATAATTTCCTCTGAGGAATGTGGTCGCCCGATGCTTTTCCCTTTACACAGACAACCAGCATCACGAAACTGGCGAAACCAATGCAAAATTCTCTGGTGACCAGTTGCAGTTTTTTCATATTTGCGTGCGAATGCACGCTGAACACTCATAACCGACAAACGCCTCGCATATTCTAACACACAAGAACTCTTCTCCTGCATTGCCGCTATCTGGTGGAATACCGTCACAGGCCTGCCATCGAGCGTGCAAGCGAGCCACGAGGTAGGATTTTTAAACTTGGTGAGTGTATCTTATCTTTTCATGTATCACCCGTCTTTGTACATCATGTACTTGTAAATAAACAGTGCTTTGAAACCTGATGAATCATTTAGGCTAACCCTGTCTTCCTTTTTTTACTGATGAGCAAAGAGCAGCAACAATGATTTTGCTCAGTGGTCTGCAATTAAGTGCTCTTGTGAAGTGCAGCGCTATATAAGTATATGGATTCACCAAAGACAGATGAATGGCAAATGGAAGAATGAAAAAGAAACGGCCTGTTTATTTGGCGACCAAGTACTGTATACACCTGTGTTGTGTTAAACAGTTCCTTGATGGTCACCACTGTTGGCTTTAACGTGTGTGGACAGAGGGAAAAATTGTTTGCGCAGTAGAAGTATAGATATTGTATTTGGCCTAGCAAATCTTTACTTTCTCTCTTTAAACATAACTTAAATAATACCGAGTGTTACTCGCAACTGTTGGCTCACTTGGGCTGATATGTTACACATAGCCAGCATTTCATGGTAGGTTTAGTTTAATATTACATTTGTTTGCACGAATTGCCTGTTTTGTCCACAATAAATCCGAGGTATGCATCATATGTGGTGAAACCATTCATAAATGTCTACTATATTGCTGAAACAAAACAGTGGTGCAGTCTAATGCCACTACAATTAAAAGCACTTTTCATCATAGTTTTCCCAGAGAGACAGCATTTTATTGCAATGAAATCTTCATTTTCTGAGTGGCATCACTACGTACGATGCATATTTCAGATTTCTTGTGGCCAAAACCTGGAAGTAATGCATACAAACATGGCATTGAACTGATCCCACCATGAAATGCTACCTATGTGTGACACATCAGTCCAAATGGGCGAGCATTTTAGCTGCAAGAGCGGTCTATAGCTCGCGCTCACAGTTAAGGACCACTCGGTGCAAGCCTAACCACACCACCACACAAAACACAGGTTAACTTGAGGACGAGCCACGTGGGTCACTGGACTTGTCCGAAGCCACCGCAGGCACTACGTCGACGTCGAAGTCCTTCACATAGTCCCTTGCATATTTTGGGTTGTAGTAGACCAGCAGGCGCTTGTCCTTGTGTGCTTCCAAGCTAAGTTCAAGCCTCAGCAACTCCCACGGCATGTCGAGCGCGTGCCGTTCGGCCCACAGGTACAGCTCGCCACGCTGCTTGGAGCCCTGGACCGGAACCTTGAGTGAAAGCACGGGCGAGTGTGAATGCATTAAGAAATCAATGAAAATGCATTAAAATAAAAGCTGGGCTGCCAGATTGTTCTTTGATGCAGGAGAAACACACTTTCATGAACGAAAAGACTTAACTTATCCAAAGGAATAGGAAACTAAAGGCAGCTCACAGGTGACAATCTGTATATAGGGATGTTTAATTTCAATAGGCATTCTTAAAAATATGCTGTACCAAATCTCAGAATATTACTCCTTGATCTGGACAACTTGGAATACATGGACATTTATTTGCATCAAAGAGCAACATGCATAATTGGCTGATTAAAGTTTAAGCTTTTTATTCCATGACACACATTAACATTTACGAAATGGAGCCAATGAGTTCACAACGCAGATCCACTTGGAAGGCATTCTGGGAATGACACTGGTTTCAAGAAATGGGTTCCCATGATTTGGAATATGCACTGGTGTTCCAGCTAAACTTGTGTTGCACTGCTCAAGAAGCGTGTTGTTAAAAATGTGAGTGAAACAACAGTGTATTTCGTCAGAACGGCAAGTTGGGCCAGTTGGTTGGGATTCACGGTAAGGGTTGTATAAGTGTATAAACTTTTTCATTCCTTTAAAAACAAAGAAAACAAACACTGGAGTTCCTTGGACGAGTAGGGACCTTTTGCATTTATCACGTCATTTAGCCAGATTACGTCAATCGAAACGCTCTGGCGACTCAACAAAACTCGTGCAGTTCCATAGCACTACAAAGGAACTTTGTTCTAAAATGGTTCCTGTAAAAGAATTTTATTACAACGTAACCTTGCCGAAATTAATGAAGGCTAATACCCATAAATTTTGGAAACCTAGCCTACCACCTGAGTCATCTTTGGACGTGTTAATAATTAATGTTGCAGTTTCTGATATGCAGACAATAGCTTGTTTTTTTAACACCTACTTCCATTCTGTCTTTATGACTGATAACTCTGTAATCCCTGTTTTTGCTTGTGAACCATACCCTGCAACCAACGATGCATCACTGTCTCCTGAGGCTGTACTTAATCCTAAACTTAGACGCCCAGATGTTGAGTGGTCCTGACGGTATCCCGACTGTTTTCCTTATTCAATATTCTCTTTGGTGCAGCAGATATCTAACCATTATATTCAGCAAATCTCTCTCAACCGCCACCTTTCCTCCCTCGTGGAAACTTACCTCAATTCTCCACTTATTTAAGTCAGGTAACATTCAATTGTTATCTAACTATAGGCCGATCCGATCTCCTTAACAGCACGTTCATGTAAGTTACTCAGACACATTATTTTTAAACATATTGCTACGGGGTAGTATTCCCAATGACGAAGAGCCGAGCAGGAAGAAGACGAAGACGACGATTGGAAGCTAGCGCGGGCTGTTGCCTCTTGGTCAACTGCGGCGTGTTGCCTTGTAAATATACTTGTATATATATTATGGAATCTTTTGAAACTAAAAAAATTTTATGCACTTTCCAGCGTGGTTTTATATGTGGCCTCAGCACTATAACACAAGAGACAGAATTCATTCACGACATCAGCAGCTCTTTAGACATAGGTGACCCAGATTGATGCTATTTTTATAGACTTCACAAAGGCCTTTGACAATGTCTCACACCCTAAACTTATGCACAAGCTGTTCGTAATACTAAAAAATACATCCTTGGTTGGTTGGATATCGGACTTTCTTTCCCAGTGCTCACAATATGTACGTTTCAACTCTACTAACTCACCCTTGATGCCTGTTTCATCGGGGGTTCCCCAAGACTCAGTACTGGGTCTTCTTTTATTCCTGCTTTATATTACTGGTCTCCCCCTACACACTTCAGTTAAAATACGCCTTTTTGCACACGATTGCGTTTTATATCATGCCATTAAATCTCCTACTGATCATGTTGTCCTTAACAATTATTTTGCTGACTTCTGTAGCTGGTCCAAAGCATGGCAAATTAATATCAACTTTTCCAAAACTGTCTCCATGACCTTTACACTATGCTCATGCCCTTCCTTCTTTGCCTATACCTTTAATAATATTACCATAAATACAGTGTTAGAATTCAAATATTTAGGTATCGTACTAACACATGATTTGTCATGGTCAAAACACATTGATGTCACCCGTAACAAGGCCCTTAATAGACTAGGTTACTTACATCGTACACTGCATCTTGCTCCTCAAGAAATTAAACTTTTAACACATAAAATTTTCATTCGCCCCATCCTCGAATATGGCTGTATTTATGGCATCCACACAGGCACTGTGACGTCAAAGAACTAGAATCGGTGCAAAAAAAAAAAAAAGCAGTGCGTTTGGTTGTCGGAGATATGACAAGAACTTTTCGCTGTCTGACTCCCTTCCCCCACTTGGTCTCACTCCTCTTGCAGAGCGTCGCAAACTTGAATGCCTAAAATTCCTTCACACGTTAATCAATTCTCATCTATGAGGAGTCACCGCGCTCTAAATATCTCAACCTTTTTTGCCCACACTGATTCCTTTAAATACAGGCTTTTGCCATCAACAATTGAAGCCTGGAATTCATTACCGGGCAACATCCGTTCACTACCACTGCAACAATTCACGCAATCTTGTTTATAAATGTTTGTATGCTTGATGTTCATCCCATTCCTACAATAGCCTCATTTAGGCTGCAGAATGTATTTAAAAAAAATTCAGTGAATTCAGATTCAGTCGCTGTCAAAATGTGTCGAAAGGTGGCTGACTATGTGAGAGATCGAAGCTGTGACTCGATCACCTATGAAAGTAAACGGTAAGGTGCGCATTCTAACAAGATCATACACTTTCTGCTACTTTGTTCTCGCTCAGATGTCGCTACGCGATCACATTTGCTGGTACGCATCGTTTTCTCGACAGTGACTGAATCTGTGAATACAAAAATTGTGAATTCATTGAATTCATTGTCGAATTGACTGTCGCATTTACTTAATTCAGTGAATTCAGTCACTGTCGAAGGGCTTCGAAAAGGGGGCGATCTGTGATCTTCTATTACAAAAGCGATAAGCGTTTGTATTCGATGAACTGCAGAAGAAGATAGCGCGCTTTCTGCTGCCTTGTGTTCGCTCACATTTCGCTACGATAGCGCATTTGTTGGTCCGCACTGTTTTAAAAACACAGTTCGACAGTTCTGCCGAATTCACTGTCGCCAAAACTCGAATTCGGTGAATTTTGAGGATTGACGGATTTCGACACTTCTGACCGCTTTCGCAGTGAGCACCCTTCGCCGATCAGTTAATCTCTACGTCAATCAAGTCGCGCCGCTTAAGAAAGGACGATTACTTTCATCTGAGCTCGGTGCGGTCGCGTCGAGGTGCTGGTTGTGTCGCTGATGTCGATGCGGTGCTCCTTGAGCGGCTCGCCGAGGAGTTTCATGGCAGCTGCGTTTCCCCGAAGCGTCGACATGGCGATCTTGTAGTACTCCAGCTCGGTCATCTTGTAACCCAGGTAGTGTTTAAACCAGAAAGTGGTGCAGACGAGTCCGATTCCGGTCCAGCCGGAGATCTGCACCAGCTGGTTCAAGCTCGGCATACGCATGGTGCGTGACCACGGCCGCGCTTTCTGGCCGCCACAACTGAAGTCAGGATCGCTTTCTGCACACGTCCGCGGGTGAAAAAGTACGGTAAAGCGTTCCTAGTTTCCAATAACTCCGATCAGTCAACGCAAACACACTTCAACAGCCACAGTATGCGCCGCGCCAGCTACGGCGCGGTCGTCTGCAGTTCGCGCAAGCCAAGCTAGTCTTAGATTGGCTTGTTCCGGCTTAGTTGTAGTCATATGACAATCCCGACAGCGCTTCTAGCTTTGGTTTCGGTCTTTTAGACGTGTTTTTGCACGGCAACTGTATACCGCTGTTCTAAAATTGAAAAGCGCGAAATCCGAAGTAGGGAAAGTTCTACAAATCTTTAAAAAACATTTTGTGCTATTAGTACGACTGCATGCAGTTGTTTAGGCAATAAATTTTCAAAGTAGCGCGAATATTGCTCGATTTGTGCAGCGCGCACTATTAGCGCCATAGAATTTAATATTACTATTCGCGCATTGCCCCAATAATTGTCCTTAAGTAAATGGCAAATTATTTTGTAACTGAGGCTTCAAATGGTGCACAAATTATTTTTACGGCTATTAGCTTACGATGCCGCAATCATATAAGACGAGGGGGTTTTCGCTCTTAAATGACATTTTCATGCGAGCTTTAATAAAATCAACGATACCTGTTATAACTTTTGCAATCGACTTGTTGTACTAGATGTAATTAAGGCTTCTTCAGTGCATCGTAAACTTATGCTATATTTCTTTTCACAGACAATTATTTCACGTGCATGCTTGCTTGCTTCGCACCTATATTTTAAGAAAGCACGCATGCGCTGTTTTCGTAATGGTACGTGTCGTGAAGCTTCAATGCAAAACAATTTTTTCCATCAGACCAACCCATCATCTAATATTCCAATGCAGGTTAAGCTGCAAACGCATAAAAAACAAACAAATGGGTGTGCTGCATTGGCTCGGACCGAGTGTACTAACCGCGCAATCGTGTAATGTGTGTTATAACGTTAAACGGAGATCAGCAAAAAATGCAACTCTTTCTTGACGCGGTCTTCGTGTGGCTCATGTTCACTTGCGGCGGGGTCGTTTCTCGTTAATCTGTTCCTCGTATAATTGCAGCCTTGTTGTTGCACGGTTCGTTCGCACAGACCCTGCGACATGGGGTAAAAAAAAATGTCCCGTTAGCCTTGTTTTTGTTTACAGCGACGACCAGCCGCCGAGGTTCCGGGCACGCAGACCTTCGACCTCGCTTAGCATCTGTCGCGTTTCCCTTGTCGTCTGCTCGCTTTGACCCGTCCGCTCCTCGGCACGCCGTAGTCATGACGACCGCCCGGGTCGCGCCGGGCGATCACGTGTTGACCTAGTCGCGAGGATCCCAAAAAACTAGACGACACAAAGAAAAAAAAACGGAATGAGAAAGAACTACTGCCATCAACACAATCAACACAACTCTTCGCTCTGGAAACTCGCTTCGGAGACCGCCGACCGCGCGTCCCAGACCTGTCATCTTGCGTTTTTCACACCTGAAAAGGCACGCGCCTTCGAACCATTGAACCAGTACACGCTCATTTCTCTTCCTTTTCTTTATTTCGCGCTATCGCTGCTTCGAATGTCTTCCTCGACACTCGCGGCTGATGACAACAGGCGTTGCTTCTTCAGAAGAAACCACGTCGTCTGCTTCCAAACCCGCAAGGACCTAAAAAAAAAAAAACGTCGTTGCCATGACGATTTTTTGAATGAGCCAATGGGTGCGAGTAGAGCGCGCACGTGATGCCACAGGCGACCAATCGCAGCAATAATCACGGACCGAAACAACATTCTGGGCCGCGTGTCGTCTGCTGCTGCCAGCTGTGGCTGAAGGAAGAGTTCGGGCAGCGCGATTTAGATTCCTCAATTTGATTCCGTCTCGTAACCCAGATTTCCATGGAAGCGCGCGCTTCTGTGGTATTAGTCGTCTTATTAGCTGAGCGATTTTGCCGTAGGCTAAAATTTGAGGTCTCTTGCTGGTGACGAGCAAGCATGCATTGGCATTGCTTTCGTGTTACGTTAACTGTTTTGCGTTCATGAATTCCACACCCAGCTTCTTTGGAAGCGATGCTGGTGAGTGGCAGGGTGAGCGTCACTGCTTGCATTGCGGTGCAATGTGGCGTACTGTGGTGCTATCGGTTAGTCCTCGAAGACGATAGTGCGTGCAACTTTGTTAATCTTGTAATCCTGAGACGCAAATGGACAAGCTAGGCAGCGTGCTGCGCTGCAATAAAAAAAGCTTGCAAGTGCATTTTGTGCCAGCGTGGTATATATTTATATGGACACACAAGGTGAATTTTCGCTGTCTGATTTTCTGTATATATTTATATAAAAGTACGATTCTTATACATGTATGCCCTACATGCAAGTCAAATCCTATGCTATTCAACCGCCAAAGCTGCTAAGGCCGGTCCTACGTTCTTATTGAATGATTTCTAGATTCCTTTCTTTTTTTTTAGAATTGCAGACAGACGTCACGATACATCTCATTCACAGCACATGTCCCTTATCTCGCCAGGCAATTAAACAGCGCAGAATAGTATTAGTGCTCACAATCTGAAAGAATTTCGACTTCTGCACAGCGTAGTGGTGTCTAAAGCAATTAAGAGTGCCAGAAAATTTTGATTCATTGACTTGATTTGACATGGTTTAACGTTACGAAGGAGCACCTTGGCTATATTTGAGATTTGGTTTATTTCACCAGGTCAGTACAGAACCGAATGTACTTACCCACATGGTCGAAAAAGAACGGATGACGCAGACCGATACGAAAGGTTTTTGTTTTTTTCCCAGTAATCTGCATCACCGCGTACACGAAGAGCACACGGTACAGGGTCGTTCGTTCCCGCACACTCCAGTGGAGGAGGAATGCCGCCGTTGCGGTTGGCAACCGAACCCGGGGCCTGTGCTCAGGAGCAGAACGCCACTGAGCCAGGGCGTTTGTCGGCGAGAGTGCCAGCGCGTTTCAAAGTTCACAAATGTGCCCATGCTTTCGAAAAGCTGCAAGTAAAGCTCGCCTCTCCAGAGTTTCCAATGTCCAGCTTACCGCGTATAGTTATACACAATCCGGTCTCCGTCAAGAAAAGACGTTGCTTAGCTGTAAGCATATAGTTGCGGAACTCAAGTTATTGGTAAGACGTCGGCAGCACCGCGCTTTACGCCGGGGTGAAAATAAAGGTCCAACTGAATGGCATACAGTGGGCTGCTAGTGCTTTTCACGATTGCACCAAGCAGCGCGCTGCACCGTGCCTACTGGTAGGACGCAATGGAAAAGTGCGGTAGGCTGTATTCCTGTACACCTATGCTACTATGCCCTTGCAGAGTGGACGAAGAGAACTCCTAAGCAGACGCGCTGTGGACGCTTGTCTAGTGCTGCACACACCAAAACGTACTTTCGTCGCGCTCCCGTCCGCTTCCGTGCTCGCGGTTACAACGTTCGTGCTGCGATGTCGGCACTTCCAGAAGCTCGACCGTTCCAACGATTACGTACGATATTGGCGTTCCAAGGGTGTTACAAACACAGCGTTATAAATGTTCTAAAAGTGCAGTACATTCAAAGGGTCCTGTGTTTCCGAGGCTAGAATTAAACCCAGCGTTCCGTACGTTAGCATTATCACGGGCTGCCCATTCCTGCCTTCTAAAACCTACAAAAGTCAACCGTTCCAAAAGTTAAGTTCAGCGTCCTAAGGGTTTCAAAGCTTACAAAGCGCAGCGTTCTTAAGGTTACTAACTGAACATCCCGAAAATTAGTGTCCAGCCTTCCGCAGGTTACGATGTTTATACACTATTCCATAGGTTAGTAAGTTCAGCGTTCCAAATGTTTACAAAGTCTCGTATTGGTACCAGCAACGAACTGCAGGATGGCACTTTATGCTCGGACAGTTCTGTACCGAGGTTGGACGAAGATACAAAATTTCGATATGTGTCGAGTAGCCTTTGATTGGTGTTTCAATTTCATTTCGTTTGGCCTTTTTTTTTCTCGTTCTTTTTTTCGGGCAACCCCCGTCCAGGATGCTGCGACTAAAGGCAGCATATCAGCCTGACATGGTCTCGCGCACATGTCGACACTGATGTGACACAGAGCAACAGATAGTCAAAGTGAGATACACCAGCAGTGACATGCACTGCAATGGGTTAGCGTTTTTGCTAAGAAGCGTTGAAGTACAGAGGAAAGGCTGCGGTAACATATGTGAAAATAATAAACAACAAATAGCACCAGAAAACACATTTAAAATGGCATGCATAACAGTAAGTACATTTGCGCTTTTTTTTTCAGCTTGGGGCGTCTCGATATCACGGGCTTGATGAAAAATAAACCCTAACTTATTCAGAAACAATGTGATGGCATACGTTGATGGCTGATGGCTAGAAATGAAATAGACTTTATACTCTGCGCTAACCCTAGCATCATACAAGATGCGGACGTGCTCGGCAGGGTGCGCTGCAGTGACCATAGGATGGTAAGAACTCGAATTAGCCTAAACTTGAGGAGGCAACGGAAGAAACTGTTACCTAAGAAGCTGTTCAATGAGTTAGCGGTAAGAGGGAATATGGAGGAATTCCGGATCAAGCTACAGAACAAGTATTCGGCCTTAACTCAGGAAGAGGACCTTAGTGTTGAAGCGATGAACGACAATGTTATGGGCATCACTAAGGAGTGTGCAAAAGAAGTCGGTGGTAAGTCCGTTAGACAGGATACCAGTAAGCTATCGCAGGAGACGAAAGATCTGATCAAGAAACGCCAATGTATGAAAGCCTCTAACCCTACAGCTAGAATAGAACTGGTAGAACTTTCGAAGTTAATTAACAAGCGTAAGACAGCTGACATAAGGAAGTATAACATGGATAGAATTGAACATGCTCTCAGGAACGGCGGAAGCCTAAAAACAGTGAAGAAGAAACTAGGAATTGGCAAGAATCATATGTACGCGTTAAGAGAAAAAGCTGGCAATACCATTCCTAATATGGATATGAGATAGTTCAAGTGGCTGAGGAGTTCTATAGAGATTTATACAAAACGAGTGGCACCCATGACGATAGTGGAAGAGAGAATAGCCTAGAGGAATTTGAAATCCCACAAGTAAGGCTGGAAGAAGTAAAGAAAGTCTTGGGAGCTATGCAAAGGGGGAAGGCAGCTGGGCAGGATCAGGTAACAGCAGGTTTGTTGAAGGATGATGGGCAGATTGTTCTAGAAAAACTGGCCACCCTGTATAAGCAATGCCTCATGACCTCGAGCGTACCGGAATCTTGGAAGTACGCTAACATAATCCTAATCGATAAGAAAGGGGATGCCAAAGACTTGAAAAAATATAGACCGATCAGCTTACTGTTCGTTGCTTACATGAAGTATTTACTATAGGTAATCGCAAATAGAATCAGGAACACCTTAGACTTCTGCCAACCAAAGGACCAGGCAGGATTCCGTAAAGGCTACTCAACAACAGACCATATTCACACTGTCAATCAGTTGATAGAGAAATGTGCGGAATATAACCAACCCTTATATATAGCTTTCATTGATTACGAGAAAGCGTTTGATTCAGTTCAAACCTCAGCAGTCATGGAGGCATTACGGAATCAGGGTAGACGAGCCGTATGTAAAAATACTGAAATATATCTCTAGTGGCTCCACAGCCACCGTAGTCCTTCATAAAGAAAGCAACAAAATCCCAATAAAGAAAGGCGTCAGGCAGGGAGATACGATCTCTCACAGCGTGTTTACAGGAGGTATTCAGAGACCTCGATTGGGAAGAATTGGGGATAAGAATTAATGGAGAATACCTTAGTAACTTGCGATTCGCTGATGATATTGCCTTGCTTAGTAACTCAGGGGACCAATTGCAATACATGCTCACCGACCTAGAGAGGCAAAGCAGAAGCGTGGGTCTAAATATTAATCTGCAGAAAACTAAAGTAATGTTTAACAATCTCGGAAGAGAACAGCAGTTTACGATAGGTAGCGAGGCACTGGAATCGGTAAGGGAATACATCTGCTTAGGGCAGGTAGTGACCGCAGATCCGGATCATGAGACTGAAATAATCAGAAGAATAAGAATGGACTACGGAATGTTTGGCAGGCATTCTCAGATCATGAACAGCAGGTTGCCATTATCCCTCAAGAGAAAAGTTTATACAGCTGTGTCTTACCTGTACTCACGTACGAGGCAGAAACCTGGAGGCTTACGAAAAGGGTTCTACTTAAATTGAGGACGGCGCAACGAGCTATGGAAAGAAGAATGATGGGTATAACGTTAAGGGATAAGAAAATAGCAGATTGGGTGAGGGAACAAGCGCGAGTTAATGACATCGTAGTTGAAATCAAGAAAATGAAATGGGCATGGGCAGGACATGTAATGAGGACGGAAGATAACCGATGGTCATTGAGGGTTACGGACTGGATTCCAAGGGAAGGGAAGCGTAGCAGGGGGCGGCAGAAAGTTGGGTGGGGGGATGAGATTAAGAAGTTTGCAGGGACAACATGGCCACAACTAGTACATGACCGGGGTAGTTGGAGAAGTATGGGAGAGGCCTTTGCCCTGCAGTGGGCGTAACTAGGCTGATGATGATGATGGTGATGAAGTTCTGCAGGGTCAGAGCGAGCTTAAGATCGATTAGGTGCAGTACTTCAGCTCTAATCAAATAAGGCAAAGTGTGATCAGTTCCTTGTAGCCCATAAATAATTTGAATTCTAGGTTTCTGTAGCTTATGTAATATGTGAAAGTTACGCTGTGACGTGGAACACCACGCAGACAAGGAGGCAATACTGCAAAAGGGATTGTATCAGAGAATATTATAGCGCGATTTTAAGCCCTATGGGTCAGGTAATGTTCGTATACAGGAAAATTATCTTGAGATGGATGGATGTAGGCCGTCACGTGTATGTTCCAACTAATATTCTCACAAAAACAAAGGGCAGGAAAATTCTGTTTCATATATTGCAGTTTGAACGGCATACGATAGTTTTGTTTCTTTGCTAGAAAAACAATATACTTTGTTTTACGAGTGTTTAAGTGCAGTTTATGTGAATTTATCCATGCAGATATAGTTGCACGAACCAGGCATTCTGTTCTCTTTCCGAAGCTATGACTGTTCTCTCCCAAAAAAGAAAATGTATGTGTCGTCTGCACATTTAATGACGTAGTGTGTTAACGGAATGCTAATGAAGTCGCTTGCGTAAAGCAAAAATAAGATGGGTCCCACAATCGAACCTCGAGATACGCGTATTTTGTGGATCCTGTTTGCGAAGGAATTCTGCTTTATTCAGTGCATATATACTGGCAGCGATTGGTCTCGTAGCTCATAGAGTTTCTCACTATAACACCTAGAGGGTAATCTGGCGCCACCGTCTATGGGAGTTTCTTAAGGGGGCACCGTGCCGTCATGGGAATGATGGTATATGTGTCTGCGAGGCTCGTGTTGGCTGGTGTTGTAAGAGGCTTCGTCTAAAACGTTGATATGGCTACGCAAATAACGCGTTCTCAAAGTAAAATCTTCATCAAATGTTTCCATTCACGCATGTTACATCTTTACTCACCGGCGATGCATGACCAAGCGAAGAAAAGCCAGAACAGACGACCAACTGTTTCAAAGCGAGCGCGAACCTTGTCGTCTGTCCTCCAACTTTAGTGGCCCGCTGATACTTCTTACGTAGCATGTAGTCGTACGCACAATAACAAGTTCTCATAGCTAAACAAAACATGTTTTCGCGTAATAATAAAGCTAAAACAGCTTTTCACGTGCTGTTCTAGTAGAAAATGAATCATTGTGACAGACGGAACGGTACTTGCCAAGCACGTCTTCAAGGTGTCCTGTCTACGAGAACGATGCCAATTCGAATCCACAATATACCGGCATTCCCATGCATACCACAGCGCAGCAGCGCCAGATTTCCCTCTAGGTAATGTAGTGAGTAACTCTATGTCGTAGCTGTCTAAAAGTTGCTGAGCAATCCCTCAAAGAGCATATATATATATATATATATATATATATATATATATATATATATATATATATATATATATATATATATATATACTATTTTATTTAACAAAACATGCCGTGCATGATATAATGAAGCTCTTTCTTGAAATCAAGAAATACAGTGAGAAGCCGTTTATCTTAATCGGCAATCTAGTTGTTTCTTTTTAATACGTGATAATAGCTGAAAGTATGCAGGTTGACAGCGGTTGTTTGAGCCTGATGGCTGAAACGATATGCTAGCTGGTGGATGCACACCGTCGCTTCAAACGATAACAGCAAGCGCACCATGTTGATGCGATGATTTATATCCCTTTTGAAACGGGGCCGTCACAAATAGTCACCTAGCCTGCTCGGGTGAATAATCAGGTATGCTATACATGCTTTTCATTCTAGCGCGTTTGTATACATCTCCTTAATCTTTTTCTTTTCCTTCAATATCTCCCTTTTACCGCTAGCTATGTCTGTAACAGATTCGGCCCTGTCAGTCTCTTCCCTGCTTTTTTTTTCTTTCCCACCAGTGCTCTAAGCGTATCTCGCTTATCTCGACAAGCGCTTCCATGTGCTTGCAGTTATCGTCATCATCGTCTTGATCGCATCAAACATGTTCGCCTTTCACTCGTTTCTCATTTCAGAAGACGCCCAGTGAATCAGTTACAGCTGCGGGTTGGTGACGTTATAACCGATCGGGGTTGTGTGTGAAAAGATGGGAGAGCGGGAGGGAAAGAGCGCAGTGGAGGTGCATGCCCCCGCAAGTTTCGTTAGCCCGCTTCCACCCCCAGCCCTCAGGGCCGCCTCCTGTCCTGCGTCTTATAATTTATATTTCCTTCAATTCCTTTCAAATGAACTCGGAAGCGATCGCGTGAAATATACATCCCGGATGTAAAGTCGATTGCATGCGTAAGTACGTATAAATGCTTTAGGACACTGAACAGAAACACTGAATCAGAAAGGTATGCTTGAAGAACTCTACGTTGGTTAATTTTGCGGCAATAGGTTGACTATTAGCAGGCGAAATGACGGTGCAAGTATCATTTTTGAATTTCGCGGCGAAATTTCGCCGACCTAGAGTTAACTCTAGGTCGGCTACGTCAGCGACACGTCACGGATTGTAAAGTTCTTTTTCAGCATTTCGGCCGTTGTGGTTCAGCAAAAGCTCTCGAAACTTTCTAACTTTGTGGCTCTTTTACGATACAATGCAGTCAGGTGCCGTCAAAATCCGTGACGTCACGGCCTGCTGGTGCGGGAAGGCGGCGGCTGCGTTACAGTGGCTACTACAGTGTACTAGAATACTAGAATGTACTACAATGTGCTAGAACTCTGCTAGCACACTGTAGTGGCTGCTGTAGCGGCGTCGCCTCCGGTAGTTTCGGAAGTGCACCAAGCGTCCTCTCGCGGTATTGTTTTGATATTGCGAAACAATACCGCGAGATGACGTTTGGTGAGAGGACGAATGCAAAGGGGGGAACTAGAGTCACGCTTTCCTCTAGTTCCCCCCTTTGAGTATATTCTTGCCGTCGGCTTTCGCGAGAACTTGCGATAATTCGATCTTGACCGTTGTGTCGTCGCTGTCGACGAAAACCACCCGTGAAGTGCGTTTCGAATAACGCGAGCATGCCAACCTAGCTATCCGGTGATATGTCACCGTAATCTTCGTACACGTTCAGCCACGAAAAGCATTTTTGAAGACAATTAAGAAACACGGGGAGACGTTTATCTTCTCCCCGTACATGGAGATGCTGCCTTGCGCAGTGCTCTATTTAAACAAACTAATGAATAGATGCAACTTTTCTGTGAGAAAGGGATGACTTTACGGCCTAGCCAGCTAGTCGGATAGGATATGGTGGTATTGTTGAGCGTGGCTTATTGAGGTACTGCCACTAAAGGCGCTAAGGTCCACTCAATTAAGTCAGTCCGACGAGGTCGGTTTCTGTGGCGAATCGCCAAACCGAGAGCAGGCGACGTTCCTGCACTTGCGCAGGTAGTTTGGGCGGTGCCGAGATCCACTCCTCGTAGCTGCATGGTGGCACCATATGCTTATCTCTGGTGCCTTGAGTGGTCGGACAGTCCCCAAGCAGGTGTTTGATGTCTGAATTGGCTTTTTCTGTGCAATACAGTGCGTAGTACATACTAAACTCATCAGGTGTGTCTGTGTTGTTCTTCGGTGTTGATAGATGTGTTCTTTGTTCTGTAAAAATGAGGTTCCGCGTTCTCAACATACTTCTTGGTAAATCGAATCTACTTAAATAGCGAGTATGTCACCGAGTTCTCTTCGGTTCTGAGGAGACTATAGTAAATTATGCTGCGCTTTACAACGACAGAAATAAAAACGTGCGAGGAAGGAATAAGCTCCGGT
Source organism: Dermacentor albipictus (assembly GCF_038994185.2). Taxonomy (NCBI): domain Eukaryota; kingdom Metazoa; phylum Arthropoda; class Arachnida; order Ixodida; family Ixodidae; genus Dermacentor; species Dermacentor albipictus. Next base: position 115,157,466 of record NC_091829.1, read on the forward strand.
TCCCGCACCTGGTTGTAGGGGTGGTGCAAATATTTACTGCCAAACAAATGAAGGGGACCAATGCTAGTGCAATGGCTACCTTCTCTGCTGTCTCGGAATGTTTGGTATTAACTGATACGCTTGTAATGGGTTTTTGGGTGTCATCTACGATTACTGCTACATAGCTATTTCTGTCTGGGTATTCAGCCGCGTCTACGAAGATTGCTCTGTCGTCTGACCCAAAGCTTCGGATAATTTTCTCTGCTCTACTCTTGCGTCTGCCGTCGTTGTAACCTGGATGCATGTTCTTGGGTATATTTGGTACTAGGAGTTTGTACATCATTGTACATCATTGTACTCATTGTACATCATTGTACTAGGAGTCAGTACATCATTAGCGATTCTCAAGCGGCCATTAGAAATTATGCAAAAGGTAGGATCTCTCCTGAGGCATGGCACATCATCAGAGTCAATGAAGCAAAATTCTCCAATGCAGAGAAGAACGGCAGGCAATTGCTCTGGTTCCCAGCGCATACGACTCCAGACATTCCCGCAGTCAGCCTCAACGAGGTAGCACACCGCGAAGCTCGAGGTCTTACTCGCCGAGCTGAGCAAAGAGTGACTTCCATCGGTCAGGAGAACGCAGAGGAGGAAATCTGGAGAGAAAAAGATATATTAGCAAGATTTAGCGATATTACCACCGCCTCACACTAAACTGAACAGAGCTGAGTCCGTTACTTGGAGGTGACTACAAACAGAAACTTATACGAGTCCCGTGCAACTAAAAACTTTCTACCCCGATATATACGAGAGTGATATGTGCAAGCTATGCAAGTCTGTTAGAGCCACCCTTCAACACATGTTGTGGGGATGTGAAATATGCCAAAATAAAATGGCAGTCTCCCCAGAAAATGTACGGACGTGGTGGTCGGCCGTGCTGCTCAGCTCAGAACTTCAAGACCAACTTTGGGTCGTCCAGCGAGCCAAGGAAGCCGCACGGGAGCAGCAGCTCCCAGTGGCCCTCTAGGCGGCCCCAGGCCCGGGCCTCCCAATCGCCGGATTCCAAATAAACTTATCACACACACACATACACACACGAATGAAGGGAGGTGGAGGCTAAACTCCCTTTACACACGAGGCAGCCCTTAGGGGGCCGCCCTTACAGAGCAAAGGAAAGCCCTTGGAGGGCTATCCGCTCCATGGCGTCGGCAATGATCCGGCACTGGTCTGTACGTATAGTAGCGGAGCTGGCCAGGGGAGTCTCCCAGTCTGACTCCGCCGTGGTTGGGGATGGAGGGTGTGGGAAGGTAGGGCATGTGAGGAGGACGTGAAGAAAGTCTCCCGGTTTCCCGCAGAGTTTACAAGAGGACAGGAACTGATCGGGGTAGTGGACATGAAAAAGAATATATGGAAGGGAGCTGTACGGCGCCAGTGGGACGCCTGGGTCAGCGTTGGGGATAGGAGCCGGTGGTGCGTAAACACGTCGGGTATTTCGGTAGTGGGTAAACATGTCTCTGAAGATAAGCAGACACACCCGGGCTGGCGGAGAGGGCCCCGAAAGTAAGACTTCGGACGAGGGAGTAGACCTCCTCGTTACCAGGGAGTCCTGCGCGTGAGTGGTCCAGATGAGGGTTCCGGGGCGGGTGGGGTGCCAGAAGCGTGCCATGGTGCGGTACGCCAGGCCTTCGACGAAATTTCATGGATATGGCGAATTTTGAATCGGAGAGAACTTTAGTGGCAGAGGTGGAGATGAGAGCGAGCGCAGTGGCCGCCTCCTCTTTTCTGATGAGTCTGTGGCGATGGAGCCTGATGTGAGAAATCGGGCCTGATTATTAGTGACGGCGAGGATCATGCTTGCCCGACGAATACATTGCCACGTCCACGCGTAGGCTACCCCAGAACTGTCGCCGTACACTGATTGTGCGGGACTTTGGCGCGGGCTGCCAAGCGTTTCCCGTCGTGCACGGGGTGCCCTTGGTCCTCACTCGAAACACATTTAGTGGAGGACCCCTAGTGCTATTTACGCTTTGGTTGTCGTACAGGCTCCACCGAAGCTTTTCTTTAGGGGTGGTTCAGCATTCAAAATTTTGATTACGAATCTCTTCGATTCGTACTCGATTCGAAATTTCGCTATTAAAAGTTGTCGGACATTCGTTACTGTTCGAATACTGTATAAGGGTTACGGGTAGAAGAAGGGACGCAATTTTGGCGAATTTAGAATGATTCTGCTACATGAGGTACCGCGTTCGTTGCCCAAGCAGATGAACCATTTCCTGAGCGAACCCACGGAGAAGGTGCAAAACATACGAGCGCGTAAGAAAAAGAAAAGACGTGCAGAAATGCATCTTAGCTTGAAGACCATGCTTTACTGGATATAAACGACGCCTGGCGTGAATGCACCTAAGACGCTCATTGCGTTTCCTTTGGTAGGTCCACGACAGGCGTCATTTAAATCAAGTCAAGAGCGGCCTTCAAGTTGAGATGCATTTATCAATACGGGGGTTAGCCGCCTATCAGGTCGAAATCCACGCGTCTCTCTCTTACGCCCGTTAAATATTTATGCCGAACCCGAGAATTGTCTTGTACAAATTCGCGTCAAGGCCGCTGCAGAAATCATGTCGTTGCCGTCACGCGATCGACACGAAAGAACGACAGGCCACTTCTTCCACCGTCATTCTGCCTCAGCACATCTTTCTTTTTTTCTTACGCGCTGAGACGTGTATATGTCTAAATTCCAACTAGCCCAACACTCTGCCTTAGGATACGGTCACTTTGCACAGCAGTTTCCCGGCGTTCAATAAGTGTGTGCTGCGCCTCAGAGATGTTACAGAATTGTCACGACTTGGGCAATGCAATTTATTATTTCGCCAGATCTCGCGATGTCTGTAATACTTTACAACGATCCGTGTCGCCGTAGAACCTTTGGCGAACCCACAACGCTCTCACCGTACACAGGTGGATCTGAGGATGCGTGCTGCCTCCTTTTTGTTTCATTTCCGTTATTTTTTCGGTGTACCCGATGAAAATACATTTCAGTTGTTTCAAACTTAGGAGCCGATCAATTGACCTGGCACGTACAGCAGTTATTAACGGTGTTACAAAACAAAATAACGTACATAATATTTATTTATTTTTTCAGTGGAACTGCACGCAATCTTTGTATATTTTTTTAGAAATTGAAAATACTCGCTATTCAATAAATTCTATATTCTAAGATGGTTCAGCTCCGATATTCGCGTTCGATTAGTAATTTTTTTCGCGCCATTCAAACAAACCTACACTTTTCTTATTTAGTGCGATAATATATGTACTCGGTATGGGATTTAGTATTTGGGGTCAATATTCCTATTCCCCCTCGGACCGTTCGATTGAATTCGAAGTGTGCGCCGTTCGAGCTTGCCTGCGGCAGACGTGAACCCAACACGATCGTCTGCGTCCTCGCCAGGTCAGCCCGCAAGCTGCCGGTGCACACTCTTGGCCGCACAAGTCACGTGCACACGCAGCGGCGGCTGATGTACGGCCCTTTGTTCTGTGCGCTGTAGTGAATCTGTGCGTCGCGAACGAGGAGAATTGACCCACGTGACGTCCATATTCCGGGGAGAGGTCACGCCGTCTCATCGTCGTACCAAGCAGCGCCGATGTGTGTAGCTGTCCTTCCCGGCTATTGCGCTTCCAGCTGTTGTTGTTTATTAGGCGCCAAGTATGGGAAACTTTGGCCACTGAAAAGCCGGCTGTCACGAAATCTCAGCAAAAAATAGAAAGAGCAACAGAAGGCACAGAAAATAAGAGAAATGAAGGGGAAAATTATCGGAAAAAAAGTGTATAGGTTGGGAAAAAACTGAGATAAGGAAAAAGAGAAAGAAAAAGGAAATAATTGTGTGCATGCAAATGGAACAGGAAACACGACCCGTGTTGAATGCGTAAACGTAAGTACAGGTGCTCTGCTTTTGAGTTCAGAGGCTCGCTAGCTAGCTAGCTAGCTAGCTAGCTAGCTCACTCACTCACTCACTCACTCACTCACTCACTCACTCACTCACTCACTCACTCACTCACTCACTCACTCACTCACTCACTCACTCACTCACTCACTCACTCACTCACTCACTCACTCACAAAGCCACACTTGTAATGGCACAAAAGGAACAACGGGCCCCAGCCTACAAGAATGAAGAAACGTGCAGTATAATTACGTAAGGATTCCATTCGATTCACATATGCACGCTTCCTGGACTAGATCATGAAATCACCAGGTGATGCAGATAGATCGTTATTCGCTGTTCCACCATGGTACAACATCGCGTCGTCTGCACGTCGCCGTTCGATTTCCTCCCAGCTAAGCTCGCGCAGCCTGCGTGTACACAGCATTCCCTAAACTTGCGCGAGGGGCATTGGCAGGGCTGGAGCAGCAGGTGTTGGGCTGGTTACAATAGTACACGAACTTCAAGACATAGCGAATGAACCTTGTCACAGAGCGGTGCATGCATCTGGCGGAACCAGTGAACACGCGTTCACGGTGCTGTCGTCGACGACGATTTCTTTCTTTTTTTTTCCTTCTTTTTTTTTAAGCCACGCTCTCGTTGCCTACCTCCCCTGGTTTGGCAAATACTTCCTGTTTGTCTTGCCGAGTAACGTGGCTAGATCCCGGAGGTGTTGTACTAGTAAACGGGACCGGTCTTTCTTGAGCAACACAGCATTCTCCATCTTAGAGAAACACGGTATTCTTCTACCTCTCCAATTTGGCTTCGGGAAATGTTTTTTTTTTTTTCTGCTAGCGCCGCAATGTCAACGTTCGTGTATTTTATGCGGGAATCGGATTATTGGTAGCAGTAATGGTAGCAATACTGAATTATTGGTAGCAGTAATTTTCGTAGATTTTACAAAAACACTTTATTCATTTCATCGCGAACTTATCCCGTTATTTGGCACCAATGGAAGGCCTTAACATTATTTCAGAGTTATTTAAAAGACCGCCTCGAACTGTTTACGTTAGTGAAGCACAGTCTGATATCGAAAATATAAATTATAAACTAAACAAAAATAAGCCGGAATGGCAGTAAACAGTTTATCCTCTGGCGAATTCCCACTTCGGTGTATTATTCCCTCCCATTCCTGGCGGGTGTTTTTAGGATCTATAAGTAAGCTATAATTTCACCACAGTTGAGCAAAGGGAGGGGGGGCAGTGAGGGATATTCGATTTGTAGACCCTTTGTTCACAACAGGTGCGTCGCATGATCTTTTTCTGTTTGGCGGTTGGTAGTTACAATGGATGTCCGGCTTTTCTTTTTTTCTTGCAGGAAAAAAAAATCACCGACGATTACGATACTCCCTCACGCGAAATTTCATGTTTCATTTTGCGATATGTTGGCTAGCGCGGACAATCTGTCTAGTGCGGCAAGTTGCATATGGAGTGAGGTGTGGCGCGACTGCCTCGCTAATCGGGAGATCGGGAGAGGCAGCGCGTGGGAGATGCGTGCGCGCTGCTGTCTGCAACAGCCGCCGCAAACAGATGTCCGCTCATGCAGCACTTTGTTTCCATATATGGTATCGATGGCGTAATCGGTGAAGTACCACGTACCAGTACTCACGTACGGGACAGAAACCTGGAGTCTTACGAAAAGGGTTCTACTTAAATTGAGGACGACGCAACGAGCTATGGAAAGAAGAATGATAGGTGTAACGTTAAGGGATAGGAAAAGAGCAGATTGGGTGAGGGAACAAACGCGAGTTAATGACATTTTAGTTGAAATCAAGAAAAAGAAATGGGAGGGGGGGGCGGTATGGGCAGGATACGTAATGAGGAGGGAAGATAACCGATGGTCATTAAGAGTTACAGAATGGATTCCAGGGGAAGGGAAGCGTAGCAAAGGGCGGCAGAAAGTTAGATGGGCGGATGAGATTAAGAAGTTTGCAGGGACGACATGGCCACAATTAGTACATGACTAGGGTAGTTGGAGAAGTATGGGAGAAGCCTTTGCCCTGCAGTGGGCGTAACCAGGCTGCTGCTGATGATGATGATGAATCGGTGAACAGACGACACGCGCTACTCTGGCGCCATCTCGTAGCCATCGTCTCCGCAGAGCCCGTCTTGCGCAGCACTGCGCTTTTCTTCTCACGCTTTCGCCATACCCTCCCCCTCCGCTTCCCTCCTCGCGCTCTTTTCGCTGTCGCCGTCTTTAATCGGTCGCTGCGCTCCGCGTTAGCTGTAATCCTTCGCTGTGCTCGTACGCTTGGTTACGCTGAGGACGCCGACGCCGTAACGTGGCATTTCGTCGCTTTGGATGAAGAATAAGAAACTTTATTAAAGAATGGTCCGGCTGTTTTTGTCGTGGAGATTTTTATTTCTGCAGAGTGCCAGGTCGAATTTCTAACGTACGCACAAGAGTGAGAAGGCTCCGTCAAACGTTGCAAAACTAGTCAATGAGAGCAGATAGGCCGTAACATACGTAAACATTCGAGAAATGAGAAATGCAGATGTTTGAAGGATATCAAATGCACAGCACACTTAATTTCTTTTACTTTATTGCCTTTATTGCACCGCACAACAAACCAATGCACCGAGACATCATCAGCGAATTCTATATTGCATTACAAGTAATCAATCGACACGTGTGCTGGCGCACCGTCAGTCGCACTAAATGAGAAAGAAACCGAACTTTTGGAAACAGAAATTGATAAGCACATGACTTTATATACAGGGTAAGTTATTTTTAAGTTTTGTGGAATTTTCAAAAATCGCATATTTTTGTCCTCAAGATAAGTTTTTCGAAGGGGCGAACATTACTAGCTCAAGAAATCGAAGCACATATTCAACTAATTCACAAAAACTATCTAATCAACTTTCTTAATTAATTACTTCACGGTACATATTGCGATGTACGAACTCTGTAGCCGGTGAGCGTTTGCAAGACGTATCCACTTGAAATGAACTTCCAGGATGACACCAGTTTTGAGTTATTTCGCAAAGTGTGGGACGAAATACATGGACGTTCCACTTGCTTTTGTGCTTCAGTGCATGACAGAGCGTTTTGTTGAAAAAGTAAGTGGAATTGCATTTTTACGGCAAGTTTGGTGCGCGCTCTGCCAAAAGCAGCATGTGCATGCATAACTTGTGGTTTTGCAGAAAACATCCGCGGCGCATATCTCCAAACTGGCGTCCTTCTGGAAATTCATTCCAAGTGGATACGCCTTGCAAACTGACCGGCTGCAATTCGTAAATTGCAATATGTGCCGCGAAGTAATTAAGTCAGAAGATAATTAGTGAATGTTTGTTAATTCTGTGATTATGTGTTTTGATTCTGTATGCAAGTAACGCCCGCCTCTCTGAATAATGCAGCTCAAGGAATATAATTATGCCATCTGCAACCGGCTACCTTTAAACGTTCCATAAAACTTAAAAATTATCACCCCGTATGCAGGGTGTCGCAGATAACTTTAGCCAGAGTTTAAAAATGTGCAAATACCACGTAGCTGGACAGAACCAAAGTAGTGTTGTTTGCCATCGCTCGGAGATACTCAAATCATTTTTCCTTCCGCCTACTTGCATAATTAGTCTTAATTAATCAATCAACTTCTCAAATATTATAATTTGATGAAAAGTGTGAATGAGAAAATTGTACAGCAACATTAAAAACTACCGATACAGCTTTCTGTAGCTCAATTCGCGCTACATAAACGTGTTTTTCCGAGCGTGAAAGGAGCCCGTGAATACCCTCGAAGTGCCTCGAGTTGCCGGTCGCGCGGCAATTTCGCGTGCATTCGCGGGCCTCTTTCACGCTTTCACGTGAAGGCCTAGTGGACGAACCAGGTAGGCAACTTGGGGCACTGGGTCGGCCTAAGATGCTTGATAGATAGATAGATAGATAGATAGATAGATAGATAGATAGATAGATAGATAGATAGATAGATAGATAGATAGATAGATAGATAGATAGATAGATAGATAGATAGATAGATAGATAGATAGAAACAGCTCTGCAAACAGCACAGGCTCATTTAATAAATCAGATATGGCAAAGAACGCGAAGAGGCCAAATAAAAATGTCATGGGAACACTAAGTGTGGGGTAGACACATGAACAAGCCCGTTTCTCTGCTGCCGAAGGTAAGCGACGAAATGCTGCCTCAGATCCCCATTACTTTGACAGATCGCGGCAAAAATAAAACAAAGCCGGGCTCGAGTTGCGCCCTCACGCGACGAGTATTGGGCCCGCGACGACGACCGAGCAAAGCGGGGCGCTTGGCGCGGTCATCGGGTCACAGCGGCTGGGCCCGGGATTCTCCCGATGGGGAAAGAGGAGGAGGGAAAGCGAGAGGGGGGGGCCGGGACTTTCCCCACCGATGCAAAAGGGGAAGGCGACACGGAGAGGAGGTTGTTTCCTCCTCGCGCGGGTTTTCCCGGGCAGTGCTCCTCCCGACTACTGGGGCCGCGCGCCGCGCGCGTTTCGTATGACCACGTGACCGGCTGCCGACGCTGGGCGGACGCATACCGGTTCTGTTACTGATGGGTTGTCATCAGCAACAACCACTTTTCAAGGTGCACTAAAGAGAAACGTTGACAGTGCTAAGCGCGAAGGATCATAAAACTGATAGGGTCTATATTTACTAGCAAAAAACAGAGCAACGCCAACAGGCAACAAAGCGAAGGAAAGCATAGGAAAAAAAATTAAGTTTCCTTTCAAATGTAAAGTTAATTGCGAAATGGGTGGTCAATGTCGAAGAGCTTCGCATTGCTAATTGAACAAATAGGGAATTAGATTGGAAGAAACAACTGGTGGCCGAACCCACAACTTTCGCATGACGAAACACTGCGCATTAACTTCATATGGTTTGTTACTGAATCTATTGAACTTCATTGTATGGCTACTAGAGGATTATTCTGATTCAGCTGGATTTCTTCGGTCGATGGGCTTGAAGCGAGGTTAACAGCCAAACTGCAGAAAGAAGATAGAAGGTAGACACGATACGGGTGACGCGGTACTAATTAACCCCCTGCTGCATGAAGCAAAATGGCGCACCCAAACTGTGTATACTACTGTTCTAACGTCGCGTATCCAAAGATAAAAATATAAATATTCTGTTTCTTGCTGTCAACAGCTTATTTCACAAAATACAAGATGTCCACTACGCTGGACATTCGAGCTGCGAACGCTCCAATGGCTGCAAACATTCATTTTGCTCCGGAAAGGTGAGGTTCGTGCCTCTGCGCAGCAATCTTTCGAGATCGGCGCTGGCTTTGCGGTGTGCTGTTCCTGCACGTATCGCTCTCACTGCCTCCGTCCTACAGTCAGGGAGGCTATCGTTAGAGATATTGCTCCGTTTGTCCTGACGAAGACAGGTTCGAGGTATTCGCAAACACGCAAAATTTAATTATCAAGTTTTACGTGCCAAAATTTATTTTTGCGCTTAAGTGCATAAAATAGAAGTTTTGTTAAACGAGGAAGTCGAACCAGTGTGTGTGTGTGTGTGTGTGTGTGTGCAAGTATAAAAAACTAATCACCATAACTTTTCCCCATGATCGCATGTAGCGAAATTTTCTTAATTTTCTTTCTTATGTTCCTTTGCCCAATAATAAAAAAAAGACCAAGTCACGCTTCGCACCTGCGAGCAGCGCCTAAGGAGCAGTCCAACCCACGACACTGTAGGCTGTCGGGTCCCGGCCCCGCCGTGTTGAAAGTGGTGTTTCCCAAACTCCTCGGGACGCGACAGGGGAAACCGGGAAGCAGCGAGGAGGAGGCAAATGGAGAGGGGGGAATCCCCGGGACTCCCAGGAGTCGAGAGGGAACCAGGCACGCGCGGGTTTCGCCTCGGAGCTGGGAGAGCGTGCCAAACGGCGGAGTCGCTCCGCTCTCAATATTTTCCTTCCTCCTCCTCCTCTTCTCCCGAGGTTCCGCGTGTTACGCTACGCGGCGAGAGCTGACAATGTGCAGCGAGTGGCGACGCTGACGCGGCGGCGGACCGGTGGGAAGCGCTGTGGCCTCGAGAAACGCTGTCGAGATCGAGGTCCCGGTGTTGGCGCCCGAGTCCAGGCTGCCGGCCGCGGTGGCGTTGTCCTTGAAGCTGTTGACTTTGGTTGCACGCGTGACTTAATGTGACACACACGCATCGCCGTGTCTTTGCGCATCTGTGTACAAAGTCATCTGCTCGCAGTGGCTCCTTCACCGCTAGCTAAACGTTGCGTTATCCTGCAAGTCACTAACCGCTGCATACAAGTGGCACTATTCCGCGTCGACTAGAGTTTGCGCTTCAGCAGAAGGTACATACACGTACGCTAGGAATCAAACACGCTTTGCACGAATCGTATCTCTGTGCGTAGCATTAATTGCGACAAGTGCGTTGGATGTGCCATGAATTTTCTATAAAATCATTTTTAACACGCTTTGGGGGGAACCCTTTCTATAGGAAAAAAGAAAATAAATGTAGCCAAAATGAGACTGCAACGACGGGGACTTGTTTGCATCGCATAATTCACATCGCGTTTCTATTTCTTTCTTTCTTTCTTTCTTTCTTTCTTTCTTTCTTTCTTTCTTTCTTTCTTTCTTTCTTTCTTTCTTTCTTTCTTTCTTTCGTTCTTTCTTTCCTTCTTTCTTTCTTTCTTTCTTTCTTTCACAATTTACCCAGACGGAACGCGACACCTCGTAAATATTCACACAAATATTTTCTTTTTGCTAAAAAGACAGGCACGAGCATCGAAGTTATCTGCCTCGAGGGTCTTTATGATTTTCGCTATAGCCAAGTGGGCGCGAGTGCGTGTTTGCACGGGCGGGCGGTGTTACATCTTGCAATGCGTCTTTGTGCAATGCGTCCGGAGCCGGCGCATCTGGTGACCAATCTGTGTTATTTGTTACCTTCGCAGTGCGCAGTGGTGTGCGGCCGTGTCCACGCAGCTTACGCAGACCAGGGTTCGCATCCGTTCCAAAGCTGAAGCGCGATGTTCGCTTAGAACGGGAGATCAACTTTGCGCCGGGATGCGGTGGAAATGTAACGCACGTGCACATGCACGTGGACACGCTCGGAGGCGACAAAATACGGAACAGCCACGTAGAGTGAAGGAGGAATACATGAAGGAGTAAGAAGATCGCATTTGCAAAGGGGGAACTTCTAATTTGTCCACATTTTTTTCTAATAAAGGAAGTAAAGGACCGAAAGAAGTGAGAGGGAAACAATTCAAGCAAAAAAGAAAGCATCATATTTTAACCCTCCACTTGATATTTTCGCTTAAAAGGTCTCTCCTCTCTGATGCCATGTATACTCGTATACCCACGAATATTGGTTCGAAAAGCAGAAGTATACGCGGTGCGCCATTATGAAAGTCAACACTAGGTATATCATCATCAGCAGCAGCAGCAGCCTGGCTACGCCCACTGCAGGGCAAAGGCCTCTCCCATACTTCTCCAACTATACCCCGGTCATGTGCTAATTGTGGCCATGTTGTCCTTGCAAACTTCTCAATCTCATCCACGCACCCAACTTTCTGCCGCCCCCTGCTACGCTTCCCTTACCTTGGAATCCAGTCCGTAACCCTTAATGACCATCGTTTATCTTCCCTCCTCATTACGTGTCCTGTCCAAGCCCATTTCTTTTTCTTTATGTCAACTAAGATGTCATTAACTCACCTTTGTTCCCTCACCCAGTCTGCTCTTTTTTTTATCCGTTAACGTTACACCTATCATTCTTCTTTCCATAGCTCGTTGCGTCGACACAACGAACACCAGGCTACACGTCTTAACATATCACATGCTACATCTCAAATGCCGTTCAGCACCCGCAGCCTATATAGCGCTGAAAATCTAAAAATAAAAAGTGCCGCGAGCCAGATTTTTTCATGGCGCGCGACAACTCTGTCGCGGATAGCCGAAAGTGAGGCTCGAACTTGCATTTCTGCAAGAACAGTAATCCGAGTGCACATCACACGTTCCATGTCGCCCCACTGAGCAGCGTGAAACGTCAATCGTCGCTCATTACTCGAGAACAGAAGGCTTCCTGGAAATTTGGTACGGAGCAGGTACACCCGCCTGCAAGGGTATCCCCCATAAACTTTAGACCAGTTTCACGTGAGCCATATATTGACGATATCAGACTTGTACGTATGATATGCTCTAAGATGCACTTTGCAAAACTGTGACTTGTGTTATTGGTGCACAGTTGCGGATTTCGTGATTCCATTTTATTTAACTTACTCATTTTCAGCCTCTTTTGTAATACATTCAAGATCATAAGTCCCCATTCTGCTTCTTAGAATTTAACACTCCCTCTCAAACTCAACAAATGTAATTCAACTCGGTGCACAGTTAACGTTCGTCTGATAGAAATATTTCTGCGGTTTTCGTGCATTTGAAATCGGAGTTGGCTTCCGAGTCAAAGCTTCCTCTTGACGATACGCCGCTGGATTAATTTCCACCACCTGATGTATTTGATTTTCTTTTTAACATGCACAAATGTAAGCACACGAGCGTTTCTGCATTTCGGCCCAATCAAAATGCGGCCGCCGCGGTTGGCATCGAACCCGGGACCTCGCAGCACGACGCTGCAGCCACTAAGCTGAGGGATTATTTAAGTGATTGCGAAGGGGAAATGTGTATTGTAACTTGTCGCGTTCAATGTCACTTTAACCTCTCTCACAATGTCAGCATATGAAAGTAACCTCAGGCACTTTCAGATATTGAGCACTTCGAAGTGCCCGCAGGCGTTTTTCAAATGGTCTTTATGGCCGTTTTTCGCCTGTCAAATTGGCCACGTTTGTAGTTAGAAATTAGGAGTTCATTAGACCTAAAGCGGAGGTGAAGGTTATTGCAGAGAATCATCTACTGCGGCAAAGGACCACCGAATTCTTAACCGGCTCTTCCAATCCCCATGAAGAAAGACTGGATATTATTTACAGTATGTACAGTAATTTACAGTAATTAACAAAGACAAGGCTAAAGCAGACTGAAAGTCACTGAAGCGTCGTCTTCTTCAGCCCCAAGCTCGTGCTCATCTGCCTCAACGTTGTGCAGGGCAGTGTAACATAATTCTGTCCGTTTACACACACACACACACACACACACACACACACACACACACACATATATATATATATTGTACTGTAAAATAGGGAGCAGTGGGGCTGTGGCTAAGAGAGAGACAACGACGACGAGAAAGAACAACCTTGTTTCGGTGCTTCTACAGATTTAAACGTTCTATCGTCTCAAATTTCTCCAGCTGTAATTTTACTGCAAGAAACCTGGTTATCCCCTGAAAAACAATTTTCTCTGCGCAATTTTAGGTCCTTTCGCCTAGATCGCCCATCTAGAGGTGGGGGACTGTTAATTATGGTCTCAAGCAAGTTTTGCCACAGGGCAAATATATCATTCCAGCTGATGTCTCCAGAATGTGAAATTCTAGCAGTAGAAATTACTCTCCCTGGCAGTAGGCCTTTTTCATTGGTCAATATATACTTTCCCTCGGGTGTGCAGGATACACACCCACTAGACTCGGTTATGGCGAAATGCGGTAAAGATATAATTTTGGCAGGTGACTTCAACTCTCATCATGCATCATGGGGATCCAGGACAGACTCGTGCGGAAAGCGTCTATGGGACTGGGCAATCACAAATCGCTTTTCGTGTCAAAATTCGGGATCAGTTACGTTTCTTCGCGGACAGTTCATATCTGTGTTGGATCTTACTTTCTCAGGTCCAGGTATTCCCACATCCGCATGGGAAACGGTGAATGTCGGGACGACAAGCGATCATTTGCCTGTTGTGTTTGAAGTGGTAGTTCCGCAGTCCACCGTGCAGGCTCGAATCCACTCTTTTGTGGATTACCGTATATGCTGGCCTCGCGGATCGCACTTGACGGGATCAAAGCGTCCACTGTCCAGCTAGATAACGGGTCGAACGCAGTTGAACATTTAAAACAAACTTTAATTACACTGAGAAGGTCAAAAAAGCAAGTTAAAAATACACAAAACGTTCAGTTTTAGCCCCGTAAAAAAGTGGTCCGGTCTCTAGGGCTGGTGGGGCGAGTCTGCCCGTCCCGCGCTTTTCCAACTGTGGTTTCCATCCCCGTCGACGCCCCCGGGCACGGGAAACAGCCGACCACCCCGAAGCGTCGTCACTGGGTTTCTTTCAGGAACCGAACGGAGGGAGCGGGGTCCTTTCTCTCGCGCACAGCTTGGAGTCCGCGGGGGGCCAGTGAAAGAGAAAGCCATAAAAGTAAGGGAGGCCCGCTTCCCTCTTGAAAGAAAAGTCTGGCCGTACATTCGCGACGCGCACAGAACACTCCCCGTCTGGTGTCTTCCGTTGTTAAGACGCCACCACTATATCACGGTCACAGCAAACGCACAACTTCTGTTGTTGGCCGGAAGAATGTTTTCACAACCCCGTCTTTGGCTGTTTTCAGCTCGACCTTGCGCACCCTTCCATCTGCGCTGGGCAGGCTTCGTGTAATCACTCCGACGGGCCAGTCGTTGCGGGTTGCTTCTTTATCCCTGAGTAGAACGACGTCGCCTTCTTTGAGGTCGGGTTTTGTTGCTTGCCATTTTCGGCGTTGTTGCAAAGTAGTGACATACGTTGTGCGCCAGCGCTTCCAGAACTCGTCAGCCAGGTTTTGCACGAGACGCCAATGCCGTTTGTAGAGGTTGCTTGTATCTAACTGCCCAGTTGTTACAGATGCGCTTCCGTGTTTTTGGGTTAAGAGTGTCGCCGGAGTTAGGATTGTGGGATCTTCGGGGTCAGACGAAGTAGGAGTTATGGGCCTGGCATTAATGATGGCCGCAACTTCTGCCAAAAAGGTTGCAAGAATGTCATGCGTGAGTCGTTGATGACGTGACTGCATGAGCATTGAGTCAAGAATGCGACGTGCAATGCCTATCATCCGCTCCCACGCACCGCCCATATGGGACGCGTGCGGTGGATTGAATATCCATTTGCAGCCGTTTCCGCTGAGGAACTTGCCCATTTGTGAGCGATGAATGCCCTCAGCGCTGATTCCAAGTTCTCTGCAAGCTCCGATAAAATTGGTCCCGCAGTCAGAGCGTATTAGCTTGACGGGCCCTCGCACTGCTAGGAACCTTCGGAAGGCATTAATGAAACTCGACGTATCCATTGATTCGATCAGCTCAATGTGCACTGCGCGAATGCTTAAGCAGGTGAACATGACTGCCCAGCGCTTGCTGTTTGCAACACCACCTCTCGTTCGGCGAGAGACAATCATCCAGGGACCGAAAACATCGATTCCAACATTCGTGAAAGGAGGATCTGTGCTGATTCGGTCTGCCGGAAGGTCAGCCATCTTCTGGTCGTGAAAACGCCCTCGCAGCTTCTTGCATGAAATGCATGCTTGCAGCACGGATGAGATGCACCTTTTACCTCCGACGATCCAATACCCAGCAGCTCGTACGGCTCCTTCTGTGAAGTGTCGGCCCTGGTGTTGCACGCATTCATGGTGGTGGCGCACGAGAAGCTTCGCCACATGGTGCCGACCCGGCAATAAGAGAGGGTGTTTCTCATCGTCTGGAAGGTCGCTTCTGTTCAAGCGGCCGCCGACGCGGATCAAGCCGTTGGCGTCTAAGAATGGGTCAAGCCTTCGAAGCGAGCTTGTCTTGTGAACCTGCTCTCCTCTCTGGATACAGCATATCTCTTCATTAAATGCGTCCTGCTGTACTGCGCGAATGATGACGAGCCTGGCTTTGGAGAGCGCCTCAACGGGAGCTACCTCTCCTTGTGATGCGTTCTTTGCGCGATGGGCAACCTGGATCAGACTTGCTACAGCACGAGTGAGAGATTTCCAGTTCGAGAGTCTATGAAAGCGTTCAGCTCCGAGTCGCTGTCGTCTGTTCACCTCCGTCGCCAGAGTGCAGACTTCAGGGCGTATTTCTTTGTCTTCATCAGGATTTAAGAGGATGAAGCTCGACGACCGTGCTTCCTCTTCTCGTCGTGAGAGAAAATCAGGTCCGGACAACCAGTTCGTGCTTTTAAGCTGTGCTGCTGGAATCGTGCTAGTGGCGTGGTCTGCTGGATTTTCGTCTGTGTGAACGTATTTCCATTGTTCAGGTTGCGTGCTGCTACGTATCCGCTGCACCCTGTTGGCCACATACACGTAGAACCTTCTTGTTTCGTTGTATATGTAACCCAAGACCACTTTGCTATCCGTGTAGAACGTGACCGAGTTCGGCTGGAAGTCCAATTCTCGTAGTATAGAATCGGTCATCTCTACAGCAAGCACTGCTGCACACAACTCAAGCCTGGGGATGGTGTGTTCTGGTTGTGGAGCAAGCTTGGCCTTTCCCATCACAAATCCGACGTGTCTATTTCCTTGCTTGTCAGTCACGCGTAGGTATGCCACAGCTGCGACGGCCCTTGTGGACGCGTCTGAAAATACATGAATGTCCCTGCTTTCGGCTTCAAGCGTCGAGACTGGCGCATACGTTCTTCGCACGTGAAGGTGCTGTAGTGTCTGAAGAGAGTTCTTCCACTCGTCCCATCTCTGCTTTTTCTCGTCCGAAAGCGGTGTGTCCCAGTCATAACCCTTCGTCACGAGGTCACGGAGAAGGTACTTGCCTTGAACCGCTATTGGAGCCACAAACCCGAGTGGATCGTAAAGGCTGTTGACGGTCGACAGCACTCCTCGCCGCGTATATGGCCTGTCCTGACGAGGAGCCCTGAAGACGAAGCTGTCGTCGCGTATGTCCCACAGTAGACCGAGACTTCTTTGCGTAAGCGACGCGTCTGTGCCGAAGTCGAGGTTCTTCAGTCCCTGGGCGTGGTCCTCTCGAGGAAATGCATTCAGCACATTCTGCCTATTCGAAGCTATCTTGTGCAGCCTTATGTTAGCTGTTGCAAGCATTTTCTGCGTTCTTTGCAGCAGACTAATGGCATCTTCTTCGCTCGGAAGAGACTTAAGCCCATCATCGACGTAGAAATCTCTTTCAACGAACTTCCTGGCATCTTCACCAAATCGTGGGGCGGCTTGTTGGGCAGTCCGTCGAAGGCCATACGTTGAAACAGCTGGCGATGGGCTGTTGCCGAAAACGTGAACCTTCATTCGGCACTCTATGATTTCTCTGGAGATATCGTTGCCCTTAAACCAGAGGAACCTCAGGTAGTTCTGATGGTCCTCGCGAACCATGAAACTGTAGAACATTTGCTGGACGTCCGCTGTAACCGCAACTGGTTCTTGCCGGAAGCGTATCAAAATCCCCACAAGGTTATTCGTCAGGTCAGGGCCGGTCAGGAGAACGTTGTTCAGAGATACCCCTTCATACTGAGCGCTGGAGTCAAACACGACTCGGATTTGATCAGGCTTCTGGGGGTGGTGAACGCCGAATATGGGCAGATACCAACATTCTTCGTCCACGTGAAGTGGTGGAGCTTCCTCCGCATGACCCTTGATGAAGAGCTCGTTCATGAAGTTCACGAAACGTTCCCTTGTGTCAGGATTTTTTCGCAGGGTACGCCGTAGCGAGAGCAGACGAGACAGAGCTTGTTCTCTGTTGTTCGGAAGCCGACTTCTCGGTGTGCGAAAGGGGAGAGGGGCGACCCAATTGTTTAATTTGTCTTGGGCGAATTCACTATTCATTATCTTGAGGAATGTCTTGTCTTCCATGGAGAGAGCACGCTGGTTGTCAAATTGTGTTGTCTCGAAAAGATTCGGGGCCAGGTTGTCATTCAATGTTGCTGCCAATCGTAAATCTTTTGAGACCTTATCCGCAGAGTAGAGAATCGGCGCCTCCCTAACAAAGAAATGTCTTGGGCATGGCTCAAAAGGAGATGGTCGCCCACTGTCCAGCACATGGGTCTTGAACACGTTGACGCTGCCCGTTTTCCGCGTTCGACCAACGCAAACGTCACCGACAATGACCCATCCGAGGTCGAGCTTCTGAGCATACGGCGCGTCGTGGGGTCCGTTGATTGTCTGACGAACCTTGTGAGCTCTTAAGATGTCCCGGCCAAGAAGGAGCAGTATTCCAGCCTCCTCAAGAGGCGGAATGTGATTTGCTACTGACTTCAAGTGCGGGTAGTGCCTTGCAGCGTCAGGTGTCGGAATTTCCTCTCTGTTTTCTGGAATTGCCTTGCACTCGAGGAGAGGTGGAAGAGGAAACTTGACTTCGCCTGACATGCTCTGCACGAAAAAACCATGAGCGACTCTTCCAACCACTTCAGTACTGCCGGAGCAAGTGCGGAGCGTGTATTGCGTAGGCGTCCCCTTCACTCCGAAATCGTTGAGGAGTTCTGGCCTAACCAACGAGCGATTACTCTGGTCGTCAAGAATCGCGTACGCTCTAACTGTCTTCTCAGGCTGAGTCTCATGGGTGACCTCTACGAGGCAGATTTGGGCACACGACCTTGTGCTGTTGTCAGCGTTTGCCACTTCAGTACGCCTAGATGTGACTCTTCTTTCTGAGTCATCTGTCGTACTGTCATCAGACCCACTAGCCCTTGACGGCTCTGAGGTTGGCGGTGCTGGGTGAAGCGCTGTGGCGTGGTCGGCGCTGTCGCATAAGAGGCATCTCACAACTGCGTGACATTGCCACTGCATGTGGTTCTTGGATGAGCAGCATCGTAGGCAGATCCCTTGCTTCTTTATGAAGGATTGCCGCTCTTCCAAGGTTTTCTCACGGAAGGCGCGACACCTTTCCAAAGGGTGAGGTTTCTTGTGATATGGACACCACCTTTTCAAGTCCTTCGATTCCGGTTGCTGTTCGTTAGCAGTGGCATCTCGATTAATTTTGGCAGAAGCAGGATCCACTTCTGTTTTTCTCGCTGACACAGATGATCTTTGCCGCGTGGTCTTGGTACCATTGTCTTCCTTCCTTTGATTGAATTCAGACGAGGCATTTTGTGGATGCAAGATGAAACTCGGGTCGTTCCTCATGCTGGCCTGATCTCTAACAAATTTGCTAAAGAAAGAAAAGGGTGGAAATGCAGTGTGGTGATCTTTCTTGTATTTCGACCCCGCCGACATCCAATTTTCTTGAAGTCCAGATGGCAACTTCGAAACAATTTTGTTGACCCCTCTTGCGGTATCCAAATAGCCAAGACCAGCGAGATACGGGTCAGTTTTCGCAGCCTCGAGTTCTAGCAGGAGGTCGCCAAGTTCCCGGAGTCTGGTATTTTCCCGGTAAGCTATCTTCGGGAAGTCTTCCAGCCGCTTCAGTAGTGCATCCTCAATTGCCTCAGGGCGCCCGAAGACGTCGTCGAGCCGTTTCCACACAACGTTCAAGCCCGTTGAAAAGTCATCCACGTGCACCGATTTCAACCTCCGAGCCTGATTTGACGATTCAGGGCCAAGCCATTTGATGAGAAGGTCTAGCTCTTCTTGGGCAGAAAGACCTAGATCTCTGACGACACCTTTGAACGATGATTTCCAAGCGCGAAAGTTCTCAGGTCGATCATCAAACTTGGTAAGACCGCTTGAAACAAGGTCTTTGCGGCACAGGAATTTGAGGACATCGGCTAGCTCTGAGCTTGAACTGTTGTGTGTCGGGGCATTCACAAGCGGCTGCGGATCAACTCGTAAGTCCATAGGAGGACTCGTAGCTCCAGCATGCTTAAAACTTGGGTTGTTAGGGGCAGCATGGTAGTCAGGTGGACGTTCATCAGCTCGCAGACACATCGAATTATTCGCAGCTGTGTTGGCCCTCGGTGACGTGCGAGCATTGTTTACGTCGTCGCTTGAGTTGGTAACGGCCTCCTCAGTAAACACGAGCGCAGAGTTGCGTAGGGCTTGCTGCTCATCGATATAACTCCTAGTCTGCAGCGTTCGGTCCACAGGAGGGAGCGTGCGCATGCGCTCCCCGCCATCCTGCTCCACGGCTGCCTCGAGCGCATTCGCCTGGGCGTTTGCAGCTGCCGCTTCTTTTTCATGCTGCAAAATATCCAATTCAGCCTCTATCCTTGCCTTCTCAATACGGATCGCGGCCTCTCTGCGACCAAACACTGCTCTGGCCCGGACGGCTTCAGCTTGTGCGCGTGCTTGTACGGCGGCTAGGCTGATTGTTGACGAGCCCGATCGTCGTGACCTCGAAGAAACGCTTGAGTGGGCCGATAGAGAGTGGTGCGACATTACCTCTTGTAAGCGGTCGCGTTCTCGTTCTGTAGCCTCACGTAATTTGTCGCTTACAGTCACATAACGATCTGCGTCGATTGCTTTTTGAAGTTCTAATTCCTGCTGGGCTTCAGATCTGCTTGTTTTGGCGAGGAAGGTAGCGTACCTGGCGGCGACGTGCTCGTAGCGCTCATAGCTTGCGCGAAGCTGCGTTGCGGCGTTGTTAACGTCTTCCTCTTTTGCACATGACACTTTGAAAATAGCTGTCTCCACGTTCTTCCAGGCAGCGTCCATTCTCCGGCACTGCTCTTCGCGGCTCGTTTCATACGTTTCTTTGGCTTTCATGGAAAACGTAGTTGCTCTTTGTGGTCGAATATTTGCCGTGGAAGCTTCATGCTCAGCTGTCATAATTTGAGACGTTTCAGGCGTCAGCTTGTCCTGATCCATTTTGGCGTGCGTGCTTCACGACGTATCTCACTCAAAGCGGACGTATGCCGTGAAGCCTGCTAAGCTGCGCGATGAAATTTGAAACGAGCCCACCTTGTCGTTGCCCTGTGTGCCGTCAGCTGCTCAACTTGTAGGCGATGCCGTGTCCTTGCAGTAGGCGGATGTCATGGTCCAACCGGAGGTCTTGCCGTGCGACGTATTCCACTGCAGCGGATGTTGAGTTGGCGGCCGATGGCAGTCGACTTCACTTTTTTACTATGCTGGCCTCGCGGATCGCACTTGACGGGATCAAAGCGTCCACTGTCCAGCTAGATAACGGGTCGAACGCAGTTGAACATTTAAAACAAACTTTAATTACACTGAGAAGGTCAAAAAAGCAAGTTAAAAATACACAAAACGTTCAGTTTTAGCCCCGTAAAAAAGTGGTCCGGTCTCTAGGGCTGGTGGGGCGAGTCTGCCCGTCCCGCGCTTTTCCAACTGTGGTTTCCATCCCCGTCGACGCCCCCGGGCACGGGAAACAGCCGACCACCCCGAAGCGTCGTCACTGGGTTTCTTTCAGGAACCGAACGGAGGGAGCGGGGTCCTTTCTCTCGCGCACAGCTTGGAGTCCGCGGGGGGCCAGTGAAAGAGAAAGCCATAAAAGTAAGGGAGGCCCGCTTCCCTCTTGAAAGAAAAGTCTGGCCGTACATTCGCGACGCGCACAGAACACCGTACATTTAAAAATTGCTTGCGGACTACTTTCAAATCAATGGAAAATTCTCCATTGAAAGCCGAGGATATTTGCTCCATCATTGATACTTCGCGCAAACGATCAGAGTTCCAGTTAAAGGCATGTAAAAACACTGCTTCTACAAATTGGTGGAATGACGATTGCTCGCGGGACTACAAGCGACGCAAGGCTGCATGGAAACAACTCATGCATAACCAATCTCCGAAAAACTGGAAAAACTATAAATTTATTGCTGGAACATTTAAAAGAACGGTAGATAAGGCAAAAGACGATTACAATGTCCGACATTTCGAATTCCTTTCGAAAGCAAATAATAAGCGTGCATTATTTCGGTTTTTAAGATCCCAAAAAATGGTTCCACGCCCTTTCAACTGGGAGTCGGTAGTTTTAACCACAAGTGAGAAAGCTGACTCTCTAAATGTTATCGCGCAAGGGTTAGAGACCCGCTTCGCTACCTCTCTTCCCTTCTCTCCTTACGCGCAGGGCACTTCAGATGATTTCGAAGCGTTTTCCATGTCAGAATTGTCCCAAGCCGTTTCCTGTTTACCAGCTGCAGCCCCAGGTCACGATGGAGTCACTACCAAGATGATTAAACTTCTCTTTGAAGTCGCTCCTAACGCCTTGTTAGATACCATAAATTACTCAGTAAAATATGCATGGTTCCCTCCTGTGTGGAGAATTGCGAAGGTGATTCCTCTGCTGAAAGACCAAACCAAAGGATATGTCCTAGACAATATTCGGCCTATTTCTCTAACATCAAATTTCGTAAAATTAATAGAAAGATTATTAAACGCACGAATGGTTCAGTTTGTAACCACAAGAGAATTATTGAGCCCCTGCCAAATTGGCTTTCGACCAGGGATGTCCATTTGGTGCGCACATATCGACCTAGAAAGCCGAATTCAGTTGGCTCGTTACCAAAAACAATATGCTGCCCTAGTCACGTTAGACATTTCTAAAGCATACGATAGTGTGGAATACCCTTTATTAATAAAAAGGATGCAGGATATTGGATTGCCAGACTACTTCGTGACGTGGACTGCAGAATTCTTGCAGGGCAGGGAGTTTTACTGTGCACAAAGCGGAATTTCATCGGGAAAATTCAGACAAACACGCGGGGTTCCTCAAGGGGCAGTTTTGTCCCCGCTGCTGTTTAACATCCTACTCAGCTCCATTCCTCATCATCAACACGTAAGCACGTACGTTTACGCTGATGATATAGCGTTTTTTGCATCAGCAAGTGATATTCAGTCACTGTACGAATGCTTGCAGAACTACTTATGCGAGCTAGAAGCATGGCTGGACAGTATTCGCTTGTCCCTTAATGTAAATAAGAGTGCCGTTCTTGTCTTTCCCCTACAAGACCCAGTTACTATATCCCTTTCATACCGTCACTCCACTATCCCACAAGTGGAAAAGGTCAAGTACCTTGGAATTATTTATAATGGTAATCTTGATTGGCATCCGCATATTCAACATATAACTTCAAAAGCTTCTCGTGCAATGGGGATATTACGAAGAATAAGTAATTATCGATGGGGCATGCGCAGAGACACACTCATAATGATTTACCGTATGTACATTCGACCTATACTAGAGTTCGGTTGTGTATTATTCTCCGGCGCCGCGGCTTACAAGCTACGCCCACTAGTTTTGCTAGAACGGGAAGCGCTTCGCTTATGTCTGGGGCTTCCAAAGTTTGTAGCCAACGCTGTACTCTACAAGGAAGCACGATTACCGTCCCTTGAAATGAGGTTTAAAATACTCACCGTTCAAGCGTTTATAAGGCTCTATGAATCCCCACTAAGAAGATCTCAGTCCATCTTCATCAAACAACGAGCCCAATTTTTTGGAGTCAGATGGCCACGGTTTCACACGCCACAAGTCATTGTATCGCAATCGTTATTGAATCCGTTAGACGTAAATATAAATGATATAATCACGGAAAACAGCATCTCAAATTCACTAGTTATTACTTATGATAACCTATACCCAAATAATGCAAAGCAGCTTCCCTCGCATATTCTTAACGGCTTACTCCAGGATCACTTGAATCAACTCCACACTAACGTAATTATAGCAACGGATGCTTCGCAGATGGAAGAAAAGGCAGGAGTTGGAATCTTCTCATCATCATTGGACTGGTCTTTTTCTATTCGGCTTCCCGACTTCACTCCAATATACCTAGCGGAATTCCTAGCTGTTGTCCTAGCTTTACGAAAGCTACAGTCTTCCAGGTCAACGGTGGTAATAATCACAGATTCTTTGTCGCTGTGCACCTCACTTACTGCTCCCGGCGAGACACAGATATTGAAAACTTTGAACTCACTGGCTCCAAGTCATTTGAGAAGTTTACGATTAATATGGGTACCTGGCCACAAAGGCATATTTATGAATGAGATGGCAGACAGCTTGGCCAAGGCTTCTATCAGCGGCCCAGTGCTTCCCCTTCTTCCAACAGTGGGCTTTATCACGTCCGCCAGGTTCAGAAGATACATCCTTTTAACATCTCAATCGAACCTCAAATCATCATCGGAACTACGCCACTTACAATTCCCTTGGAGCAGGAAGTTTTGCAAAACAAGACAAACGGAAGTTACATTAACGAGACTACGTTGTCGAGTCCCATCTCTAAATTTTTACATGCACCGATCTGGTCTGGCAATATCCCCATTGTGCCATTTTTGCAATGCATTAGAGACGATTGAGCACTACCTACTGGAATGCCGGCGTTTCTCCTCCATGAGGAAAATGACATTAGAAATTACAGTGCGACAGCTTGGTCTGCCATTGAACACTCCGGTACTGCTGTCTTTCGGAGCGTCTGTGCTTGGGCACTCACACAGGAATGTGTGCTTCGCCTTAGAAAAATTTCTTATTGAATCAAACCGATTTCATTGATGACCATATTATTCTGTTCATTCCTCCTCTATTGCCTCATTGATATATTAAAGATAATTATTATTTTTTTTTCCTCTACGTAGCATGACAATCTCCTGAACCGTTTCGATTTTCCCTCGCCTAAATTCATGTAACAAAATTTTAGATTTTTTCCTCCTTTTCTGAACACATAAGCAAAGTCTGCCCGACTCTTGGCCAATCCCCGCGAGTGGGTAAGCGCCAAACTCATCCAGGACATCATCATCATCATCGGTCGGCTACACTACCTCTCGCTGATCCAACGTTCTAGTCGCGAACGCTTACTGCTCAAAGTGCTTCGCGACATTTGGTGGGAGGTGCTGCACTTATTGCCAACCTGGAACTCCGAAGCCGAACGATCCCTGTCACCTCTCCCATGCCTGAGGAGACTAGCCCTACCGCGCCACCCATGGCACCGCCTCCAGTCATCTGTCCTGGTGCGCCACGCCAACGGGATCCTCCCATATTCAATGGCACTGACGATCATGACGTCGAGGACTGGCTCTCATCATACAACCGAGTGAGTGCCCACAACAAATGGTCTGATGCTGACAAGCTTGGCTACGTCCCTTTCTACCTTTCCGGGGTCGCCCATCTTTGGTTCCGCAACCATGAGGCTGACTTTTCCACCTGGTCAGCATTCCGAACGGCACTTCAAGAAGTATTCGGTCGCCCTGCTGTGCGCAAACTTCGGGCTGAACAACAGCTTCGCTGTCGTGCCCAACAAAAGGGCGAAACTTTTACGAGCTACATTGAAGATGTAGTTGACATCTGCCGGCGTATAGACCCTGCTATGACCGAAGATGGCAAGGTCAAGAACATTTTGAAAGGCATCGAAGACGACGCCTTCCAAATGCTCTTGGCAAGGAATCCTCAGACGGTCAACGACATCATAGCGCTTTGCCAGAGCTATGAGGAGCTGCGCAAACAGCGGCTTTCTACGCGCCGAGCTCTCGCCCCGGACGTCGCGCTTTCAGCTCTGAGTGATGGCGTCACTTCGGCTCCTTGCAGTTCAGAACTTTTCGACAGCATCAAGCAGTTTGTACGAGAAGAAGTGGCGCGCCAACTCTCTCTTCTGCCAGTCGCTCCAGCCTCAGAGCCGCGTTTGTCTCCAGATCTCCGTCACCTGATACAAGAACAAGTCGCTAACGCAGTACCACTTGCTCATCAACCGCCTCCTACGCCTGTGCCACTTACGTACGCTGCCGTTGTCGCCAATCCAAGGCCTCCTTCTGCAGGTAATCAATCCGGACTTACCAGTGCCTTTCCATCACCTCCGCAAGCAGCTGCAACATATTCTCCTGCCCCCCCAAGCAGCTACTGGCCGCCACAGCAGCCCGTGCGCCCACCTCGCCAATATTTCAGACAGTCTACGCCCGCTGTTCTTAATCCATGGCGCACCCATGACAATCGGCCTATCTGTTATTCGTGTGGCCTACCTGGGCATGTAGCACGGCTTTGCCGCCGGCGTGGATGGTATCCTTCGGGTTCTCCGAGGGCACAAAGTAACGGTTTCGACTCTCCGTCCCGTTCTGCTACCGCCGCTCAGCCCTTCGAAGCCTCGTCTCCTCTTTCCCGACCCTTCAATACCCGTCGGTCTCCGTCTCCCCGTCGGCGTTCTCTGTCGCCGCTTATCCGTCGTCCTGAAGCTATCCGAGAGGAAAACTAAAGACCGCAGTTCCAGAGGCAAGAACTGCGATCTCAGCGAACTCCTCAAGACCTCATTTATTTCCTGCGAACATCCTTGAAGTTTATGCAGAAGACATTGCCGTTCATGCGCTTGTAGACACGGGAGCAGCAATATCAGTGATTTCGGACCAGCTTCGTCTTACCCTTAGAAAAGTCGCGACGACTTATTCAGCCATTTCCTTACGTACAGCAAGCGCTGCGCCGATTGAACCCTTAGGGAAGTGTACCGTGCGTGTTGTTATAAGCGGCGCTTTATACCATGTTGAGTTCGTTGTTCTGCCTCGCTGCTCCCATGCCATGATTTTAGGATGGGACTTTCTGTCCTCTCATCATGCCGTTATAGATTGTGCCCGTGCTGAACTCGCGCTGTCGCCATTCGGCACCAACGTTTTTGAAGATACTGATGACACTTCCAGTCGTGTGTTCGTCACCGCCGACACCGAGATTCCTCCATACTCTGCCGCACTTGTACCCGTTTCCTGCGTTGGGTTTTCCAACTCCACAGTTCTTTTCACGCCGTCTGAGCTTGTTGCTCGCCGCCATCCTTTCTTGCTTCCTTTTGCCCTTCTTGCCATTCGACAAGGTTCGAGCGCACTTTATGTATCGAACCTGTTTCCTTGCCCTGCCAGGCTACTCCACAATGAGTGTCTTGGTTATGCCGACGAAATCGAACCAAGCTTCCTTTACGATGTGCCTGACGACCCGGCTTCTCCTCCGGTTGACGCTCTGGCCCTTCAAGTTTCTCCTCCCACGCCGCCGTGTGACCCAGCATTTTACCAGAGTATTGATCCCAACCTCACTCCAGCGCAGCACGCCCAGATCGTCCATCTTCTAGACCGCTTTCGCACGTCATTCGACCTACAACAATCTCGCTTAGGCCGTACTTCCACTGTTGTCCATCACATCGACACCGGCAACCATGCGCCTTTACGCCACAGACCGTATCGTGTATCCGCCACGGAGCGTAGCGTGATCGCTGAGAAAGTTGCAGACATGCTCCAACGCGGTGTCATACAACCTTCGCACAGTCCCTGGGCTTCTCCTGTAGTGCTGGTAAAAAAGAAAGATGGCACAATTCGCTTTTGTGTGGACTACCGGCGACTTAATAAGATCACACGCAAGGACGTTTATCCGCTACCCCGTATTGACGACGCGCTAGACTGCCTCCAAGGCGCTGAATTCTACTCATCCTTAGACTTACGATCCGGGTACTGGCAAGTGCCAGTGGCTGAGTCAGACCGTCCGAAAACGGCCTTCATCACACCTGACGGTTTATTTGAATTCACCGTGATGCCATTTGGCCTGTGTAATGCGCCTGCCACATTTGAAAGAATGATGGACAACATCTTGCGCGGCCTCAAATGGCAGATATGCCTGTGTTATCTGGACGACATCGTTATCTTTTCACCGGACTTTCCTTCCCACTTCGACTTGAACGCGTCCTAAAGTGCATCGCCGATGCTGGCCTCCAGCTTAACTTGAAGAAGTGTCACTTCGCTGCCCGGCAGCTGGTCATCCTCGGCCATGTCGTGTCGAAAGAAGGTGTACTTCCTGATCCGGCGAAACTACAAGCTGTTGCCCAGTTTCCCCGACCAACGACTTTGAAAGAACTGCGCAGCTTCATTGGATTAGCGTCATACTTTCGCCGTTTCATCCGCAATTTTGCCACTATAATTGCACCTTTAACGCAGCTTCTTCATGGTGGCCACAACCTTTCAACCTGGTCACGGGATTGCGATAACGCCTTCACAAAGCTGCGTCGTCTCTTGACGTCACCACCAATCCTGCGCCATTTCGACCCCAGCGCTCCAACTGAAATACACACGGATGCCAGTGGCGTTGGCCTTGGGGCCGTTCTCGCTCAGAGAAAGGCTGGCTTCGATGAGTACGTCGTTGCCTTCGCCAGTCGTGCACTCACTAAACCTTAGTCGAACTATTCTGTCACAGAAAAGGAATGCCTCGCTATAATTTGGGCCATAACCAAATTCCGTCCGTATCTTTATGGCCGCCCGTTTGACGTCATAACTGATCACCATTCGCTGTGCTGGCTGTCATCCTTAAAAGAACCGTCCGGTCGTCTTGCTCGATGGGCCCTTCGACTGCAGGAGTATGACATTCGCGTACTATATCGTTCTGGCCGAAAACATTCGGATGCGGATGCCTTGTCTCGTTCGCCACTAACAGACGAGGCTAGCTTCCCGAAAGCCTCATTGTCCGAGTCTTCCCTTGCTGCCACGGACATTCTTCTGGAGCAGAAGAAAGACCCATGGATTGTGTCCATGCTGCGTTTTTTGTCCAGCCCATCGACACCCACTAACAATCGCGCATTACGTCGCCAAGCACATCACTTCTCCATTCGCGACGGGCTCCTGTACCGTCGCAACTACCTCCCGGACGGCCGCAAATGGTTGCTTGTCATCCCGCGACACCTGCGTTCGGATATTTGCGCAGCGTTTCACGACGATCCCCAGTGCGCGCATGCAGGGGTACTGAAGACATACGCGCGTCTACGCCTTCGTTACTACTGGCGGGGGATGTATCGATTCATCCATCATTATGTCCGCTCCTGTTTGGTTTGCCAACGCCGTAAAGATCCCCCTCGTCGTTCAACCGCCCCATTGCAGCCTCTGCCTTGCCCAGCACGTGCTTTTGATCGAGTAGGCATCGACATTTATGGACCTCTGCCAACCACATCAGATGGCAATCGCTGGGTAATCGTGGCCATCGACCATCTTACGCGCTATGCGGAAACTTCCCCTTTGTCCAGCGCTTCTGCACGTGACGTCGCCTGGTTTCTCCTGCGCCACATCATCCTTCGCCACGGAGCTCCCAGGGAATTACTCAGTGACAGAGGCCGCGTCTTCCTCTCCGACGTCATCGAGGCTCTCCTCAAAGAATGCCGCATCATTCATCGCACCACTACTGCGTATCATCCGCAGACTAATGGCATGACCGAGCGCTTTAATCGCACTCTTGGTGACATGCTGGCCATGTACGTTGCATCCGACCAAACCAAATGGGACCATGTCCTACCTTTTCTGACCTACGCTTACAACACCGCCACGCAGACTACCACGGGATTTTCGCCCTTCTTTCTCCTGTACGGACGCGAACCTTTTTCCACCATGGACACTATCCTTCCGTACCGCCCTGACCCCACGGAAACGACTACCCTATCCGAAGCTGCTGCACACGCAGAAGAGTGTCGCAAGCTTTCCCGTATATTTACGTCAGAAGACCAGCAACGCCAGAAGCACCATCGAGAAAGTTCCAATGCTCCTGTATCATATGCTCCTGGCTCGCTAGTGTGGCTTTGGGTTCCAGCCTCTACCACTGGACTGTCACCGAAACTCGCGTCGAAGTACCAGGGCCCATACCGCGTGATCAAACAAACGTCTCCAGTCAACTATATTGTGGAACCCCTGGAGCTACCTTTGGATCATCGCCGCCGTGGACGCGAAATTGTGCATGCCCAGCGTCTCAAGCCCTACTATGATCCGCCTGTGCTGGCCTACCCGTAGGTCACCGGGACGGCTTCCTTTTCCGCGGGGGAGATAACTGTACTGTAAAATAGGGAGCAGTGGGGCTGTGGCTAAGAGAGAGACAACGACGACGAGAAAGAACAACCTTGTTTCGGTGCTCGGTCGGCTACACTACCTCTCGCTGATCCAACGTTCTAGTCGCGAACGCTTACTGCTCAAAGTGCTTCGCGACAATATATATATATATATATATATATATATATATATATATATATATATATATATATATATATATTGTCGCGAAGCACTTTGGGCAGCAAGCGTTCGCGACTAGAACGTTGGAGCAGCGAGAGGTAGTGTAGCCGACCGAGCCCCGAAACAAGGTTGTTCTTTTTCGTCGTCGTTGTCTCTCTCCTAGCCACAGCCCCACTGCTCTCTATTTTACAGTACAATATATATATATATATATAGGATGTTTATTTCACCAAAATATATACGATGAGGTTGCATTATAGGTTGTAGCCAGCGTCGTACTTGTTCTTTTGTCTTTCTTCATCTCTCAATTTTTCTTACTTATTTAAAGCGCTGGAAATGCATGAACTGTCTGTCGATGTTCTACCTATCCCAGCTGTCCGCTTTTTATGTATACAATAAAGAGCGACAACAGTCCGCATAAGCTCTTGCCTTGTGTGCGTGGCTGGGCAGTCCTCGGTTTACATGGGTGTGAGGACGCAGCACCACATTTTGGGGATAATACAAATACCCTAGCGAGAGAGAAAAATCTTTTTTTTCCTGAAACAGGAAAAAAGGTGATATCGCCTATGTGGCAACATCGTTATGCAATTCTTCCCTGAAGAAAAACAAAATGAAGTACAATATTGACCGACATGTATGGTGCACGAGAACGAGGGAAGGAGGTGTTCCGTCATAGTTACAAGGCAAAACAAAGAAAAAGAAAAGGTAAACACAGCATGATTTGACGAGTAGGCACAGGCAGGTACAAGAGTGTAGGCACAAATAAAGATAAGGAATATATCTAATGCCTATAGGCATTAATTTCGGAGTGAACGTATACAGGGCACATTACCACTGCTGAATAATCTGCAGTCATTCAATAAGGATACATGCCTCACTTCCGTGGAGCCAATAGGAGACGGTGTTGTCTTGCTCTAAGCAGAGCGATTTATTATTAGGCCACTTTCACGGCGTTTGGACGCCGGATGCGAAGAGCTGTATAGCATCAAGGTTCTCTCGTTTGACGAACACTGCAATATTCGGGCATGTAATGGCGGTCTGTCCGTCGTTTCATTACTCTCAATGTCGTGGTGATGGAAATATATTTGAATATAGTTGAAAGCAAATGTTTCTCATTTACAAGCTCCTCAGCTGGCTAGACATCCAGTTGGGGACCGCATTACATGCCTTTATCAAATATTTAAATAACCCTCTCATTGTTTTTTAATCGGCATGATTTATTTTGTCGTCAACAGAATTAAAGAATAAAAACAAGCTCGTCGCATGTAGCCCAGTTATACTTCTTGAACTGGATTATAATAAAACTTGCGCAAAGAAATCAAAATGTATATTTGGCTAATTAACAAGTTTTCATCAAATAAATATAAAATTTAATATTTTACGGCACATAATCCAATTTGACTTCTAAGATCATATATCCACTTAGAACAGCTTTTGAGGAGGACAACAGCCAGACGAGAGATATGCGTGCGCATTGTTTTCGACGAAGTGCATTGTTGCCGAGTAATTTTTTATCCTCAATGTATAAAACGGCGTTTTCTTAAAAAAGTGAATGAAACAGTGCATTTGCAGTCCAAGTTTGACTACGCCTACCTTAAATCTGGTGCTAGTCTCACAGTTCGTCCAAACTAAGTGGATGTGCCTTGTGAAATCGCAGGCTTCAATTCGGATAATACAATGTGCACGTTAAGATAATTAGTTAAAAAGTTGACTCTCGAAATCGTGTTGGTCAGTGAAATCGGCGTATTGATGTTGTTACGTTTCGCCTACGACGCGCGGTATAGCCGGCGCCGGAGCTTCGTTCAAAGCGGCGGACATTTTGGCCCGTTCAGCGCCGCCGCAACGCCTGCCCGCCAAGCGCGTCCAGGCGTGTTTCAATGCCACGTGTCTTCGTGTGTGCGTGTGTGTGTGTGTGCATGTTGGTGCCCACGCTTGTCAAAGCGCGGCAGCCGGGGAGAGGAGCTCCCCAAGTGTGAAGCGAGGAGGTCTGACCGGCGCCGGCCCGGCTGATGCGTCACTACACTCGTCTCAACATGTCTCTCAGCTCGTCCGTGCCTCGCCGTCACGTGGTGTCATCCCGTGACCTTCCTTCTTGCCCGCGACGCCGAGAGTATAAGAGCAGCTGCCCCCGGACGCGAGGAGAGAGGCTCCGATTTCTTCTGTTGAGCAACGTGCTCTCCCGTCTCTCCACTTCGGTCGACCTGACCGGCCGCTCTTTTGCGATGCTAGAATAAACAAGTTGTTCTGTTAGCAGTCGACTCATGCTTTGCCGGGACCTTCGGATGCTTCCAGTTGTGCCCCAGGCCGCCAGGCCAACGCTACCCTTGGGGCTTGCGACCCAGATGCAACAACTGGTGTCAGCGGTCCGATTGCAACAACTTCAAGTGTAATGCCGGCCTCTTCGAGTAATGTTGAAAAAGTAGATTTCAGCTATATGCGGTAGACGATAAAAAAAATATATGTTAACGTTAAAGTAAAACACCCTGTATAAAACACAAAATATTATTCGCGAAAACGTTATTGTTTAGTTCGATTAGCAATGAAAAAATATTCTGTGTTTTATTTGATATTCGGATGTCACAATAACGTGCACTGGCGCCTCCTTGCCGACTAGACCCGTTTTTAGCGCTGTTTGTTTTCCAAATCGGATTCGTAGGCTTCTTTTCCCTCAAAGAGATTTCATTATTGAAACACCCCTTATTCTTTAGTAAGCACAGGCATATTTACATCAGCGTTTGTGACAAGTGGTCCTACGCAGTTACGCATCAAGTGACGCATTTATGCTCTGTACTGTGAACAGAACTTGAGCTGAGGTGCTAACGGATCAAGACTACGAAGAGTGCTTCGGCGATTTGTTCAACTGCGCAGGGACAGGTTAGATATTCAGAGAGATGGAATTTGCGCCTTAAGTTTAATTACGATTAGCCTCATTGTAACGTTTATTATTTTTTATTATTACTTCATTCCTATCTTTTCTTCTTCACACTGCTCTGCGACCATTCGAGGAGGACATCTCTACATGCAAATGTAGAGATGTCCTCTGACCCTGTTCTCAAAAAGTACTCGAATGTCACAATCGCGAACGAGCTTCACGCGTGCCGGTGCGTGCATGAGGAACAACAAAACGTGATCGGAGTCCTCAGTTGGTCCTATACCCGTGACAATATAAGCGAGGCAAAACTCTTTTGGCCAGATTCACTGTAGCGGAATTGTTTCCTTAAACAATAAAACTAACTTCACCAGAGGCGAGAGTTCTTGATATTGACATAACTGATCATTACCCATTGCTTCTACGTTTTAAATATAACTCGAGTCCTTGTCCTCTTCCACACTCTAGATACGTTCCGAACAAAGAAAGCTTTACAACTACCATTGCTAAAATAGACTGGTCTGAAATCAGAACGTTTGATAATCCTCAGAAAGCATTTTCTAAATTTCTTACTGTAATTATATCACATAGGCACAAGTTCACTTGTAAAAGGAGATGTCAAAAAAAAAAAACCATTGCATTCTCTCACAATCCATGGATGTCTAAAATGTTATTAGCAGCTTTGCACAAACATGATAACCTGTACAAAAAAACTAAAAACCAGCCTTTTAACGCCAAATTAATTGCCCGATATAAAAAGTTACGTAACTCTATAAACAGGCAGTTAAAAGTGGCAAAGCGATTATATCTTTAACAAAAAATCTCACAAGCAGGCAATAAGACCAAATTCAAATGGAACATCGTCAACTTTTTAAACAGGAATTCTAGACCAGAACAGGTATAAAAAATTGTATACAATACCTCAGAGTATAACTCCCCGATCCCAATAGCCAATGCCTTCAGCTCCTATTTTTTTCATAATGACACGCCCTCTCCTTCACAAGTCTCTCAATTTAATCATCGCCCTCACTAATTCTTTCTTTTCCCCACAACACCAGAAGAAATATATAACGTTATATGCCACCTAAAACCCACCAGTGCGGGAATAGATGAACTTCTACCCGCTACCATTAAAATGATTGCCCACCAAATTTCTGATATCTTGTCTTATATTACTAATTCGATATTCAAGACTGGCGTGTTTCCTAACGAGCTTAAGCGCGGTAAAGTCATTCCAGTTCTAAAAAAAGGTGACAGCACATTACTACATAACTACCGCCCTATTTGTATTTTACGTACCTTTTATCGGCAAAGTTCTGGAGAAATTAATCGAATTGCGTCTAACCAAATATCTCACTAAATTTATTATTATCTCTTCATGCCAATTCGGCTTTCGTAATGGATACTGCACAGGTTTGGCACTGATACATCTAACTGACCAATTAAAACAAATAATTGACGGTGGTCTATTTGCAGGTTCAGTTTTCATCGATCTAACAAAGGCATACGACTGCTTAAACCATAATATCCTTCTTGCTAAGCTTGACGCTATCGGTGTTCGTGATCCTGCGCTCTCACTATTAAAAAGTTACTTATCAAATAGAGTTCAGGTTATGTGTGTGTCTAATGTCTATTCCAGACAAGAAACCACTAACATTGGCGTCTCTCAAGGATCCATCTTAGGACCACTACTATTTTTAATTTATATTAATGATCAACCTAACTGTTTGTCGTCTACTATGTGCATACTGTACGTGGATGATACTAGCATATTTGCCTCTGATAAAGACATGTCACTTCTTATTAACAAGTTAAATACTGGTCTAGAAGATGTTTTAAGTTGGTGTAATGCTAACCTATTATCTAATAATGCAACCAAGACTAAATTTGTTGCATTTTCCTTACATCAACAACATTCGGCATCCTTCCCTTTAACTTTTGGCTCACACTCTGTCTCTCCCAGTCCATGCTCATCTTTCCTTGGGATTTCTCAAGACTGCAGTGAAATATAAAAATCACATTTATCACATAAAAAAGAAAATAGCATACGGTATCTGCGTTCTAATTAAAACTCGTCCCTACTTTACACATAATACATTAATCTCGCTATACCACTCATTCATTCACTCTCATAATAACTACGGCATAATATGCTGGGGTAACACTTATAACACTCACTTGGCATCCCTCCAGGTAATCCAGAACCATTCCATCAGAATTATTACAAGCAGTTCACGCTTTGCAAATGGAAAATCACTACTACATGAAAACAACATCCTAAGCGCTTCAGAACTCACCAAATATAATCTAGGGATATTATTCTACAAATATAAGACTAAGGAACTACTATCAATCTGCTTCTCACCTTGTGACCTGATAGCTCATAGTCACACTAGATTTGCACTCAATAATAATTTCCGTCAACCTAAAGTGCGAACTGACTATGGTAAACAGACTGCGGAATTTTTGTCGATATCGCTATGGAATACTCTACCACCTATCATCAAAAATGCAAAAAATTTATACCTATTTAAAAGAGAACTAAAAGCATACATAATAAATATTTACTGATATTGTCCTTTTCTCTAATTTTAAGCTGTTTTTTTATATTGTCGGGTTGTAACAAGTGTTCTTATTACTCATATATGGCATAAACATGTTTTGATTTTACATTTAGCTCCCATCTCTACTACAGTTGCTTTAAACATTGTATACAATTATAAGTGTCCTTAACAGGAGGTCCCGATACACTCTTTGACTATGGGACCTCCTTATGTATACTACGCACATGTAAATTTTCTGTATTTTTACCAATAAATAAATAAATTGAATTTGAAATTGAAAGTTAGACAAATCCGGATATGAAAATACACAATGGTTCGCGCGTAGGCCAGATACATAAGAAGTTTGAACGCACTTTTTAGAAGATAGTCAACCTTGTTTCGCCAAGTATTTGAGCAAAAATAGGAGCAAAAGCTGCCAGACCACAGCACACGGTATGCTAAAGCGTAAGCTATCTGCGTTCATATTTGTAGCTGACAGAGCGACTCGATGGAGCACAACAGACAAACGAGTTTTTGATTTTCAGAGGAACCATGCTCGATAGGATTGTTTCCGAACATATCAGCATTGAAAAAAAAATTGACTCGCCATCCCGGTCTTGCGAAAGCGGGTGTCCAGCGAAGCTGTTGAAAACCACCACGTCAACAGCTGAGGGGGGTATGCGATGTTTTATTGCTTTAGAGCAATGGTAATAATGGTAATTTAGAGTAATAATAACAATGGGAGTAATGGTAATTCTGACAGCACACCGCCGCCCATAGCGTTGCTGCAACAACGTCGAAATAAGTTGCTAGGCTAGTTCTTTCTTATACGAAAGGGTAGTGACGTCACACCCCACGCCGCAAGCTGCCGTCGGTGCAGCAGCTTGCGCAACTTCTGTTCTTTACCGGGAAACGTACGTGTGGAGCGCTACGTGCTTCTCGTTGTTATCACGAGCGCCTTATCATCAAATATGCGGTTCGCATGGTTGTTTTGGGCTTGTTGTTTATTGAAACGTATGCTGTTCTGTATGTTGTACGCCTGATTCCAAAGACTGTACGCACCGTCCGCTTCACTTTGCTGACTGTTTGAAGCCACTGCATCACGCTGGGTACGAGCCACTGCTCCTGCAGCCCTGCACTGCCGCCGGGATCGGCCCAGATTTTTGCTGATGGACGCGGACACGAAAAATGCCGACCAACTAAAGGCAGCTTCGCTGTAAAATATAAATTGCCCACTGCTTCGCAGGTGACACAGGTTGGAAGATAGATAGGCTGAATTCCTACATCTATGCACGTGTGGTACAGATGAAACGTTGGTACAGATGTGTTTGAAAGGATTGCGGAAACACACCAGGTTCCTCTCGCTGTTGTTTACGTTAATCAAATGCTTGTGAAACCAATTTATAACTCCTTGCTAATCATATTGTAGGTTAGCCATAGCATTTTCATAGTTAATTACAATGCCTAGATATAAGCAGGGTGTCACCCGCATACACCTGACAATGTGAAATGTTGTTAGCTAAATACAATTCACGCACAAGTGAAATAAGGCTGGTGCCAGCACTAAGGTGGCTGAATAGAATCGCTGTGAATTTGCGCCAGCGCAACAGTTCGTGATCCACCACCTAAGTAATTCATAATGAAGGATAACAAAGGACCCCCGAATCCGTAACGATATAGCTTGTCTCGTAGTACCATGTTTTTAACTACGTCAAAAGTTTTCACACATCAAGAAAAAAGTGGGAAGGCGAATTCGTTGTTTCCCCCCCCCCTCCCCATTTGCAATATAAAACTCACCAAACTTCGTGCTACTTGAGTACCGCCCCCGCTTATAGAAGGAAGCAATAAAACCAAACATGACCAGCTTCATGACTTTTCTTTTTCCGAGATCAAAATGGTCGTTAGGAGTATTGATATTGCACGAAAGTTTTCAACTCTGTTTTATGGCTCCATTTCTCGAAAAGTGGATTGGCTAAAGCCTGATTTAAACCGCCTGGAACAACCTGTGTTGCGACAATTAATGTTGTCCAAAACAATCAGTAAGACATATTTTATATGCTGGAAGTTTCTGCACAGAACAATGCCACAGATCATATCCATCCCAGGCGACTTGCAACGTTTAAAGTCACATTACTGTTACTGGTGTTCCTGAAGACTCGGTAGGGGAGCCAATATTGTGTTTTTATATGTAAGTTCTATATGATGTTAAAATGGGAAGGCTTAAGAGTGAGGATCAACGGCGAATATCTGAGCAGCCTTCGGTTTGCAAATGACATTGGCCTGTTCAGCAACACTGGAGAGGAATTACAACAAACGATTGAGGAGCTTAACCGAGAAAGTGTAATAGTGGGGTTGATGATTAATATGCAGAAGACAAACCTAATGTTCAATAGCCTGGCAAGGGAACAAGAATTCAAGATCGCCAGTCAGTCGCTAGAGTATGTAAAGGAGAACGTTTATCTAGATCGATTACTCACAGGGAGCCCTAATCATGAAAAGGAAAGATCGAGAAGAATAAAAAAATGGGTTGGAATGCATACGTCAGGCATTAACAAATCATGACTAGACATGTGTACAATCATTGTGTTCAACTTGTGCTAACATATCAAAAGAGAACTTGGAGATTAACAAGGAAGCTCGATAACAAGCTAAAGACCGCGCAAACAGCGATGGAACGAAAAATGTCAGGCGTAACGTTAAGAGACGGAAAGAGAGCGTTGTGGATCAGAGAGCAAACTGGGAAAGTCGATATTCTAGTTGACATTAAGAGAAAAAAATCATGAGCACACGACAAAGAGGGAACACAGAATTTTTAACAAACGTACGGACATGCCTGTTGTCTTGGTCAGTAGTCATCGTGACGAAAGGCACGCACACACATGTATTTTTTATACGTCCGCGTTCATTCGTGTTATACATTCGTTATATACATTCGTGTTTTCATTTCGCGACATATTGAGGCAAAGAATTTGATACCAAAATCACCGCACCGAGTGGCAGTGGGCCAGTGCCGTCAGCGCCTTCGCGTAGGGAGGGGCAGTATGGGAACGCTAGCGTGTTGAGCCGAATCCGAGCCAGCTATGGAAGAAGACGACGACGAACGCGCGAGCAGAGGCATGAGCGCACTCACGCAGTTACGCCGAGGGTTGCCAACGAGTCAGCTGTGGTAGAAGAAGGCGATGAACGCCCAAGCTGTGGCACGATACATTGCTGATGATGATCGTTTTGGCTCGCACAGATTTGTTGACGGACATGAAAAATGCACGGAACCATAGCCATAAACAGCTTCGCTGTAAAAAAAAAATGGAGCTGGGTGGGCCATGTAGGGCAGATAACCAGTGGACCATTAGAGTTACAGAATGGGTTCCTAGGGAGAAGCACATTCGAGGACGGCTGAAAATTAGGTGGGTGATAAAATTAAGAAATTTGCGGGCGCAATTTTGAATCAGCTAGCGCAAGGCAGGCTCAATTTGACGTAATCGCAGGGAGATGCCTTGGTCCTGCAGTGGACATAAAGATAGGCTGCTGCTGCTGCTATCTATCTATAAATTCGGGAGGTATCACAATAATGTTAATCACATTATTAGTTCTCGTCTTCAGTCTCCTCTCGGTTATATCTCTGTCTGTCCTTTTGTCTCATCGACATGCATCTAAAAAGCCTCGGTTCAGCGCAGTGGCGCTGCGGGCAGCAGTAATTACCTTCGGTGAAACCGTGATTACGGTGAAACCGTGATTACGTGTAGCTGTACTTGGCGTCCCTGCGTGTTGCGCCTATTCAGCCGCACGGCGAACTAGCCCTGGAAGTAATTGAACATTCTTTAGTAACTTCACCGAGTTTGCGTTATGTATCAAACCTTTTGCACATACCCAGCACGTGACCCATGTTGCCTACTAACTTGCGACACTAGGTAGGCTGCTGTCGTGCCGAGCAGGCAACATGGGCATTGTTGCATTCGGAGGCGATCCTACCGCTGCCAACCAGTTGTAGGGGTTGAGGACGGACTTCGGGATGAAAAACAAACTTGGGAGGGTTTATTTTACATTATATACAGTGAGGTGAGAGTCAAGTAACAGTCGTACAGTCATTACGGGCCGGCAGCAACTCGGACGCTGCGGCCCGCGGCAAGAAGTTCGAGAGAGGTCAATCAAGGGAATGCTCTGGTATGCTCTTCTGCTGCTCCCGGTCTCCGTCTTTTAAACCCTTCGATCTCGGGAAGACGCGTCATGTTCGGCCAATAGGAGAGCCCGCTCAGATGACGCCATCTTCGGCCAATGGAAGGCGCCCGTGCGGCGGTGTCATACCCGGCGGCTCACTGCGGTCTTGCCTTGCTGACTTACGATGCTCCGTCAGCCTAGAGGGCAGGGGGTGACGGCGGACGAAGGCGGACACGCTCAATTACAGCCGTCATGTTGTCACGGCGCAGTACAGCCGTCTTGGTTCGAGACCCCCTTTTCTTCCAACAGTGCCGGGCTATCCCCTCGCTTTCTGGAAGACAAGCAGTGAATAGTTCCCCCGCGGCACACGACCTGGGGGCCGCCAACTTGTTTGCACGTGTCTTGCCTCAGGAATGCGGCATCCCTGCTTCTGAATTCCTCAATTAGCTGTGCTGCGATTCAATGTGGTCTGGGGAACTCGAAGTAGCCTCAGGAAACGGCGCCATATCTAACAGCATGTACTGGGTCCCAATAAGACAACTTGCTGCCGTATTGCTACAGTGGACAACCTGGGTCACTGTTTACATGTGCCCGAACAGGCAACTTCGGCTCTCGGTACGTGATACCTTCTTTCGCTATAATCCTTCGTTATTTGCCTTTCCTTTCCGCACTTCAGTGTTTTGCGCTGCGAAAATCACGCCGTGGGCACGTGATATTGTTAGGCAACTATTCTTGACAAATCCCTCAGAATGGATGTGCCAAGGTGACGCAAGGCGTGTGCAGACTTAAGTAAACTAAAGCTACGTCACCCAATCCGCGACA
The DNA here is from genome assembly GCF_038994185.2 of Dermacentor albipictus. Classification (NCBI taxonomy): domain Eukaryota; kingdom Metazoa; phylum Arthropoda; class Arachnida; order Ixodida; family Ixodidae; genus Dermacentor; species Dermacentor albipictus. The sequence continues at coordinate 115,197,380 of NC_091829.1, forward strand.
GACACCTCTTCGTCGAGCGCGACTGCTTGGTAGAGAGTGACATTGCAACAAAGTTGCAGCCAGAATACTACAGGGACAGGGAACGTTGCCATAGAGTTTTTCAACTGAAGTGGCAGTGATTACAAGGTATACTGCATCGTGGTATCATCGGACGTTGTGCTTTGCAGTGAGATTGCCACTTCGTGTGCCCTAATGACGTGTCCGTAAGGTTTCGTGATTCACGAGTGGCGTGGAAGTATGGCATGGCGATACAGTATTCATCATAACGTATATAAAACGTGTCATCACTAATTACACGCCGATCACAAAAACTATTACCAACCCTATTAACGCCACCAATATTTTCCAAAGAACGCATGAGCCACCAATCTTTTTTTCCTTATTTACTTTATTTATTTCGATAACAATCAATTACCGCAGCTACTATTTCTTCAGGATAGAGCGTTGCAATTTATGACGTTCTATGATTATAATGCTAAATCAATGCTGCCGTTTAAAGTATAAAAATTCTGCCTTTAATGTTGTTACTCGATTTTAAGACAGCAGGTAATCCGAGCGCACCAAATCACTTCTTATGAGCTGTTACTGCGAAAGCATTAATGTCCCACTGAACGTCGCTGAGCGGCCCTTCGAGTTATGGCATCGCGGGCGAACGGGCGCAATTGGGGCGTTCGGCCAGTTTCTCTCGGTGCGCTTTCTGGCAGTGAGACTTTCAAATGAATACTTATTCTCTATCTCACGGGAAAGATCTGCATAAACATCTAATTGATACGCTTTTTAAACTTCCGTTATACCGATCACTATACACCGACAAAACTGGACATGCCGCGTTTGCACGAGTCTGTGAAATGCCTACTTCAACACCGAAATATTATTCTACAAAGTGCTTACTCAAACGCTACCTGTTGAGGCCTGGTTAAGTAGGAAAGGCGTTTTTTGTATATTCGATTAACTGCCGTCTCTGTGATGTACCGGAAACTATAGAACGCTGCCTTATTGACTGCAAGGACTCGATGTTGCTTTGGGACGTTGTCTAGAGGACTTTCAAAAAGGATCTTCATGTAAATCCTCATACGATATGACATCTTATGCCACCTAGATGCGAAGATGGGCCCTTTGACATGTTGCTACTCATGGCGCTGCGCAGTTTATATAAAACTCGCATGTTAGATCGAAATGCAGAACCAATTGTATCTTCGCAGTCACATTTCATTCAGGTGGTTTCACAACTGAAAGACTCTTATGGGTCAAAGAGACTTTCAACCAGACTGGTACCCAATGTTGATACAGTGTATCCTTTTGCCTTCCTTTTAGAGAACTGTCTGCTATAATAATTGTACTGTGAAGTATTTGTTTCGTGCTTGCAGACGCAGCTATGACTGTTTTGGCCGCTATGTAAATACTTCACGCAAGTACGTATTATATTCGTAATAAATACCTTGAAAGAAAAGAAAAGGCCAGTTTAGCCCAGTCAGTACGACAAACGGCTTATGAGCGTGGGGTCGTAGGTTTGAAACTCACTACCGCCAACGTTTTTTTTTTTTCCTTTCGAATTAGTTCTGCTCTTCTTACACGCATATTTCTTCATAGCGATTACCGCGAGGCGAAGTAAGAACGCTTACGCGAGATTGCGCGGACAAGGAACGCGCGAATAGCGCAGACCTGCGAGGGTGACGTGGCACCACGAGGATGCCCTCTCCCCTTACGCAACACCTGGCGCGGCAGCGGATGTTCCCTTTCCCCCACTCAAGCTCCGTCGAGGAGCGCACGTGACTTGCGGCAAAACCAATGGGAGTTTAGGCGCCGTTTCGCTGCTACAGACGCCGGCTGTTTCTCCCAATGGGCAATTTGATGCTTTCGCATCAGTCACAGCAGTCCAACCAGTCATTTTCTCGGAGGTTATCATATTTTTGAACTCCGGATGAAATACACGCAGTCTTTCTTGTCGAAAATTCGTAAAGCATATGGAAAGATAAGATTAAGTAACACTATCATTTCTAAGGAACAATTTACCATCAGAACTTAAGCGCGCCAAAAATTTATCATCATCACCGAAACATTATTATTCACTGCTGTTGTACATTTAGGGGACTATTCCTGTGTGGCATTTGTATGCTTCTGTTACTTGTGCAACCTCACTGGTCAATTCACTCACTGTAGTTAATCTGAATGTGCGTTTGTGTTTGTGTGATCTATTTCCTTTATCGTTTTGCCGTTGTAAAATGTCATAACTAGTATGAATATGACCTATAGCCTTGAGCTAGGGATCCAGATATATTGTACATAATTATCTGCGCACAGTTATAACCTGAATAAAGTAACGTATTCAAAAAGAATTTATTCTATTCTGTATGCCGCCACCATTGAAAGCAATCGATGTATAACAGCACATAACTGAATGTGAATACGAAATCAAGCTGTGTTGCTAAATGGCGTTTATGGAATAGCGCTTCTAATACCGTGAGATGAGATTAGTACGGCCAGAAGAGGCGCAATAAGGACAGACTGGTGGCGACGCCATCCGGAAGTTTCCTCATCTGCTCGTCGTGACGTCATGAATTTTGACAGCGTCTGCTCCAATCAAGTTGGTTGTTTATGGGTAACGAACGATCACACTGCAAGTTCGAAACGACGAGAGACTCAACCTACAGCAAATTTTGACAACCTCCCTTGCGTTAGAACGGTCCAAAATACGGGAAAACAGCACCAAATTCATGACGCCATACTGACATACACCGGCGTAATGTTTCTTCTTAAAATTTGAAGCAGGAAACTTGGCCCTTGATTTCCGATATAATCGAATGTTTTTCGCAAATAAATTAAAAAAGTGGATTCTTCACAGGACCTACTTTATCAGCGTAACCTGGCTGAGTGTTGGACTCCAGTGTCCATTCGAGTACTGCGGAGTATAGGAAGAAACCTGCTGCTGTGCTATTCTGAGCCGAGTATTCTAGGCATTGCCTCGCTATCTTGTCAATTCTGATTGGCTCGCGGGGCTACCGCAGCCTCAAGACGCCCTCGTGCCGCGGAAGCTGCTTCGCTTCTGAGTAGCGGGAACGTTCGGACCGCTTTTTCGTGACTTGTCGCGGTGGCAAGCGAGCCGCGAACGGAGGAGACCAATGAGAGCGGCCCCTTCAGTGACGCACGATCGGGAAACCGGTTTCAAGCGGACATGCTCGACCGTTCGATTCGTATTCGCGTCTGGAGTCAGCCGGACCGCTTGCTTCGCACTATCGTCTGCTCGCGTCAGCTCTCGCTGGCGCATGTTTTGATTGTCATGGTTTGCGATTGCTTTTTTTTTACACTGATGAGTCGACCCGATGGAAAACCTTTTGGACACAGTTCGCCATATCAGATTCTGTACAAGACGGAACCGAATACAAGGACGCGAATGCGATGCTGGCGACACCCAATACCTCGTTCTCCTTTTGAACGCGGCGAATCACGACACCAAAACAGAAGGGACAGCTTTCGCAACAGCTTAATCGTCTAGAGAAGGCCGGTTTTCCAAAAATCTATTATCGGTATCAATATGTGAAGGGGTAGTGAAAAAAATTAAAAAAAAAGGGAAGCACCCCAAACACAGATCGAAAGGGTTTGCAGTCATCCCTTATGTACATCAGAGGGGCATGGGTTAAAAAAGACAGCCATGAAGTATGGCATTAAAGTCGTCTTTTCAGCAAAAAACTCGTTAAACAAGATTTGCGATCTTGCCAGTAGACCTAAACAGGCGTCCAAGGCTATGTGCCGCGTCAAACACTTGGGGCAGCTCGTGGCGTGCTCGGTGGGAGTGGTCTACGTCATTCCACTTTGGTGCGGCAAAAAGTACTCTGGGCAGACGGGACGCTGCCTTAACATCCGCCTGAGGGAGCTCCAAGGTGCGATCAGGAATGCAACAGGCTCGAATCTGGCCGCGCATAGTAGAGATTGCTTATGCAAACCATTGTTAGAACAAACCGAAATATTGTATAAAAATACGAATCAGAGGCTAACACCCTTTCACCTTTGTAAGCGTCACTTTACACGTGTTTACATTTTCTGCATAATTTAGTCCCTTGTTTGAAAAAATAAACCAGTTGTTAGCCTGCGCTCGTATTGTGCACTTCCTTTTGTCTTTCGTCCAGGTTGCGCTGGCCGGACGAAAGGGTACAAGGCCAGCGAGACGCCACGAAGAGATCTCTGCCCTTGCGTACAGGAGCACGTACGCCAAACGCTTCTGTACGTTTATTGCGATAGCAATTACATATGCACACTCCAAGCGCGTTTCCGCCGTCGCCGTGAGGTTCCGCATAAATTCCAAGGCGTCGCATAGCGCTCTATGTGCGAGGGGAGCCGACCAATCGTGTCTCAATCTCGCCCGCGCGAAAGAGACGAAGGCGGGCTGGAAGCGCGCCGTCTGCAGCGTGCGCGAAGCACCGGGAGGAGGAGAGGGAGGGGAGCGGCGTTCTACTCCGCCTGCAGTCGCCTGGCCCTATCTTGAGAACGATGTGCTTTGGGGCCAGAGTCTAGGTACGTCGGCGGCTCCTAGCTTCACGCGTGCTGTGTGTTCTTGGCGCTCACTTTTCGTTGAAGCGATAGACAGCACGAATTCCACTTCACTCGCTGCTGCTGCCTCGCTTCCTCACGCCGTCGTTTTGACAGCGAGTTTCCGCGGTCGTGGAGTCAGATGTGTTCATGTTTGCTTGTGCGCGCGTGACACCATACTTGTTAATTTATTAGTGTTGCTGTTTATACGGCCGATAAAACTATTATCCTTACTTCGTATAGCTGTCCACTAATTTTCTATCGATATCAATGCTTCGCCTTTCAGGCAAAACTGCGCCTTTCTTTTTTGTGTGTGTGTGTCGGGATTGCGTTGAATCGGCAACTAACCTCCAAGTTCCTGGTTTGGCTTGCACAGCAAAGAAGTAATGTCTGAATACTAAAGTGCACGGCATACAAGCACGACAAGAGTTTATGAATGCTTACTTGCCTACGGTGCATATGGCATATTTTTTGTTACCGCCGCAATTTACAAATATTCGGCGGCCAAGTTTAAATTGTTGGAGAGCGTATAGCAGCTGTTCTGTGCATCCGCACAAACTGGAATAACATGCACATGTGTACAAAGACAGAAAGAAAGAAAGAAGGAAAGAAAGAAAGCAGCCTATAATATATGTGAAGCCAGTTTAGACGCTCTTATGCATATCGGACACTGCATTAAAGCCGACGCCATTGGTTTCCTACGAGAAGAAGCGGGGAGATAATTACCGACGTAGTCTCGCAAATTATCTTGTAACGTTGATTGCTGATCGCTCGTGCAATATCCATGCGGATCTCAATTGCACTTGCACGAAGAGACACTATATCAACCTGATCGCAAGCACACCACCGGTAGCTTAGTTCGATAAGATAACGTCCTTTTCAGCAGCGCTCTACAACACATTGCTCAATAAATCATCATTTCCTCTGCAATGGTTCGTTTCGCGCCGTTCACACTCATCACAACCTGTATCTAGACGCGCACAACCACGCTCTTTGGTCGCTCTGCACTGTACTAATGCCAGTACCATGCTCCCAGCATGCAACGCTCAGAGGACGCACCAGCAAAGAGACGGAAACGAATGCGTGCAACACGGCGAGCTGTTCACAGTGAACAGCGCTTCTGCGTGGAGCGCGGATGTCGCGTTGCTCCGCATAATGTGAACTGGCCGCGGCGAGGCCATCGCATATAGGTAACGGCAACAGCGCCCACTGTAAACGGAGCGCATTTCCGCGAGCATTGACCTACTTTTCGGGAAGCGTAAGATTTACTACGCTCCTTACTTCTTCCCTCTCCCCGGCCGCAAGCGATCCTCCTCATCCTCAGGTGGCGCGAGAGCATCAAGTCAGGGACGTCCTTTCTTCCTCCCCCCCCCCCGCCCCATACTGCCTCCTTTATCTTTCTATTTTTTAAATAAAGAACCCCTGATGCGACTGAATTATACTGCTTAACGTTAGCATTGCACTGACTGCATAGCAGACGGAAAACGGGCTGACGATTGCAGACGACAGCTGGGTTTGCAGAGTGACGTTCAAATTTTGGCCGAGCGCTGCAGCCCACCTTGCCTGGCGGTTTCGTAAAATATTTTTTTCTCCGCTTCAAAAGAAAAAGAGCTACGAGAGTGAAAGCGAAGCGTCTGCGCGGCTGTTGCGTGCTCGATTTTTTTTTTTTTCGCTCTTTCTCTCGTCTCGCGCACTGCGGGAGGTTTTTATTTGCCGTTATTGCTTAGCGCCGGTAAGGGGAGACAAGGGAAAGGGAAAGCGACCGTGTGACCTAGTGGCTGACAGCATGGGGAGGGGGAGGCCATCTAGGGTCTGCGGACCCCGGGCAAGCCCGGGGCCCGGGACTTCGCACGGACCTTCAAGAGGAGGCGGGGCCAAACGACGGCCGCGAGCCCAGCCCCTTGCTCCGGCTCCGCAGATATCAGCAGTCAAGGAACTAGCCGTAAGCGTCGCGCTCCTAAACGACCCTACAATCTAGCGGAAAAATGCATCTTACAGATTGCTGCGCCATCTACCAACGCTAACAAAATTTTTTTTACGATACTTGCAGTGTCTGTTATCAACTTATGTTTATTCATTTCTTCTATAGATGAAGCGCAACTTTGTTAGTCTTCATAGATTGTTGCTGCGAAAGTTTGTGTTTTGAAGCCAGGTGATGAGACTGTGAGGACAAGCCAGCGTCGTCTGCTACAAAAGGGTTTTAAGTGCCTGATGAGGCACTAATGACGAATCATGTGCACCAAGCTGTAAGACTTGAACGTTACAGAGGCTTTGCGGAAGGCACCGGAACTGAGTTTCGCTGAAACGTACAGTGGTGTCGCTTCGAAAGGTTGGCGCCCGTGTTTCGAAAGCCCCAGCCCCGGGTCGTGTCCAATCGTGATAGAACGCGGCAAGTTTGTAAATTCAGCCACTCGATAACGGTACACAGGATGTCAACATTGATAAGCAGAATCTCCCGGGTATTTGCATTCTACATGCCGCGAAACACTCAGCTTTTATATTTGTGAGAAAGAAAAAGTACGATAAAATTAAGTGCGAAGTACGTGTAAGTCGTTCCAAGTACGTCTGATGAAGAAGATGGCCGTTCAGGAACGTTATAAACCCGGTGGAAACGGCTGCAAAGATAAGGCACGCGTTACCGCCGATAACGCGGCGTGCCGCATTCTTGACGGCCGAGCTACGAACGCGTGAGCGCGAGGTGCCGCAATATCCTGTCGCCGTCGATCATATGCCTTACCGCAAGAAGCAGGGGGCACCAAGAATGAAACGATGTGCAAGCGTCGTCAACCGCTGCAACGGAAGTCGACTTCTGTTAACAGGAAGCATCACAATGTAAAATAATAATAATAAAACAAGCAGAGGGCACGACGGGTCTTGCAGGGTAGCAATCTTGGAAGGCGCCTACTCGGGTCGAGCTCTGCGGCGGCTGCTCGCCGAACCCTTAAAACCCGGTGCTCGGGGCCAGAGCCGCGGCTCGACTGAGACGTTCACGTTTTGTCCGCGTAGTGGCGCTGCCGGCAGCGGAGGTGGGAAGCCCGGGCGATCCCAGGCGTGACGTAGCGGCCCGGGGCCGCGGTTTAGTGCGCATCGACGACTACGCAGCCGGGACACTATTTCCTGCGTATGGCCGCGGATGCGGCTGGCGGCTGCAACGCGGGGGGTGCAACTTTGAGGAAATTTTAAGTTCGCAGGTGGAATTTGCAGCGCATCTTGTAAAGCGAGAAGCCCCAAGTGCAAAGGAACCCCAGTGACGCCCTGAAACAGCAGAAGCATGCGTAGGTGAGGCGCAACTGCGAGTTTTCGGCACCGTCTTTTGCAGCGCTCGGCGGCGTTTCGAGTGAGCTGTGCCCAGGCGCTCCCGGAGTAGGGCGCACTCTTGCAACCAGGTAGCGCAACCTGTCTAGGCCTAGCAGCGGACGACGCGACGCTCGCACTGAACCAAGTTTCTGAAGCGTAACGACGAATGTATCGGGCGTGTCATCGAGTAATTCGGTTGGTTTGAGTAGCCAGGACGCCTAAGCCGGCTGGCGAGTAGTTTGCTGTATCGGTGCTGGCCATCGCGGTCGACGTTTTGCACAGCCGACCCTACCTACTCCCTGGTTTCGCAAGCGTCCAATCCAGCGAGCTTCGCCGTCGGCTCTGCGCAGCGCTTGGCTAGAAACAAACTCGTGTGAAGGCTACGGCGCGCCTCAGATGACACCGGCAGCGGAAGACTGCAGCACTTTTTTGACGTCGACGTAGGAACAAAGGCGTGAGACGCTCGCTTATTTATGCGCCGTTCGCCTTCGCGTGCACTGGGCCGCACTGTCAAAAAGTCGCGCAAAGTTTTGCGAGCGCACGATTTCTAGCCTCGACGCCAGCGCATCCCCTCGTCGTCTGTCCCAAAATCGTCTGCAACCGCGAGGCCCCGGCTGCAACGGCAAACTCGACGGTTCCAGCTCATCGAAATACAAAAGTCCGCAACGGCCGCCTGTCACCGGACAGATATTATTTTTCCCTGAAGTTTTGTTCTCTAGACCGGGAGTCTCGTGCCGAACTTGATGACAAGTCGCAGGAGAGTTCGAGGCGAGAGAAGGGGAAGTCGAGAAAGTTTTCTCACGTAACCTCGGCTCCAGCGATCCGATCGGCGAACCGACCAACCCCACGCTGTGTGTGTTTTGTGCGTGCGTGCGTGCGGTTTTGTCGGTGCGGCCGCCGCGAGCCGCCGGTTGAATGGGCCTTGTCGTAAAGCGAGTAGCGTAGAGGCTGCAGCGACGAGCCCCGATGCTGACGTCCGAGACGGCGGCATGCGCAAGTTGTCCAAGTCCAAGAGCGGCGGTGACAAGGCTGCGTCGTCGTCCATCGGCGGCGGGTCCCACGACGCGACGGCGCTGCGCCTAGCCAGCTACCGCGGCGGGGAAGCGGCGGTGTCCGTGCCGTCGTCGACGGAAAGCCCTAAGGTTAGTCCTAGCTCGCCCGAGGACGACCACGGGGCGAGTTCGTCGGAACCTGTTGCCGCGGCGGCACCGGGACAGCGCATCATGAGCGGTCTCGACCAGCCGTCGACGAGCCGGGGAGACGTTGTCAAGGTGCGTACGCTACAGACACGCTACATACCACGCCACTCCCGGAGAACCGGGGGTGTGGGTTCGAGGCAGGCGCGAGTGTTTTTTCCGCGTGGTGTTTCCCCCTTTCCCTCGCTTCTCATCGATTGTTTGATGCCGGGGGCATTAGCATTTCGGGCGTGCTGGCTCTGTGTTCGGCGGCCAGTGGGGGTGGGCTGTCACGCCGCGGGCTCCGGCCCCGCGCCCTGCGAGCGCACGCCCGCGAAGCGAGCCCCGGCCCAACAACACGGACCGCCGGCGTCTTTTCTTCTTCTTTGTTTTTTTTTCTCTCTGGGGTGGGTGCATTTCGAGGGTAGCCACCGATAAGCTTGAGGCAGGTGTCAGACGACGCCAGTGACCGTTCCCGTGGCCACTGCGATTCGCCGCGTTTCTTTTCAGCGCAACGGTACCGGTGGCATTCGTTCCGTTCTCTAGCTTTTCTTTCTTTTTGATCGTCGACCGGCGGTGTACTTTGGCGCGCCTCACAGAGGCAGTTCCGGCGATCAGGGCACGAGAAACATGGCCATTTGTGAGATTACAAGCAGGCAAAACTTTTCGTGCTTTCCGATGTCTCCTTGCAAGCTGTGTACTCGGGACATTAGTTGGTGCTGGTGGTCAGGAGAATGCGTCACTTCACCTTAAGCAGATTTGTCGCTTTTTGCGGTCTAATCGCATTGTTAATTACTGCGGAGGCAGAAATTCCTCGAGCTGCTGCATCGGGGCTTTAGGTGGTTCACGCAGGCCCGTTGACGTGCGTAAAATTCCACACTCATTGGTGTTGTACTCGGATATCATCTGCTGGCCGTTGGCTATGCAGTGTACTCTTAGATTTTACAGTGCAGCGACGCTTCTCAGCTACAGACCGCTTGCGTAAAAGTGGACCAGTCGCGCTGTTGCATTAGTAAGATGCAAGAGGAGAAGCGTCCGAGCTTTTCTGTTGCACTGACCGTGTTGTCAGCATTCTGTTGTTTGACAAGTGTGAGTGGTAGTTTTGTTCTGTCTGCAGGTAGTTGGACACACAGCCTCATTAAGCTGCATGCACTGTGCACGGTTATGTAGATTGCAGGTTTGTAAACCGTGGCATTACTTAACTTGCTGGCCGATTCCCTTATCATTTATCTTTCCATATTGTCCCAAGTCATGTATGTCAAATCGTCTTCTGCATGTAAAGCACTGGCAAGATAGCAAGTTTGTGATTTTCGCTGTTATATGTAACTAGCATGTTGCAAATGCAGAGATATTGCCTGCTGTGATATGGCCAAAGCACCAGCTTTCCCGTGTTTCCTTATGGGATTACTCTCTTCAGGGTATATGGTGCCAGTGTTGATAAGTTCACATTGATAAGAAAACACATTGTGGCAACTTGTCTATGCTTGGTGGAGCTTCACGTCAGTCACATTCTTGATGCCTGGTTGAGAAGATGCGGTGGAACGACGGCTGTCATCGATAATTTGTCACTGAAATGTTTGCACTGACAAGGCTCAAGCTTCTAGTTACAATGTACCTTGGTCTTATGAGTAAATATTGAGCTAGGTGTTATTTGCGGTCACTGTTCAGTGTGGCGCACATTTACCAATACAATGTATACTTCTTGATTGCAAGTGTAGTTGATATTGCACATAGACACGAAAGGAAAAAATCTCATGAAGCACACAGACTTGGAACAAAACTGATCTAGGTATCTCCAAAAGAGGCACTTGGCAGACAAATGTGTGTCTGTCGTAAAGAAATTTAGGAAAGTACTGGGTTTAATGTTGCCAAAGTCTAAATCTAGCTGTGAACGTCAGCCTTTTGGGGGTCACAGATCCATTTTGCCCACCTTTGGTTATTTAGCTTGCACAGAATGCTCAATACATGAGTGTTCCTGCATTACACCACCATGGAAATGGAGCTGCTGCAGATGGGAGTCAAACCCATTACCTCGTGTACAGCAGCAGAATGCCAGGTCTCATTCGGTGTGTGCAGTTCAGTTGTTCATCGTATGAATGCAACATGTTTTGTGTGTATTCCTTCAAGTGTCCCCTATTTCATTGTTTCATTCTATTTAATTTTTTTTTTATTAAAGGCAGCTTTATTATTGAATTATTTCTGCTTAATCAACTTTTAAAATGACTCTAGGTTGAAAAGTGAGTGCGACTTGCATTGTCCAGTGCGACATTTTAAAGTGCCCCACTTGAGCTGTCGGATTAGCAACGTCCTTATGTGCTGGAATTCAAATGATAAAGCCAAATTCGTGGTGTCCCGGCTGATAGCTCTCTCTCTCTCTCGAGGTGTGCAGGCATGCCAAGCGTGAAATGACGTAGCGACTGCGGGCACAGTATGATATGCTTGTGTAGCTGTGTGGTATATTTGGTGGAATGAAATTGGAGTGGTCAAGCTGCCCAGCAATACATGTGCGTCATTGGCTCAGTTAAAAGGCACCTAATTCTTCAGTTGTCTGCAAAAGGAATTGCAAAGTGTTTTGACTGATAGAGGAATAAAGGTGATTAATTTTACAGTGCTAGCTGTTATCGTTCTTCAGAAACCCGCAAGGTGGAGTGAAGTAATTAATAAAGGTAAAATGAGACTTTAGAAGAGTTAAGTGCTGGGCTAGTTGGTGATTTTGCATACTGAAAAGATTTTGCGCCAAAAAACATTTGGTGGTGTCGTCGTCTTTCTTGTGTGTGTTGTTTTTTGGCGCAAAATCTTTTCAGTATGTAAAATGAGACATGCACCCAATTGTAGCAATTGCTACGATCTGGTGGATGTCTCATCTTCCCTTATTGACAGTGCTTGTTGGATTATTCATCGTAAATTTGTTGTCAAGTGAAAGAAAGGGTGTAGCTAATTCCAGAGGTATTAGTGCTGGCAAACTTAATAATGGGCGTTTGAATGACACCCGTCATTGTTAATGTAATGTGGTATGAAAGTGATCAGTTTTGCTGGTCATGATTAGTTGCAGCAGAAGCCACCAGAATTTTTTTTAATTGATGATCTAATGTTGATTCTCATCTCTAATTACCTTATGGATTAATTGGTTTAGGTTAGGGTTGGTAGAGCAGAATAATTTTTGCTGGTAAAGTTTGATAGCAGCAGAGGCCAGCAGACTTCGTGTGATGATTGCAGATGTGAATATTCATTATGATCACTAATAACCTTATGGGCTCATTGGTTATGGTTCCTGCTCCAATTGCAGAATTAAAGTGGCTCCATCCTGCACATCCGTGACACCACTCGTCACCTAAACACTGTACATCATTGGCAGAATGCAACTGCTGGTACTGAAATGAACTGAAATTTTTTGGAGTTAAATGTTAGCGAAATATAAGCAACACAGAGGCTTGAAATGCTTTGTTGTTGGCTTTGTTAACTGTGACAGCTCCAGAAAAGCAGATCACGAAGTTCTTCATTCATGATACTTTCTTTTTGAGGCAACTGTCTGAGTTTTTGTTTTTGCAGCTTCACATGAAGCATGGAGATGGCGTTATGCTTTACCTTTCATTTACCAGGCAGCCAATACCAAGCTAAGATTTTCATACAGATGTTTGTAGAGAGACTCATTGTTCACCACTCGGTTAAATGCTCGCCAAACTACGTTAAAATTATCCCTTTTAGGCACTCTGTGCACGATGGAGCATGCCAAAGTATTGCGTCAAATGGAAAAGCAAAACTCCAAAGAAGATAATGATAGTTAAAATGTGTCACATCTTCGAAACACTTCTGGTTTTACCCGTACTGCAAATATACGTGAAGTGTTTAAATACAAAATCAATTGAAAAGTAGACAGCCGGTTGTTTGTTGTCAGGTGTATGGCGTCGTGTAGCGAGTTCACTTCTTTCTTTGTTTTTCGCAGCGTTTTACATCAGTCATACTTTCCAGTGGCTTGGCAGGTATCCTAGACACAAAATGTAGCTGATGTTCTCATATCGGATGTTACTGCAGAGACTTATCACATGGAGTGCACATTCTGCAAACTTGACAAAACTCGCTGAATTCAGAATTGAAAATTCTTGATTTGTTCTGCAGCTGTAGGCATTTCTTGATTCTGAAGGTACAGGAAGCGTGGTGAAACTGCATTTTCAATGAACAGAATTAATTTGCGCTGTACCTGAAGTGGTTAGAGTCATAAAGTTGGTAGTTTGTGGTAAATAAATCAATATTTTCTTGAATCTGCAAAGGGCCTGACGTGCCTGTCATATATTTAACATCCTATTCAGGTGTAACAGACACGTCCTGGGTGCAGCCTGGACTAGGATGTGCCAGCTACATCTCAATAGTGGCAAAATTAAAAAAAGAAAAAAGTATTCTCAAGTATCCTGCTTTAGGTACATGCTCCAGTGCCGCCCATGGTCTGAAGTAATCTCGAGATCTCCCCTGTGGCATCCCTTGCAGTATGTGTGTTGTTCGTCGGCATAAAACCACATAATTTATCCAATCATTCAATGGTGACTTGGTGAATTTAGAAAAAGGTAGGTGTTTCCCAGAACACCGCATCTGAAAAGGCCACTCCTGTACCCGAAATCTTTTTTGGAGTTCATGCTCACAGTTGACATTGGTGGGTGCTGTGAAACTTGATAGCAATTAAAAATTCCTAGTGTACGGCTGTTGCCGTGATATTATCGTTATTATGTCATCATTATTATTTGTATGTGGTGCTTAGGATGCAAGAAATATGTCTTAACTAGAGGTTCAACAAGAGTAATAGGCACCTGAAAGTGTCTTGGTTATAGGACTAAAAGTTAGTGGTGACTACATCCATGTCAAGGTACTATCATCAAAAATTCAAATGGGAACAATTTAAATATTACTCCAGTGAATTGTTCCATTTCCAAGTTCATTGGTGTTTGTGAGAGCTGCCTAATTCAAACTCCAAATGTTATACTTGGGACTGCTTCATGCTTATAAATTTGCGACCGAGATATTACGCATATCCACATAATTACTCACTTCCACATAAATCAAATTTCCATATAATTACTTGTAAACGGTGCTCTTTCCTGTTCACGTCTCAATTTATGCTCATGGTAAATCATTATGATACGAATCATAATAGGATCATTGAAGCTCAAGCACTCATAATTTAAAGGTCCTTCAACGGCACGCAAGTTTAATTTTACCAAGCACCTAACCTCTGCCTTCTAGCTGTCTTTAGAATTATTCTTACATCTGGTACATGTTAAAGGACCTCAGGTGGTCAAAGTTAATCTAGAGTCACTCACTATGGTGTGCCTCGTAATCATAAAGTGGTTTTGGCACGTGAAACCCCAGAATCAACATTTTTCTATTATTCCTGATCGTAAAACTATGTTGAGCTGCCTATTGTGAAGTTTTTCCCACATGGACAGCATTATGCATGTATTACAATTAAACACAGATGGGAAGACATACTTGATATGTGTTTTAGTATACTTCATTAACAAATGTCTAGAAAGAGTGAAAGGCTGTCGAAAGCCATGGATGATGCACTAGCTTTCGCACAAGATTGACAAAAAAGATAGTTTATTTAGGAAGTTCGTGCATACACATAAAGAAGTAGACCTATTGCATTTAAGCGGTTTCGAAATGCTTTAGATAAGGAACTTAAAAATCAAAGAAAATGTATTACTTTCATCTATTTTCTTCCTGTTCTAAATGAACAGATGTATTATGGAACAAGTTAAATTCACTTGTAGGACAGAGTGACAGAAAGGAACCGGTCACGGAAATCTTGCATGGCGGGGAACAGTCAGTGGTTATCTCATGGGGATCTTACGGCTATGACTGGCAAATGCTTCACAGCAAACTGCTGCATTTACTAAATGTCTACAATAAAATAGAAGTCGATCTTTGCGAAGTAGAATTATCAGACTTGTACACATTCTTTCTGGCCTAAAATTGGCCTCTAGAGCTGTGTTTGATTTGTATTTAATTATATTGGTAAATGCCGCTATTACAATGCATACGTTGTAATGAAGTGTTGTGCTGGTCTTTGATGCTGATGTGAAGTGATATATGCTAATGCATGATGCTCTTTGTAGGGCAGTAACTAGTGATGTGTTTAATATTAAGGTTTTGTCAAAATGTATGACAATGTTGTGTTTAATATAGTGGTTTTGTCAAATTCTACGACAATGTAAACCATATGCATGTGCCTCTGCTGCGGTCTTTGCCAATATGGGGGCGAAGGACTCCCCCAAGCCATCCTTGAATGGCATTTCCCTTCGCCTCCCATCACATGTAGTGTGATAAACCAATAAAGAATCAATCACTCAAGCCATTGTATCTACATATACAGACTCGTGACATCATCGACTGCACTCTGTAGAATTTGCCTAAATGATGTTATTTACTTAAAATTTATTTGGTGTCACAGTTATCAGGTCACGTTTGAGTGGCAAGTGTGATTGGACTCTGTTTCAAGGTAATTTTTGTCCACCATAACATAGTACCACATCTGCTAAATAGATTTTTGGCATATTCTGGCTTCTGCTTGTTAATAAGTTTGCTGGAGTCGTGGTTGTGGTGGCCATGTGGAAATAATCCCTCTAGGCCCTGGGTGCTTAATTGTGTGTGCCAAGATTTAATCTTTAATAGTATTTAAAGCACGTTGCATAAATTTTCAAGTACTTCTTCTTAAACCTGTGGTGCAAGTTTGGATAATATATATATATATATAACTGGTTCAGTAAAACAAGCTTGAATGTAGATGAGTGACTGTCGGTATGTCTTGAAGTAGTGGGCTCACTTCTTTCATTGTTTTTTTGTGATGTTTTATATCAAGCATAATTGTCAAGTGACTGGGTAGGTGCGTTCCAAGTATTGTACACATGTAGTATGATGTTCTCATATCTGACATTGCTGTAGAGAGTTGCGTGAAATGTGCATTCTGTGAACGTGACAAAACTCGCTGAAGAATTGAAAATTCTTGATCCATTCTGCAGCCGCTTGCTTTTAGGGAACCATAAGTAGGCATTAGTTTCCAGAAGCAGGGAACAAGACTCCTATGGTCTTCTCTCATCTGGCAGGAATGCAATTTATCACTATTGGATAATAAATTGATAAGCGAATTGGCTAACGTCTGTGTTGTCGCTTTTCCACGACAGATTTCATCGCACTTAGAATGACAGAAAGCAGAGCTAGTTGGTAAGGATTCATTATGCAAAAAAGAGGCAAGGCGTGCAGACAGGACACAAGAGTGTTGTCCACTTCTCTACTCTTGTGTCCTGTCTGCACGCCTCACCTCTTTTTTGCACAATTTCATCGCACTGCTGCAAAGCATGCCGGTATCACTTGTCCTTAGCGGGCGCAAGGGCAACTACAGTAAGGAGCATGTTGTTTGTACCATGACAAACCCTCCTACACGTCGAGGATAAATGGCAGGGGGATGAGAATAACTAAAATATTCTACAATGCGAGTAAGACAATGCATTTCGGCATTCCCCTCGGTGTTCCCCTCACCCAAGTACAACGGGAAAGGTCCCTCTGCGCACGCGCTCTGAGAAAGCACAGTAAAATTGATGTATTGAGCGCCACCGAAAACTTGAAAGGACCCTCGCACGGCTTGTTTTTGAACGTGGCTTTAAATAAACGCGTCCCGTCGCCCTGCACCGGCATAACGAACACCCTAGTCACCTGAGATCAAAAGTATGTGGCCCGTGGGTTCTTCCTGACGCTTTAGCACGTAACTCGGAGCGGAAAGCTGCAGTTTAGGGAGGGGGGGGCGGGGTGTATTCTGTAAGAGTCCGCCTAGTGGACTGTCCACTTCAACCGCCGCTGATTGGCTGGGGTCGTTCGTCCCCTCCTCGCCCGCACAGCTCCGTCCAATCAGCACATCAGCAGCGGCCGAAATGGATAGTCCACTAGGTGGATTCTTACAGAATACCTCTCTGTATAGTCGGATATAACCCAGGCCTGCAGGGAAGCCCCGGCTTCGCCCTCATAACCGCCAGCCACTGTTACCTAAATAAGGTGGTACCCGGAAAAAAATAAGATTATAGGCGCGTAATTTTCAACGTTTCTACTCGTCTGTTATGGTGGAACGGTGAAAGCCAAAATTTTCTTCATTGAACTGAAATAAAGCTCGTGCTTCGCTGCAACTGTTTATTGTCAAGTTTCACTTCATTTGGCAGTGAAGTTTCATGAGCAAAGCGGGGTCAGCACTGAAATGACCTGTATCGCGGATTTTTGAAGAGTGAAATGCTCAGACTGCATACACTTTGTCCATGTCTGTTGCACATCTCGTCGCTTCCGCCGATGAAAAGACTCTTCAAGAACGGCAGACGCCCCGGAGGTATCAAGTACGACGCCATTTTGAAATGGTTGCATGACGACGGTTTTGGTTGCTTCTGTGATTGGCTGGTGGAGTAACAACCCCGCGCGGTCCATGGGCCTTGGTTGCCAACTGCTTTTTTTTTTTTAAAGTTGAATCATGCTATAGTTCTGTCATTGCGAATGCCGCAGTGCATTCTTCAGCTTGAGGAAATCGGTGTTCTTCACGGAACCTCCTGATCCGCATAGTTTTACCATGTGCCAGTTTTACCATGTGTGCATGCGGCAGGGATCCCGCGATATCATTCGATATGCCGTCTGCCCCCCTATTCTGCAGCTTGTCCAAGTCCTCGCCGCTCTTGTTATTGTTAAACGCGAACAGATACGGTGGCTGTTCGTTGCCCGGATGTGTGCAGAGATCGCGGTTAAGCAGTGTAATTGGCGGGACCAAAACTGGGAGTGTCCGTCAAAACGGAGGCTGTGCCGATACCGCGTGGCACAGCTGCCAACATTTACGTAAAATTCCCTATTTTTAACGCTTGTTTAACATTGGTATAATGAGGACAATAATTTTACGCAGCCTTAATATTGGTCATGGCACAGCCTCCCATCGGAGGTGTTGCTGATCGAGCAGTGTTAGTTCGCGTGTGCTTCCAGTGCGTTGCGTTCAGCCCCCCCCCCCCCCCTCCCATGAGGCAGTGTTGTTCGGAAACGGTTAGGAAGCGCAGTATCTTTTAATTCGCTGTTGCGCCTCGATCACTTCGTAACACATGTTTTATGATAACGACATAAATTTACCGCATGTAGGGTAATACTTTTAATACTTGTATGTTTTAGGCGCTCTTACAGCCCATGTTTTTTCTTTCTTTTTTTCCCGTTTTTGAAGCCTTGTTACATCCACTCATTGTCATGTCACTGGCGCTTTCTGGCCATACCTCGCCTTGCGCCACTGAACACCGTCATCATGTTTACTTGCATCCAGTTCATCGAAAAACTAAAAGAACACAGACACGGGCGGACTGATTTTTCAGAGGACTCTTGGGCCGGCTTAAAGAAAGCCATTTCGTTCGTAAGTGCTTCTTGCTATTAATCAGCACCATACTCTCATAATACGTTCGCCATCGCGATTGACTGTCGTTTGATCTTACCGACAGTTCCGACGTGGGAACAGTTTTTTTTTTTTTCATTTTATTCGGGCGTTTAACCTTTTCACCTGCTCGATTATTCGAACCTACGCTCAGCACCGCCACACCCCCTCTGTAGAAGCACCGCGTAACCCACCGCAGATTGATGGATCGAAACTTTTATTAGAACGGACGGCCCGTGGCCTAAGATGGGGGCAAGGGATCAGGTGGAAGGAAGGATGCCGTGCCTCCATAGCAAAGGACAGCAAAGCGGTAATTCTTCTGGTGGCATCTGCTTGCGGTGCGACCCAGTCGTACGATGGCACCCTTAGAGGTCGGCGCATGCTTGTGCCCGAGGCTGGCTGTGGCAGGACAGCACGAGATCGGATGTTTCAGATCGACGCTGATCGCGGGGCAGTTTGGGCCGAAGTTGAACTGCTATGACATCTCGCTGCTGAGCACGGAAGTACTCCCTTTTCAATCCCAGTCGCGCCGGCCCTATTCCGTTAGGGATATGAAATGCAAAAAATGCTGGCCGCCTTGCTTTGGGTGCACGTCAAAAGAGTACTGATGCCATATTTACGACTCTTTTTTTTTTTCTGCGTTGAACGAAGGTCCGGAAAGTCTAAACTTCGGGCGGGGGGGGGGAGGAGGTACTCGAGCCTCAGGGCGCCCTAGATGGCTTAACGTGATAGCTTCTCTACAACCAGTTTCGGTTTCGTTTTTCAGCCACTGGTACACGCATATTTCACGAACTTCAGCATTTGCTTGAATGCGGTGCATATCGTGTGGTTTTCGCAGAAAGAAGCTTGCGATCTTTTTAGAGCGCAGCTCTCAGGCGCCCGTTCTTGGCTTCAGCATCGGCATCTCTCGGCGTAACCGTGCCACAGCTCGCGCCTTCGTCGTCTTCCACAGCTGGCTCCGATGTCGCTCGTCGTGCCTGCGTTGCCATACTGCCCATCCCTCTGCGAAGGCACTGACGGCACTGGCCCACTGCCAGTCGGTGCGGTGACTTCGGTCTGACATTCTTCGCCTCAATATGTCGCGAAATGAAAACGCGTATCCAGCTGCGCTCAGATTTCGTATTAAGGAGTATCGTAATCGCCGGACCCTTTCATTTTAACTTCTTGAGTAACGATACAACTTTCATTATTTCTTACCGAACTTTAATATCTTCTGGCTTCGACTCGGCTACTATATTTAGGGATGCTATTCTGGACACAATCAAAATCCGCCATGTTGGCGTGCTTCGAGCCAATCGCAGAAGCCGTAGCAGCCCTGTAAGCAAGTCGGGGCGAATTCTACAACATGGCTAAATTTGGCCATGCAGAGAGCAGCACCATACGTTGGTAGTTGTCCACACACTTACCGAGATTTTGTGGTACCGCGGGTCTCGGGGGTCATGCTGGCAACGAAGCGCAGTGGGCGTTGTAATAGGTTTATGCGGTTCAGTCAAGTTTCGCTGCACTTTCCGCAGCTAATAATTGTGCACTGTGCCCAGGCCTTCGCTTCCCTGAGGTGCTGCGGTGCACCCTGCACCTCCGGGCTCGAAAGGAGCGGTGCAAGGCAAAGTGCCGCCGCTGCGTAGTGCACCCTTGAACCTTGCAGTGAGTGGGCGCAGTCCCCGGCACACCTTAACTGGCACCACCGGCACCTTTTCGTTTGTGGTGCCGTGCGCCTTTTCTAAATCGAACAAACTTGATGCCGGCATTGCTATGAGAGAGGGAGAGAGAGAGAGAAACGCAGAGATGTTGGGGTGGGGAGGGGGGTGATTATTCTGTATATGTCCACCTAGTGGACTGTCCATTTCGGCCGCTGCTGATTGGATGCAGCTGTACGAGTGAGGAGGAGACGTTGCTTTGCTTGCCCTCTCTTTGCTTTGCCTGGGTTCTTTTAACTTTTATGTTGCTGTAATTGTACTTACCTCCCTAATTCCCCCCTTCTTTGTAATGCCCTCGCAAGGGCCTTTGGGGTACATTGAAATAAATTTGGTAGCCGATCATTTTCACAAACCGTTAACCATAACGATAACAAGATGACAAGCGATAACGTTAAAAAGATTGATCCAGTTGATAACGCGGGTGCAGCACCGTTCAGACCAGTGACGAGGCGTGACAGAAATGTCAACTGGCATAGAATCGTTTTATTATGCAGGCCCGAGATGTGAACTAGTCGCGTCGGGACGTAGAAACGCGTGCCACAAAAAATGCGTGCTGCAGGCTCGTGAATAATTTTTTTTATGAGAAACACCATCATAATTAGCCTTACGTCACGGTGACGTCGAGGCACAGGAATTTCGAATAGCATCATATTTAAGCCAGCGTTTTCCAAACCTTCGCACTCGCTCAGTGCCATGTCCTTTTGCGAGCCTCAATGCAGTCGCTGCAACTCGACAGTATGCAACAGTGCTCGCTTTAAAGTCGTTCGGTCACATTTGGCCGTCGCAAGTAAACACTGACGAAGCAATCTGCGTGAATGTCAACCACCGTTACGGCTACCCGCCGTGGTTGTTCAGTGGCTATGGTGTTGGGCTGCTAAGCACGAGGACGCGGGATCGAGTCCCGGCCACGGCGGCTGCATTTCGATGGGGGCGAAATGCGAAAACACCCGTGTACTTAGATTTAGGTGCACGTTAAACAACCCCAGGTGGCCCAAATTTCCGTAGTGCCCCGCTACGGTGCGCCTCATAATCAGAAAGTGGTTTTGGTACGTAAAACCCCATAATTTAATTTTTTAACCGTCTCGGCTAGACCATCAGCTGCACCTTTTGGCCCCCTAACACTTACCGTCGTCCGCCTGTCTCTTGGCGTTATATGTGCCCATGGTTTTTCGTTCTGTCGCTCGTTGCGCGGTCATTGTCATCGTCACGAGCAGTCGTAGTCCAAGTTGCCTGCGGTGGTGGCGTAGGATGCATGGTGTTGCGCTGCTAAGCAGCGAGGTCGCGGGATCGAATCCCGCGCCCACGGCGGCCGCATTTCAATGGAGGCGAAATGCAAAAAAAAAAAAAAACGCCCGTGTGCCGTTCACCAGGTGGTCATAATTAATCCGGAGTTCCCTCACTACAGCGTTCTTCATAACGATAATATGGTTTCGGCACGTGCAACTCCAGAAAGTAATTGTTAGTATACCGTTAATATACAATGATTAGTGCAATTCTTTTTTTTTTCTCGAGGGTTGGCAGCGAGCATGTGCTCCACCACACTTATTATTCCTCTTGTGGATTTCTCTCTAATGATCCGGATTTTCTGTCACTAATTGGCCCAAATATGCGTGTTCTTGGACAGCTTCCAGAGGCTGCATTCAAAATACATAATTGTGCTAAACGTAATCTTATATCTAAAGGTAATCTGCCGTGAGTAAGGCTGCTTCCTAGTTACTGGTCTGACAGGTGTGCACGAAAAGTTTTTCAGCCCGCAGCGTTTTGTGATGACAACGAAAAAGCATCGAGAAAAAAAAAGTGCCCTTTGACACCATTTCTGACACACGCTTCGCAAACTGTAACTGTACCTTTTGTTCTATTGTGCTCTGCGTCCCCATTCCATTGCACCACATCCTTGAAACAAAACGTTGAACCACTTTCCACCTAAAACCACGGCTTCGCTTCGGGGAAATGTATTTTTCATTAAGGGCCAGCCAATTAGGCAAAATTAGCGGTCACGCTCGTATCTACCGTCCCTGGCACTGTCACGAGCCACCAGTGATTACGTGCAACAATGTTGCACCCTATTTTTAGTGCTGCGTTGTCGCGATGGGCAGCCACAATAGTGCAGCAATGGCCTGGCTTACATTGTGGCAAAATGCAGTCACAAAACATCGCAAGGGTTCTGGCTTTCATGCGATACAAAAAAAAAAAAAGCCCCTGCGGCCATCCGCTCTGAGTATTGCGTTTGAATTTCTGAACATTGCGCATTACCGCACGTCAGGAGCGGGGGCGGGTGGAGGTGGAATTTTCCGTAAGAGTCCACCTAGTGGACGGACCACTTCGGCCGCTCCTGATTGGCTAGGGCTGCTCGTTTCCTCCTCTCTCGTACAGCTGCATCCAGTCAGCGGCGGCCGAAATGGACAGTCCACTAGGTGGACTCTTACGGAAAATTCCACCTCCACCCCGTCCCCGTCCCCCGTCCTCCTCTAGGAAGTGATTACGAAGTGGAACTGGGTGAAAGCGGTTCAATCCCAA
Organism: Dermacentor albipictus; assembly: GCF_038994185.2. Classification (NCBI taxonomy): domain Eukaryota; kingdom Metazoa; phylum Arthropoda; class Arachnida; order Ixodida; family Ixodidae; genus Dermacentor; species Dermacentor albipictus. The sequence continues at coordinate 115,220,014 of NC_091829.1, forward strand.
TATTGCTGCTAGTTTTCGAGAAAAAAAAATTGACACAACTTTGAAGGAGACTTTTATTTCGTCACAGACAACAAGCAGAAGTGAAATACGTTTTGAGTACGGCGATACGACGCGCAAATCCAGGAGGCAGCGTCAATGGGACAACCCGCCATACGATGTTAGATTTTCATCTCTGCGTTAATGCACCTTCGTCCGTGTGCACTTCGGCCATGTGTACTTTGTCCACCTTATAAGATTCGTCGGACGGTCCCACCGCTGTCAACCAGATGTAGGAGTCGTCGGACTATCTCGCCGCTGCCACCATTTGAAGGAGTTGAAGGTCGTAGAGAGGAACTCGGTGAACAGGATTTATTTACATATTTTACATTTTAAGCAAGATACATTGGCAGTCTAGCGCGACTCCCATATGGAGCCCGCAAGACTAACATACAGCAAACAGTTTACGAGCACACAGCTCGCTACTACATTTCGAGCATGACAACGAGCACTCAGCTCCCGACGACGAGCACACTCTAGCAGCCGGCAAACGCTGCTTATATCCTCTCCGCTTGACGTCATAGTCCGACGTCATCGTTCGACGTCACCGTTCGAGGGCCCCGTGGACGGATTCCCAGTGGACAGAAATGTTCGTGTTGCACACACACACAGGTTTTAGTGCCGCACAGCTCTCGGTGTCGACGTCAGAGGGCTTCGTGGAACTCTGCTCCGTCCCGGGTGGCGCTGCCGAGTACCACATTCCTGAGCTGACCGCGCGCCACGTGGCTGCCGGTGATCCGCAGTTCTCGGAAGGGCGCCCCGTCTGGTGGGCTCGGAACACGTGCACCGGCTGAAAGCTGGCACGTTGCCACCCCGTACAGCCATTCCTAACAACGTGCATTGAGGTGCTGCCTGTGGCATCTAACAATGTCATTTAAACAACAAAAGGGTTTTTCTCGTTGGTACCGCTCGGTAATAGAAACCGACTTCAAAAGCTATTATTCCCAGTTTTCTATAGGCCTGGGGAGGTTATACCGGTGTGTACACACCTAAGACCAGCCTTCGGAGGTCCCTTGTTCAACCACTGTTGGTGACTTGAAATCTTTATAGTTTCCTGCAAAACTCTGTCCATAGCCTTTGAGATCGACACGTGGTGTTAATATAAGCCCTGCCGTCCTTCTTTAAAGCCCCCACTATTCCTCTAGCTTGATTCCCAGCCTATCAAAGAAGTAGGAGCAAGAAAATATATATTTAACACACCGAAACTTAAGTTATCGGTCGCAGAATTAAGATTCAAAACACAATCAAAACAGGAGTTGCCCTCGACTCGAGTTATCGCGGCTCTGAACGCTACATTCGGTTCTGCTATGACGTCATAGTGTGGCGCCCGATATCAACAGAGCATTGACGCTACCTAGCGGAAGTTGCTTCCCGATGGCCGCTTAGTCTGCTCAGCTTGTTGATGGCGTCGTTCCCACGGCGACGACAACTGCGAGGCGCAAGTTCGTGCGCCATGTGCAAGGCTTACTGACGGCGTGGTTTCCAAGGTTAAAGCACCTTCTTGGGGTGTCAACGAAGCGATAATTAAGACGGCTATAAAACGTAGTGTAGTCTTCTCTTTTTTTTTTCGCAGCACTCGCCTTATCGCGACTACGTAAATCGCACATTACGTTTCGAACGAATTATCGTAATGCCGCAGACTTTGCGTCACGTCCCTTGCTCGCAGTGCACGAGATCATGGCTGTCGGTGTCGCCAAGGCCACGCCCTTTCCATGGCCTCCGAGATATGGGGGCGCGCGCTGTCTCGCGTGGTTGACTAAAGCATCGCAGTGTGTCGCTACCAGCGCTGCTGCTGCGGCCCTCGACAACATTGTTCCGATATTCTGTAAAGGGTAATGAGTGCACGTGCAATTTAAAGCTCTGTGCTGGTCGGTAACAGTTTGTTTGCTACGAGGATGTCGCCGCGAACACACTTTTTTTTTTTGCCTCTTCTTTTCTTTAACCCTTTGATGACACACGAATACACCGTACCGTTTTGGGTCTGGAGCATTACGAGTGCGTTCCTGAGCAGTTGTCGTTCGCGAAAAGTTCAATCTGAACGATGACAAGCGTCACTTAAAGGTAGAAAACAATGTGGGGCTTATGTGTCCCGCTGACCGCCTAGGCTATTTTCATAGAGGAGAACACGTGACCTCGCCGCCCGCTTTTACCTACTCATGGCTGCCTGTTAAATGATCGGGAGCAGCCTGCGTAGACTGGTACGCTATAGCCTATGTATACAGCCTGTACACTACAGCCTGTGTAGACTGGTATACTTTTACCGTGACCTTACTCTAGGGCAAAAAAGACATTTTGCCCTAAAAAGTCTCCATGCATATATCATTCTGCTGGTTTAAAGAAAGCTGAGAGAAATGTCAAAACATAGCCGAAAAGGAAGAGGAAGTAAACAATCGCTGCAATGGTTTCGCCTTGTTCATAAATAATGAAATAAACTCAGGGTGTCTACCAACCGGGAAAACCGGGAATTCTCAGGGATTTTGAATAGTCTGGAAATACTCGAGAAAAACTCAGGGAGTTTGTGCTTCTGTCAGGGAAAATTAGCTGTAATTTTATTGAAAGCGAACGGAAGTCGCCGTAGTGCTGGCTCCCGCAACAGAGAGGGATCATAACGAATCGTCTTTTGACGCCGTGTCGTCGGAGGAGTTGCCAGCATACAGTCGATGGCCGACTTTCCGGACGCCCGATAATTCGGACGGCTTCGCGGCACCACCACGTACCTCATAGGGTCAGTGTATAATAACGTCTGAAATTTCGGACGCAGGAGACCTTCGCCGTTCGACTTTCCGGACTTTTTGCCGTGACTGCAGGTCCGAAAAGGCATTAATCAATGCCACCACTGCCGCCGTTTTGATTACCTCGCCGCCGCGGAAAACGCTAGGCCTAGCTGCTTCAACTCGAGTCTGCAGGGAAGCCCCGGCTTCGCCCTCATAACCGCCAGCCACTCTTCCTCCGCGAGGCTGCAAATAGTTCGTACTTCAAACTTCCCTGTTACCTAAATAAGGTGGTAGCCGCAAAAATAAAATTATAGGCGCGTAGTTTTCTACGTTTTTACTCGTCCATTATGGTGGAACAGTGAAAGCCAAATTCTCCTTTATTGAACTGAAACAAAACTCGTGCTCCGCTGCAACTGTTCATTGTCAAGCTTCACTTCATTTGACAGGGAAGTTTCATGAGCAAAACGGGGCCAGCAAACGTTCGCTTTAAGTTTCTTGCAGTTCAGCGCCGTGTTTCTTGTTAAAATAATTCGCTGCTGTCAGCAATGGCGCACCGACTCCGCCTTTGTGGTCCTCGCGATTGGCTTCGAAGTTGGGGAAGCACGGTGCGTTGCATGATGCTGGGTCCCGAACGTCAGCTTCGCCTCAACGCGGCAATGTTATGCGGTGAAGCATGAGCGTGGGAAGGGGCACTTGTCACTGGACACAGTATGTATTCCTTAATTATACACGCGTCTACCCGCCATCTCATGTCACAGTACGAGCACCGATATGCCTAATAAGTGTACCGGCAGGCCTTTTCTGATGTGCCTGTGGCGATTGTAGCCCTTAGTGGCTGTAAAAAAAACACGCATCCATTTTTTTTTTTTGAACTACCCGATTTTACGGACGTTTTCGCGGCCCCTAGGGAGTCGGAAGAATATTACATTGACTGTGCAACTGACGAAGAGCGTTCTTCAAATGGTCTGTAGGGCGATCGCGCGGTGGAAGGAGGACGAGAGCAAAGGACCTACGCATTGAGGAATGAACGGGAAAGGAAGCCTGTCGCCGCTTCTTTCAATGAGCTTGAGGTGAAAAAACAGTGTTGGATGACGCCGAGATGCGGGCGTCCCTCATCCAAACCAAAAGGAACTCTGTAAAGCAGTGAAAGGCAACACTGAGGCGTCGTGCGCAGGCTGAGAGTCGGGACAGTTGAGGTTGACACACCAGCTGTTGAGAAAACATCTCACTTGTGACAAAGTTCGGGCCTCATACCAATGAGCTCGCTAGCAGTTGATAAAAATAGCTTATATCCCCTTCAGTCACGGCGTCCACATTTGTGGACGCGACCTATTTTTGCCATTTCTGTGCAGCGGTGGCAAGAAATAAAGCACAAACATTAAGCTTAGTGCAAACTGAATATTCTGATAACCTAAATTACTTTCATTTTGCTTCTGAGTGATATGTATCGTTACAGCGTATCGCTTTGGCGAAGGCACTACCATGTTTTACGTGATGCTTGGCGTGTGGCGTGTCAATCGCAACCTTGAAATATGTTTTTTTTTTTTCCTTTCTTGAAATGCTTGAGGCCAATGAATAACTTGTGAATATGTAGCTTGAGCGGGGGATTTAATTCTTTTTATGAAGAAACGTAGCATGACTGACTTTGGAATATTCAAATATTTAGTTAGTAACTTAATGACTTATCATAAAATGCTCAGTCATTCTACCTCAAGCACCACCTATGTTTCGCACATGTCTCGACAGTCCATCATAATTCGTGACTGAAGGTGATATTCGAAACCATGTTTCTGTATGCATCTCCTTTTTATTCATCTTTGAGAATGTTCAACTGGATTTGCAATGAGCTGTACGATTTTTTCAAAGATATTTTATTCGCTGCGCATTTTACTTGCCCTTCTGTTATGATTTCTTTTTGAACTAAATAAATGATACTCCTTACTATTCAAACTGGATTAAGTCGTTTTTTAGCATCGGGCAACATGGTGTCAGCCTGTCTTGACGTAAAACAAAGTTCTGTGTCACTCAGGGAATTTTGCAAAGGCACTCAGGGAAAACCTGGAGAACTCAGGGAATTTGGAAATGTCAACTTGGTAGACACCCTGAAACGTACAAAAAGTGTAGCGAGGTCCAGAAACATAGCTGCACAGAAAAGTCCAGTCGTAGTTGTACATTTCACCGTTACCGCGCAGTGAAGTTGCAGTGAAATGTGTGACCGATACGTCTCGCTGACCATCAACGGTTTAGTGGCGAAAGAATGGAATGTTCCTAAAAGCGCCGCACACCTGTATACGCTGCTGTTTAGCGCCGCACCTTTCCAAAGAGCCTGAAAGGCCTGCTGTACTGTTCCAACTGACGTGTTCGGCGATCCAAACTATCGTTGCCACTGGTAAACAAGGTTACTACCTTGGATAGGCGCGGTCTGTGAAGACCTGGGCGTGAGCCGAATAGTATTAGAATTGGAAGTCATTCTGGGCCTTTAGGGTGTTTGCTGTTGCACGTTCGTGACGTATGCCTGCAAGAAATCTGGATAGATCTGCCGAAAAGCTCCTCCTCCTTCTCTTTCTGACGAAGCAATCCTTGCCTCAATCCTGTAGTTTCCGGTATAGGTAAATACATTTATCAATCCATCTTCACATGGCACCGCCTTCGGCATTAGCCTCCGTCGTGCCGTCGCCGTCGTGTCGTGGTGTCCCGTATGCCGCTATCGTTATGCCATCGCCTCGTCGTCACTCAATTTTCTGGCCCACACGGGTACATTGCGCTATCTGGTAACACCCTGCACAACCCAAAACTAGGCTACATAGCTCGCTGTCCGGCGCGGAGAAACGGTTGATGCGTAACGTTAACTCCCGCTCTTCTGTGCTTTCCAAAAAACGAGAAAAACCGACTGTTCGTCACGTAAGGCGATCGCATTCGAGATAGGTGCCCGCGCGCCTCTCTTCAGCTCGAAGTAAGCGGCGAGAACACAGCGCGCGGAGCTATCAGCAGTCGGCACTCACTGTCCGCATCGCAGATCGCTTTCAAGATACGGTCCGCGTGGCCGTGCGATACGCAGCCGCCGCCGGAGTGCGTTTGATCACGGTTGATGATGGACAGTTTTAGTTCAGCGTTTGCAACCGAACGTAAAAGCATTACGTACGTAAAAAAATAGCGACGTCCTCACTGCGCATGCTCGGAGCGTTGCTGGGTTTCTGCGGTTTACGTGCGCTATGATAACGTACGTTATTTGGCGAGTTAAACGTCCGTAATGCTTACGGACGCTAAGAAACATCGTTGTCGAACATGGCGGCGCCTATGGCTCCCGCTTCAGCATGAATTCTCGCGATGGCTACGCTCTCACTCGCGTTGATCGCCAGTAACTATTGTAATGAGTTTTCGCTTTCGCTAAACTCACCTGAAAGGTTAATTATCATAGCATATCATAGCACGTCCATTTTCTGAGATCGTTCGGCAGTTCTGGCGCCCCTACGCCTAACGAGACACGTCCACGTAGCAACAGCAGGATGGTGCTAACGCGTCTTGGACCGTCTTGGCTTGGATACGTTTGGCACGAGGCACCAGACGCCGCCCTCTTTTATAACGTTTTCTTTACGTTTGTGTTTCCATAATGTAAACGAAAATACTTGAAAGGACAGGCACCGTAACGTCCCGCAAAGGTGCTTATGTTTAACGTATACGTAAGGCGACAAACCCTACTCTAAAGCTGTCTAACGGTTCGACGCGTATTAAGGCGCTAAAGAGTGATAAGGACTTACAATGAACGGAATGTCGTCAGCGCACCTGGCGCCGCCATCTGCAGCAGTTCGAGTCGCCGCAGCGCTGTTGTTTATACTGGCCCGGTTAACTTTCATAACATTGATAATGAAACGGGGCTGCGTGGAGATGAGCAAGTGGCACAATGCTTAGGCATACTTAGACAACTCCCAGAGGGGTTTCTGCGCGATTTTTCTTTTTTCTTGCAACCATGGTGGTTTCCATTTCGATGCCTCGTGCATGTCGCGGAAGATGGGCCAGCCGTTTCCACCAGCTTTAGCAACTTCGCGCGAAACAGGAACAGAACGGTGCGCGGCTCTGCGTCTGTCGGCTTCCGGTTCCGCCTTCGAGCTCTTCCGGTGACTGCAATCGCGCGCTGGTGTGGCCCGTTAGCGTGTGTTCCACCTTCTCACGTCACGGGTAAGCCCCTGGAGTGTGTGTCCACTCGGCCCGACCCGTGACTCCTCAGCGACGTCCACGGAATCATTTCTTTCTTTCTTTCTTTCTTTCTTTCTTTCTTTCTTTCTTCCTTTCTTTCTTTCTTTCTTTCTTTCTTTCTTTCTTTCTTTCTTTCTTTCGTGATTCATATTCAATCGTTGCTTATTTTCTTGCTTGCGCGGGTATGAGCCATTTCTGATGATAATTTTTGCATCATTGATTTTTTGCGTCACTGGACTAGACGCCGTTTTTTTCGGGTAAGAGTCATTGTAACGAGCCACTTTAGGCTAATATACCCTGACCATCGTTGCTGCCTGCGAGCGCCTTTTGCATCAGCTTAGCAGGAACGTAGTGGCCGCAGTTTGTCTTGTGGCGCAGGGTTAGCATACTAACTCTAGAGGAATAGCTGGCGAAACAAGTTGCAACCTCAAAGGCCCCGCCACGTTGCTACTTATAATTTTTGCAGCGCTAAGAAATTTTCAAATTATCTATAGAACTCCTCAGCCACTTGAACTATCTCATCCATATTAGTAATGATATTGTCGACTTTGTCTCTTAACGCATACATCTGATTCTTGCCTATTCCTGCTTTCTTCACTGCTTTTAGGTTTCCTCCATTCCTGAGAGCCTGTTCAATTCTATCCATATTATACTTCCTTATGTCAGCTATCTTACGCTTGTTGATTAACTTGGAAGGTTCTGCCAGTTCTATTCTCGCTGTAGGGTTAGAGGCTTTCATACATTGGCGTTTCTTGGTCAGATCTTTCGTCTCCTGCAATAGCTTACTGGCATCCTGTCTAACGGAGTTACCACCGACTTCTATTGCACATTCCTTAATGATACCCATAAGATTGGCGTTCATTGCTTCAACACTAAGGTCCTCTTCCTGAGTTAAAGCCGAATACCCGTTCTGTAGCTTGATCCGGAATTCCTCTATTTTCCCTCTTACCGCTAACTCATTGATCGGCTTCTTATGTGCCAGTTTCTTCCGTTCCCTCAAGTTTAGGCTAATTGGAGTTCTTACCATCCTATAGTCACTGCAGCGCACCTTGCCGAGGACGTCCACATCTTGTATGATGCCAGGGTTAGCGCAGAGTAAAAAAGTCTAATTCATTTCTAGTCTTGCCATGCGAGCTCCTCCACGTCCTCTTTTGGCTATCGCGCTTGCGGAAGAAGGTATTCATTATGCGCATATTATTCCGTTCTGCGAGCGAACGAACGAACGAACGAACGAACGAACGAACGAACGAACGAACGAACGAACGAACGAACGAACGAACGAACGAACGAACGAACGGCAGTTTACTGAAGTAGGATGGCCCTTCGGCCTTAGTCATTGGGAAAGAGGGTATGGGGAATTACGGTAATCCTGTCGGTGATTCCTATTTCTCCTTTGGACTACACGCATCGGACGACGCCTGTCTCGGTGGCGAAAGCCAGGAGGCTGGGCAGATACATTCGTCTTTCGCGCGTCTCTGCCGGTCGGTGCTTGCTGTCCGTTGTTCTTACCTCTGTACCTGATACGGCGCTGCGTTCCGACGTCTCGCTTGCCGGTGGGCGTTGGATTACCGGAGCAGGTGAAGGACTTTAGCCGTGGCGGCCGCCGTCTTGCCACAGTCGCCTGAACGGCAGGGCCACTGCGGTATCGTCGGGTCGCCCACCCCCTTTTCGGGACACACTGGGCCGTAACACTCGGTGTGTTGGGGCAAAGCCGGATCTTGCCTTATGCGCGAGCAGCATTTGGAAGACCCCCTGGAAGTCCCCCTGGAAGTCTCGGTGGAGGCGGCTGGGTCCGTTAGCGCCATGGCCTTCTGCCTTCAAAAAGGCTTTGCGTGCACACGGCCCCATTTCAGTGTGCTGTGTGTGCCAGGAGGAAGCGGTCTTCCTCTGTCTTCTCGCTCGCCTCCGCTGCCCTCCACCCACCCCCTCATGTACTAGCGTGTTACTGCGTTGGGTGCCTTCCGTCTGGCCCGGGGTTCGACGTTGTTGGGACTTTAGTTTTGTTCGGTTGTCCAAGTTCTCGCGCACTTCTGTTGAATGGTGTGTGTCGTCGTGTGCCGATTTGCGTTGCCTGTCGGAAAGTGCGTGTAACCACTTGGCCGTCGGTGTAGATACACGCGGTCGTGGTGCGAGAGTCGCCTACGTTTTGTCGAGCGCGAGTTCGATTGCTTCAAGCTCCGAGCTTGTGACGTCCTCGTCTCTGTCGCTCGTCGTGTTCGATTTGGCGGGCAGTGTGGCAGGCAGTGGCGACAAGCGTCGGCTCCTCGTGTTCCGCCACTGAGCTGTCTGTGTAGAAAGCGCTTTGTTTCAACTGACCCAGGTGTTCCCATTGCCGTTGGTGCTCGGCAAGCGGTGCTTGGGTGACCGGTATGTCGTCCCAAGGTGCAATCGCTGGGGTCCACTGTAGCTTGGAGGATACCTCCGCTGGCTGCAAAGGTTGCGTGATATTTTAGTTCCGGCTGCAGTGAATCAACGCCTGTTTAATTCCACTGTTCCGTACCTGCTGTTCTTCTGTCGCTCGCAGTAGTGTTGCGTGACGTACAGGTTCTTCCCTGCTCGTGTGCCTTGGTAGCCCTCTGAGGAAGGCTTGGAGTGTTTCGAGCTGTCGCCAGTGCAGCCTGCTGAGCGAAATGCTGGTTCGCAGGTGGCACTTTGAGAAGGTGAGTGCCTGCACCATTTGGCGAGCGATGGTCGCGCCGGCATCCGCCCATCCCGAAGTCGACGTGACGGATAAGTTGTAGCAGCTGGCGCCACGTCTCTCGCAAGTTCTGGATCCGTACCGTGGGGCCGCAGTTCCGGTCGGTGGGACCGCGCAGGTGCTTTCCCGTTGGTTGGCGCCGTGGTGTGCCGCCTGCGAACTGACCTCGCTCCCCGACTGCGGAGGGTCATGTGGGCGACAAAAAAAAATTATCGTGTAAGGAGGGATTTCAGCTTAATCTTGACCGCTCGGGGATCAGCTTTAACGTGAACCTAAAATTGCCTGAAGTGCACGAGCGCTTTCGCATTTAGCCTCCCGTCGAAATGCGACCGCCGCGGCCGGGGATTGAACCCGTGAGCTCGAGTTCAACAGCACAACGCCACAGCCACTAAGGTACTAAGCCACTAACGCCACTGGCCCGGAAAGGCGGTGGTCCCGGGTTCGATTCCCAGACCAGGACGAATTTTTCTTCAACTGCGAGGCTTTTTCTCTCGAGGAACCCGGATGCGTTTCCTTTGTAGCAATTGCTACGAACGGGTGGATGTCTAATTTTCCCTTTATTAGCCACTAAGGTACCTCGGCGGGTAGACGTGTAGGGCAAGGTACTCCGTGTCTTCTCTGGCTAGGGCCGTATTCCTGTTGACTGGAAAAAGCCGGCGATGGTGTCTAATGCTTGTTGTTTAGTACGCACTTTTGCCTTTACCCCTGAAAGAAGAAAATGAAGAAAAGAAACGAATCTAATAAGCTCGAGTAGATACCGTGAAAATCCGTGACGTCATGGCGGCATCATGGTGCGGGAACTCCAAGGTAGTGTCGCCGCCCGTCTTTTGTTACTGCGTCTTTCTAGCTTGCCGGGCCTCTGCTCGCGTCTCATTATTGTGGAGGTGTTATTTGCTAATGCATCTCAAATAATATTTCTGTTCAGAGCCCCTTTAAATTGAGATGGCTTACCTTACAGTGACTAAATTTAGTGATTAGCTTACGATCAATAAACCGACAGCGAATGTATTTTGATGCCTCATTTGCAGCTTTCTATTATGAAGTTACAGATAAAACCTTCTTTATAAAAAATACCGTTTTCTTCAAAGTAACGAGCTCACATTACGGAAGGTCGGAGCAATAACAGAATACGAGCGGTTCGGTTTTATGTGCGCTCCGTAGGTAACAGACGATAATGACGCGAGCTACCTTTTTGCAACTGGCCAATGTTAAGATAACTTTTAATGATTGGTAATTGTATAATGTAATGGTTTAGAGGGGATCAACTGCGCTTTTATTAGTGCTTTTAAACCGCCTTTGTCCAGGTGGTCAAGACTGAAAGAATAAAAAACACTCGTAGCTGTGGATTTTAATTTTACAGCGTGGAGGTGAGCACAGCCAGCGGCAGCAATGGGGTGGGCAGCGAAAGTTTTTGCGTTCTTCGTGAGTAACAGCCTTTGTAATTAAGTTCAATAAAAAAAATTTCTCCGGTTCTACGTGCCACCCCCAGCCTTGTCATGGAGGCACGCCGTAGCCGGGGACTAAGGATTAATTTTTACAACCTGGGGAGGCTGGGGTTCTTTACCCATTTAATGCACGGCACCTGGGCGTTCTTACATTTCGCCCCCGTCGAAATGCGGCCGCTATTTGATACCGCGGTCTCGTGATTAGCATCGCAACGACCGTGGTGGGTTTTATAATTGAGGGCCCGTTAGTTAGTGATCGTATATTGATTGAAAACTAACATGTTATTGTGGCACAAATTGCTGTGACGCCAGTAGCTGCGGCGATGTAGACGTATGCGAATAACAATATTTTTCAGACGGAATCGAATATGAATCGGATAGTGCCAGAAGTTAATCGAATCTAGTATTGCTGACAGTTTTCGAATAATTATGAACTGTTTGTCGCGAAAAATATAAAACGGTGTTTTATATTTTCATCGCATGCTATAGTATTCATATCATCAGCAAGTTTCTGTCATTATATTGCACGTTACGAAGCGTTCGTTAAAAGCACAAATGGAGCATAAGAAGAAATAAGCAGTTTGTTTGTATGCACAAAACTCTAAGCACGCGCGTCGTGATGTCTTCCTTGGTTTGTTTTTTTTTCACATCTCGCGGGCTTTCTTCTGAGCCTGAAAAAAAAAAGAAGGAACCGCGTAAAAGATAATGACATGGAAATGACTTTATTGGATGTTTCTGAGCACGTTCCGCAAATTTTCGAATACGATTTATGCCCTAAAACACGTATTTTAAATATTGCATAGTTAAACTTAATTAGCTAACCAATCATACTTTTTAAAAAAGAAAAGAAGAGCCATTTTACTATGTGAAAGTGGATGACCAGCGAAGCTGTAGCACATCACGCAGGGTTAGACAAGGGTAAATGTATTTACTTTCATCATTCGGTAGTGGTAGTGACGATAGCGTTGTGATTACTGTGATGCACACTAATTGGTTCGGTGACAACCTTAGACAGAATCTTGGTCAAAGTTAAATCTATACACGACCGTTGTTGAGTGGTCTACGGTAGTCGTTAGCATGGCGGTTCACACCGCGTAGGAATGACGGGTACAGCACATTCATCTGCCTAAGCATCGTCCTCGTGGCTTCAAGTGACTTTTGGGACGTTGCGAGTAGACAATTTTCAATAACATAGCAGCGCTATAAATGCAAAATTTCACAAGGATTGCCCACCTGCGGAAAGACTAATAGATTGTGTCCGAATCCACGCCCCAGCAACGGCCTCTTCTGGGTAACAAATGCAGATCTCGAAGGCCGTGCTTTTGCTGGCTGCGTGAAGCGGAAGCGATTGTCGGAGCCGGAAACACGTCATGGACATCGGGTCTTTTTACACCATCTTGCTGTGTTTAGAAAATTTTGCGTGCTTGGAAATTAGGGCGAAAGCTGAATAAATAACGTTGCAAGAACCTTTGAAGCCTAAAGCACATATATGAGAGAAATCCGTAATTTAGAGACTTTTAGCGTGTCCGCTATTCCGGCAAACCGGGGCGGTTTGGGCGGATTACGGGAGCGGCCGGAGCGGTGCAGCCGCCGAGTGTTGTAGAGCTCAATCAGACACAGAGCTAAAATTGCAGTAACCTATTTTCTGCTTCGCTGCTGGTGCAAATTTTCGGCAGCGGCGTAATTATGTTCACAATTACGCCGCTGTCGAAAACTTACACCCCAGCTAAGAAGAATATAGCAATTGGCTCTGTGTTTAGGTGGTTGATATTTGCACCACCAGCTGGCGCCACCAATCTGGCCGCTCACGTTTACGCCCCCGACCATCCGGAAATCTGCCCAAACCGCCCCGGCTTGCCGGATTAGCGGACACGTTAAAGGTCTCTATTGCCAATCATTCCCGTGGTAGCGGAACAATCGTTACTGCTGCGCTAGAATTCCCTCTGGTATTTTTTGTAGGACACTCTCTGGTAAGACCGTGGCCTCTGAGATTGCACCAGCCCGACTTTCGCTCAAGGTACGCCGCTGCGATCTCTGAGGGCACGGTTGACGATGTCGGGGCTAGAGCCTGCGTACGTCACGTCCAACGTACCTCTGAGGCAGGCCCCACCGCGTGCGCGGCTACACAGTTCGTTTGGTGTTCGCTCGCCAGAAAGGCTTTCAATGAAAGCTAGCTTATCCGCAATGGGCTCCTCTGTGCGGAGAAGCTGGCTTCGGGGTTCACTTCATTTCACCGGTGAGAGAGAGAGACAAACTTGAATGAAATGCTGGAGATGTTAGCGTGGCTGATGGCCTGGCATGCTTGGAGATAGTCATGATTACACTCACTGATTACATAAACGCGCAGACGCATACACTCGCAGCTGGTGACTGCTTTATGCTGTCTGCACAGTGAGGAGGAAATTTCCGAGCGAATAAAAAACAAAAATAGGTTGGAGCGCATACGACAGACAGACACCTACCAGTCGTGAGTGGCACCTTACCGATGACATTGAAAGGAAAAGTGTGCAGTCGCTGCAGTCTGCCAGCGCTAACCCCCATGGGCCTGTAACTTGGAGGATAACCAAGTAAACTCAGAAGAAACCAAGCACTGCACAACCAACGATGGAACGAAAGACGATAGGCGTTACATTGAAGGACAGTTGCGACAGCGGTGTGGATTAGAGAGCGAACGAGGTTAGCCGACATTATTTTCGAGATTAAGAAGACGTCATGTAGCAAGGCAGGCCGCGTAATGCGCAGGGTGGATAACTGCTTGTCTTAGTTGCATAAAGGGCGCCGAAGGAAGGGAAGTCGATGATTAGCAAAGTGCGATGTTGGGATATAGTTGGTGCACGCACTGTCGATTTTTGTGGTGCAATATGTTAGCGACGCTGACAATTAAGGCCGCCTTGAGTGCAGATGTCAATGCGGCCCTAACCAATGCCCTCCTCACCATTTTGATGAAGCATGACGCTTGTACTGGCGTTTCTTCGCGAGGCTTGAGTCAGACCGCTATAAGTACTCGTCGAATCGAAAGAGACCGCTCTCGCATCATTCGTCGTCGCCCGTATGTGTCATCTTCCGAACGAAGAGTTACAGAACAAGTGAATGATGTGCTCACACGCAACATTATAAGGCCTTCCGCACGTCCTTGGTGTTTTCCTGTTGTGCTTGTTAAAAAAAGAAAGGATGGTTCTGTGCGCTTTTGCACAGATTACAAGGCGCTAAACAAAATCATCCGTACGGAGCTTTATCCAATGCCTCGTATCGACGACGCATTGGATACCTTACAATGTGCCAAGTATATTTTCGAGCCTTGTTAAAAATGGCGAGCTGCAAGGCAAAATTGCCACCCAGTTACGACTGGGGGACAAGACGCGCATCCCCCACTCTCCGTCGCTGCAGCTAGGAGGCGTTCGAAGAAGCGGGCTTTGTGCTGAAAACCGCCTCCATCCACCAGCGCCATCGCCGTTGTGACGGGACGAGTTCGGTGGGCGAACTATGGTTCCGGAGCTCTCCAGCGCGGACCTGATCTGCTACGCATGAGCAAGCTGCCGCGGGAAAGCCGCTTTTTGTTGCTTTCCATGCCCCGATCGGGACGCAAGACAACGAGCTACCCACCATTGGCTCCGATGCTTCCCGGAACGGCACCCCTCCGACGCCAGCGCCGGGCATCGGAATGTGTGTGCCTCTGTGTACGTAAACTGTTCTGCGGGCGGCGGCAAGTTGATGATGAGTAAACGAACATTCGCCGCCTTGTATCGTCGGCGGACCGAGTGTATAAAAACTGCTGTTGTGCGGATGCTCGATACACTTCTCTTGAGCAGTCATGTTAGACTGAGACACTTCTCTCGTGCAGTCATGTTGGACTGACACTCTTTTTCTCAAGCAGTCATGTTAGACTGATTTAATTACTGTAAATAAACCCATATTCCTCGTTGTAGATGAGAAGCAGTTCTTCCCTTCATCAACGTCCTCAGCGTGGATAAGTTGGACGACGGCATGGGCCAACTACCTTCGAATTCATGCCGGACTCCAATCTTGGCAACGGATCTCGAGCGATGGGATTGAGCCCCCAATCCTGACAGCCTCGACTTGCGCTCCAGATATTGGCAGATAGTGGCAGGAGCCTGATAAAAAAATGACTGCGTTTGCTATATACACCTGGTGGCCTTTTCGAGTTTAGCGTGATGGCTTTTGAACTGTGCATTGCGCCAGCTATGTTTGAACGTATGATAGATACCCCCGTGGCCTAAAATGGAAGACCTGCCTTTGTTACTTCGACGACATTGTCATCTTTTCGTCGAGCTTTTCTCAGCACCTACAACGTCTACACGTATTTCTCACGTGTCTAGCGAAGGCTAGACACGTGAGACGACAGTTCCTTGTGTGCTTCAGTGCATGAAACGATGTTTTGTTAACAAAAAAAGTGGAACGCCAATGCATTTCTCCGCAAAGTTCGGGAATTTATATCTCGGAACTGGTGTCGTCCTGAGAATTCGTTCCAAGTGGATCCGCCTTGCGAACTTCACGGCTAGAATTTGTAAATTGCAATATGGGTCACATGGGTCATTAGCTAAAACGTTAATTAGAGAATGCTTGTTGAGTAGTAGATTTTGCATTTGATTTTTTTTTTTTTGCAAGTAGTGTCCGCCGCTTCGAGTAGACCAGCTCATGAACTAGATTTGCGCTATCTGCCACAGGCAACCTTTAAAGATTTTCAAAGGGTTCGCTGAAACACCCTGTATATCAGGGTAAAGTTGAAATTGTGCATACATTAAAGACACAAACTAATTTTAGAGTTTTCTTTTTTTCATTAGAGGTAAAGGAGTGCTATATGCAAAGATGGCAAATTTGAAAGTAATGAGTTGTATTTATTTGCAATCTCGGGAAAGGCGGCAACACCCGTGCTTGGGCCTTCTTCACTTCAAGGGTCAAGCGGCAGCAGCAACGCTAGGGTTCTCTACGTCATTAGATAAAGATTGTGACACACGATCGTCTCGCATACCCAGTGTTGTTCATTTTTTTGCGTTCGTCACCGAGCCTCAACTTCTGTGAAACAGCGAGGGCGCGCATGTTCCTAGTATAGTAACGATGAGAGCTTCATCGGAGCAGCAACCGCCGTTGCGTGCTAGGCCTAGAGAGGTGTACAGCGAGTCGGAGCTCGAGCGAGAGGCTGGGCACTACACGACCAACGTTGCAGAAGCTCTGATTTGGCGGTGCGTTGACAGTCGGAGAAGCCGCGCTGACCTCAGTGCCGCAGTTTTGTACGCAGCGCATGCGTTTCCATTTTTTTTTTTTTTTTGCGCCTCACGTGATCGGGAACGATGCGCCGAGAAGACGCATCGCAGTCGGAGGTAACCCGAGTGGGTGATTTCGCTTCCATTGAATTCAAGTTAACGAATAGCGCACCGAATCAAAGGGAAAATAGAGAAATCGTGTCGGTTGGCGTTTGCTGTCCTCCGCTCGGAGGCCGAGACGCGTTTGATAAAAGAAACGACAGGCGCGAGTTCTTTTTGGGCGCCATCGCGCAAACGTTGATGGGGAAACGCGGGTGCGTGGGGGTCCACAGCCGCGAGGAGATTGCGACGCATTTCCTCGCTTTTGTTGTTTCCTCTTAATGCGTAAGCCATTCTTTGGCGAGAACCCCAGTAAAACTTGTCTATCACGCGAAAAGTGTAAGGCCTTGTATCTGCACAGAAATTCGTAGTTTGCGAAAACATTTGATAGTTATAATAGTGTAAATGTAGATGATTGGTATCTTTATGAGTGATAATAATTGAAATGAAAAAGTAATCGGAGGAAAACTGTTCTCGTCAGGCTGCCTTGAAAACTTACTTTACCGCATTACGGGTGTGTGTGCAGAGAAGCCTGCTTTGCGACTGCTGAATATAAGAAGTATAAAAATAACAATAACTTATTGGGTACATATCATAATAGTTTAATAATAAAAATAATAGATGATCAGGGTTGTTAAAATTGGTGACGTAGTGGTCGCCGCGTTAAGGCCGTAGCAAAAAAAGGAAAAATAAAATAAAAAAGGAAGAAATTCCCGCACAAACTGCTCTGGGAGTCACGTATGCGTAAGCATTGTGCCACTTGCTCATCTCCACGTAGCCCGGTGTCATCATCAACGTTATGAAAGTTGATCCGGCCAGTACAAACAACAGCACTGCGGTGACGTAAACTGCTGCGAACAGCGGCGCAGGGTTAATTGACGACGCAAGCAAACTACTGCAGGTGGCGGCGCCAAGTGCGCTGATGACGTTTCGATCATTGTGAGCCGCTATTGCTCTTTAGCACCTTATCCACCCGCGCCGAATCAACAGGTAGCGTGATCTACCGTAGCCCAGCGGCGACTGCCTATGGCACGGCCGTGCGGCCCGTATGTCGAAATCGATCTGCGATGTGGGCAAAGTGCGGCGGGTGCTGATAGCTTCGTGAGCGCTGTGTTCTCGCCGCTTAGGCGAGAGGCAGCGCGACGGTGAGTTCGCTCGCTGCTGCGGGCGCCATTTTGAAAGCAATCGCTTTATGAAACGGACGGACGGACGGTTTAGCTTGTTGGGTAAGCGCAGAAATGATTGCGCGTTAAAAAAAGAAAATCAGCTGGGGCGAAACTGGTTGCGACGGCGTTCCGGCTCAGCCGATACGATATCGCTTTGAAGGTGCCGTGGAGCTTCTTTGCAACTCACCTCCACACCATCGAGTACGCGAATTTCATTTGTTTGGCACGGGAAAGGCAATGGGTATGCACGAATAAGGTAGGAAAAGCATGTAAGCAATAGCGAAGTAACAGACAAGCCAAAGAATGCTTACGCGGTAGTAGAGAGTTCTCAGAATTTCTGCAGCATTGTTTTCGTGTCAAGCATTTCCGTGGCCGAGGAATAGCAGATCTCTATGACGTGTCTTGTGGTGTTGCCGCTTCTATGTCGTCTGCTGTGCCACAGTCTGTCGGTAACTGGGTTGCATCTCTGAGCTGGCTTTCCTTTGAGCGAAGCGTTCCTTGCCTCTCTGGCGGCGCCTCCACATTTCATTTACTGCCTGTGGCCATGGGTGCGGCATTTACGAAGGCTTATCAGTACCGCATCGAAGTGGCCGATAGATTAGCGTGCGATTCTTGTGGACGGGAATTGAGCATTGAGCAGCTGTTGCACACCTTCCACCCTTAATGACGTCCAACGCATGCCTCTACAGACCCCATTAGACCGGCTGCAAACGAAACATTTATTTATTTATTTATTTATTTATTTATTTATTTATTTATTTATTTATTATGCGAAGCATATTACGAGGGCTCAACCCAGCTCCTCAGGCGCGGCGGTGACCATGAAATCACGTGACACCGTGACGTCACGACAGAGGAGAAGTGGATTTGGCTCAACTCTTGCAAGACGGGCTGGGTGGGAATCGAACCAGGGTCTCCGGAGTGTGGGACGGAGACGCTACCACTGAGCCAC
The DNA here is from genome assembly GCF_038994185.2 of Dermacentor albipictus. NCBI lineage: Eukaryota > Metazoa > Arthropoda > Arachnida > Ixodida > Ixodidae > Dermacentor > Dermacentor albipictus. The sequence goes on from NC_091829.1 coordinate 115,238,540, forward strand.
GAGTACAACGCTTCAAAGCGGTACAAAAGCGCCTCTAGTGAATGCGGTGTTGCCTTAGAAACGCGCTGTTTCTAAGGCGTGCGTCTCTTGCTCAGGCGCACATTTCGTTGCCGCGCCGAACGCTGCTTTGCTCGACGCTCACCGCGTCCAATGCGGGGCGCGTAGTCGCTGCCCTGTAGCCCATTGTCTTACACCCCTTGGCGGGTCGACGGGAACGCTGTCGTGTTCCACTCTTGAAGGCGAAGAAGTAATGCATGAGTTGTTTCTTCGTCTAGCCGAACCAAATATAGCCAAGCAACAGCAGTTCACCAGGCTAAACAGTGGTTCAACAACTAAAATAAAGGCTAGTATGCTTCGCATCCTGGGCTTAACCTTACCTAAGCCACAGCCATTTTTTTATTTATTTATTTATTTATTTATTTATTTAGTCACAGGGCACATCCGTCGCTGGCGCAGAAACCTATTCGTGAGTTGCTGCACCTTTTTGTGTTAGAACAGCCCGCCTGTCCATACGGCTGCGTGAACGAAGTGTTCACTCTTTTCCTCTTTCTGTTCTCCCTTTCCTTTACACCCAGTGTAGGCAAACCGGACGCTCGCCTGAGCTCTCCTTGCTGTTTCTCTCTCCCTCTCTCTGTCTGCACGAGTGCTCTTCTGACTTCTCCCACATGGCGTTCTACGTGGTCGTTTGCTGCAGTGTAGTACGCTAGTGATGTTACGGCCTCTCTGCCATTTGACGTGTGAAAGAGCCTTATCTCTGTAGAACCAGACTCTCAGGCGTTGTCTGAGATGACTTCTCGTGGCAGGCTGCACGTAGCGAAGAAGCTTCGTAATGCAGCTACAGGAGCCGCGGACGTTGCTCAGGTCACGTGACGCCTCTCTCTCCACTTTTTGTGCGCTTTCACGGCGACTAAGGTAGGTGCGACCGTATGCGTCCCGCGAAGTCAACAAGCAGTGTGTGCCAGAGTTTCTGCTGACGGCCCCGAGCTGGGATGGAAGCTTTTGGCGGGCTCTTCTGCTTTGTCTGTCACACGGTGGCAGTCAGGCATTCACGGTACTGCATGTCGCACCACTTTCTCAGTGCTTTTTGTGTGGTTGTTTCAAGTCTGGGCCGCCGTACGCGACTTATTGCGCCATTGTTCATGGCTACCTTCTCTTGTGGCCTATCATGCGTCAGAAAGTGAGGACCTGGTTAGCATGATTACCTGAGATACGAGAGTGAGGCTGTTGCAGTCATGAAGTGCGCTCGCTCTGTGACCGTAAGACGGGAACACATCTCCGGTGAGTGTCTCCTCTGTGACATCGTGAATTGCCTTGTACAGCCTTTGTAGTGTACTACCTTGCAGTAGCTGCAAAACGGTGGTCTTGACAAGGCTTCAGACAAAAAGTGTACGTCGCATGGTGGCCATGGTTCCAGAGGCCAGATATAAACATATACAAAAAGGTTGCAGGTTCGTGTAGCACCACGATGCCTCCAGGTTTTCGGAGGTAAACGTGTTTCTCGACGTGTGCCCGGTCTAAAAACATTATTCATGGAATTTTTATAAGAAGACAGAGGCAGTGGCTTAGCTCGGCTATGCCAGAATACACGTAGCGAAAGCTAAGGCATAGCATGGTTAGCCTTGGTTAATCTTGATTGCAAGTCCAGGTTAGTCTGGTTGTCTAGCTATGTTGCGGCGTTAGCCAGTCGTTCGGCGCGCTGTTCGTCTGTTTCCTGGGTGATTCGTTTCCTCTTCATCTCGTTCCGATGTCGATTCCAGGCTTCCTCCTGCTTATCAGAATTGTCGCCATCCATATTGCCGCCTCAACTGTGGTTGCGGCGCACGCGAGCTCTCCTTTTCAGTCATCCGACACGTTATCAGGCATGTGACGCAGCTGGCGAAGCGAGCGGAGGCGAGCGCAACGACGAGGAACGCGGTGTGACGTCATACCAAACGGCGGCGGCGGAAGAGCTCTGCGCAGCGGCGGAACACCTGTGGCTCGGTGCTACTAGTGGCGCATGCGTAGTAGTGACTGGGGAGCGAGAGAAATATCCGCGGCGAGGCGCGCGTTGTGACGTCATGTGCCTCCTCGGAGCACCGCCACGGCGAAATCGCAAGTTCGCGGCCAGTAAAGCTTTCGCTTTGATAATCGGAGCCCACCTAGGCACTTCTTTTGAGTCGTGAATGCGAAAGTATGAACGTCCAGTTTACCGCCGTTCAGCGGTCCTTCGAATTATGAACTCGTCGCGGTCCAGCGAGCGTGTTGACACGCCATGCGCGTTCTGACTTCGCCTTCGCCGAGGCGCAGTTAGAGCGCAGGCGAGAGCTCGCGCAGGCGGGGAACGTGCGGATAACACCACAGGCATCCAGAGAACAGCGTGTGCACGCTGCGTCGCGCCGCCCTGTCTGCTCCATCCAGGCGCGCTCGTGACGTGGCGTCGTGGCCAATGCGAATCTAAGTGCCGCTTAGCTGCCGCCGTAGAGTTTCTCACTATATTACCTAGAGGGAAATCTGGCGCTGCTGCGCTGTGGTATGCATGGGAATGCCGGTATATTGTGACTTCGGATTGGCACCGTTCTCGGAGAGCCAGGTACCGTTCCGTCTGTCACAATGATTAATTTTCTACGAAAACAGCACGTAGCAAGCTATTTTAGCTTTATTATTACACAAAGATGTTTTGTCTAACTACGACAACTTGTTGTTGCGTGTACCCATATATGAAACGTTAAAGGTATAAGCGGGCGGCTAAAGTTGGAGGACAGACGACAAGATTCGTGGTCGCTTTGGAACGGTTGGTCGTCTGTTCTATCTTTTCCTCGCTTGGTTATGCATTGTGGGTGAGTAAACTTCACTGGAACATGTAATATGCGTGAATGGAAAGATTTTATGACGATTTCACTTTAAGAACGCGTTATTTGTGTAGCCATATCCACCTTTTAGATGAAGCCTCTTACAACACCAGCCAACACAAGCCTCGCAGACACTTGTATCATCATGCCCATGACGGCATAGCGCTGCTTAGGAAACTCTCACAGACGGCGGCGCCAGATTTTCCTTGGGGAGAAACTCTATGGCTGCCACAGACGCCGCCGGGCTTTTCGCTCAATGGGCTATTTGACGCTTTCGGATAAAAAGGCAAAGTATATGCGTCAAAGCAAGACGCATAATCTGGCGCTCCAGTAAGAATTAGCAATTTAGAAATTCCTAAATCTCTTTTAACTACAACTCAATCAGAATAGCCAACCTCTTGGCCGCGAACGCCTCTGTGATGCATGCTGGCGAAGCCACTCAAATCCAAAATGGCTATGCGCGAATGCCACGCAGCGGTGCTTCGCGGTTGCGTTCGCTGTGCTGTTCGGTGATTAGTCGTTGTTTGCATCTTTGATATCGTGCGAACGAAAAACGGTGCATGCAATTTTCCGCCAAAGCGAGCCTCTCATTCGTGCGCTGAGGCCGCTGCTATGTTCACCGGGCAAGCGGGGCAGTGAACTGCATGAGTGCAGGGCGCAGCCAAAAGATTTATTGGCGCTGCTACGAAAATAAACCGAAGATACATAGCGTGCACACGTAAAGAGAAGGCGCACTTATTGCATTTCAGGTGGACTTCAGGAAGCGCGCTTGTCGTGAAAAGCGATTTTTTGCCTGCTGTACGTCTGTTGGCACTCGCAAGAAGCGCCGTCCTCCTTTTTGACCGGAGTTCACCAATTTTCCTAGCAATAACTGTGGCAACTCTTGGATGGAGTTTCTCCTGTACGCCGAAGTGAATTAACAGTTCTTTCTATAAAAAAAAAGAAAAAAAGATCAGCGCCATTCCAATATGTGACGGTGGATGACCGGCGAAGCTGTGTATGTGGGTTCCTTAATGCCGAACTGTCCATTTCCGTGCATCAAGCCTCGTGTGCACATAAATGGAAAACGAGGCGCGACTATCTCTCCTCCACGACGTCGAGCCTCGCAAGATGATGAGGCACCAAGGTGTGTACACACCCACGTATGGTTGCAAAACGTGGCACCACACCTTCTACTAACGAATCGCGGCACGTGGAGCATACGCGCACCTCACCGCGCTCCGAGGGCGCACACTGCTTCAACGCAGCAGCGTTGGCCGACGTCCCGCAGTGCAGCAGTGGTTGTGAGGTCACTCGAAGACCACAAGCGGTCGCCCACAACACAGGCCACACAAAATTAGTTCCCCACAAACTGCACCTAAACCCTGGACGTTGCTGCGGTGAAACCTTCCAAGTTTGGTGGATCTAGGCCACGTGGACGGTCCGCATTTCTTTCCGCCTCGCAGTCCTGGCGGGCAGCACGCTTACGGGTCCCCACCAGCACGGGAGTGCTGAAGGAAAGGAGATTCGCAAACGGGCTTGGAACGCCGACAAAGAGAGGGCGGTGCGAACGTAGAGTTTGCCGACGCGGGCCAAAGGGCAGTATCTGTTCTTATCAGCTTAATATCTGATACGGGTTGTATGTGGACCTAAGATATTAAACTTACTTTACAAGTTGGAGGAATGCTTAAAGCCTGCTTCACCTCTGCTGCTGATCGGCCCGGTAATGCACTATCTTCGGTGTCGGCCCACGTATGGGGAGAAATTCTCGATCTGCACGGCTCGATAGAAGCACGCAAATTTTGCCAGAACCTAGCCATCCACAGCTTTTCGCTGTAAAACGTGAGCGCTTCGCTCTAACGAGCGCGCCAGCCTGTCGCCCACGCATGCAACGTCGAGTTCTAACTTCACGTTGAAGTACACGATAGCGAACATTCCCCTGTCTACTCGGATGCTGTTTCTTTGTCATTCGCATCAAATGTTGGCCCTTTCGCAGCTCTTGCTTGGTCCGCTTTTGTGCTGCGATGTGTAGGCGGCCGGCTGGTTGCGATAACGTAAGCGCGTAGCCGCGGCAGCACCCTTGCCAAGCTACCGCTTGCGTTTCGCGGTCTAGTGATGTTTTTGGCCACGTGACATTTGAACATAATAATCAGGCCAGGCGTTTACCACCGACCATCGCTCGATATAGCAGCGACACCGACAGCGTTGATGGGGAAACTCGCGTCTTGTCCGCGGTCTGATGGTTCATCGTCGTAATGTGTTAATGGCAACCTGCTCAATGCATCTACGTCCTGGTCGCCTATGCTGTGCCAGTAGACAGTGTTGCAGCCGTGAGGCAGAGAATTCGATTCACCATCGTGCCATTCGTGGTGAGAGGACTTGAGCCGTTGGCTTCTTTCTCCGGGCCAGCTATGCCAAGCATTGGTTGATGGTCGGTGACGACGGTTACTTTTCTTCTCGGTGTATATATTTGTGGAACTTGGGATCTGCAAAGGATACAGCTAGGTGAGCATGATCTATTTGTGCCGGCCCGAGTGTTCTAAAAGAAAGCGCGATCGGCGCCTTTCTGTTCTGGTGAGCACGTTAAGAAAAAGAGAGATCCGACGCCCTAAGGCGAAGCGTCGCAAGATACGGGAGGGCCTTTTCTTTCCTCGTAATGAGCCAGTACGGTTTGAGTGAGAAGCCATCGCTTAAGCTGGTCTATTGTTTGTTGCTGCTGCTTTTCCTCCTATCTACATGTTGTGTCCGGAAGGCCGGATCTCTTAGAGACAGCTGGCTACTGTTGTGGTGTCCGTCAGGAACATGTGGTTGAAAGCCAGCATTCCAAGGAATGGGTTAGAGGGAGAGAGAGATGCAAATGAGAGAAAGGCAGGGAGGTTAACCAGAGTTGAAACCCGGTTTGCTACCCTGCACTAGGGGAAGGGAAAGGGGAGGTAAAGACGGAAATAAGAGCGGGTACAAAAAGTAAGGCGAAAAAAAGGGGTGGGATGGGATCATAATAGTCTTTCTAATAGGCCACTGCCACGTAAGAAGGTCAACAAAGCTTTGACCGACTTTCATTGCGACGACAGTTATGTCGGCAGTCCAAGAGTGTCTGTTCTCAAAGTGGCCTGTCGTCAAGGCGTGCCAACATGGCCGCTAGTGACAGCCAGTGCGCGCTGTATCGAGGACAGTGGCAAAGTTCGTGTTCCATAGTCTTCTCGCTGCCGCAGTGACTGCGAGCCCCGCTCTAGTCCGTACTGACTCGGAAGGCGAAAGATCTTGTGAAAGCGACACCAAGCCACAGTCGGCAAAGTGCTGCTGTCTCGAGTCGAGAGAGTCCAGATGGGCGTCGAAGTCGAAGGGACGCGTCCAGTCGGTGTAGACGTGTGTGCTTCGAGCTTGGCGTGTTCCATAAAGATCTTATGGCTTCATTTGCAAGCATACGAATTTTCATTGCTGCGTCTGTTCTTGAGAATGACATGGAATATTGCAAGCCCTCCTCATGTGCAGATCGTGCTGCTGCATCGGCAGGTTCATTGAGAAGCGAGGATTTAAAGATTTGCAGCCTCTCGTGAACAATTATAGAAACTTCGGTTGTATGTCAAAATTTAGACATGTCTAACTAGCACCATAGGAAGGCGTAGACTCCAACTAAATTTAACTCTAGTGCTATATAGACCTCAGTTTGTTTGAACTCTAGCGTCGTTTTCTGCTTGCTTTTAGTTCTCGTCCTACGCCTTCTTAGCGCTAGTTAAATGCCTCAACTCTTGCGAACGTGTTCTAATCAGAATGCGCGTTCTGCGGCATTTCTTTTTCACCCATGATCGTGCCATCAAAGCACACACAAACGCCTGTTTACAAGGCACCATAGTCTCCTTGAAGCGTTGAAATATTATGCAGATCCAACGCACGTGTTGGAATCATAAGTGAAGTGAAGCTTTCGTGAATATATTATAATCAACACATGGTGATCCTCTGAAAGAGCAAGTTGACAATGGCATGATATGCACCGGCCTCCTCCCCCCCCCCTCCCCGTTTCTAGGCCAATGCCTCGCTCTGAGTATGAGCCATTGTATGGAAATAATCAGCGCTATATCAATACGCGGACGCGCCTCTTGGCCAATTCCAGGTTGTTGGTATGTGCCGTAATGTGGAAATCATAATCATAAGCACGCCGACATGCTTCCTTGCCGATGACCCGTTGTGTGTGCCTTAGTATAGAAATCAGTCGTGGGTTGTGTGTCATAGCACAGGAAATCGTTATCAGAGCTACTCATCTCAGAACTAGTTGGCTTTTGCAGAGTACATGCCGACCAATTCTTGGCCGACTCCCCGTTGTGGGTACGTGCCGTATTATGGAAATTATCATAATCAACACGCGCCGACGGTACGAGAGCGCCAGTTGGTGTTGGCACGAGAGTAACGTACGTGCAGTTGTGGCCTAATGGTTAGTCCATGCGGCTTCTGTGCAGGTGGGCCAAAGTTCGCATTCCGCCGCCAGACGCGCTTCTCCTTCTTGTTTTTAATTTTTTTTTCTCACGTGAGGCTGGGTCCACTTGCCGAGAACCCCACCAGCGACCGACCGACCTAGCGGAACCATGGAAAAGTAGGCAAAGAAAGCTCAGCTTAAAGAATTGGCCGGTGCTGCGGAAATTTCAAATGTGAACCGTTTGACCTTGTAGGCTCCTGTCAGCGTGTCTCAGCTGCCTCCGGAGTTCATTTAGTTGAAGGTAGGCCTGCGCTCTATTCAGTGTGGTTAAGATGGCGTCTTTTTCTGAGAATCTGGTAAGCTGCCTTCTTCGATACGAGGTACAACGGCAGTCGCGACTTCTGCGCAGTGGGCCGTTTTTCTGCCGGTCAAGAAGTACCATGGGCGTTGCCCAATCAGAATGCTCAGTGTGTTCGATTTTCGCCTTGATCTTGCTGTTGATTGACTTCACCTTCTACAGCACGTCGCCGAGCAGAAGGTAGCGGCCGTGCTTTGAGAAGCTTTGGTTCTGGCTCCTTCCACAAGCTCGAGTTGTACAGCTGGACCCTTGTGTCCTGGGATTAATTATTTGAACAGTGTGGAGGTCGCCCTTGCAGGCGACCGCCACTACATTTGTTTGTAACGGCGGAGCGGTCCCAGGCTGCCGACCGTCCTAGCTGGACGGTGCTTTAGGCGCAGTACTTATACGCGGCCATCAGGATTATGCGCGCCCAATCTCCGTCCCAAATCTACACGCGGTGGTCTTCTCGCTCGGTGGTGCTGTAGCTGATCGTAGCCTACCCAGGACAGGTTTGTGCCTGTGCCGGAGTTTGGAAACAAGTTGGTCGCCTGAGTTAATACCTGCGATTTGTACACCAAGTGGAGGAAACCGGTTACTCTCGAGGAGGTTGCGCCCTGCTCCTTTGATAGCCAACAATGTAGTGTGCAGGTCTCGTCCTTGTGTGTTGCTTCCGGCGTTGCACAGCCGAGCACTGGAAGAGACTGGCCTGAGCTGCACAGGGGAGAGGGGGCGGGTATAAGAGTCCACCTAGTGGACTGTACATTTCGGTCACTGATGATTGGATGCAGCTGTACGAGCGAGGACCAGACGAGCGGCCTCAGCCAATCAGCAGTGGCCGAAATGGACTGTCCATTAGGTCGACTTCTACAATATACCCCCCCCCCCCCCCCCCGGTAGTGCGTTGTTTGCCTGGAGCCAGTGGATGGTCGTGTGTATTTGGCTGTGAACGTAGTCTCACTGACGCACTTTTACGGCCTTCACCGTTGTCAATTTTGAAGCCTAAGTACCTGCCATCGATGCGTAGCTGGATCGTGACTCCATGTGCCCTAGACGTGCCTACTGGCTAAGGTGTTGAGCGCGTACAACGCCTTGTTCGCCGATACCCGGTGATTCACAACGGATGCTGGGGCCGCTGTCGAAAATTGTCGCAGAACTTGGACACTGTTGTTTCTTTGAGCTTTTGTGACTTGCCGCTCCTCGATCCACGACGTTTCGGCGTGCGCGCGTTTTTTGCGGTAGTTGCGCGAGTGTCCGGGCTGTGTTGGGCGTCGCATCGCGCGGAGCTGTGATTTGTCTTCTTCATATTTCTTTTTTCTTGTAATCATTAAGAGCTTCCTTGGTTTCAGTTACATATAGAAGGTACTTGCGCTAGTTTTGCGAACGTAATTACGTTCCCTCTTCACGTGCTTCTGCTGCGTTTTCGATTTGCAGTGTGAAGTTGGGGGCCTTCTGGATCGCCAAGTCCTTGTCTGCGAAAGGACGTTGTTGCTGTACCGGTTCGTTTCTGAGCCACCAAACAAAACGGCCAGGCAGCGTCACGTCGTCACGTAACACGTAGCACGGCGTCACCTAGCACTTGTGGGTTTCACAGCCTGGTGCGCGGTGATCTTGGAATTGCAATCCGCTGCTAGTTTGTCGAGTCCCGTGGCGTAATCAGTGACCGTTTTGTGGTGGTCACGCCGTTGGACGTGTGCCCCGCAGAAGATTTCAGATGGTTGTTGATTGAAATTCGCTTCGATCAGCCTCCGTGATCTCGCCATAGTTCACTTGACTTTGCTGCTTAGTGTCTTTGTTCGTTGCCTTCGTCTTTGGAGAGACGCATCAAGTTCTTCAAGTGAATAAATATGTGAAAATTTCCATGAATATCTGTTTCTCTGTGGAAATAATCGTGGCCCCTTCACCAGTGCACTCTTAGACAAAGGTACACCTTTTGGGATGTATATCTGCCACACAACAATAATCGTCATCTGCCTTGCTTGCGTTTCCTTTCTTGAAAACGCCGCGCCGGCTACTTTCCTGTCGGGAATGCTATGTCATGCTGCTAACGCGCGTGCCGTTCGTTACTGGGAAGTATCGGGTTTGCAGCGTTAAAGAAAGGAAGTGCGGGCAAGACAGATGACGTTTATTGTTGTGTGGCAAGATACATCCCAAAGCGTGTAATTTTGGTTTAGAATGTAATTTATTTTCCTTTCATTCAGGGGGGATACTTTGCCACCGTGTGCCTCATTCGGTGGCGGAGCCTGATTTACAGGCACCACTCCGTTTTGAGCTCGCGTTGGCGAGCCGATGGGGATAATGGTTGTTGTTAGACGTAAATACTCCGACTTAAGGAGGCTGGTCGAGGAATTTCTCGGAATTACTGTGAGTTGGAACATCGTTCGGTTTAATTGACGTTTTCACGTTTCACGCGCCCCAATAAATGATTACTCAGCAAGAATCATTCGTCGCCGTTCATAGCTCGTAGCTGTGAAGTCCGCCGTTGTTGAGTCAGCGTTAGCGGGAAAACTTCATGGACTGTCACTTCTTAGCTTTTGATATATTGATAGAGCCTAGGAGAGGCAATGATGTGGTTCAGCTATTAAGTGGACAGTCAGATCAGATTTATGCTGTGCGTATGATCCCGTTGACAAAATAGCAAACGCGTCACATGCATCTCTGCTCATGCACATTTTCTTACACGATCGTAACTCGTGAGAACTAAAATATTTAATAGCTATGTGGCTATTGCGTTCCGGCTGCTGAACACGAGTTCTCAGGTTCGATACCCGCATTTTCGTGGCGGCAGAATGCCGAGACAGTTCGTGCACCTAGATTTAGGTGAACGTTTAAATGATTCTTGGTGGACAAAATTAATACTTAGTCCTCCACTAAGGCTTTTCTCATAGCCACGTGTTCTTTTGTGACGTTAAACTCAACAAAACATGTAGATAAATGAATCCGCATCCACATTTGAATGCATGCACATTGAATACGCCCGGGCTTTTGAGATTTGCGTCGCTCCTTCTCTCTTTCGATTGCCGAAACGTCTTGAAAAACCGTCGCTGGCTTCCATTATATTTCTTTTACCTTCACATTCGCTGAGGGCGTCACGACGAATGGAGCCGATCACGCCGTCGGCACGTGCTTCAAAGATGGACGCGGGGACTCGACTTGCTTCGTAGCTCCATCCTCTTTCGAGGTTGCTCGTCTGCCATGCCCCGAAACCACTGCGCCGTGGCCATTGGTAGACGCAGAGGGGTCTACACGGCGCGTTCCACCCCCAAAATGTCATGGTTATCGCGTGTTTATTCGCGGCAAGCCGCTTGGTCTCGATGTGCGTCGTCTGCTACCGGAGCCCGCGTCTGCTCGAAGGGGTGGAGTTTTGAAAAAAAAATCCGGCTAGGAGGAGGGACTAGTCGAAAGGCGTGGAGCTTTTATAGCGACGCCCATTCCTACAGGACCACGCCCCTGTTCCCCATCCACCCCTGGCCCCTCCCTCCCATTCGCGAACGGCGTTACTGCGCACTTCGGTAATCACACCTTACCTTCCCCAACCGCGCCGTTCGCACAGCCGGCGCCGTTATCGTTTTTTTTTTTTCGTCTGCTCGCCCGGGCCGCCATATCCACTGCCCCGCGGAACAGCGGCGCGTCTTATTCTGTTTTGCTTTTCCTTCTCTATAGCGTCACGTGATGCCCTGCTCGGTTCCTTTTATGCGCGCAAATACTACGTCATGGGCCGCTCGAATAGGGCGACGCACTAGAAAAGAGCAAAAAGGAATCCCTAAACCCAACGTTCGCAAAGATTCCCGTCCGGAGTCTGAATGGGAAGAGCAGACGACGGAACGAGGGATAGTAGCAGACGATCATATGCGATGACGTCAGCCTTGCGTCCTAGGGAACGATCGGACGTGAAAGTGGCTCCTAGGGAAGGTTGGGAAGTTCCGCGGTTAAACTGTCTGCCTCGGGATTAGGCGAGGTAATCTCTTCGCGATGCATAAGCTTTCCGTTTTTTTTTTTAACTCTGCAGTCGTTGTGTGGCCTAGATGGTTACCAGGAACAGCAGTAAATATTGATCATCATTGATTCAAAGTAAGCTCTGTGATACAGGCTATATTTCACGCTAAGATTGCAAAAACAGCGACAAATAAAAAAGTAATAATAGCGGGGTAATAATAGAAAGCAGCTTACCGCTGTCATTGTGTGTGTGGAGCCCAGTGGCTGTTGGGGTTGCGCTGGTGAGCTCGCTGCGCGCGTTCAGTTCCGCGAAGTCGGAACTGAACTGACGTGCAAAAGAGGCGAGGACGCAAGCAATGAGAACGACAAGGACGCAGCGCTGTTTCACGACTGAAGAGAATTTATTTAAACGCCAGCGCATGTGCCGAAGTGAATTTTCTTCAGTCGTGAGAGCGCCGCGTCCTTGTCCTATTTGCGCGTCAGGTGTAAACTTTTATTGAAGACGCGAACAAGTTAATTACTGGCTGAGAGCATCACCAGAAATGAAAAGCGAGTCCTTTCCACTGTCGTCGGCGGAACGCCGAGGATCCCGTCAAACTCGGTAGTGACTTCAGCGACGAAGTGACACGGTGTCCCTAATAGTGAGGTTTTCATACATATCCTGTCTCCACTGCGAGTAGGCACTGCCTTTATGGGCGAGGGTTGCGAGCTGGTCAAGCAACCAATAAGATTGACTTCTTTTCTCTCTCCCCCCTTCCCTCTGGTCTCATCCGAACACGAAATAAACCTAACTGAATCGGTCGTGTGTAGCAATAACCAGCGCATTGAAGGGAAACGCAGCCACGTTAATTAATACGCAGTCCAAACCAGGCAGAAGTTCGCAGGAAGATGGGGGATCTAAGTGGGGAGCAGTGGTCGAGCAAGCAATGTCGCTGGAGCCAGCGTTTCGACAATGTGACCTTCTGAGGGCACGGCCGCCCTGACGAAGACACGTCCACTTGAATCTGCAGAAGTGTTCAATTTACGCGCAACTCAATGGCCAGACGTTTCAATTTTTTTCGCTTTGCCGCTGTTGGACAGGTTTAGCAAAGATAAATCGCGTACAGAAATGGGTGCACCTTGACTGAACGGTATAAGGTAAGGCCTAGACGATGCCCTACACTCGCAACTGGGGTTGTATACCGTTTGTAGTTGTGAGTGCAGCGCCTCGTCTGTGTCGTATACCGTAATCTCGCGATCTGTCTCTTGTGCAGCACGTTGAGTTAGGTAAGAGGCGCCACGCATGCCGCTGGCGCCGGTGGGTTATTAGCACAGACAACGCTACGAGGTTCTGCAGAGACGGTGGTGGTTGTGGTAGATAAATGGCAGCACGCGGCTTAATCTATGCCGTCTTTCGCCGTTGCCATGATAAATGGTGCCGAAGTAACGAAGATAAATCGAGCATGAGATCGTGCAGACCGATTTGAGCATCCAAGCCACCGAGTTGACGTTCCATACGGGGGCGGAACAGAACTGGATATCGGGAGAACTGCAGGGAGGCTTGAGACGCCAGGTGCGTAAATAGTAACCTGTATGTAATCACGCAGTTCACAGAAATAGCCAAGCAAGAGGACAGGTCGACAGGTGTAGCCTTTTTTAGATGTTGGCGGTGCGTACAACGACGTGAACACGAAGAGGGTGGAGCATCCCGAGCAGTGAAAACCTCAAGGAAAGCACGCCAGGGGTTTCTTAAAATTTAAACGCGCGAGAATAATACAATTTGGGTAACATGTGAAGTGCTAGACAGTGCCGTGACATTAGATATCGAGAAAGGTCTGCGACAGAGTTTACCGTTGTCATCACTCCTTTTCTTGACATGCGTGATACGCAGGAAAGGACACTGTCGGTGAGTACGTCAGGTTATAATATTTCCTATAAACGAGGTGGGATGTCATCCTATATAGCCGTCGTATAGAGAGTGGACAAGGGAAAGGAAAGGGGGGAAAGTGTGCACAACCAATTGACGATGGTTGTCAATGTAGGCGAATAGCCGAACGCTTCCGGGAACGCTATTCTCATTATTAAAGGAATAGTTTGGCGGTGTTGCAGGGAGTATATTTAGGTTGTCTTTATTGTTTCACTTGGTCATTTCGTGGAGAACAGAGCCGTTACCCAGCGCATCTGTAGCGGTCGTACAGGTGAGAGCTATAACAGTCGGCGTTCGGCAGGGAACGCGGCGCCGAACTCGCCCTTATGCGTCGGCGCCAAGTCCAACCTCCGGCCACGAAAGCGGGCGAAAGAGCTGAAGAAAGCTGCGAGCTTTACAGCTGTGTAGGAGATGGAGCGGTGCTTTCCTGGTAATGTACGCAGATAACACTGTTTTGTTGGTGAATCATAAGGGAAAGCGATTGCGGAGGGGAAGACGGTGTTATTGTCCATATACAGGGACAGCGGTTTCCTGGATTATTTGCTATCTTGGTGTCAGGCTTAAAGGGACCCTGAAACGATTTTGATGATCTTGTACGAACGTGCTGAGTCGTAAGGGTAGGTCTTTCAGATCATTAATGGACGCATTTAAGCGCTCCGCGCAAATCGTTTTATTTTAAGAGCTTAAAAATGGGCATGGCCACCGATCGCAGTGGCGCCTCTCCCCTGTTTTCAGCCGCCCCACCCCAATGGACGCGCTTGGCCCGACTGACGTCAGTTGGGAGAGCTATGCGAGTGGCTGCCCAAGTCGCTCGCCGGAGCGTAATGGTGAACACGTTGGCTTTCGAAATGTTTCAAATGTCTTGCACTTGTTTACGGCAATATTAGTTTGGCTGGTCTGCGCCACGAGGTGGCTGGAGGACGTGCGGGCCGATCAGCTCACTTACGTCTACGTTGACGCTCCTTCATCATAGTGGCAATAGTATGGAAGGACTTTACGCCTCCGCCCATCCGTCAAAACGTCCAGCTCTCCTGTGGTTGCCGGAATACCGGACACGCCCGGCGCTGAGACAGAACGCTTGCAACGCACGCTGCCTGGATAACTCTCGCCTGGGGATCGACAGCCAGGCTGCTAGCAGACAGGTTGGAGAAGTTTCACGCGCCGGCTCCAAGAGAACCGGAAGTAGACGACACGACGTGACATCATCACGCAGAACCAGTGAAGATGGAGCTTAGCCTTGGTCATTCGGTGAACGAGTACAGGGAAAAAAACATGGCTATGGAGCAACGTAACTTGTGACCGTCCGTGGCTCTCTTAATGTGAGACGCTTCACACAAATTGTGGCGCAAATGTTTTAGTGTAGCTGTACCCTACGCGTCTACAAAATTGGTCCGAACCGTTTCAGATGTGAACCTTTGAGATGTGAAATGTAGTCGTGAGTGGATATTAATCAGAGGCCTGTTGGAAGGCAAGCACGGGCTGCGCATGGAAAAATAACAGAATAAGCAGTATAGAGAGGCACCATTTTAAATTTGGAAGGCTCGGAGCAAAATATGAGACCTGATGGTTAGGAACGGAAATAGATAAGCGACTCGATTATCTAGGTATCTGTAAAGGAAAAAAAAATTCGCTCAGAATGGAGGAAAAGTGTTTGGTAAACTAACTAATAAGTGTTACGCTGGCGTGCCGGGCAGTGACGGAGAAAAATAGTGTTAAAAATATTTGGAAGCTTTGCTCGAAAGGGGGAAGCACCCACAGCGGCGCATCGCCCATGGCATGGTCTAGCGCGGCGCTCGAGCTCCTCGGTACACCGCCGAGTCCCCGCGACGCACGTGAGCCGGGGATTAGTCTCCAGGATCGGCGCCAAACTCAATCCTCACATATGTCGGCCCATCGGACCGCGTTTTAGTTTAGAAACGCCAACCTGAGTTCCCGACCAACGACCTCGGAAAGTGGCTGGAGCGGCATCGAAGCTGTGGCTCAAAATAGTCAGGTGCAGCGACTTTGCTCGATGGGCGGAATAGACAGGAAGCCAGCTATATGAGGGCGATATCAAATATCAAAGACATATCAGAAGGCAGACATCTTACGGTAATTCAGTGGGCAGTGCTCCGCTGTTCGAAGCCAGATCAGCGTATCCCCGAGAGAGCGCACTTATAAAATACGTTGCGATGAAGTCGATCTTTACGGAGCGTGCGGAAGGGAGTGAGAAATTGTTGAGCGTGGTTTGGTAAAAATGTGTGTTCAGCCACTACGACATGTTGAAAGCGACTTGCACGTTCCCCTGAGTATTTCTCGCAGCAAGGTGACCAAACGACCTCACAAAGGCTCGGCCTCACGCCAACCTAGAATCGGACTTAACAGAAGCCTCGTCCTATGAGGCTTACGTGCTTTCAAGCGACTTCACAGCGGCCGTCAGGCAGCGACCTCACTTCGACCTCATCTCAGACTTACCAAGGTTGAGGTCAGGCCCCCAAAGTCAACCTAGTTTTGTGAATATGAAGTCGGGTACGCAATGTCCAACTTTACCTAGTGTTTCCTATGCATAATTCTCATGGTGTAGTACATCTAACACCAAAGGTTCAAAGCCATGACACAGCGAATTCGGCGTCATACTTCGTAAATATTTTTTTATTCACTAGGGGCTTTTCGTTGCGAAACATGTGCCGTCAGTGCGTCTAAAGAAATGTTTAGAAAAGTTTCTAAAGATATACAAAATGTATATAAGAAGAAATTATACTACATACATCGGACTCATTCTTTCAGAAGGAGCAGTCGTACTGCTAAACAGATGCAGAAAACTTTCACCTTGAAACTCGACCTCACCGAGGTCGAAACTCGACCTAGCCTAACCTCCAACTCGCGCATAAGTTGAGGTCAGTATTGTTGGCCTCACTCGCAGCATTTCTTAACGGTAGCAAACCTTGCATCACTAGGTGAGGCTAAGGTCCAGACTTCGTTACATTGCCCACCTTTATTGGGGCTCATCAGCTGGCCGGATTTGGCGCGACCCTATTGCGAACTATTTATTATTATTATTATTATTATTATTATTATTATTATTATTATTATTATTATTATTATTATTATTATTATTATTATGCAGAAATTCATTTATACATGCTACTAAAGAAACGCATCAACACGAAGATTAGGGATGCTCTGGCTTGCTTGCAATGTGTTGCGTGAATAATAATCTGTCTAGATATCCAACCTTCCCTCACATGAACAATTCATAACTAACCATTTTGACGCCTCTCGCATTGTGTGTCTTTATTTTTTTATTTTTTTGAGGACAGTGCTGGAGCTTTTCACGAAGCATTGAATACACGAGATAGTGAATGGTATCTGATATCTTTAGTGGCACACGGTGTGTCTGCAAAAAAACTAATTGGAACCGGAAAGTCTTGTAGCAACAACTATCGAAGAAAAGCTATATAGAGACAAACGAATGGCACTTTGCATCTGTTACTGCTTAGAATAAAGAAAGCATAGGGAGGACACTCTTTTTAATGCATGCTGTGGTGTAGTGCTTATTTCACAAATCCGTCGCCTCTCCTTGTCAAGTACGTGCTTTACCTGTCACTAAGCTTGGGCTGGTCTCAGTCACACATATTCATACGTAGCTTGATGGTTTACAGGAGCCCAGCGGTTTATCCCTTGTGTAAAGACCTGGCGTAAATCGCGTATCGTTCACGAAAATAAACAGATTAATTTCAAATCAATTTGTAGCTGCCCTGGAGGAGTTACAGCTCACTTATCTTGTAAGGTTTTTTTTTTTCTCCGTCGTATTAATTTCCTATGCGTGTCTCGTTGAGTAGCGAATCCGGTCTAAAAAAGTGCCTGCTGCGTGCGTAAGCTACTGGCGAAATACGAAAGTAATCGTTCGGGAAAATAATTTAATCTACAAAACCTGGCGATCGTACAGCACTACAGCTGGTCGGCATTGACTTCCCGAACGTACAGGTACTTTCTTCAAGGTCAAAAAGTGGCGGGGCTTACGCCCGCTATCACGTGTAATTAGCCGCACTCTCCACCGGGTGCAACGTTTCCAAGCTGTCCCCTTCAGTGAGGGAAGCACATGCTCGCCACTTGATGTGGGCTTCCCCAGCTTTACAACTAGAACACTCACATCTCCTGCAAGCCGGCCCCCAATACAGTGTCTTGTCTAGCTTTGATCGTTGGGTACGCAATAACAGATGCCCCAAAACAATTCTTGAAATCGTATGGAACGCAGACGTTGAGGCATACATACAGCAGATATCAAACATTATGCCTTATCGCAACCCTTCATCGAAGGATAAGCTCGTCTATAGCACAGGTGTTTGGGATTCATGTCTCCCGAAAAAAAAAAGAAACTTGAAATTATAAGGCTTCGCTGGGGAAACGTGCACGCGCAGTTGCAGGATTGGTGATTTAGTGTAGCAAAAGAATATTGTTGTACGAGCGCGAAGTCGAAAAGAGCTTCGCGTGGTGTCAACCGATACCCGCCTCATGATTCACTCTCTGTTACCGAACTGCGCCGTCGGATATTCCCGTGGCGTCACCGGCCATGGGGAAAACCTAGGGATGCCGTAGGGAGAGCTTGGGGAGCGGAAGTGGGAAAGTGAGGAGGAGCACGTTTGGGAATGGGATTGGCGAGGAGGGAAAAAGCGAGCGAACGCTAGGGAAACGGGACATTGACCTTGAGGGACGCGCGGCGATCGACGGCCGTGCGAAACTGCGGCTATCCCCCTACTGCTGCTCTCTGCGACGATAGAATGCGAAACCGAGGCTGCTTCCCTAGGGTCTAATCAGCACGCAGGCGGGCAACAGCTGCACGTCTGGAAACCGTCGCTAGGCCGGGAGCATTCTCGGTTTTCTTTTCTCTTTTTCTTTTCTGTTTCGGCACGTAGGCGGGATGGCGGGCAACACAGGGAAGCCACACGGTTCTTTCGCCGTCTGTCGACGAGTGGAGGAAGTCCCGTTAAAACGCGCGCTGTCTTCGCCGGCGAAGTTGGTGGCCATATTCGAAAGAGGGCGCTCCCTTGGCGAGAGAATAGTTCGCAATAGGTTGTGGGAGTTCATGTTGGTGTTTTTCTTTATTTCTTTTTTAACCTAGGTAGGACATTGGGCACTATAATAGCAAGAGCTTGGTGGCGCAACCCACCACCCCGTTCCAAAGGGGACACTCGTAACATCCATCCATCCCATCCCAATAGTGATCGGTGTGCTCGTCACGCATTCTCTTATGTCCTTCTGGCAGCAGCGAGAGACCACGCTCGAACATTAGGAAAGGTAACACAGCTGACAGCGCGCCTAGTTGCAGACGGCACAGAGAGTTTCGCTAGTGGTGGTTCTGGCACTGAGATCGGTCACCTGCACATGTGAAGGATTTGGTAGCATATATTCTTCGCTGTGATTTCGCTGTGAGGGGTGAATTTTCCTTTTTTTTGTATCTGCCAGCACCGTTGATGACGGATAACGCCAATATCTTAATTAGTAAACCAGGTAATGCTCAACGCCGTCTTGTCTTCTTCAGAAGGCTGGTTTGCTGACCGAGTTGGTGTTCCCTTATTAAAGCGAATAGCACAGTGAAAAAAGAAGAAAATAATCTTAATACAAATGCAAGGGAAAGCGCTGCATCCACCTTCATATATGCTGTCATATTTTTCTGAGCAGAGCAAGTCGGCTAGTCGCTGCGCGCATGTATAATCGCGAATCGGTGAACTTATATTTTGCGGGAAGTCATCATTCTGCTAAGTCACAAAGTCGTTTGAAGCCAGAAGGACGATTTTTTAGGGCTTCACCCATCGCTTACACGTGGGCTGTTTCGTCACACTTGCACCTCCCGAAGGCATCATAGCGCTGGAGTTCCACCTTGTAGTTCTTGTACGAAATGACACGACATGCGTATGACTATACATAACAAGTGTGTGTATGTTTATGCCTACATGTTTTGGTATTGGTACGTTTGCGTTCTTATAAGAGCAACACTACTACTACTACTACTACTACTACTACTACTACTACTGCTGCTGCTGCTGCTGCTGCTGCTGCTGCTGCTAGGTGGAGAGACAGCGCGTCTTCTTCGCTGAGCTGTCGAGATCGCATTGTTCACGCACGCGAATTGTTATCAACAACGGAGCGGTGGTACGACACACTAGCCTGTGAATGCAGCTTGACATTCGCATACCGCCGTGGTTGATCGCTGCTGTCCGTGCAACACCTCGTTCCATGCACGCTGATCCGATATAATTACCTGGAAATGGACAAATCATTTTTCTTTTCGTTATCCACTGCACCGCATTTGGTGAAGTTGTTGCAGTTAAAAGGGGGGGGGGGGGTAAAATCAATCGACAAAAAGGAAATATTTTTTTTTTATGCACCCAAGTTATTGCTAGGATTCTTGTAACTCAGCAATAAGTTGCAATTCAGATTACTATTACAATATTGCAATTCGGTAAACAGCGCCTGTTGAAACCCACAAAGCTGACAAAATTAATGTATCATGCACCGTTCTGCTGTATAGCATTAATTTACGAGTAGGACTTTAGTAAAACCATCCTAAGTATGGTAACAGCTTCACGTAATATGTTCGTCGTCATCATCAGTAACTCTCTTTTTACACTCTTCCCGAATCCTGATAGCAAGCCAGAACTTCGATTCATGCCGTCATCTCGGCTTTTCTTTCATAACGTATCTCCATGTTATACGTAAACTTTGACATATATTTAATTTGTCCGCTCCGGGGAACCAGTAGATGCAGTTTACTATACTGCGATAGCAGTGTTTGGTGCAGAGTTGCCGACGTGTAAAGTTTTTTTTTTTTGCTTCAGCGCATTTTTTTTTATGCTGGCCAGTTTTAGACAGTTCTTGTCGAAAAAAATTGGAGACCCTAAATGAAAATTCTGCTTCCGGCGGTATTCAGCTGTTCACTCTTAACTGCAACAAAATTAATTCACATTGGCTCAGCGGTTATCTAACGAGAGCATTTCTGCGCTGCGCATCTGCTTTTTGAGCTGGTACGAATGAATGTTTATTTCATCTTGAGTACAATTTCAAGGAAAGTGCAGGGGAAAAAGAGTCACAGCGCCTGACAGGGGCCCCTGTAGCCGCAAAGTACGCGTGTATTATACATTATTTAGTGGTAGTTTATTGGCAGTAAGCGAACACGTACAACGTTACATATTTTCACACATTTTACACGAGTTTACATAGAAATTGACAAATTATTGGGTTACAGTTGGTTTACTAATATAGGCGGGGAAATAATAAACGTTCCCCTTTTCCCCCTCTTCCCCTTTCCCGGTCCACAAGCAGCAAAGTACAGGTTCTACGTGTAAATTATCATAGTGCACTAAAGTGCAGCATATGACCATGAAGATGTATGTATGCACGTAAAAGAGAATACTTATGCTGCAATAATCACTCTCCCAAACACGTAGTGTCTCCCAAACACGTTGTAGTGTGAGTATCAATTCCTTCACATGGCTTTTGAAGGCGTTTCTAGTCATATTGAAATCAATGGTACCTTCTAGCTTATTTACGATTGTTAGTATTTGGTACCTAGGGAGATCGGGGTTGGCATGTAACGAGAACGCTTCTAACGCGTTGTCGTGGGACAAACCGTCACAACGTGTCGCCGCTGCCGTTCGCGGCTCCGGTATTCCTCAAACGGCAATGCGTTTTACGGACAAACGCAAAACTCTCCAGTGTCGTTGGCCGTGCGCTGCAGCGACCCGACGAAGCGAGCGGTCGGCGCCGGGTTTCGCAACTCGGCCCGTCCTCTGCCCGCCGAGGTCCGGTGCGGTGCGATTGCGAAGGACGGCTGACCGAGGGCCGGCAGCGAGCCCCATCGGAGGCCGCTATTTTGGTTCGTCCCTGTTGCTATTCTGGGAAACGCGCGCGCGCGGTTTGTTGCGCCCCCCCCCCCCCCTCTTCTCCTCGGGGCTCCCATCTTTGTTCGCCGCCTTTCGCGCGCTTTTCTCTTCGGTCACGCACTGCCCTGTCCTCTTCGACTGTGCAGGCTTTTCGTCCGAGTTCTGACGTTGGAGGGTCTTACGAAATGGCTTTCGGAAAGGAGTTGGGTGAGGGGGAAAAGGGCTGTGTGAGCTGTATTCTCTCGGTGTACCTTTGTTCGGAGACAGTAAACAGAATAGCAGAGAGCTAAATAGTGTCCAGTATTCCGGTATACGCAATGGCCTTTGCGGACTACCGGGTTACCGAAGGAGTGGCCAGTTCGGCGGCGCAGACCTCAACTAGACGAACACTGAGCTAACACTGCAGTAAGCAAGTGTATTCGCTGCTGGTGCGAATTTTTGGCAGTGGCGGAATCGCGAACACGTTGTCTTTTTAACTGTTTTTTTTTTTTTTGCCAGGAACCCTTACGGAACACGAAAACGTGTCTATAAGGCATTGTGGTTAGACGAAGCGTCACATGATGTATATACCAGCGTCCGCTAACTCGGTATTACGCAAACGCCATAGCGTACAATGGAATACCGGACACGTTGAGACATTGTTGTCTGTAGCCGACCAATTGAAGAATCATGCGTATTTCTCGAAGCAGCCGTGACTATGAGACACGTCGTTGATTTCCTTGTTCGGTGCTGCCCATTGATTTTGTCGATCGATTTCAACGCGCACCTAAATGTAAGCGTACGAGCGTGTTTCCTATTTTTCACTTCGTACATTTCGGCCTCGTCTAAATGCGACAGCCGTAGTCTGCAATTCGTCACCTCGTGCTCAGCAGCACAACGTCACCACCACTGAACCACCCTGGCGGTTATCTCACTTCGCTGGAAGTGTATGCCGAAGGCGCAAGTAAATCTCGCCAATTTATTGCAGTCATTTCAGCGAAGAAGATGCGTTCGCCCAATGTGCGTCATTTGGTTTATTGTCGACTGCACTTCTCCGCCTGGAATGTGCCGCGAGCTGCCAGCGTGTTTTGCCATAGCCAGGGACGGGGACTCCTGCGCCAATCGCGCCATTTTGACGCAAACGCAAAATTTTCTGCGTCACACTGCGCCAAATACAGAAAGTCGGCCGAAGTTGCGCCAGTGCTGCTTCGGCATGTGTGCTCCGGCGAGTGGCCTCGCGAGCAGCGAGCGCATTCGTTCGCCGAAAAAGGGTTGCAGCCGTTCACGTTCCGCACATGGCGCGCGACGGCGACTCCCGCGCAGTTTCTCGGCAACCTTCGCGCTCGTAACACCGGACTTTTCCGCGCTTCCGGCAAGTTGTCGGCGCGGCCGCTCTCGGGCCGTTGTCGCTGCTGTGGCACGGTTGCGGGGCGGCTGTGTTTGTAGAGTGTACGTAGAATATACGGCAGTGTGGACCGAGCGGCGCGGCGATCTGAGGCGCAGAACAGCGAAGAGTGGGCTGGGGGCGCTGCGGGCAAACTCGACGCTGACCGGAACTTGACCGGAACGTATGCCTACGAGATTTGGGGCAGCCCTCTGTTATTGGCGATTTTGTATGGGAATTAAGCATGCAGCAGAATGACTGGCTCAATGAAAGGTGGAGGCATGCTAATTAGGCCAGGTCTGGAGTGGCAAAGGCCAAAAGGGAAATGTAAAGGGCATTTATGGATGAGCGGCACATCGCAAGGCGAAAAGAAGTGGCTGGGAATAGCTTACCTGTGGACAAGTACTGAGAGCAAACATAAAAAATAAGGAATTGATTGATTGCATTAGAAGCGATGTGAATGAATTCAAGAAATGGGGCCAGGCGATGTTAGTGGCAGATATGAACGCGCACATGGATGATTCAGGCGGGTGTACTGATTGCAACGGTTCTCTAGTGCTGGGTCTGTGCGATGAACAGAACCTAATAGGAGCCAAAGGCACAATGAGTGTATGAAGAGGTAACGTGGCAGTGCGGAAATAGGCAATCAGTATCAATTACACCTTAGTCTCAGAAACTGTCTACGAACAACTGGACCGATAGATGAACACGGAAAAGATAGCCTGGATAGCGAGCATAAACGTTTAACTTTAAAATTTGGGACACATACCAACGCAGCACGCGAACCAATAACGTCAGAATTCATAAAAGTGAATGAAAAGCTCATAACAGACAGTACATAAAACATAGAGAACAAAATGGAGGCGTTTCCTACAACAGTCTGGGAATATAAGAAACTGGTAGACGTTGTGCAGAAGCATATAGGACAGACGAAAAAAAAAGCGGGGGGGGGGGGAACTGTCGCATTGCAAAGAGGAAACCACGTAAGTGGCGAAACAAGCAAATAAAGCGAGCTACAGAAGAGCGTAAGCAGGCATCTAGGGATCATCGAGAAGCCAAGCAGTTGAGATTACACGAAGAAGACGTGCTCCTTATAGTCGGATACAACTTTAGAAAAAAGGGGGCGTTTACTCCTGCGAGGAGGATGCACACGAGCCTCCACCAATGGGAGCGCACTCTGGACCGACGTCATGCGCCGGATGGCCGGTGACTTCGCCGCTTCAGACATCTGGGCGGGGCCTCCCCTTTTTTCTAAAGTTGTATCCGACTATAGGTAGAAGAAATACCCAGAAAAGGGTGGTGAGTGAGCTCGTGCGAGAGATAATTAAACGCGCAAGCGAACGTTGGGTGCACGACATCTGCAAAAGAGACAAGTTGGGGACTCCGGATTAATTCTGACCACCTGGGGATCCTTAACGTGCCCCCAATGCGCGGGGCACGGGCGTATTTGCATTTCGCCCCCATCGAAATGCGGTCGCCGCGGCCGGGATTCGATCCCGCGACCTCGTGCGTAGCAGCGCAACACCATTGCCCGCGAAGTCACCACGGCGGGTTACGTATATATATAAAGAACACCGATTTATTGGAGTGATGAAGGATGTTTAACGGATTCTTTTATTCTCATTATTTTCTGTGATTTAGCCACTTACTGTGTCACACTGGGTATGTGCCCGTTGTTCTCCAGTCCTGTAGAATAGGCTGGTCCCACGATTCTTACATAAAACTCAACCAAAAAAAAGCAAGAGAAAAGAACAAGAAAAAAAAACGGACCCAGCCTGACTGTGTAGCATGGAATAGGCATCATCGACCACTAAAGCTTTGCTTCATGATATTCCAACATGTGCGTTGGATCTGCTTTTTCTTTTGTGTGTGTGTGTGTGTCTGTGTGTGTGTGTGTTCTCTGTGTCTGCGTGTGGCAGCCATAGCCATCGCAAGTGCGGGGTAGGTTATGACGTCATGACCCATCCTAGCCTGGGTACCGAAATCGACCGTGGTCCGTAGAAACGAATATTACTAGTAAATTATTAAGGGAATTAACTCTGATGCTTGCCAGTATCTTGAGCCAAAGCTGTTACGTACCCGCCGCGGTTGCTCAGTGGCTGTGGTGTTGGGCTTGTCAGGATTGGGGGCTCAATCCCATCGCTCGTGATCCGTTGTCAAGATTGGAGTCCGGCATGAATTCGATGGTAGCTGGCCCATGCCGTCGTCCAACTTATCCACGCTGAGGACGTTGATGAAGGGAAGAACTGCTTCTCATCGAGAACGAGGAATATGGGTTTATTTACAGTATTTAAATCAGTCTAACATGACTGCTTGAGAAAAGTGTATGTCAGTCCAACATGACTGCTTAAGAAAAAGTGTCAGTCCAACATGATTGCTTAAGAAAAGTGTCCCGAGCATTCGCACCACAGCAGTTTTTAAACACTCGGTCCTCCCGCGATACAAGGTGACATAAACGTTCGTTTACTCATTGTAAACTCGCCGCCGCCCTGCAGGACAGTTTACACACACAAAGGCACCCACGGGTGAATGTCCGGAACCGACGTCATAGGGGAGCCGTTCCGGGTAGCTCGGAGCCATTCTGGGTAGCTCGAAGCCATTCTGGGTTGCTCGTTGTCCTGCGTCCCGGTCGGCGCGTGGGAAGCAACAAAAAACGGCTTTCCCGTGGCAGCTCGCGCACGTGTAGCAGATCAGGTCTGCGCTGGGGAGTTCGGGCGCAATAGTTCGCCCGCCGAACTCATTCTGTCACAACGGCGATGGGGCTGGAGGGTGGCGGCGGTTTCAGCACAAAGCCCGCTTCATCGAACGCATCCTAGCTGAAGCGACGGAGAGTGGGGGATGCGCGTCTTGTTCCCCTGTCGTAATTGGGTGGCAATCCTGCATTGCAGCTCGCCATTCTTAACAGGCTACTGAGCACGAGATCGCGGGATTGAATCCCGACCACGGCGGCCGTATTTCTATGGGGGCAAAATGCGAAAATACCCGTATACTTAGATTTACGTGCACGTTGAAGAACCCCGGGTTGTTCAAATTTCCGGAGTCCCTCACTACGGCCTGCCTCATTCAGATCGTCGTTTGGGCACGTAAAACCCCATAATTTGAAGCGAAGCTGTTATCGCGACTAGAGCGGCTCGAAGACGTTAGACGCCATTACGGCTCATGTCGTGTGCTGCATACAAGGTTAAATGTGCATGGCTGAATTACGGTTACTACAGAAAAAAAAATTGTTCACGAATTGCTCGAAAGCGTTTTATAGGCGGGCAACGTTCTAAACGAGGGTAGCCGCCGCGTGCGGCACGCGTATCGAAGCGCGCAGTTTATTTTCGGGCAACTGTAATTCCGATGGCGACTGTTCGAAAGAAACAGCTTGGCTGGAAATCGATTGCGCAAGATCGCGCAACGGGGGGTTCGTTTATTCCAGGGTTCGGGCCTTCGTCAACGCTGGTCGCAAATGTCGCGTCAAAACTCCGTTATTCCGCACGTTATTCCGTTGTGAGCGGCAAGAACTCGATCCGAGCCACGACTGGACGGCGTCTCTCGAAGCTCGTTCGAGGGAATGCTTACTGCATGGCGGTCGGTTTCGAGGCCGTTTCCCGGGCGCAAGAGCTCGCCCACTGCAGCGCCGAATCTCTGCCTGCCCCCCCCCCCCTCCCCCCCCCGGTGTCCACCCAGCAGTCAGTGGGCCAGGACTGCCAGGAACGCGGTGCGAACGGAAATATTTCGTGCTCGCTAAAAATACCCGGACGCCGTCTAAATTTGCCGGCGCGCTTTTTTCCCCCCGCGCCCTCCGTCGTCCGCTGCCCGCCAGCGGCTTTGCTCTTGGAAAGGCTGGTTTGTGCGGCTTTCCGATTGAAGTGAACGATCGACGAGGTTCGACATCCCAGGGCGACACCACGGAATCGTGAGAACCGCCGCAGTTGCGGGCTGCGAATGCGTTTCGTTGGCCACCCGGGGTTCTCGACGAGGAGTGTGATGTGACGTGTATAGGAGCTGACATCTCCGACTCTCTATTTTGCTCTCTAAATTCAGCTCAGTTCAGTTTATGTCGTGTTCCATCGACATGTGGTCTGTACAAAATGAATGAAAGAAAGGAAGAAAAAAAGCTGCCACGTGGTGGAGCAGCTTGACTCGCTCGTGTGACACCGCGTATACATAATCGGTGCTTTGGCAAGTTACAGATGACCTAGAAACGGAACAGTTGTTCGAAACTGTTGTAACAAACATACTAAAATACGTGTTTATATAGGATAACTATAACAGGGCGGGACAGTTGGAATTTGTACCCGCTGCCGTGGCTTAATAGCAGCCCTGGTGTTGCGCTGCCAGGCGGGACCAAATTCCGGCCGCATTTCAATGGGAGTGAAATGCAAACACGCCCGTAACCTGTGGGGCACGTTATATAAAGATACGCTAGGTGGTCAAAATTAACACCTAGTCCCCCACTACGGCGTGCCTCATAATGATATCTTGGTTCTGGCACGTAAAACCCCAGAATTCAATTCAATTCAATTGCCGATTTATAATTTCACACTATATCGCTGTAAGATATACAACACATGTGCAGTCTAAACTCTCAAATGTGAACCCCCGTGTGAAAGTCTTAAATACAAATGAATGTGCGAATAGATCCCACAATTCAATATCGAGGTCTATCAGATCCTAAAAATAATGACACGCGTTAGGGTGGTTTGAACAATCTGCTACATTGGAGGAGTGAGACAGTTCCAGTTTTTAACTCCATTCGAACTACGCAGTTGAAGAAATCCATGACATATACAGGGCGTCCCAGCTATCATGCACCAAGGTTTAAAAATATGCAAATGTCACGTAACTGGACAGAACCAAGGTAATGTTGTTTGCCGTCGCTTGGAGATATACTCAGATTATTTTTTCAGTATCACCTCATTACACAATCATTCTTAGTTAATCAACTTCTATAATAACTAAATTAAAAATGATAAAATTGTACAGCATTTGCATGTATTCATGTATTCGCGGGCGTCTTTCACGCTCGGAAAAAAACTATTGTGCAGCACGTATTGAGCAACAGAAAGCTGTATCGGGAGTTTTTAATGTTGCTGTACAATTTTATCATTTTTAATTTAGTTAAAATATTATAGAAGTTGATTAACTAAGACTAATTATATAATGAGGTGGTACTGAAAAAATAATCTGAGTATATATCCAAGCGACGGCAAACAACATTACCTTGGTTCTGTCCAGCTACGCGGCACTCGCATATATTTAAATCTTGGTGCATGTTAGTCGAGGCACCCTGTGTGTAGCGCCTCTGTACATTGATAGTTTCCACCGTAACGTGTAACCACTTCGTCGTGGAAAAGTGCGGGTGAACCTGTTCGACTGCAGAAGGTAACTATAACTTACTTGCTGGTTTGTTGTGTACCACTCTGAAGTCAAAAGTGCAAATGTGCTGATGAAAAAACAAAAATCTTCCCCAATAAAGGGAGAGGCCGCATAGCGTGCCACGAATGGACTTTCGGTTGCCTTACAGGGGAGTTTAAAACATTGAAACAACTTTCTGTACGGTTGTTTCTACGTTATTTTAAGAAATGATCAGTCTCTGTTAAGGACAAAGTCAACAGCCCCGAAGGAATGGGCGGGGCTGTGGAGGTCATGGAAGTAAGATTTGAAACATGGACTCAGTTCGTTCCTGCAAGAAACAAAAGCAGCAAGGGGATCCAAAGGACTGAGGTTTTTGTCCGTGTTACATGCCGACCTACCCCCCGTGTAACGCCAAGCGGACCGATTCTTAGGGCCACATTTAGCGTGTCCCGCTCAAGGAGGTTGTTGGACCCTTCGTCCAACGTTATGTACCGCTCCTCCCAGTAGAAACGACTCTCTAGTGGGACCCATTTCGTAATTGTGTGGGCGTGTGTGACTATGAGGCATTACAGAATCTTTAAACTTCTCGTGCGAACTTTTCTTCCTGAAGGCGTTGCACGAATTAAAATATGTAATAACCGATGTGGACGCAGCAGCAGCTTTTGCCAAATTCCTTTGTTGCACAAAAAACAAAGGTTTATATAGGCACGGTGCATCGCTTATAGGCACACGTGCGATGGGTTTAACACGGAAGACATGCGCACAAGATAGCCAAGTCAGTCACGTCGCTCTGTTATCACATCCCTTCCCCCATAGTAGTCAATGCCATAACGAAGCACTGGGCGACGTACACGAGTAGACCTACGGCATGCTTGCGGAACTTCTGGACTAGGCGATCTCTGCACTGCAGTTTCAGTCGCTGGAAGCTGGGGTTGGCGTGAGAGAGTATGGGTACGGCATCCCATGCTCTCCGCACGTGGTTGCGATGACGTCGGTGTACTGAACCATCCGAAGTCTGTGCTTTGTACATGACGTGGCCCAAGCGACGCAGTATTCGTGCGGCCAGCCACTTCGGACCACGAGAGAATTAAGTTCTGCACATACACGGATTCACCCTGTAGAAACTCCCTTGACGATGGCTGCTTGGTACATCCAGGGCCTTTCACGTCAGGGTGCAGTCTCGACAAGACAGAGCCGAAGCTCCTGCCCAGCATGAGTTCTGCTGCCGTCTTCCCGGTTTCCGAGTGGGGCGTGGAGTGCTGCTTGAATAAAAAACGAGAAACTTTACACGCCACTGTGCCCTGGCTCTGTTTTCGGAGCGCGCACTTTAGCTCGCGAACCATGCGTTCAGCCCTTCCCTCGCTTGCGGGATGGTATGGCGCTGTATACATGTAGCGCACGCCATTTCTGTTCAAAAAAGATTGCATTTCGTTGCTCAAGAAGGCTGTGCCGTTATCAGAAACAACTCCGGCAATCCGTATGAAGCAAACATTTTTCGCACTTTTTCGATAACGGCTGAGGAGTGAAGTGATGGCATTATCTCGATCTTGGCCCAGTTTGATAGCGCGTCCACAACAAGAAAGAAAACGCTGTTAACCGGCCCTGCAAAATCTATGAATTCTGCGCCACGGGCTTTCGGGTTTCGTCCAAAAATGCACAGGCGTTTTAGGTTCGCTTTGCCTGTTCTCTTGACAGAGTTTGCAATGACGCACGAAATCTTCAATCTGAGCATCGATCTTCGGCCACCACACATGTGACCTTGCCAGAGCTTTCATGGCAGTTATGCCAGGGTGATTTGCATGCAGAATGGCGAGGACATTTTTTCTTAGTTCTGGCAGTATAACCCTATTACTCCATAGAAGGCAGTCACGGTGAAAAGACAGCTCTCCGCGCCTCACCTGATAGGCGGCATATTCTGGGGGCTGTTAAGAACGGCACGCTGACGTGCAAGTTTTGCCAGCCAGTTGCGACAGCGGGCGTCAACTTTTCCTGGAACGCCACCGCAAACTCTAGCCACGGCGTCAATAAGTCGACTGTGTGTGGAGAACAATACGCGCGTCCTCGACTCTCCGTCGCTGGAGCCAAGATGAGTGCGACGAAGCAGGCTTTGTGCCTGAACCCGTCACCGCCACCCTGGTCTGCTGTGAACGAAGGAGCCCCTGAGGGAATGTAGTTCGAGGCCCCTTCCTACGCGCCGTTCGAGACGCAAGACAATGGGCAACCGGCTGGCGCGCTGCGCGGGTCAGCTGGGGAAATAAAATGCGCCTTTATTGACGTAAGCCCCGAGTTCTGCGAAGACAATCTGACCTCGGTTGGGAACCGTGAACCTGTGCGGAAATGTGTGTGTTGTTGGAACCGCAGCGCTGACGCCCGTTGTTGCAATCGGGTCGCAAGCCCCAAGGGTAGCGTTGGCCTGGCGGCCTGGGGCACAACTGGAAGCATCCGAAGGTCCTGGCAAAGCATCAGAACAACAGAACAACTTGTTTATTCTAGCATCGCAAAAGAGCGGCCGGTCAGGTCGACCGAAGTGGAGAGACGGGAGAGCACGTTACTCAACAGAAGAAATCGGAGCCTCTCCTGGCGTCCGGGGGCAGCTGCTCTTATACTCTCGGAGTTGAGGGCAAAAGGGAACGTCACGGGACGAGACCACGTGACAGCGGGGCACGGACAAGCTGAGAGACATGTTTAGACGAGTGTAGTGACGCATCAGCCGAGCCGGCGCCGGTCAGACCTCCTCGCTTCACACCTGGGGAGCTCCTCTCCCCGGCTGCCGCGCCTTGACAAGCGTGGGCACACACACACACGAAGACACGTGGCACTGAAACACGCCTGGACGCGTCTGGCGGGGAGGTGTTGCGGCAGCTCCGAACGGTCCAAAATGTCCGCCGCTTTGAACGAAGCCCCGGCGTCCGTTGCATCCGCGCCGGCTATACCGCGCGTCGTAGGCGAAACGTAACAGTGTGTGTGTGTAAGCCCTCCCACCTACTGTGCCTGGTCGAACGTTTCCCTCACCTTGGGATCGAGGGAGGACCGAGTGTTTATAAACCGCTGTTGTGCGGCTGCTCAGTGCACTTTCCCTCGCAGTCATGCTAGACTGTTGAACTGCAACGTCCTTATGTTGATACTGTAAATAAACCCATATTTCTTGTTCTCGATGAGAAGCAGTCCTTCCCTTCAACGGCGTCCTCAGCGTGGATAAGTTGGACGACGGCATGGGCCAGCTACCTTCTAATTCATGCCCTACTTCAATCTTGATGACTCATTACGAGCGATGGGATTGACCCCCCAATCCTCACACGGTACACCTTGTTCTGGCCAGCCAGTTGCGACCCATTTCTTCACACGCGACAGGCAAGGATCACGCATAGTGGCTGATGCGACGTCTGCTGCACTCACAGGAGGGCACTCCACTGCTTCAAACAAAAGGACGTCGCCAGGAGGCTCGATGTCCCTCCTGACACCTGGTAACGGTAGCCTGCTTAGACAGTCAGCATTTGCGTGATCTTGCGTCCTTCTATACTCCAGTTTGTATTCGTAAGCAGATAACAACAGACCACCGCAACATGCGCGGTGACAAAACAACGGGAAGCTGCTTGTCTCTTTGAAAGATACCGATTAGTGGCTTATGATCTGTCAAGATGCGGAATTCTCGCCCATAGAGGTACTGGTGAAATTGACGGACGCCATAGACAATAGCTAGAGCCTCGCGGTCAATCTGGGCGTAATTACGTTCCGCCTTAGTGAGTGTTCTTGACGCATAAGCAACAGGTTGCTTGCGTCCTTGAGCATTGCTGTGAGCTAATACAGCCCCCACACCCACGGGTGATGCGTCACAAGACAGAATTAAGGGTGCATCAGTGTTGAAATGCACTAAAAGTGACTCGCACGTCAGCAACGTCTTTAGTCTTTCGAAAGCTAGTTGCTGCTTCTCACCTCACTTCCACGTACTGTCCAGTAGGCGGTAGGGCACTTCTGCAACTTCGGACCGACCCTTTAGAAAACGATTGTAGAAATTCACCATACCTAGAAAAGCTTGGAGCTCCTTGTTCTTTGGTACAGGTGCTTTGGGAATCGCCTCGACTTTAGCCTTTGACGGGTAGACGCCGGTTGCGGCTATCCGGTGTCCCAAGTACTCCCGGCTCTCTTTGAAAAACTGACACTTGGCGCCATGTATACGCAGTCCCGCTTTTGACAGTCGGTTGAGAACCTCCATGAGGATTTCGTGGTGCTCCTCTGCCGTTTCGCTGGCCACAACGATGTCGTCGAGGTATGCCGCCACCTGGCATAGACCTGCAAGCACTCTATCAATTGCTCTTTGAAATAATCCGGGTGCTACCGACACACCGAACGGCAAACGTCGCACTTTGTACAGGCCTTTTACTGTATTTATCGTGAGCACTTCTGCTGTAGCGTCATCAACTGCAAGTTGCTGGTACGCTTGCGTCAAGTCAATTTTAGAAAAAATACGGTCTTTCCCCAATTTTGCGAAAAGTTCCGTGCTAGTAGGTAAAGGATAAACGTTATTCCTTACCGCTTTGTTTACTGTACTTCGATAGTCGCCGCATATTCTTAATGGCCCATCCTGTTTACGGACGGTGACCACAGGAGTGGCCCATTCCGAGTACTGCGTCGGTTGCAGAACACCTTGACGTTCCAGTTTTTCCAGTTCTGTGATGACGTCGTCCTTCAGTGCGAACGGAATGCTGCGGCATTTTAGAAACTTGGGCCGGGCGTCTTCCTTCAGCTCGATTTGTAGTGGTGGCAGAGCAGCGCCTGGAAATGTTTCGTCAAAAACACCCGGAAACTTTTTGATAAGGGCTTCTGCGTTTTGTTCGGTGCTGTGAAGCCCAGTGACATTAATGTTCAAGACCTTGAACCAATCACGACCCAAAAGCGTGCTACCTTCGTTTCGTACAACGAGTATCGGCAGCTGGAAGTCTTGTTCTTTAAATTTGACCGGAAGTGTGGCTTTTCCGACGGTGTCCAGTCCTTCCTTAGTCCAAATTACGAGCTTGGTGTCCGATTCTTGAAGCTTAATATGCCTTGCCACTCTCAGTCTGCTGAACGTATTTTGACTGATAATTGATCTGGCTGCTCCTGAGTAGACTTCCATGGGCACTATTTCACCGCCTATACTTACGCCACCATAAAATTGGGACAATTAACCGCGAGTCACTTGACTAATATTTAGCATGTCATCATACTCAGTTTGCTCCGAGTTTGACATATTTTCTAAGTGGTGGTTAACCTGACCTCTATGTTTCTTCCGACACGCTTCGGCCAAGTGTCCTTTCACGGAGCAGTTGAAGCATACTGCGGGTTTAAATCTCCAGAAGAACTTCAGTTTGGCCTAGTTGGTATTTACTGCAAATCATATTGACCGCAAAAAAGACGGGGACCGTCTTTTTTCCCGTCCCCGTCTTTTTTGCGGTCAATATAATTTGCGGTTTTAAACCTGTAGCGATATGCAGCGTGGCTGCCCAAACACCGAAAACAGTGCCGTTTCAAATGCTCGCTTGAAGTTTTTTCATCCTGCTCATTCTTAGGCTGCTTAATGTGTTGCCTGTCCACTTCGGCTGTCAAATCTTGGACGTCCTGACGCAGGCCGCCCATAACCCTTTGTTGTTTTGCAGCAGCCTCTGCCGTCACTGCTATATAGTAAGCAGTCTTAAAAATCAGGTCTTTCTCGGCTAACAAACGTTGCTCCACAATGCTGTCAGAGATTCCAAAAACCAAACGGTCCCTCAGCATTACGTCAAGAGGAAGCCGGTTGTCGTTGAACCCGCAGTTCTTGGCTAGCTTGCGTAAAGCTGTAACGTACTCTGCGACAGATTCGACGTCGTGCTGATCTCGCTTCGAGAACACGTACCTTGAATATAGCTCGGATGGCTTCGGGTTGATGTGGTTCTTCACGGCTTTTACGATGGACTGGTAGTCAGCGTTCGGTGGTCGGTGAGGCTTGACGAAGGTAGCTATCAGGGAGTATATGTATCCTCCCCACAGCAGCTCAGCAATACTACCCTCTTGTCGACGTCTTCCTTGAGCTCGTTTGCAGTGCAGCATAGCTCTATACGCTCGACGTAATCCTCCCATGAAGAGTTACCATTTAGGTGAAATTCGCCGATACGGACGCTGAAGGCCATCTTGCCGGGAACGCCCTCCCCGCATGGGCACAACCGTGCCTCGTCGCCAGTGTAATAACCGATGTGGACGCAGCAGCAGCTTTTGCAAGATTCCTTTATTGCGCAAAAAACAAGGGTTTTTGTAGGCACGGTGCATCGCTTATCGGCACACGTGCGATGGGTTTAAACATGGAAGACATGCGCACAAGATAGCCAACTCACTCACGTCGCTCTGTTATCACAAAAAAAAACAGATAAAAAAGGAAACCTGGGTTCAGTGTGCGGTTAACTCTAGCTAGTGTTAACTCTAGTGTGCGGTTAACTCAGCCAAAACGGCATCCCACATCGAAGAAGAATAATAAAAGTTGTTCACGTTTATCTACGGCCATGGAGTGTGCAACTACAGCTGGAAAATCTCTCCAGGGTACCCGCTGTAGTGACTTCGGCGTTGCGCCGCGAAGCCCAAGGGCGCGGAATCAAATCCCGGCCGCGGCGGCCACATGTATCGATGGAGGCGAAATGCAAGAACGCTCGTGCGCCGTGCAATGATTGGGTGCACGTTAAACGGGAACCGAGCAGGTGGACACAAAATTATCGGGACCCTCCCGCTACGGCGTTCCTCGTCACCATGTAGTCACGTTACTCTATATACGTCAAGAACTATGAAGTTTAATCTAATGGAAGCAGACAGTTCCCGTCCGACACCTTCACTGAGAGCGTTTTCGCCGTCGTCGGCCTCAGCTTCGGCAGAAGCGGCAAACCCACTACACAGCCAACTGTTATGTCCGTGGCAATATTGTGGTTTTGGCGCCTAAAACAACATATATTTTAACTCCCTCCAGCCTATCAAAAACGTTAGTACGGGCTTTGCGTAATGTTTACAATGCGTAACTTTCATTTGATACACTGAATTTGGCACATCAAGCTTTCTGTTAAGCAGAATGTGAGGTATCGAATTCAGCCTATCAAAAAATGACTCGTTTGGCTTTGTGGGGACTAAGTACAGAGAAAACACGGTATTTGTGCCTAAATGCAGTCAAACCGGCGGGTTGTCGACCGCGATCTTCTGTCGCGTGCGCTCTCGACAGTCGCGCGAGGACGGTTAAACAACTGCAGTGCGTGATCTCATGCCTGCGCGCCCATTCCGAAATGGGAGAGTGGGTACGCATCCCCCTTTCCATCCCAGCATCATTCGGTCTGACATCCCAGCAGCGAATGTAAGTGCGTATCCCTCGGGCGGCTCCGATCTGGAGGAAGTTTATAACTGTCACATGGGGATGGGCGTCCTTGAACCCTCCTTCCCTTACCCTTCGATTCTCTCTCGAAAGCCTCCTCCTCCGACCCTTGCCGTTTTAACGGTCATTGTCGCCACCGGATCCGGCTTCGCAGCAAACGGCGCGCTTCGTTCTTTCGCGGCCTTTTTGTCTCTTTTTGTCCCTAATCCAACTTTCAGCGTTATTGTAATATCTTCTTCGTTCTCATTCGATTCAATTCTTTTCTGGATTGCTCATTGGAAAGTGCGTATGGAGAGCGCTGGTGTGGAATGTGTCTTGTATTCGCAGGTTCAGGCACTCTCGTGGTCACTGTTAGTAATATCGTGACGTGCGTAATAATGCGTCAGGTTGTGGTCACTTGTCGTTACTCGCACAAAAAAAATTAAAAGCTTATTGCGAGTGGTCAAGAAACGCGACTGCAGCCGTTTTATCGCTGCCCGCTTTGGGCAGTGGATAGCGTAAGTCGATGGATGTCGTCTGCTGCGAACTCAAGATGGCGTCGCTCAATCGTCTAGACGTATTGCACAGAAGACGGTGGGGAAAGTGCACCGACGCTGGGGAGTAGCCGTCTTCCTCGTCGAAAAGCTGTTTTGACTGCGGTCTCGTGGAAATCGCTCTGACGCCCTCTAGAATAATCTCAGTACTGTTACGTTTTTGCTGTCGTCCCAGGTGTCGTCTGCTCACGCCGGTTTGAATGCGTTCCGACGAGGCGCAACTGGCGTGATTGCAAACTACAGCTGAAGGACGACGCCACACAGTGGATGAAAAGAAAAGCAGAAGCATTCGACAGTCTCCCTCGTCGCTAGGCAGCTGTGACAACGCGTCCCGTTCCCTACGATTCTCGGCCGCTTTGTAATCACGTGACGGTAGCGCGAACCAATCGCACGCGTCGCTGACCGTGGTGTAGGGTACTGTGGCGGAGGGGGCTGCGCGCCGAGCCACCGGCGAGAGCCCTTGCCTTAACCCTCTCGCGCCGCTTATGAAGAAACAGCAGCAGCGGTGGCCGCCAGCGTTCCCACGAGCGTGGCGACGGCGCCAAGGGCGCTCTCCACCGGTTCTCGGCGGCGTCCACGCGAAGGTGCGCAGTCCCCGTCGACGCGTCCTACAAGGTGCCTGTGCTGTCACGCTGCTGCTGCTGTCGTGATAACGATGGTGCTCGAACGGGCGACTCGGCGCGGTTGAAGAGAGACAGCAAGCAGCGCACGGTGTGTGTGCTGCGTCGTGCTTTCGCCGTCGCGGACCGGGTGCCCCGTGGAAGGCTTTCTCTCTCTCCCAGCGCCGTCCCGCCGGGATTGTTCGTCGCTTTCCCGATTTCCCCACGCACTTCCCTTTTTCTCCCCATTTCGGCTGCTGTTTCATCCGTGCTCACGACTGACTGGCGGACGGCGGCATGGACGACGACTGCGATGCGGCCGTTGCGGCTTCCTCGTTCGTGGTCGGACTCAGCGGCGCGAAGGAGGTAAAAAAAAATGGAAAACCCGTCTATGAACGCGAAAGTCTAAGTGCGCTATCTGGGTGGGCTGGCAACGCTTTCGGGCACGCGCCGCGGTGCGTTGAAGCAGCCGGGGATTGAGCGGGGGGGAAGGGGGGGGGGGGGAGGGGGAAGACAGGCGGGCGGGAGCTCTCCCGTCGTGCACACGAGCACAATGGCACACGACGTCTTTCGTGGTTTGCGGGTTGGTTGGAGCGCGCAGTTTTGGATTCCTTCTTTTTTTCTTCATTTGTCTTGGGGGGGGGGGGGGGGGGGCACATGATTGCCGTGTATGCCAAGCGTGGGGTGCAAACTGCCACAGCAGTAGCCACTGCATCTGTTGTTTCTCACGGGTCTTAGCTCCTATGAGAATTATCTTTGAGGCACTCAAACATATGTGAAGGTGTCTCGTTGAAGCAGTGTCATGCAGATTACGCTTAGAAATGACAAACCTGTTGAAATATTCGCCATGCCTACAATTCACTGTACATAACTAATAGGACATTTCCGTCTACTTTAATCTCCTGATGTGTTTAATCCAGGCTGCAGTTTGGCATTCATGCCAATTTGCAACTCCTGCAAAAACACAATGCTGGTATGATGTGTGGCTTGCACTTGGCTTGCCAATTTATGAAATTGCATGCTAC
The DNA here is from genome assembly GCF_038994185.2 of Dermacentor albipictus. Taxonomy (NCBI): domain Eukaryota; kingdom Metazoa; phylum Arthropoda; class Arachnida; order Ixodida; family Ixodidae; genus Dermacentor; species Dermacentor albipictus. The sequence goes on from NC_091829.1 coordinate 115,276,019, forward strand.
ACAAGTGGTTTCCTCAAACTCAGACCATCATTCGGTTCATATTCGTCCATGTTCAACTACATAACAATGTCACCCAAAATTAAGATGGCCACACAACTTAAAGGGAAAAATGGCATGACATTGAAAGAATTGTTTGTTCTCATGTGAGCTCCAGTGGTGTTAGGTTTGACATTAGCAATGCACCACTCTTTCCTGCATGTACAACAACCTGTTCAATACCAGCAATGGCTTAGGCAGAAATACCCTTAAGGGGGTTGAGAATACGTCGGAGGAACGGCTGTTTTTGTTCGTGAGGTGTGGTAACAAGGTTCTTTATGCACCATAGGCAATACTTAACGAAGGCGCAGAAAGATAACTAGAGGTAGGGAAAGCTACGTGTACCCACCTCGCTAATCCACAGTAGTGAACTATATTGCAGAAGTGTGAAAGTCAGCTGCCATTTCAAGCACTTTTGCAACCAAGGCTGGTTCACAGGCCAAATTCAGCCTGTCTCTCTATTCTTTTTCATAGCAAAAAGTAGTGCTGTCTTGCCTCTATGCATTTCAACAAGTAGAGGTCCTTGTCTTTGTGGAGGCAGGGCAGACCAGGAATTGGAGAGTTGCGATATCTTAGCAATGCAGAAAAAAAAGGGGGGGGGGGGCACTTTCTCCTGTGCAGATAAGTACTACACAGAGATTAAACCTAACGCCCTGGGCCCATATCCATACAAAATGTTCCTAAGCTGCAGCTGTTAATAAGAGCAGCTGCGAGCCATATTTGTGGTTGAACACATTATTAGCAAATGCAGCAAACCAGGCAAACAGCTCTAGCATACAAAAAGCTTTGTACTTTTGACCCTTGGCTGCTCTTTCCAAAAGAAAAATAATCTTAAAATGTATGGCACTAGCTGCTTGACCCATCGGCGGTTCTGAGCCTTTGTAGTGTCCTCCAGACTCTTGAGTGCTCCATGCTTGAGTAGTCTGTGTACGAGACCTTTTTGTTTATATGGAAGCCTTGCGGAATGGCCAATTTGCTGAGCTTTGCATTTCTTCCTGTTGTACCCATGACATGCTGGTATGGATTTTGAGCACGAGGATAACAATGTAACCTGTAGCTCTATGGCCGCGAGTATTTGAGTATGCCGTCTGTTGGTGTTCTTAAGGGCAAAGTGTGACAAACTTGCCATAATATGGTCAAATTTTTTGCAAAATTGACACATACATTCACTGCTGATAAAGTATTTCACGACCCATGCCTTTGAAGTTGCCTGTTGGAGCTCCTTCAGGATCATATTTGCTACAGTGACATTGCTTGCAATTTCGAGCAGATCACCAGCCTTTGCGGTAGTAGCAATACGAAGTTAAATATAACTGTGCTTGTGATTTGTCACTACTGTGAGGGTGAAAGAAGCTTCAAGGCAGTTTCCACGTATGTGCCCGAAGCAATTGGGAGGGCTATATAAGGTAGCCATACTCTGTGACAACCTAAGAATTCCATACTACACTGCCTTCTGTGCTCGCTCCATGCTCCAAAACTTCCAAGAGATGCCGATATTAATAAAAGTTCGCCTCTGCCATGACACCACAGAAGTGGGTGAGCATAATTGAATTTGAAAGCACCAAAAGTCGAGCGAGTTGGTAATTTGTGAGTTGGTAACCATAATTATCTGGCGTATCTGTACAAGTTTTCTTCATATTGGTGAAGCATTCCTAGGTTGTTACCGACTTGTGGTGCAGATGAACATAAGGAGACATCGAGAGCCAACCTGTAACAAGGTATTCCAATAAACCAGGGAAATTCTCTGAGTGGCTAAATTCCTATGCAAATATTAGTCGTGGGCAGGGAACAACATGGTCATTGCTCGATATGCCAGGTTTGCATTTGCCCATGCAATGTTGCTAATTGGGTTAGCAAGAGGGTCTCAGGTGTCGGTTGCGGGGTGTCCCCTCCTCTAAAGGCAAGCGGCCTTCCTATTTGCAGCGAGCGTCTTGCTGCTGCCATGTGGAATGCTGTGGCGGAGGGGATGCCTCTACCGGCACCAACGAGGACAGCGGGCGGGACGTCTCTCCCATGTCGCCACCGTCACCCTTGCCCCCAACACCCCAGGTCTCTCTCTCTCTCTCTGCCTATCTCTTCCTGGTGTGGCATGTGTGTGCACCAGACGTGTCCCGTATAGCGAGGCTTGGCTGACACTGCTTGTGCAAGCACAGAAGTAGACCTGCAAGCAGACAACCTTATTGCATCTCTTGCTTTCATCACTGCATGTTCAGAAGTAGCAACTTAGTTCAATAGTGTGATGACACAGCCATGAGCTTTCGAGGCTCTAGTCATCTGCGAGCATTGGTACGTCCTGGTTCTGATCAAATGAGATGAGAAGCAGATAGATGACTTATGGCACGTGTGGCTGGTCACTTTCAAGCGCCCTACAATGCTCTTGCGGTTCTGTTCTTAAATTCGACTGGATGAAAGGGAACACTGTGAATGCTTCACCTGATTTGTTCAGAACACCACACCCCAACTCGGAGTGCTTGGAGGCATTCTCACCCTTGCGCTAGGAGTGTGGCCCAGACTCAACAGAATTCTGATCACATGCTCCAATTGCTCTGGAAGCAACCGAACGTTCGACTTGGGCATGCTTTCTCTGGTTCCAACAATGAAAGGCCTCTGCATCTCAGCAGACCGAGTCGGACCATAGTAGGAACCAGTCGAATGTACCATTACATTGACCTTTTGATTGATGGACTTCTAAAACAAAACCATGGCGGTGGGGAACACTCCTATAGAAGGTTCTGGATTGATATTACCTTCTTTTTTTTCCAGCATCAAAACCTTAAATGCATAAGCACTGCTGTGTTCTGCTGCCATCGAAATGTAACCATTGTGGCAGACAGTCGGATCTGCAACTTCTTGCGCACCATCAGTAGTCCGGAAGGAAAGCAGAAAATGCTTTGCAATAACACAGTATGACCTCATTTAGTGCTGCTCTCTAGTGTACCTATAAAGGGCAACTCTGGTGATCTTTGAGGTCAGCAAATCTTAACAAAGTTTATACATGATCTCTTTGGCACTCTGATCATCTGTGCCCAATGATATGACTCTAAGACACTTCGTTCCACCTAAAATGAGTGTTAGAGGTTGCCGTGCATGCTTCTAACTTGTGCATGCAAATGTATGATTTTCACTAACCGCCCTTTGCTTGGCTACGTCAAAGCCTACCAGCAGACGATGGTGACTGAGAAGTGGGCGCCTGCCAAGTAATTGTTTTGCATAAACATTCATCTTTGCAAAGGCCATTCTTTGGCCCCTAGGCTTAGACTATTAAAGCACTTGGACCTTTTAATAGAATAGCACATGATATTTGGCAGTTTCATTGGTTTTCTTAAGTTCTTTATATATTGAACTTTATGGAAGCTTTTGGACTTGCAAAGCCATACCAAGGTAGGCACTTGAAGGAGGATGCTGTAGCACTCTTCAATTTCAAGACGAGTAGGCATCGAAGTCACCACATGAAGGCAGCCCTCCAGGCTACCTAGTTCAGTTATGGTTTTGGCACTTTTTTTTTATTGTTCAAAATGATTTTCAAGTTTTTAACAAATTGGCCCTCCCTACTTATGACAGGAGGATCTTTGTCATTTGTTATATCTGTTTTTCCAACAGCTTTCAGCCTTTGGGATCCACCAGAACACTTGTAATTCTGGAAATAAAGAAATCTATCTTGAAAAAGCACTTATCCTGACATCGTAAAAAAGTGCTACCAGAGTTGGCGTTTAGGGACCCTCACATGTTCAGAATTAACCGATATTTGTTAATATTTTCATGTTGAAATTTATATTTTCTTATTGAATTTTGTATTTTAGATATTTTCCCCCCATTCATTGTAATCTCCCCCCCCCCCCTATGTAATGCCCTCTGGGTTCTTTATGGTAGCCAAATAAAAAAATACCTGAAGCCCTCCACCATGGTGTCCCTCATAGCCCTGCTTTGCTTTGGAATCACTCACTCGCATTTATTGATTAAGTTTGGAAGAATGCATACATAATATTTGCACTGATAAGATTATGAACACTGTCAGTCATGTGATTCAGAGCATGTGTCTGCTCCTGCCGTCTGCTTCTGCTGTTTACTTGGTGCAGTGTGCACTGTCTGTGTCATTGTTAGTACCTTTCTTTTCTGTCTCTCTCGCTCTCTCTCACCTCAGCGAGAAGCGTACCTGCTGTCGCATGAGTAGTCATTCCCTTGTGTTGTGCGTGGAAGTACAGGAGGTATTTGCTGTAAACTAGTAATGTTGTAGGTTGTAAGCTAAGGTAATGATACCATAGGGATTCAATGATTTCACACAACCTATTGGAAGACAACAAACACGCACCTGCATCAGGGCTAACCTTTAACTCAATGTGTCAAGCCAGGCCAAGTCTGTGACCATGTGCATGCGAAAGAGCACATACTCTCCTATGTTCTAGTTGGCCGGTGCCAGTCAGGTTCTCAGAAGCTGGGTACCAGTGCTTCAAGATGAGTGCTCAGTTTGCTTGTCAGTGTGGAAGTGCAGCATGTACTACTGAAAACTGCTTGCTCTGCTCACCAGATGGCGTGTTACTACGCTGCTGTTGTTCCTGCGAATAGATTTGACTTTGACAGGCTACACTGGTTTTGTGTGGCCGTTGTTGCTTTCTGCTTCTTTTCGTCCTCTACACTCCCCACCCCCTCTATCGGTGAGGAAGCGCTCATAGCAGATTTGTGCCTCTAGTGGCGCAGGGTGCATTGTAGATTGCACAATGTAGATAAGCGGATGTGTACCGTCGCGTGGCTGTCTAAAAAATTTCCTGTTAAGTGGTTGATGCTTACGTTATTGCGTTTCTGTGCCCTTCTCCTCCTCTTTTGCCCTCGTCCTTTGCTAGGAGAAAAAGCTGAGCTCAGGGTCACTCGGAAGCGGCGATGCAGCGAGGCCGAAACAGGTGACTGTCACGCATCCCGGGACAACGAAGCCCAAGCCGACGTCCAAGAAGAAGGGCTCTATCCAAGCTGATCTCGTGAGTCACAGAACTCAAATTAAACTTCTTTTTTTTTTCATTTACACAAATAAATAGAGATAATTGAGCAAAAGGCCGCAATAAACAGCTTGAGGAGCTCTCTGCCTCATTGCAACACGATAGAGTAATAAAACATGAAAACCATTTGGTATGTGCCTTGATAAAAGCAAAATAACAGAAATTATATGCATCCTAAATAAGGCAAGATGTATCAAATCTAAATCCAGATCTGTGGTCTAAAATGTCAGCCAGGAAAAAAAAAACCATAGCATAGAACACACGCAGTAGAAGCTGTTCTCGGCATGAGCAGACGAGAACTGCAAGAGAGCAAGACAACAATAAGAAAGGGGTGATTGTACATGTCTAAAGGTTTCATGTATAACAATAGTTTCTGGCAAGTTGTTCCAGTCATTGTTTGCAGAAAGTAAGAGGATTTGCATACATTAGGCTTGGCAATGCGTGGCGTATGCTTACAACTGTGTTACTGACAGGTTCTTAGTGTTAGTTGCAGGGATAACAAATAGTGTAGATGAAAGATCTATAGTCAGGTACAACTTTAGAAAGAAGGGGAGGCCCCACCCATATGACCAAAGTGCAACAGCCGATTGCCTCTGTGACTGAAATAGTTCTGCTAAAAAAGCCATGCTTCTAAAACGCGTAATTCTCAGTATAAATACTTCTGTAATTTGACAACTGGTTTGGTAGAGCTCGTGCGATTGGAATGCTACAGCACACGCTGGTTTGCTGGAGTAAAGTAACCGCGTGCCTTCTACAGTACGGCGCGTCATGTGATTTTTAGCTTCATTGAAAGGGAAAATAATAGAAAGAGCAGCTCTGCGTGGCTTTTGCACTGCTTTACATGTACGCAGTACATTTACTACTCATTTTCCGAACTTAAAATTAATCAGTCACTATTTAACAAGTACTTAAATGTGCATTTATCAAAACCATTACAAACAGGGCCAAGAAGACGATCGAGGCAGGAAAGATGCAATAAATGCTTCATTCATTGCTTTAAATAGTATAAGATTTCCATCTTTTGGGTTTTGTATTTTCACGAACTTATTTTCAAGGGTGTGATAGTTTTTTTTTTTCTTTCCTTTTCACTTTTTTTTTTACCCTGACGCAGTACACAAACACGCCTGCCACTAACAGTAGGCACCAGACGTTATCAGACTTTCCTCGTCGTAACTTTACTTTCAAGCAAAACAAAACACCATGGAACAAACATGCAGGATGTTTGTCTGTAGCAGTGTGTCACCGCAAGATCCTGTTTTCAGACGAAGCATAGAGCAGCGGCAGCAAAGCTCTCTGCAATCTTTCGTTGCCGGATCACGGCTCAGAATAAACGCATGTGGCACAAATGGTGCATCGTAAGCTCGCAATATTTCCAGCATGGTGGACCACCACAAACAGTTTCGGAGTTCACTCTGTCGAGGGGCAGACACGCACGACTGACACGATTTGGCCCAATTCGAAGTGCAGGCTTCTTCATCAGCGGGGTCACCGGCCATCCGGCCCTAGCTGGGGGCACGCACCTAGCTGGGCATGCACCTAGCTGGAGTGCGTGCCCATTGGTGGAGGCTCATGTGCATCCGCCTTGGAGGAGTAAATGCCCCTCTTTTCTAAAATTTTACCCTACTATAGTTTTCTTTGGAGTAAGGTTACGCTGGCTATTTTGTATCTATGCTGCAGTTGCTGAATGTTATAGCATTTACAACAGCATTTCATTTCCATCAAAAGTATGGTAGAAGCTGCCCAAAGAACAGCTTGACAGAACCTCCCCCTTTTCCCTGTACAATGCAATCAGCATGTAGTATATATAAAACCACATATTAGGTGGTGCAAGAAAGGAAGCTTAACAAAATGCTTAGATGGACAAAAAGACACAGATGCATTGACTGGCACAACAATAACACAAGGATTTATTGCTGAAATGGAACTAATTTATTTACATTGAGGAGAAAATAAGCTTTTACTTTTAAGTTTTTGTTGTGCAGTTGTTAAAATATCAACTCCAGTCTTGTTGTATTCATTCAAAAGAACAGGTAACATTTTTCTTTTGTTCTCTATTATCTTTGGCTGAGACCAACTTTCAAATTTCTCTTTTGTGGTGCACAAGATGTCGCATATTGAAGCCTAAGCAAGGTCACCCAAGAATGTGCAATTTTTTATATATTTTTTTTCGTTTATAGTGGGCCGTTTATACTAATGCAAGCCAAATATACTGTATTGCATCTGCATGTGAAAATATACATAAAGGTCGGCTGCAGAAAAAATTTAATTCTTAATCTGTCAGAAATGTGCAATATGATCAAGCACTTACAAGTGAAGAGGATTCCTTTTCTGGTTGTGAATTGACCGATATTCTTAAAGGGAGGGGCACTAAAGGAAAACACTAAGCCAAGTTAGATTGATAGATTATTGATCAGAGTGAAACATGAACTATTTTCACTCATTACCTTGCCTTTAAAGAGGACAGAGCAGTGTGTGTATTTCCTTTCTTTGAGTGTCTTGTGCATATGTAAATCTATCTTATGGGCTGTGACTGCTTGAAGACAGCATGGCTGCTGCATTCTTGTTTCACAGAGTTTTGCATGCCAGCTTGTGGCTGCCCGATTTTGGCGTTTGTCAGTGTGCTTTTGAGTTCTGTGCCAAGCATTGCACGATCTTTCATTTTTGTGTGCTGTGATTGAAACCGGTGGTTGGGGTAACCAACCAACCAACTGCTACAACCATTTGCCAGCCTTCACAACTGCTGGCCTATCCATGCTGCATGTGAGATAAAGGTCTAACTATATAGTACACTAACAGTTGGTAGGTTTCCTGGCTGGTAGTCATAATGGCTAATGAGAGTTATGGTCGGACATCTCAAAAGGTGTAGCTGGCCCATGCCATCGTCTGATTCATCCACACTAAGGACATTGTTGAAGGGAGGGACATGTTAGCATTGAGAACGAGGTGTACTGGGTTTATTTACATGAAGAGTGGAGAACGTTATGTCTGATCAGTTTAGCACGTCTGAATTGAAGCCCCCTGAGAAGCCAAAAAAGTCTGCTTAAACCCCCTCTGTCCTCCCTAGATCCCTAGGGCAGGGAAATCTGCCGCCCCCCTTCATCCAATCGGAGCATCCAAAGTTGTCGAAGGACCCGCGTTGATGGTGAGGGTTCTCACAATCACTCCCGCACCTTTGTTCACTGAACACAGAAAGGACAGCAGCTTCATGGACAAGGATTGTCATGCTTGACTCAAGCTGACCCGTCTTGGTTCCTGGGATTACCCATCAGTTAGCTGGAGCGTCTGTGAAACGACCATTGCAGTTACCAGAGTCCGCGAGGAAACAATGTAGAACACCCTTTTCCAGGAGTTTCTTACTCTCATCTTCCGTGACGGCGACAGTGAAGCAACAAACACTCGATCCACCAAACGTGTCTCGCCTTGCTGTCACTGCAGGTCTGTCCAAGGGGGATGCATTGTCAGCTTCACGAAGTGATTTCTCACAGTGGTGCAGGAGAGGCTAGAAGGTCACTACCACCGCTGGCCAATTGTAGCAGCCTTAATGGTGTGCCGTAGCACCATGATAAATTTTCTGTAGTCTGAAACCTCATTGAGTGTGCTCTTATTTTGTTCTTTTACTTACATTAGTTACCAGCTGATATCAGGTCATATTAAACTAACAGAAATCCGCAAAAAAACTTCTTTAATTTTAAAGTCAAACAGTTGAATGGTTTGATTTTTACAGAAATTATGGACGTAAAATCTTAGCCCAATGTCGTTGCCCCTAGGCGGGGAAGTACAAAGCGTGTTGGTGTTTTCCATACTGTAGTTTTGTAACATGTTGTATGCTGTGTTTTCAGTTGAGAAAGTAGTGTAAAATGTGAAGTATACCAGATCTTGCTGTGTTGGCACAGTTTGTACTCCTGTGCAACTGCTGTAGAGCAGTCCCTAGCATCCACCCACTTGCCTAGGCTACAATGGTGCGCAATTTTCTGGTTGCTTTTGTTGTTAGTGGACTTTTCTTGCATTAGTGTTAACCAGACTCGGTGCACGACTGGTTTGGTTTAGATTTAACTGTGTATACCCCCACAGAAAGTCGATACGCATTGAGATTTGCCGTCCTGTGCACAAAATTGAGCAAGGTTGTGAGGTGAAGTGACACATCACGCTCGAAGAAGCCAAGCTTGCTATGACACCTCTGATTAGTATGCATGCTCAGTTATATTTATGTGGTACAACTTGAGGACCACTTTGCAGGTCTGCATGTCCCCGTCGCCAGTCATCAGCAGTCTTGTTACCCACTAGCTAGCATTGTATACTGAAGTAATCCTAGTTCCCCTTTTTTTTCATACATATATGGGTATTTTCTTAGCACATTGTATTAGGTGATATTGCACAAGTTATTGAAATGGATCTAACCAACCCTCTCCATAATGACTTTGATCTGAAGGGTTATACTAATATAAAATATGCTAAGCGCATTTGAGCTATGGTTCTTAAGCTTATATCCAGCATGTTCCGACACATTGACTAACACAGAATCCTTTGCTGCACAAGGATCATCTGTCGAAACACCTGAAGAACGAAAAAGTTGGGGCGGGGGGTGAATTACCACTAGCACTCATCTGTCATCTCATTTCTTCTATCATTATCCAAAATTTTGTGCCCAAAAAAGAAAGACCAGGCTGATTTCAAAAGCAGTTGTCTGGGCATTGGTCACTAGAAGAAGGTGCCGAACTGCTGTGACATAGTGACAGTGCCATCGCCAACTTTGTTTTTGTGAGCCCTTTTTTATTGGTTGCGGCTTTTCCCACTCACCGTGTTTGTATCTCTAGCCATGTACCATGCTTCTTGGCAAATGGAAATGCAAGCATAAAAAACAAACATGCAACTCTTCTCAGCATATGGAGCAACACGAGGTTTGGTCTGGGAGTCTTTCTGCTTCTTTTTAATACACTACTCGCACTGGCTGGCTGTTGATGTGGTGCTTTTTTTTTTCTTTGTGCTGCCCACTTCTTGCCATTGTTTAGTTTCGTTCACTGACCTTGACCCCCTGCACATTGTCTTCCCCCACATGCACGCCATGCTCGTCTACTCTCGTGCCCTCTTGCTCCTCGCACCTGCGCACCGGCCCTGACCTCACCCCTCACAAAAAAACAAAATATCAATGAAACAAAACGACAAATGCGCACTGTAGCTGTATGCACAGTGCCACAGCTCGTCGCAGCGCATCATGGCCGGGGTGAAATTTAAGATGGACGAGTGGCTCAACAACCTCTCGAACAAGGTCAAGACGGTAAGCGGGCCCCACCCTTTCCCACGTCCCCCCCTCTCCCATTTCATGTTGCCAGCAAATATTGCCCCACATTACACCCCTGTCGGGTGGTGTAAGACAGCTGTCAGGTCAACGAATTTAGTGTCACTTTGAGCGAATTCACTTGGCCGTTTCTGTCAGTCACAGGTTCCTTCTTGGAAAGATTTGGTGACAGTCACTGCTGAACACTTTCACCAGAGAGTGCATTCATTGGACTCACTGCGCTGCATTAAATGTGTGTGGTATTATGTCGCAATATGACGATGAACATTCTTAAGACGTTTACCTCAAAGCAACCTCCCACCCTCATCAGTGCCTGTCTAGAAGTCGATGCAACGTTGACACCGACTGTTGACGGGTCAACAAAAGACCCCTTTACGCTGAACTTGACAACCTGGACTAATTGATGAAAGGAGCTAGCGTCGAATGCTGCCTTGCAAACTGGTTCGACTTCGGATTCTCAGATTGCTGCGTGCTTGCGCCATATGTGGAGGTGAAGGTACAACATGGGAGGCGGATTTCGGCGGAACGGTGCATCATGGGAGGGATTTTGTGACTGATTCGACGATTGTGATTGGCCACAATGCAGTCATCAGGTTCCCTAGTCTGGTTCCCTAAGGAAGACAATGGTATGAAAAGGAGGGTGTGCTGTCCTGATGTGAACTCAGACGTTTAATATGCTCCTGCATGGTGTGGGCTTCCGTATCTGGAGCCAGTGTAAATAGGGTAAATTAAACCCTCTTTTCCTTCGTTCCTACTACCTGACATACTCATTAATGGGCTTGGTGGGTTCCTGGCCCAAATGCCACCTCGAGCCGCAACAGTAGCCTCGACAGCAGTGCTTCAAAAATGAAGTAATAGTCAGTGGTGGGACAGCACCAACTCTGAAACTACTTCTTTTTTTGTAATTTTAAGTCTCATAAGTTTGCCCAGGCTATCAGCAATGTAAGCAGCCATTCTTTCTATGCTAGTCTTGGGACAACTAACCATGTTACTGCTGCTGTAATGAATTACTCTATTTACACTAAAATAATGTTAAATACTGTTCTCAACTATAACAGTGTTATTTAGCAAATATCTCAACTAACAAATATGTAATGTGCCTACTGATTTACCCTGACATTGCCATCCATTTCAAATGACACTTTTGTTTCCCATGTAGCAGCCGGCAATGTGATGCTTCAGCAAAGGGCATCTGCTCTATCACTAAATTTGCCTGTGTGTATGGGATGTAAATTGACTATGACTTTGATAAAGTGTCTATAATATATCGCTGTAATTATCTTGGTTTGCTTGTATAAACATTCACTAACTTTGCCAGTAAAATTCAGCTCTTGTTTCCAACCAGTTGCTCTTATCTGCTACGGGGGATAAGCAAAGAAGCCAGCAGCAGTACAATTTTTTTAATTGATAATGTTATAAAGAAATCAAAACTTAGATATTAATGTATGGATGAGCAATACAAGAAAGCTGCCAAACTGAAAAGTAAGGTAGAATGATATTTGGCATAATTGTTGGAAGTCAACGTTTGTCTCCATTTTACCCTACTTCGTAACTTGTACACGGTGATGCACAACATATTCACTCAAAGTGACACTAAACTTTCTTGTCTGGATGGTGTTTATTAGTGGGCTTTTTAAGGGTTCGCAAATGCACTTGCACGTGGCTTGCATGTCGATTTTGATCTGTGCCTTGCACCAGTACTGCATGAAATCGGTATTGTGCTGTTCTAGTTGATATTTGCTTGGTGCGCATACGTCTTGAGGGCAGATGCAGTGTAAGGACAGGCTAGAAATTTTGCAGGAGTTTCACCTGCTGATTGAACACCACCTTTATTTTTACAAAGTGTGTGCTTACGAAGATACAAAAAAATATGTGACATTCTTTCTGTGGATGTTAATTTCCTTCTGAATAGCTCACAGCTCGATGCTGTGAAAATCTGTCTTTGTAACCAGTTGGTCTTGATTTTTTTCTTCTTCAAATGTAAAAGTATGGTAGTGAAGGGTTCCTCGGGATGGATTTTTAATGAGGGTGTGTCTTTTCCTGCGACTGGTAGAGTATTTTTTCAAAATTGCAGTTCCGTGCATTTAATGCATTAAGGTTGAGAACTTGTGAAAATGAAGTCCAAATTTCCCAGTTTAGGATTTCGGGGCAGAACAGTGGTGCAGGTGTGCATGTGTGACGGCACCGATTTCAAGGTACCTCGTATTTTATTGGCTCTATTTAGAGCAGGAATAGTGCAGAAGGACTTGTATACAAAAAGACAAGCAACACTCGGATCGTAATGATAGCAGGGGTTACCATCATTGGTCGTCAAATTTAAACTCTCGGATAAGGTTCGTTTGATATATGGGCATGTTCAACCATACATTCCAGACAATGTCAAAGTGCCAAGTGATAATTAGATGACAGTGATATTTCGGTGAAAGAAGAACCCTGCCAAAAAGTAAAATGATGGTGCCTGGCACCATCCTTCTTTAGCATCTATTTGAGAGCTGCCTGTGCTTTATTGAACCTCTCAAATGTGCTTACCTTGATGAACGCCTTGTCTTATTTTTGCTGACATTTTCTCGCCCTCTTCTTCTTTCTTTGATGGTCGTTTCTCTATAGGATGTATCCAAGGAGCTCTGCCGCTGTCGGGACCAAGGTGCCACACGCCTGGACCTCAGCAAATCGAGTGTGAGTGGTGGAGCGCTGTCTTGTTTTAAAAAATGAACCTTTCTTTGGCTCTTTCCTCCATTTTTGCATGGATGGCTACGGGACCAATCCCAGAAACGGTGTAATCGGAGGTGGCGACTTTGCGGACCGACCCTGACACCAGTGCATAGTACGCATCTGTAGAGGCTTTAATGCAGACCAACTCTGGAGGCATTGCAACATTACGGCATTCTTGATGCCTCATAATGTTACACCAATACAGCTAACCAATAAGTGTTCCCAGCAGCACGTTTCAGCAGCTCTACAAGGAAGTTATCGTTTGACTCTGGCAATCACATCCCAATAATTTCTGCTGATTTATTTATTTGCCTTTCTGGTACCTCAAATGTCCCTGACGTGTAGAGTATCACTGGAGGGCAGGGTTTGCTGCATAATTTGCAGGAAGCCCTCAGTGAGTCACTTGAAATGGTGTGCAGATGATTCTAGTTGTTTGCTCTTCTAATGAAGAAGGAATTAACATACGCAGAGTGAGTACAGGCTGCAGGTGCGTGGCTTTAGAATGACTCTCTCAGAGCGAAAGGTAATCAGCAGGCACGGTAATTGAGCATTTAAGGGACAAGTCATTAAACCTGTGGCAGAGGCTTAAACACGCAAGGGGTGATTGACCATGCTTGTGAGCCTTGGAAATATAGCATGTTCCATTGTCTTGCTAAAAGGTATTGTTGACAGTTTTAGTCTTGTCTGTGCTCAAAAGATACCATTTACAAAATATCAAATATGTCAACAACAGCAGCAGCGAGTGGCGACACCGTGCGATGCTGCGTTCATACTCAACGTGTCAGGAACGTTTTTGTATCGTGTAGGGGTGTTTGCACAAAAAATAATGATTGGCTGTTGATAAAGGTAACCTCGCTGCTCAAGCCTTCACACAAGCACCTAAGACTGGCATAGTCAACCTTTGTAGTAATGGGTCATAGTTGAACTCGGAGCCACAACATGCCGCCTGTATTTTTATTGACTGCCTAAATTCTCTGATGTTATATTTTCTCCCACATTGCAGCAAAAATTCAAGAAATTCCAAAGCGGGAGAAAAGTCGCAGACAGATTTTTGCTTCATCGTAGCTTCACAACCCTGTGGAGCACGTACAATTCAAGTTCATGTTTATTCAGTTGCTCACTAGAGAGAGAGTACATACAGTATTATTAATACAGTTGGGGTCTGATAGTTTGAAAACTGTTGGGTGGGACCTCCTCACTCAGTGTAAGAGGTAATAAAGTTGAGGAAAGTACAGCAAATGGTAGGAAGTCTTAGTTTAGCATGCTATATGTGTGTTATAAAAGACAAAGACTGATCCCTATACTATAACAAATTATCGTAGATCTAAAATTACCGCAAATGTCTAATGTTTCTCAAAGATATCAGCACTCGCAGGATTTGCGTATTGTCGGAAGCCTCAGGCTGATGACATTGATGATAAAATGGCGATGAGGAGCATGAATAATGACTAGGGCTGTGCAACTCATCAATTAACCTTCCAACTATTTGCTTGAGGCTTCAATTACAATGAATTCTTTTTTTTTTTTTTGCAATCAATCAGTTGAGCTCGCAGGAGCAAAATCGTGCAACTGTTGGCACCGACACCTACGCTGCACTTGTTTAACTGCAAGAAGTAGGGAACAACTGATTGAGCATATATGCTCTGACACGACACCTCTGGGTCTCTTGGAACACAAGCCGCCCACACGAGCACCTCTTCAGTGCAGCCACAGAAGAGGTTACTGCAACTCGCATAACTGCTAATAAGTTGGGCAGCCTCGCATTCAATTATGTCAGCATGAGCTTGGTGTGTCTGATATCCACTTGGGAAGTGTTGGTGACAGGCAACTGTATGTTCAAACATTGCAATTCTTTTTTTTTTTCTTCTTCTAATTAGAAGCCTGTACTTAAATCACCAGTCTTGTTGATTTTTTTAGCTCACATATGTAAATTCACAAATCCAATTAATCAACGGTTTTTTTTTGTTAAGTTTAGCCTTTGCGCAGCAAGCTAATATTGGTCAGTGCAAAGACTTGACTCGGGCCTGCCTGCCCGCCTGGACGCAGATCACGGTACTGCCGTCGTCAGTGCGGGAGCTGAGCCACCTAGAGGAGTTCTACCTGTATGGCAACAAGCTGGCGACGCTGCCTGACGAGTTGGGCAGCCTGATCCACCTGGAGACGCTGGCGCTGTCCGAGAACTCCCTCACCACCCTGCCAGACACCCTCGCCAACCTTAAGCAACTACGTGTGCTTGACGTCCGACACAACAAGCTCAACGAGGTACCTCCTCTGCAACATTTGTAGCCGTGCACTCTTATATATTGAAGCGCTTCAGAATGGATTAACCATTTAAGTGATCTTTGACAACCTCATCTCGTCATGGGCAGTTCCCACCTTTTCGCTTATACTGCAAGCCCACCTCAAGTGGTAGGCATCCTCTTACCATCACTTTTATTGAATTAGATTTTCCCCACTACTTGCAGACATGTGTTTGTGTTCTAAACATTTTATTAAAACATACCACATAAAAAATGAGCCATTATGGTAGTTTTTTTTATTATCTTATCTTTTTTTAATTATCTTTCAATCATCGCGCATGAAGCAGCTAGCGCCATCTTGTGGCGCTGGCTGCTTCATGTGCGTCGGCCACAGTCGCTCCGAAAGAGAGAGAAAGAAAAGAAAAGTGACAAGCGAAGCGGCGCGGTGGTGCCCGCCCCATGCATCTTTCTCTTGCGATAGCAGGCTGACGCCACCAAAGCAGCGTGCAATCAACGGTTCACTTCACACTTTTTTTTTTTTCTTTCTCTCTCTTTCGGAGCGGCTGTGGCTGACGCGCCTACTCAGGTACTCTCCGGTGCACGGTCGGGGCGGGATGTGCTGCGCGGTAATGGCGGCAGATACGAATTTACGGAGGTAAACATCGCCTCGTCTCGACATCGTTCGTTTCAGGGAACTAAGCAATGCAAATGTTACGCTTATTTGGCACGCAAAACGCCGTCCAGACGGCAAAATTTTAATCGTTATATCCAATATGCGGTGAATAACCTATCGTTATAAATAGTTCTTTTCCCCATAGACCTAATGCATAAAATGACACTCTCATGTCGACCCATCATTATAACCGATATATCGTTATATGTGGTATCATTATAAATGGACTGCACTGTACCTGGATATATCGAATATGAAGGAGATCGCAAGAAAAAGTGGTATAGTTGAACCGCGCAATAACGAAATTGGCAGGGAACGCGAGAAAATTTGCTTTCGCAAGAATTTTTTTCTTGTGGAAAGAGACAGCGCAGGTAGGCAATGCATCGCAGAACAACGCTTCACTGTCAAAATTCCGTTAGCCTACCTTGGCAAGCTTTGCTCAAGGATATAGAACCGCATTGACGACAGTACAAAGCACACCGCATGTGTCGATCAGCAGTGGCAGCATTGCCGTGGAGCAGTATTCTCGATCATCTGCATTCCAAGATACGATCACTTTTGCGCGATCTTGTGTGACTCGGCACTGGACGCAGAGCGATAGCGCATGCAGCAGCATTTCTACAACGCACGCTGTTGCCCGTAGGCACTGACGCATCGCATCCAGTGCTGAGTACAAAAGTGATCGTACCTTCCGTACCCAAAGGCAAGCGGTAGAGATTACGGCCCCTTGGTGCAAATCTTCGTCCAGCGCCGAAACTGCACCCAATGCCTGTCGTGTGGCACCAAAACCAGCGTTCCTGAAGCAAGGGATGCGTATTCCCGGACAATCGCTCAATGATGGCCCAATGCGTGGCACTCCACGTTGCGACCGCCATCGCAAGTGCCATAAACAATTCCGTGTATTTCCTTGTTTTTGCTGCATTTTTCTCACCGGGGCGCACCTTATGCAATGCAATGCCGCGATCAGTGATCGTTGTTCAAAGCACGCGTTCAGTTTGCGTTCAGTTTCGCCTCACGTGATTGGTCTAGGCGGCGCTGAGTTGTCAGCTGCGGGAAACACAAACTGAATGCATGTTTCAAACAATGATCTACGTTCTCGCCTAGCAGGTGTGCAAAAACTGTCGTTACATGTTGGTTGCACCATGCCTGCCACTTCAAACGGGAGATCAGCAAACAAGATAGCGGCCATGATGTGTTTCTGGCGCGATCGGTTCCGGCGCTTCATTGTTTCTGTAAACAAAAATGGCAGCACCCACACAAGTGTAATGTGGTGGTATTTTACGAAATTTTAGTGCAAAACAATCGCATTTGAGCACATTTTGGAGCCTCCTAGCCTTGCACGAGTGGGTAATGTGCTGGCTTACGTTCCACGCAAATTTCGTTGAAGCAGGACTGCAGCGACATTTCGTTGCTGAGAGGTACGAAATGCATTAAATCCTACGGCCGTTTGCCAGGAATACGAAAATATTTTGTTGTAGGGAGAATTTCATTGTTGCAGGATTTCGTTATTGCGGGTTTCGACTGTATAGGTAATTCGGTATATAGATTGAACTACTGCACAAAAATTTTCGAGGAAATTTGACAGCTGTTTGTTCTACACAATATAATTTGTTATTTGTTGGTTCGGCATATCCGGGTTCAGTTGTATTGCCTTTTATTTTCAATCAGGCCTGTCTCAGTGAGTGTTATTGCCTTCCCTGGATTTGTGGTTTGCAGATCCCCGAAGTTGTGTACAAGTTGACATCGCTGACCACGCTGTTCCTGCGCTTCAACAGGATACGAGAAGTCAGCGAGAACATAGCCAATTTAACGGTGAGGACATTGAGCATTCTTTTTGTCACCTTTTACTTGTGTTTCAACATTTTAATTAATATTGTTGTTAAAACCTAGGTTATTTGCATGTCCTGCTCAAAGTGGCACAAATACCCTTGCTACTTCCAGGTATGAAATTCATGCTAAGTGTGCCATATGTCATGCTGTCACTTCAGAGTTGTGACATTGCAAACCTTATACAACATTTGGACCGTCTTCCTGCTCACTCAAAGGATTGCGTACCGTATTTTTGCACTTATAATGCAGACCTAAAATTTTGAACAATTAAACATTAAAGTCGGGATTTGAGTTATATGTAAAGTTCGCTATTCAAGGTTCTGCCACAGTAAAATTGGCAATAATATTCTTTTTGCATATACTTCATCACTAGATACAATATCAAGTACATGTTTTTAAAAAGTTATTCAAGTTATGCTTAGTATCATGCATTTAAGCATTCGCCGAGACTTATCTTTTGAAGTACTGTTTGCCGATGTTAATGTGAATTTACATTGCTGTTCCTAATGAAGCTGTAATCTGTCCTTTGCCTTATGTCATGCTGAGTATGCCACAGGGGCTCAGGAACTTGGTAGGAATTTTCGTTTGCCATTTCGTTGTCCTGGAGCTCCTAGACATTTCCGTGGCCAAATAAGCATTCAAAAGTGCACAGAGATGGGGGGAGCGAGGTCAGCCTCCACCAATGGTAAGACCGACACAGTCTCAGTGGTCCATCGCAAGCGTAATCTGTCAATCTGGCGTAACTTATTTCTGCGTTGTGCCAACTTTTCACGTTATTGGTTATTTCTAGTGAGGCAGTGATAAGCCCCATTCACGGGTTCATCTGCGCAGAATTTGACGATGCTGAGCCTGCGGGAGAACAAGATCCGGGAGCTTCCAGCGGGCATAGGCAAGCTGACGCAACTGGTCACCTTCGACGCTTCCAACAACCACCTCAAGCACCTGCCTGCGGGTGAGCTCACGATTACGGTGCATTTAAATGTGGCGACATGCGGTATGTGCGTCACCGTCCAACACTTGCAATCTTTCAAAAACATTGCGTGAACTGATCCCGCTATGAAATTGCAGGGTGAAAAAAAAAAGGAATTCTTCGTTAAAATTCAAATGTGTCCATGATGCATCTGTTTTATTTTATTGCAAGAATGTGATTAAGGGAGAGACCAGTAGTAGTTTGCTTCCACCGCAGCACTTTTTGTTACTAATTATTTTGTGGGACACCAATATTCACACAAATACAATTGACTTCCATTAGTTCAACCGTGATGGGACCGATGAAATTAGTCAAATTAAACGAGAGACAAAGTAAACACCAGAACATACCGTTGAATCATTTGGCAGTATTTGCTCCAATTCTAACGTGTCACTGGATCAAACAGGCACCTAATTTTTATGAGTCGAAAGTAGGAAACTAACATAAAAGTGATGTTAGGGCTCTTAATTAAACAAAGTAAAAATTGAACTCGCACCCATTTTTCGGCAAGGAATACGTAGTGTGCCTAGGATTGTGACACTAAGAAAGAAGACAATGCTCGCAAACTTTACCTTCACAGAAAGGAAATTTATTTACATAATGCCATCTTTGTCACTCTTAAACAGCACTTCATCACTATCTATAATGAACCACAACATGTTGTCCTCCATATGGTCTAAAACGCACTTGACATTCTGCATTTATCAAGCGCTCCACAACAATCACAAACAGGACGGTGGCCCACGCCTAGACTAGCCACTGTGCTAGTTGTCCTACGATGCATACAATTCTCCGGAACATTAAGATTGTGTGATGCAACTTGCTGCTGCTAGCTTAACATGTAAAAAAAACTGATTGTTTGAATTTGCTTTTACAGGAATGAACTTGAAAGGTTTGAACTTGCTTTCACATAAATCTTTATTTATGTATACATGTCTTATTTTTCGCTTTACTGAACATTTTTATAACTCAGTTTTCTGTGTTAACCACTGTTTGCCAAAATGCTGCTGTCTGGTGTATGGTTTTATATGAGGTCTCACTCTCAGTCTTGCAACTTTGAGACATCCTTCTGTATTTATATGTTGTATGCAATGCATTACACGTACTTCAACAATACATCTTGAATATTGAATAAGACTGCAAGCAGCGCATCGTTGTCATTATGCGATGCGCAAGCTCGTTTTGTCAGCGTCTATGGATGCCATCTTGGGGTAGCAATGGCGCTGGCGCTGGCTAGGTTAGCTCTGAGGATAGGCTGCTGCAAGCGCAGTTTTGGTTTCGTGCGGAATTGCACAATCGTTGTGAGGTACTGCTGTTCGCTTTCAAATCTTCTTGAGGCAGGCCAGAAGCGAGCACTTTTGATGGAAGATGACGTGTGTTCAGCACATTTCAGTGTGCACTAGCACTACAAAGACGGACACTGCCGCTATGGAAGACACCACTGCAATCACCATTGGGGTCGGACGCTTACATGATGACCAGCCAAGTTCGAGTTATCCAGCAAAGGCTAATTTCACAATCGGAAGTCACGAAAGTTTGGTCCTATAGAAATGCATGGTAGCTGGCCAGGACTTTCGGTCGGGATCGAATTAACCAAACGGAGTGGCAGAGCGATGTAGGTTGCCCTGGCAAAACGCGCATCAGAGCGGCCATTCTGCCGACGTGACAGCAGCAAGCACTTCACACTTTGGCAAGCCAGTTTGAGCCAGTCGGGGCCTCCGTGCCAGCCTCGCCGGGGATTACGCAGAGACTCGGCTGTTTGTATCATCTGCCGCAGCATGAAAAGCATTTTGCAGGATCATAAATTTAGCATGTTGTAAGTTATGGACATTGGGCCAGGATTTCTGAAAAATATGCATCATCCCAAAATTCATGTCACGTGTGATCACATTGTCGAGGTTCTACTGTACATGCGTAAGCAGAACAATGCCTGCGCTGCACGGGCACAACAAACGACATTAACTGCTGAGTGCCTTAAAGTTTAATGCCATTCGCACAGTGTGACACAGATTAAAACTTATCATCACTTGTGGCATAATGAATTCCCACCACTCATTCAACAGTGCAAAGTGTACTCTCATTCCCAGTCTTAGCGGATCATGAGCATCAAGTTGTGTGTATGGTAAACGCCCTTGATTGCGTCTCTGTCATTTGGCACCTATATTTCATGCAATAAATATTAGCCGTTTCGGCTGCAAGGATAAAGATAGGCACATTTTTAATGTAATCTGAAATTCTATGTGAAACATTCTGCCTGTCAATGTTTTAAAACAACTTTCTTCGAACTTTTGTTTGCTAAATAAGTTTTTTAAGAGTATTACCATAGGCAGACTTAATTACATTCGCTGCAGCTGTTGTCATCATGATGTTTGATGTCATTAAAAGTGCATCTGTAATGGCAACCTAAATGTAATGATGTTAAAAAACCTGAGGCCGTAGACTCCTGTTGGCATTGACCTTGTCCTGCCCATTAGGGCATAATTATTAAATAACTCTTTATGCTGCGCAATGTAGCATGACATTTGCAGTGATTAGCACCACTGGACAATTATTTTTATTGTCGGGTGCATGAATAGCATGATAAGCAACGCAGTTGTCGTGGAACACTCTGGTTGGTTATGTGATGTTAGATAGGAGATAATGTCTTAAGAGGAAGCTTTAACTTGGGTGCTCCTATCTAAGTACAGGTAAAAGGAGAATTCATTTTTGTCGGCAACTACTGCACCAAATTTTGCGAGGTTTGTTGCACTTAAAAGAAAAGCCTAAACTCTAGTCACTGCTCATTTTTTCATTTAGGTCGTAAATTTTGTGCTAAGAATTGGCAAAAATTGCAAATTTTCAGAAAAGAAACTATGGAGTTTACAACTCAGCAACTGAGCAATGAAAAATGATATCACACCTTTGTGAATTGCATCTCATGGTACATCTAAAGCGGACAAAATTGTTATGTTACACATGAATCTAAAAAATCAATAATATGGAAATACAGTTTTTGCAGAACCCTTGTACACAACGTAACAAATTCATTTAACGTATAAAGTGACATATCGAATTTGTCCACTTTGAATTAGCTAATGGATGCCGTTTACAGAACTCCAATATCTGTTCTTGGTGCAGAGCTATTAATTTATAAACTTCATGCGTCCTAATTTTTTTCAAATTTGCAAGTTCTTTACTATTCTTTCAACAAAAGTCAGGCCTTAACTCGAAATTCCGCTTCCAACAGTCAGTAGAACTTAACTTTCTCTCTCAAATGCAACAAATTTCATTAAATCATCTTTAAGCTGGACACGAGGTAAGAGGACATGAGGACACATCTCGAGGTTATCTCGGAAAATAATTTTTGCGTTTTACATGTACTTGAATAGGCCCCGTCAGAATTGGGCCTGAGCTAAAGCTTCCTGTTGAATGTAATTCGTGTTGTCACTGGTTGACTTCTGTTCACTTGTCATGAACGTTGTACCACGCATAAGATGTCATTGGCAGCTGATTCTGTTGTTCCACAAGATGGAAAATTCCGATTTCATGCCAGCTACACCCCCCCCCCCCCCCCCCTTCCTGTTTTCTCTAGCCCTGTTCCAAGTATAAGTGGCACTTCACACAATATGTTCAAGCACCACTTAGTCTCTTGAGCTTGATGGTAATGTTTGTCCTTTGTGTCCACTTGAATAACTGTGCTTGATTACTGTCTGCTTGAGTTGAGATTTTTTTGTTTCACAACTGAGGTTCTCGCGTGGAAAAACACAGCATGCATGTCGTGGTGTACACAATGTGCCTGCCTGCTTCCAAATGAATGAATCACTGTGGTGGTTGGTGGACGTTTTCTCTCTGTGCAGAGATTGGGAACTGTGTGCAGCTGTCGACGCTCGATGTCCAGCACAATGAGCTTGTGGACCTGCCCGACACGATAGGCAACCTCATGGTGCTTTCCCGGTTCGGCATAAGGTGAGCCCACTCCCCTCTCTCACTGGCCTCGTCTTTAAGAGGAAGCTCGGCGGCTCCCATCTGCATACACGTGTATGGAATCGGAGAAATCAATTTTCTCTGCTACCACTGCACACATTTTGACGAGGCTTGTTGTATTTAATGTAAAATGTTAAAATCTAGTTACTGTTGGTAGGAGATGCTAATTTAGGCCATCTTTTTTACAGAAATTGTTAGAAATTGCTAAGTCGAGGAAGCTCAAATACCGAATCTCAACTATGGTGAAAGCAGGAGCCTCAGCGCTCCTTTATTCTCAATTCGACACGCAGACACACGTTCGCTGGCTCCTGCTTTCACCTTGTTCTCGTTTTGCTCATCGTCTTGAATTTCCATCTCCCACCTTCCCCATGTTTTCCCTGAATCTCGACTCTGTAACTCTGTAATAAATGATATCACATTTCTGTAAACTGCATCTAAGAAATCTAAAGCAGATAAAACTGGTACCTTGTACACCACTCTAAGCATGCCACTAATTTGTTGTAAATAGGACTTTTATAAAAACCTCGTAAACATTGTAACAAATTCATGTAGGCTGTCAATTTACATGTGAAATTTGTCCGCTTGGGATGTTTCAACAGATGCAGTTTACATAACTCTGACATCTGTTCTTATTAATTAAGTAATTTATTTGAAATGTCCTTAAAGGCCCTCAAGAGTTATCAGGGTGTCTACCAACCGGGAAAACCGGGAAAAACCGGGAAAACCGGGAATTCTCAGGGAATTTGAACAGTCTGGAAAAACTCAGGGAATTTGTGCTTCTATCAGGGAAAATTAGCTGTAACTTTATTGAAAGGGAACAAAAGTCGTGTTAATGCTGGCTCCAGTAACAGAGGAATCACAACGAATCGTCATTGACGCCGTGTCATCGGCACGATGTATTGCCAGAGTAGTTAACGACCGATTTTCTAGACGCCCGATTTTTCGGACATGCTTGATAATTTGCACGGTTTTGCGGCACTACCACGTCCTCCATATAGTCAATGTATATTGCCCCGACTGCAGGTCTGAAATGGCATTAATCAAAGCCGCCACCGCCGCTATTTTGATTATCTCGCCGCTTCGAACTGACACTCTCGCAGGCAAATCCGCAAATCCGCAAATCCGTAACCACCACCGCGGCAACGTCAGGCCTAGCTGCTTCTATGTTCGCTATTAAGCTTCTTGCCGTGCGGTGCCGTGTTTTTCATTGAAAGAATTCGCCGCTATCACCAATGGCACCGACTCCGCCTTTGTAATCTTAGCGATTGGCTTTGAAGCTCGCAGAGCACAGCGCGTTGCGTAATGCCAGCCTGCGAAAGTTAGCTTCGCCTCGGTACACTAGTGGTGGGCGGTGAAGCATAACAAGCGTGGGGAGGGGGCAATTGTCGCGGGACACAGTATACATTACTTAATTACACATGCGTGCACGTCGTCTTTCTGTCACAGTACAAGCCCTGATATGCCTAAATAGCGTACTGGCAGGCCTTCAGAGCTTTTTGAGACGTGCCTGTGGTAATTTTAGCCCTTAAAGGCAGTTAAAGACATGCATTAATTTTTTTCAGACTGCCCTTTTTTTTTTTTGCGGCCCCTCGGAAGTCCAAGAAATCGAATGTTGACTGTACAACTGACCAAGAGGATGCTTCAGATGATCCATGTGGTGAAAGCGTGGTAGAAGGAGGATGAGAACAGAAAGGACCGACGCACTGAGGAATTAACGGGAAAGGAAGGGTGCCGCCACCTTTTTGAAGGAGCTTGAGCTAAAAAAACTAAGTGATGGCTGATGCTGAGACACAGGTGTCCCTCATCCAAACCAAAATAAATTGTTTACGCAGTGAAACCCAACACTGAGATGTTGTGTACGGGCTGAGAGTCTGTCAGGACAGTTGAGGTTGACTTCCCAGCTGCTGAGAGAGAACCTTAGTTGTGACAAAGTTCAGGACCTCATACAGATGAGCTTGCTATCAGTTGATAGAAATAGCTGATATTAAAAAAATATTTACTTATGTATGCATCTCCTTTTCATTCGTATTTGAAAATGTTCGACTCAATTTGGAATGGGCTTTACCATTCCTTTCGCTGTGCATTTTACTAACACCTTCCTTCTGTTTTCTTTTTGAATAAAATATATATTACTCCTTACTATTCAAACTGGATTAAGTCATTTTTTTGTTTCAGCATGCTTACTAGAGAGTGACAGCATCGGGCAACGTGGTGTCAGCCTGTCTTGACATAAAACAAAGATCTGACTCATTCAGGGAATTTCGCAAAGGTGCTCAGGGAAAACCTGGAAAACTCAGGGAATTTGGAAATGTCAACTTGGTAGACACCCTGGTTATGGTGCAAAGTTACGGATCTGTACACTTTGTGTTTCAATGTTTAAGAAGCTTACTAGTTTGCCGAAATTTTCATCAGTAATTCCAGCTGCTAAATCAAAATTCAGCTTCAATAAGTCACTAGAATCCTGCTTTCGCCCTCAAATGCAAGAAATTTTATTCAAATCAGCCAGGTGGTAATGTCACAAAGGAATTTCTGTGTTTCACATGTATTTGAATAGAAAAATTAGAGTTGACTCCAAGATTAAGCTTCCTTCTAATATTTTTCTTTCAGTTCTGCTTCCTCCATATGGAGATGCAATTTACTTTTCAATATTTTCACTAAGAGCAACAAAATAAAGATTTTGAACATACATGTAGCACCTAATGTAAACAAAATATAGACTAACTAGAAAAAAATACTATTTAAGCTGGTTTAGTTAGGAATGTAGTGCATAAAACAAGTTTAATGTAAAACAATAGCATTGTTGAAGTGCGGTGGAGGTAAAGAAAAGAGAGGAAGTGCTGACAGAGAAAAAGGAAGACAACGTGGTTCTTGGGCTCGCCACAGTCTCAGAGCACTACCGCATTCGACGAGAAGTTGGGTGTGTTGCTATCACTGCTGTTAATTGGTGTTCTTTTTTGCAAAAGGTCCTTAACTGGCCTGATGGGCTTAAATATTCATCCTCCATGTGCAAAAGTGTTTCCATGCAGCTTGATCTGTTTTTCCGGAAAAATTAATAAAGTTGACGGCCGAAAGAACAATCAGTCAGAACTAGGGTCTAAAGGGGCAATTCGAGAACAATTCAAAGGGCTCTTAATTTTTAGAACTGAGGTCGCTGTGAGCATTTGAACACCAAAGCTCCTCGAGGTCGAGGGCTCGATCCCGGCTGCTACGGCCACGCTCTGATTAGGGGGCATAACGCAAGAACGCACTTTTTTTTCCGTACTCTCAGGACCCAAGGGTATCACAGAGAGGAGTGTTCTAACAATGAACTGTTAATCGCAACTTTAAAGGCAGCAGGGTCTTCGATTGCAGCGACGGAGGTGGGAAGGTGGTTCCAGTCACTGCTTGTTTGTGGCATTAAAGAGGCATGGCAAGTGTTAGTGCGGCACAGAGGAATTTTAACCTGGAGTTTATGATCAGTTCATGAGGACACGTAATCTGAAGGGAGGAAAATCTCGTTTTTAATTGTTGAGTGATTGTAAAAAATGCAATAGGTGCACATTAAAGAACTCTGGGTGGTCTAAATTAATCCGGAGCTACAGTGGGCCTCATGATCAAATTGTGGTTTTGGCACCCCAGAGTTAATTAAAGCAGATGACCTACAGATAGGTTTAGAGTCTTGGCTTTGTGCGAAATCGCTTCATACGTTCATGCCACAGAGAATGTATTTACGCAAAGTTATTGTGTTTATTTTTTTGCCTGTGTGTGTGCGTGTGTGTTTGTGCTGAGTTGGTCGTTATCGTTTTTGTGCTTTTGTGCAACGGCATCTCGCTTACCTTGCTCCAACTCCACTGCAGGTATAATCAGCTGACAGCCGTGCCAAAGTCCCTGAGCAATTGTGTCCTCATCACGGACTTCAACGTCGAGAGCAACTTGGTCTCCCAACTACCCGTCAGTCCCCTTTTCTCTTGCTTGGTCTCGTATTTCTCATCAGACATTCAGTCGCGTATTCCTCATCATCTAGCCATTTCTTTCTCGTTAAAGGGCAACCCTGTTATTTTTTTTTCCTCCATGCCAAGGTACAGTTGCATCCTGATAAATCGAAATTGCTTAAGTGGAACCGCCTCTTAAATGGGACACCATCCTCGTAGTGAGTTGGTTTTGTATTCATGCAATTGTATTCAGCTTTGTCTCTCAGTAAATGGAAACCCTGATAAATGGAACCAATTTTCCTGGTCCCTTGAGGTACCGTTAAGAGTTCACCGTACCGGCATTCTTTAGGTTCCTAAGACCCCTATGTCACACGTCAGATGTGTTCTGCAAATTCGAAAATAATTTTGAATAAGCAAAAAAGGCTCAAAACCAAACTGAAACCTGATGGAGCGGCCGAGCAAACGTATGTGTGACGTCGCGAGTGGCACACCAATGGGGAAGACGCAGAAGACGTGCAGGCCCTGCCAGCGTTGACAACGAAAGCGGTGGCGAGCGGACGGTGAGCTGATTCGGGACCACGCCAGACCCTTGGTACAGTGTCTTTGGGGGACAGTGTCTGCTGCACTAACTCTTTGGAGCTGTCAAGCAGTGACAGCTACAATGCCGACGAATTCAATAGCTGTGAATCTTTGTTCGCATTTGAGCCAGCACCCAGCGCAACAAATTGTGCTGCAACATGAAGACCAAGGGTAGCGTTAACCACTGAGTTAACATGTCTGCTTGCTATGTTAGGTGTTTTATCCACTAATCAGGGAAGTGTTTTGCATAATCACTGTGCTGTGTTGTGGAGCACTACTTTCCGCTTTTGTATGTAAATTTGTAGAGCACACAATTTTCCCAGAAGAATGTGACCAAGTGTCCAAAGCACCGGCCGGTGCATTTGTTTATCTCGGCACGGTAGAATGGCTACTAGTTGTCAGCTTGAAACGTTATGCAAGCCACGTATCAGTGACATCAAATAATGTCCGAACATAGCAAAACATGCAGATTTTGTGCATGTAGACACCGTCACGTTGGTCTGAGTCGCGCTAGTATGAGCAGCCACGCACCTCGGAAAAAGCGAGCGGGAGACCGTAGTACAGGAGCATTCTTACACTGCCTACTTATCATTCTTTGTACTCTTTTTATGCACACAATTCATGTGTTCCATGAAGTAGATGTAGAATAAGACTTTGTGGGTATAGTCGTTCATTTAGACAATGCGTAGTTTTCTCGCGGGAATGTCTGATGCCAGTACTGACACCCTGGCAGCTTCACGAGGCGTGTCTTAAGCTGCTGTATCAAAAGGGCCTCCAATTGTTGTTTGTTTAGGTTAGGGACGTGTCAGCGAGCGCGACTGGCAGCCTTCGAGAACGGCAACATACCGATGTTGATAGCTTGCTGTATCGTCGCTTCTTGCTTTTTTGTGTGTGCACTGCGCAAAATGAATAATGATTTATTTCTCACCCTTATGGTCAAAACTGAACTACGAAAGCAGTTTTCTTCATCCTAATGGCTTAGTAGCTTGAGCTCAGTCTCTCAAGTGCACCGGTAGTACAGACGCATGAACTCGGCGACTCCTAACTCCTAACCTCGGCCGAATGCGATTGACATTGGCTCAAGCTGTGTGTGCGGCTGGCAAGGGCTGAAGTTTGTGCAGCCAACAACGCAAGATTACTTGCCACCCATCACTCGCCCGTTCACACAGAACGTAATTTGTCGCAGCAGCAACTTCTCGTGCCAAAGACCACAGCTCCTGGTCAGCAGCTCCTCGGCACTGTCATCTATCACTCATTGCCAGCACGCTCTGCGTGTGCTGCCGTTTACGTCATAATGTGAGATTGCCAGTATCTGAGGAGCAGGCAAACGAGGTGGTTCGAAGGAATTAACAAAATAATTCTTTAGGAAATCTGCACAACTCTTAAACCTGCTTCTGTTTCAGGAGATGATAGAAGTGTGCAGAGGAATGTACCCAGTGAATTTCATTGACCTCCGTTGACATCGAAACATCCCTGTATTTGCCCTTTAAATGGTCTGTCATGTCTTTCTTATAAAATAGTCATGTCTTCCTCATCAAATACTTCGTGCCCTTCTTATCAAATTCTCAATCACGTCAGCAGTGCAGTGTGAATCGCTACTATGTTTATGACTGGAGTTAGCTTTTATATGCTCCCACAGGAAGCAGAGTTGTTCAGAGTCCTTGTGCACACATTTAGTTAATTTGATCAGCTGCTCTGGTTACAGCATTGGTTACTTCAATACAGTCTTGAACGAGTCACAGCATCAGTTAAAATGAACCGAATTCACAAATTATTTTCAAAATAACACAAATTGACTGTTATCCATGGAGGTGTTCGGGGGTAGCAGTCCCAACTTTGTAGGAAAGGGGGGGGGGTGCCAATGGCGCTACGCCTCAGCACACCGTGCACTATTGTTGGTGAACGCATGCCCGTCAACCGCGGCACACTACAAGCCAAGAAAACAATGGATGACTACTGCATATACACGTGGAAAGCATTTATTACGATTGCAACTAACACTTCAAGCAGGCCACCTAGCTATAGTGTACATCACTGAAGGCTCCCTCGAAGAGAGTACAGTGAAACCTCTTACTACGAACACCACATTAACGAACTTCTCAGAAATCCCCTGCTGACTTCTTATAGTTTCATTGCAAAAAACGTTTCAGTACCATATTTACTCAAATCTAACATGCACTTTTTTCCCGATAAAGCCAGTCCAAAAATTGCATGCGCATTAGAATCGAGTACGACCCTAAATCTCTGTGTTACCATATCACCATCGGCATTTCAAGATGGCCGTCTTGTGGACGCTTCAAGCCTAGCTGCCGTAGCTTCCTCCATGTGCTGTAGTACATTTGCTTAGCTTAGTCCACCATCCGTCTTCCCATTTTCTGCATTTGCTCTATCAGCATGGAAGTGCTGACTGCAAATATACGCCGAGTGTTCACCACGATGCCGCAATTAAAGGGAAAGTGTTCACATGTGCGGAGACGGGGGGAAATTGGGCCGCATCACGGGCGTTTGGAGTTCCCAAAACTTGCGTGTGGTACCGGCGCAAGCGGGAGAGGCGTTCTAATCTGGCAGCTGCTGCATAGACACAGCCGCGTGGCCCCTATTTTGAAAGCAATCTGTGATGGAGACAGTTTACGCATCTATGCGTACTGTGCTGTGCTCTCATCGCTGAGTTCACGTTGAAGTGAAAGGCCACACAAAGGTCAATTCGCTCACTTCTGCTACTGCACTTTCTCACTCCAGCGTACTGATAAAAAGTTTCTGTAATCATTGACTGAGACGTGTTCATGCTTTCTTGTGCATGCGTGACACCATGCTTGTTAATTTAGCTAGTAAACAAATGTTTAAAAGTTTATATGGCCGATAAAGCCACTATTCCTAACCATGTTTGTTAATTTAGCTAGTAAGCGAATGTTTAAAAGTTTATACGGCTGATAAAGCTATTATCCATACTTTTCGTATAGCTGTCTACTAATTTGCTACCGCAATCGATGCTTCACCTTTCGGGCAAAAGTGCGATTTTTTTTATTTATTGCAACTTTAGTGTATCGGGAATAAATCTTTGTTTCTCGAAATGATAAAAAGTTGTGTTTATGTATGAAATAATGACGCGCGGCGGTACTGTAAAGTTTTCTTTCTTTAGGTCACGGCAAACATGTTTGCATTACAATCGAGGGCGCGTTAGAATCAAGTAAATATGGTACTACGAACTTCCGAATAACAATCATTATTAGAGAGTTTTGGTAAAGCGTTTACGGTCCGCTCTGCTCAGACCGGCCTATCATAACGATATGCACACGGCACTGAGCGGAATGCTACCAAGAACACTGACGCGCTTGTGTACAGCACACGTAGCGGCAGCAGAACGCTGACCACGTTCCGCTAGGAACCCGATTTAGCGAAGTGTCAGGGGGCATCTAGTTCCTTTCGTAATTGTCCTACAGCCAAGCTGCTGGGAGCCTGTCAGTGGCATCTCTGGGAGATGTGCTTGTTAGATAAGTGAAATCAGTGCGTTCTATGCCGCCACCAGTGCGCGTGAAATATGTGCAGAGCGGAGCGTAAGCAACACTCTGCTAAAACTGTCTGTTTAGTTACCCTGTGATGTTAACGCCTCAGTACTACGAACTAACATTAAAAAAATCTGGGGATTCTTAGATTTCCGAGTATCCTGCACAGCAGCCGAAACAGTAGGCTAGCAGACGACAAGGCGTAGAGGGTGGACGTCGCGGCGCATGGGTTCGGAAAACCTGAGACGATGCCCGACAAAAAAAAAAGAATGCGGGCGAGCGGAGGCAACGGCGCATTAATTTTTGTGAGCGCATACTGCTCCACCTAGAAAAGTGTCGCTACAGTTGCCTAGCAACGGAGGCGCGTCTCTTCCTTCCTTCGGCCTTATTTCTGTGCACGCCTCCTTTTTTCGCTTTTTTTCCGGACGCAGCTACGTGCATGGTAAAATTTAACTTCCGTACTTGCGGGGATGCCACGCGGTCGCACTTTGCACTTTCCAGGCAGCATCGTTTGCGCTTTGACATCATTCAGGTGTCCGCCTCGAGCGAGACGGTTGCAGTGTCCACGGCAAGGAATGTGAGAAACAAACAAAAATCAAGAAACGTTGCACTTCGTAGGCGACATAGACGTAAATTCCACTCTTAAAGGCGAACCTTAAGCGTCCTCCAAATCTTTCATATTTTGGAGTGAGTGTTTAGTTGTGGATAGTTTAGCACACCAATCACTGATCTAAATAATTGATGGCTATACTAATTAAGTTATAACTGAATTAACATCTCATCTTTTGTTCAACTTTAATCTCAATGGCCAAAAATAAAAGGTGAATGAGTTTTTCTAATTTTGCTTTATGTGGAATTGTGCTTGGGCATTACAGGATTCAGAATGGCTGTGATGCAATGAGTGTGCGCTAAATGTTAGTATTGTGTGCACAATTCACTGTTGTCATGGCTTGAATTGAGACAATGCTGCCTTCACCACTTGACATTTGCTTTTGTTTTTGTTTTTTCTTTCTTTTTGTGCCTTGTAGGAAGGACTTTTAGCGAGCTTCACAAATCTGCACACCCTCACTTTGTCACGAAACAACTTCTCTTCGTACCCATCGGGGGGACCGGCCCAGTTCACCACAGTCACCGTAAGACGCGGATGCTCTTAACCCTTTTAAGGCATAGACATTTTGGCATGATTCCTGTGAATATCTGTCACGTATCATCGCACTTTTGTGCTGCACAATGTTATTTGTCCACTGCTTTCTAAGCTAAACTAAGCTGAATGCATCAAATGCGCACTTGCCAAGCGTAGTGAATATTGTGTGTGAATCTGACCACAAGTATGGCCCAATCTAAGGCCAGGCCGATGCAGTCCTGTTAGTGAGGCTGCTTACACTATCAATATGTGCCATCTTGTTAAATTCTAATGTTGCAGTGTTTTGAGCCAATCATAGAAGACGGGATCCTGAATTTGACAATGTGGCTTAATTTGACAGTGTTCGAACAGCATCCCCGCTTTGTTGGGTTTTAGCAATGATTCACTCACTAAGCCTACTCAAATTTGAATTGAATTGTGATTGAATTTGAAGCAGACAATACGATGCATCATTTCTCAGCCTTCGCAAAATTGCCAAGTTGTTTTGAGAGTTCAGCAAACGCCCTATTCACAAGTTATGGATATTCTTTGGAGAAGTGTATACGGTTAAACCTCGATATAACGAAGTTGGTAAAATTGGCAATTTGCTTCGTTATAGTGACATTTTATTGTATTGAAGTTCAACCCTTTATGCGAATATGTAAAGTCACCGAGCTATCTTTTTTTTACATGGAAGGGGTCACAAAATTTTCCGAAAAAAAAAATTCCTTTTGTTGAATGTGAGAGTCTGAGACAAAGGATTGGGTTTTGTGCCACGTCACAATATCTTCACATTGGTGGTATGAATTAAGCAAACCCAGACACACTTTCGCGTCCACTCTGCCCCCGCAGCTGATAGTGTCGCCCGCAGTTGGACAACACTATCACGAAAAGTGCCGGCAGCGGGGAGGGAATGCCTCATCTGCCCCTCGTTTCGTGTCTCTGATATTCAAGATTATGTTACCTCTCCAATCTCTCCAATTCACTGCGTGCTTGAAAGAAGTGTTCAAGCTATTACTCTGGGGAAGGCTTAGGAATAAGGATCGACGGCGAATATCTCAGCAACCTTCGGTTCGCAGGTGACATTGTTCTGTTCAGCAACACCGGAGACGAGTTGCAACAAATAATAGAGGACTTCAACAGAGAGAGTGTAAGAGTGGGGTTGAAGATTATTATGCAGAAGACAAAAATAATCATGAATAGCCGAGCAAGGGAACAAGAGTGCAGGATCACCAGTCAGCCTTTAGAGTCTGTAAAGGAGTATGTTTACCTAAGCCAAATAATCACAGGGTACCCTGACTATCAGAAGGAAATTCACAGAAGAATAAAAATGGGTTGGAGCACATACGGCAGACATTG
The DNA here is from genome assembly GCF_038994185.2 of Dermacentor albipictus. Taxonomy (NCBI): domain Eukaryota; kingdom Metazoa; phylum Arthropoda; class Arachnida; order Ixodida; family Ixodidae; genus Dermacentor; species Dermacentor albipictus. The sequence continues at coordinate 115,309,202 of NC_091829.1, forward strand.
TCAGCTCCTGACTGGGAGCTTACCGTTATCATTGAAAAGGAAGGTATACAATCAGTGCATTTTACTGGTGCTGACATATGAGGCAGAGACTTGGAGACTGACAAAGAAGCTTGAGAACAAGTCAAGGACCGCGCAAAGAGCGGTGGAACGAAGAAAGCTAGGCATAATGTTAACGAACAAAAAGAGAGCGGTTTAGATCAGAGAGCAAATAGGTATAGCCAATATTCCAATTGACATTAAGAGAAAAAAATGGCGCTGGGGAGGTCAAGTAATGTGCAGGTTAGATAACCAATGAATGATTAGGGTTACAGACTGGGTGCCAAGAGAAGAGAAGCGCAGTGGAGGATGGCAGAAGACTAGGTGGGGTGATAAAATGAGTAAATTTGTGGGTGCTAGTTGGAATCGGTTGGCGCTGGACAGGGGTAATTGGAGATCGCAGATAGAGGCCTTCGTCCTGCAGTGGACATAAAAGATTATGATGATGATGATGATGCCAAAACTCGCTGTACCCCATTCATTTACTGTACAAGATCAGTACCACTGTGGTAGCCATGTGAAGGTGGTCAGATGTGGAAGTGTGAAGGGCGTTCTTGTCTGTCTCATTTGTTTTCCTGTTCCGTTTACAGTCCATCAACATGGAGCACAACCAAATAAACAAGATCCCCTTTGGGATCTTCTCACGTGCCAAGCACCTGTCCAAGCTCAACATGAAGGAGAACCAGCTCACGTCACTACCCCTTGGTGAGTGTGGGCCCGAGACAAGCATCAACTGCGCAGGTCTAGCAGTAACTCTCGGGAGAGGTCGCAAATGAGACATATCAGTTTGTGGGGCACCCATAACCCCCGACCCCCCTTTTCCGAAATGGCACTCGCAACAGTGCTCAATCGAAAGCATGCAAGCGCAGGTGTGAGCAGGAGATCGTAAACAAGATGAAGTGCACGTACTACTGTTCAACTTTGATATAACAAAATTGGTAAAATCAGCAATTTGCTTCTTGCTTCGTCGTGGGATCGAATCCCGGCCACTGCGGCCCATTTCGATGGGGGCGAAATGCGAAAACACTCGTGTACTTAGATTTAAGTGCACGTTAAACAACCCCAGGTGGTCAAAATTTCTGGAGTCCTCCACTATGGCGTGCCTCATAATCAGAAAGTGGTTTTGGCGCGTAAAGCCCCATAATTTAATTTTTTAACAATTTTCTTCATTAAATTAAAGTTTGATTAAATTGAAGTTAGACCTTTTCTGCAAACTTATACAGTCGCCGCTGGACTTTGTTTACATGGTAGAAGGGGCTGCAAAATTTTCCAAATCATCAGGCATTCGGAAAGAATCAAATTTTTATATGAGAAAACTTTATTTTGTTGAATTTGAGAGTTAGGGACAAGTTTCATGCCTTGTCAACAATATCTTCACATCAGCGGTACAAAGCAAATCTAGCTGCTCTTCACAAGTCAACCACAGTGGCTTGATGCTGTCACGACAAGTGCCAGCAGTGGGGAACAAAGGCTTCGTCTGCCTCTCGCTTCAAGGCACCTCCAAAACTCGCGATCATGCAACCTCCAGTGCTAAATGCTTGGGAAGACAGCGCACATAATGCCCCACTATCTTGTTACGCCCACTCTTTGGACACACGTCGGATTACATGCTTAGTGTGCAATAAATAGAGGTTTCCATTTATTGTAATGGTATTCCTTTGCCACAGCGGTGAAATTTATTGTTGTTGTTGTTGGAGTTTATAGGCGCTTAAGCAACTATGGCCATCATGCGCCAACCACAAGGTATAATGTTTCAAAAAAAAGTTGGGTACCCTCGAAAAGTCCATTTCTGATAGAGGGCCCCGAGTGAAATTTAATTCTGTTTGAAATCGTCTATAGGACACTCTGTTATATATTAAGATTCTAAGTGCATGGAGTTCCATGGACAAGAAGTTATAAAACGATGGGGGCAAAGTGCCGAAACGCCCATGGCCCATGTATTGCGGGCACGTTAAATATTCCCAGGTGGTCAAAATTAATCCGGGGTCCCCCACTACGGTGTGCCCCGTAATCAAATCGTAGTTCTGGCATGTAAAACCTCAGCATTCCGTTTAAGAAGTTATAAAAATTTAAACTTTGTTATATCGAGGATTTCGTTATATTGAAGGTCATTGTACCAAGGTTTAACTGTAAAATCATGTATAAATATACTGTCACATAGTAGTGACGGTGAAAAAGGCAGCAAAACTGTGATTGACGAAATTAGTGTTGTATTGGGCGAAGTTGTGTCCTCAAAAGCAGGCTACACTCAAAGAACGAGAGCAGCAAACACAGTCGGTGATCGGCGAAAATCTGGTCTGCCAGTCTGCCGTTCGGCTTTTCTACACGAGCCATCGAACGTTCCAGAGAAATCGCTGGTGCCTGCATGTCCTCTAGAAAGTTCTGCACCATTCACGTCGCGCATACATACCATCAGATTACACAGATTACACAGGGTTCAGTGACAACAGACAGCGAATAAGACCATCGTTAACATTCCAGAAAGTTCCGGTACATCCAAGCACGTCCCACACTGAGTGATAACATTTGCTAGACGGTGAAAAGCGCTCACCCAAAAAAGATAAACAAGTCCACGTGTCAATGCCCCCTTCTCAAAAAGCATCATCCATCATCCCGATGCTGCAAACAAAGCAGTAGATCGAAACGCAAAAAAGCACTTATCAAAGAAACAAAGTCCAAAGTAACACACTCCAAAAAAAAAAAGAAAGTCCGAAGGTCAGCTACATAATGTCGCGAAGCTCATTAGCACTGGTAGAACGGCTTAAGTCGCACAATGTGGACTATATCAGGTCATGAGTGCGCCGCTGTGATAGCGAAATGCCGTCTGGTACGACCTCATAGTCGAGTGCGCCAGTGCGTCGGATGATCTTATAGGGTCTGAAATAGCGGCATAAAAGCTTCTCGCTAAGTCGTCGTCGGCGTTTTGGGGTCCAAACCCAAACACAGTCACTGGGCTGGTACATGACGTAGCGTCGTTGAAGGTTGTAGTGTCGGCTGTGGGTCCTCTGCTGGTTCTTGATCTGTAGGCGGGCGAGCTGTCGGGCTTCTTCGGCGCACTGGAGATGGGTGGCGACGTCAAGATTTTGCTCCTCAGTGACGTGCCGCAGCATGGCGTCGAGCGGCGGCGTCGGGTTCCTGCCGTAAACCAACTTCAACGGCGTGATCTGTGTTGTTTCTTGCACCGGCGTGTTGTAAGCGAATGTTAAGTATGGCAGGACGGCATCCCACGTCTTGTGTTCGACGTCGACGTACATCGCTAGCATGTCGGCGAGGGTCTTGTTCAGGTGCTCCGTGAGACCATTCGTCTGCGGGTGGTAGGTAGTTGTCCTCCTGTGGCTTTTCTGGCTGTACTGCAGAATGGCTTGGGTGAGCTCTGGTGTAAAAGCCGCTCCTCTGTCAGTGATGAGGACTTCTGGAGCACCATGTCGCAGCAGGATGTGCTTGACGAAGAATTGCGTCACTTCGGCTGCGCTTCCTTTCGGCAGAGCTTTCATTTCAGAGAAGTGGGTGAGGTAGTCCGTCGCCACAACGATCCACTTATTTCCGGTTGTTGACGTCGGAAAGGGTCCCAGCAAGTCCATCCCGATCTGCTGGAATGGTCGGCGAGGAGGCTCGATTAGCTCTAGTAATCCGGCTGGCCTTATCGGTGGTGTCTTGAGTCGTTGACAGTCTCGGCATGTCTTGACGTAACGGGCAACTCGGCGGTCAGGCGCGGCCAGTAATACCTTTGTTGTATCCTCGATAGCGTCCAGGAGAAACCGAGGTGGCCAGCAATCGGATTGTCATGTAGGGCGTGCAGTACTTCTAGACGCAGCGCCGACTGAACAACAAGAAGGTAGTTGGCGCGGACTGGTGAGAAGTTCTTCTTCACAAGTAGGTTGTTTTGGAGCATGAACGAAGACAATCCACGCTTAAATTCCCTAGGGATAACATCAGTGTGCCCTTCCAAATACTTGACGAGGCCTTTTAGCTCCGGGTCTCCTCGTTGCTGTTCGGCGAAGTCTTCCTCGCTTATTATTCCAAGAAAGGCGTCGTCATCCTCGTCGTCTTCCGGCGGGGATGCAGTCGGCATCAGAGTGTTTTCATCGGGACTTGTAGATTACCGTGACGTCATATTCTTGCAGTCTGAGGCTCCACCGCACCAGCCACCCTGAAGGGTCCTTTAAGTTAGCTAGCCAACACAAGGCGTGAAGGTCGCTGACGACTTTGAATGGCCTGCTATATAGGTAAGGGCGAAATTTTGCTGTAGCCCAAACGATGGCGAGGCATTCCTTTTCGGTCGTAGAATAATTGCCTTCAGCTTATGACAACGACCAGCTAGCGTAAGCTATCACCTGTTCAAGTCCGTCTTTTCTCTGGACTAGGATGGCACCGAGGCCTAGGCTACTGGCGTCAGTGTGGATTTTGGTATTGGTGTCCTTGTTGAAGTGCACAAGTACTGAGGGCAACTGCATGCGATGTTTGAGTTCTTGAAATGTGTTGGCCTGCGGCGTTTCCCACGTGAACTCGACGTCACATTTTGTTAGATGTGTTAGCGGCTCCGCGATGCATGAAAAGTCCTTGACAAAACGCCTGTAGTAAGCACACATGCCAAGGAATCTACGCACTGCCTTCTTGTCAATGGGATGCGGGAACTTTGTGATGGAAGTTGTCTTGTGCGGGTCGGGACGGACACCAGATTTGCTGATGACATGGCACAGAAACAGAAGCTCATTGTAAGCAAAGCGGCACTTTTCTGGCTTCAGAGTGAGCCCTGATGACTTGATGGCCTCTAGTAGCATCTTCGGAGTAACGCAAGCTGGTGCATCCTCCCAGCAAAAGTGTGTTCTTTCAAAGGTGCCGTCACCGCTCTGCATGTATAGCCGTCACTCTCAGAGAGCTTCTGTAGCACGGGCATTACATCTTCAACTTGTCTCTCTCTTTCTCTCCTCATTTATTTTCTTTTTTTAAATTAAATGCAAATCCGTACCAATCTCGGTTTTTGCTTTGGTACACAGGGGTTGTATGTGTCATGATGTCATGGTACAGTGGCTGGCTCCATTCCTGCAATCACACTGTAGCTGCCACACAAGTGCAGCCAACGCTCAATATTCTTCCATTCGATACCCTCGGTATACGAGCACTTGCTGTGATATTCCAGTGTCTATGGAATTACATTGCTGAACGTGAGGCCGCTAGATTGATCCTGGCCCTGGCCGCCGCATTCTGATGGAGGCAAAATGCAAGAAAATGCTTGTGTACTGTGCGTTACGTGCACGTAAAAGAACCTGAGGGGGTCGAAATTAACCCCTACTACAGTGTACCTCGTAATCGGATGGCGATTTTGTCGTGTAAAACCTCGGGATTTACTGCTCAATTCTTTTGAACGTGCAACTGCTGGGAAGGGAACCTTGAAACCTCGTGACCGGGAGTTCGGTTGTGCAGACCTGGGCACATGGACGACCATGGTGGAGCTGAACCTGGGCACGAACCAGCTGAGCAAGATCCCCGACGACATCCAGTACCTGGCGTGCCTGGAGGTGCTCACCCTCAGCAACAACCTGCTGCGACGCCTGCCCACCACCATCGGGAACCTGAACGCGCTGCGCGTGCTCGACCTCGAGGAGAACCGCCTGGACAGCCTGCCAAACGAGATCGGTGAGTTGGAAACGCGCAGGGCTTCGCACCCGGGGTCGCCAAGAGGAAGTCTGGCATTGGCGTCTGCACTTCTGACAGAATGGTACTCGCATGAGAACGATAGGTAGTACATGCATTTTTACCGAGCTTCGTCATTAGGAGGAAGCTTTAGCTTGGGCCCAACTCCGATTCCGGCTATTCGTATAACATGTAAAATGCAGAAATGCTTTTCCGGGACAACCCCTGGACCAATTTGAATGAAGTTTGTTGAAATTGACAGAGAAAGTAACATTCTGTGACTGTAGAGAGTGGAATTTTTATTTATGTCCTGAATATAGCGTTAATAAGAGTGACTGAGAATCAGTAAGGTTTAAAAAATAGAAAGACGAAGTTTACAATGTTGTAGATCTGCACCAAAAACAGATATTGCAGTTCTGTAAACATAAGCCTTAGAACATCTAAAGTGGACAAATTGGGTGTATTAATTTAGTGCTTACGTGGATATTTTACTATGTTTACAAGAGTTTTGCAGAACTTGTATTCAGAAACTACTAGTAATATATTTCACAGATGTGTGTAATATATCAATTTTGTCTGCTGTAGATGTATTAGGTGGAGTAAACAAAATTCTAATTTAACCTTTCATTGGTTAGTTGCATCATTGTAAACTTCAGTTTCATTTTTGAAGTTTTGCCACATAAGCACATTTTGATGAAAATAAAGAATGTCGACAGCCTGAATAAAACATTCACATCCTGCAGTCACTAGATTTTATCTTTTTCTTTTAATTGCAGCAAACCTATTTTGTGTGTGGTTGCAAGAAAAGTTATTCCTCCTTTCCCATGTATTTAGATAGAATACCTAGAGCTAAAGCTTCCTCTAGATGCTTTAAATGACCTTGTAGATGTCGGTGGTAACCTTTTTTTGAAGCTTATTTTTTTATTGCTAATAGGTAGCGTTCAAATTGCACCCTCTGCAACGGCTTTCTCAGATCAGTGGGAGCCAATCTCGAAGGTCATGGTTTTATGCACCGACAAGCACTGGAAACGATCGTGTGAGCCAGAAGCACATCATTGCTGCCATTTGATGGACCCCACAGACCTTCACATTGTGGCCACTAGAGGAAAATTAGGTGCCCACAGTTCATCCAGAACGGCTGTTCAGCTCACATGGGTAGAATGCATAGAGGAAAAAAAAAATTGTGAGCCATTCCAGTCTCTGTAGGTGTATGACCAGCGAAGCTTTGTAGCACACAGAATTCTGAGCGAAAGCACGGAACACATTTGTTGCCTTGGTCAGTAGTCATTGTGACGAAAGGCACGCACACACATTTATTTTTATACATTTGCATTCATTCAGGTTATGCATTCATTATACACATTCGCTATATGCATTTGTGCTTCCATCTCGCGGTATATTGAGGCAAAGAATTTGAGAACGAAATCACCAAACCGATTGACTGTGGGCCAGTGCCATCAGTGCCTTAGTAGAGGGAAGGGCAGTATGGGAATGCTGGCATGAGCGGTAACGGAGCCAGTTACGGAAGAAGACGAGCGCTCGATCAGTGTCACAAGCCATTGCTGATAGTGATAGTTTTTGTCGCACACATGAAAGTTTCAGGAAACCCTAGCGATACACAGTTTCGCTGTCAAAAAAATACTCTGGTAGTTCACGAGACGTCGGATGTCCAGCCACCTCAAAGTGACCTCTTCTGGCATAGTTCTGTCTGTGGTTTCGCTTGAAGAATCATTGAAAATGCTCACATTGTGCGCTGAATCCTGGGAATAGCACACCATACGGGACTTGGTTCAGGCTAGATATTTACTCCTGCTGGCACGGAGCAAGAATTATTAAGGAGGCAAAACGGTGCTTACTCAGGTGTCGCAATAAGGTCACGACATCGGGCACGGTGCTGATGCGCCCTCTGTCGTAAGTCAGCTCGCCGAAAAGGCAGAATGCACGCAGTGCACTCACCAAAGAGGCTCACCAGTTCAAGGTCGTTCGGTGGTGATTCACCACAGTGCTTTAGGCACGAATGGGCGTGTTTCTTGCACCTCTTCGCCGGCTCCAATTGCCTTGAAAAATTAACTAAAGAAATGCGTCACTTACAGAACAATTACCTGCGTGATGTACTTGTTTAAAGCGGCAAATCTGTAATGTATGTTTTTTTTAAATGCGAGATCGAAAGCGACTGTAAACGTTGGAAGTGACAGAACACATTTCATTTTTCTCACTCAAGCAAGGTGCATGTTCGTACCTTCAACAACCGAAGCCTCTGTCTTGGCATGCTTTGCGTACTTCATGACAGATCTAGCTGGCTTCCCCTTTTTGTGAACAGAAGACAAGTAGGTGGCACAGTGCGGAAATATTGACGGCAAGGCGTCAGGTAACAGGACGGGCCATTTATGTTTGTCTAGAAAGACTTAGCCCCCATGCACACCGTAATACCACCGCGTCTCAATGTCGCTCTCCGAGAAGTGCTTCTCGCAAACATAGCCACGAGAAATCGGCTCTCGATCCTTCCTTGCAATTGCACGAGCCCACATTTCCAACCATACCGGGTCACTTGGAACTTTGGATGTAATTACCGTATCCTTGCAGGATGTGTAGCCATTGCTGCGGTTCGGCACAACGCATTTCTGCCTCGTCCTAGAAAAAGCATCGATGGAAAGCACCTGCCTTTGTTGCAATGTGAAAGGCGCACGCAACCTCGGAGAAGCCGTCGCTGCAAAGCGGAAGTCTGTGAGAGCTCCAATAGAGAGGGAGAGCGTGCACATCGCAAGAGAAAATGCGACAGCTGGCGTGCCCACATTGCGAGCTTTTCCTCTGAAGGTCGCCTACGCATGCACTCACACCACATGCGAGCTAGTGAACTGTGGCGGCCTTGGCGGACATTGTCAGCTCCGGGATTGCTGCCAGTAGCTCATTTCAAGTGCAGTATGGCATGTAATTGCGACAGCAGTCATTAATAGCTAAAGTGTCCACCACTTCTATTTATTGATGCCGCAGAATGAAATCTGGGAAAGCTTACAATATATGAGACACTATCCATAAAAGAATGTGCAAGTGATGGCAATGCGCCCATGCGCCATCTGTCGTGCTGCAGCAAAAACTGCATTTCCTCCTCGCCCAACCGTGACTTTCTCGGGCTGCCCGCACATGCTGTCGCGGCCTAGGAAATTCATCTCCTCAAATACTTCTTTCTCCCTGGCCACTTAGTAGACCGCTTGCTTTGTGTGGCTCTCTACCAATTTGCTATCACAACCGATGCTTCGCCTTTCAGGCGAAACTGGAACTTTTTTTTATTCTTCGCAACTTTAGTGCGTCAGTGGTAAATGTTTTTCTAAATGAGAGAAAGCTGCATTTCTGTATGAAAGAATGAGGTGTGCGGTACTGTAGAGGACTTATTTTACTAGGGTGAATCAAAAAGTATTTTTCCCTATGTTTTATTAGCCAGAATGAGGTACGTACAGGTGACTACGAATATACATACTATTCTACGTACCTTACACTATTTTAGAGTGATAGCTCTACTACTCCAGGTATAAACCCAGAAAATGCTTGGTTCCGTAAGTCTGACTTTCAAGCTCAGCCAAGGTGATACTGGGACTTAGCCTGCCACTACAGACAGCTGTTGCGTACGCTGCGTGGGAGCCCATATCTCGAAAGCAATCTGCGATGTGTACAAAATGCACCGAGTGCTGGTAGCGGCGTACGTGTTGTGCTTTCGACGCTTAGTATGCGTTGAAGCGTGACGCAGCATGAAGGTCAGTGCGCTCGCTGCTGCCACTGCTTCGCAGCAGTGCTGAGGGCTCCGAGCAGCGTCTGTGTTCTTTCCTAAAGCAAGCGCAACCATGCTGTTGCTCGACAAACTTGGTTTAACCACGTTCAACCATGTCAATTTTTGCCACATAGTCCCCACATCGGTTCAGGCGTCTGGCTAACTGTGGAACCACCATCAGACTGGTGCCTTGGCATCATCGTTGCACGTGAATCGCTGTCCTGCCAGGAACTTCTTCGGCAGACCAAAAACGTGGAAATCACTAGGGGCAAGGTCCGGTCTGTATGTTCGGTGGTCCTGACTCTCCCAGTTGTTGTGGTTAGTCGGCGACACAAGCTGCCTCACCGAACGCTTGTTGGCGTGGAAGTCTTCATGGCCTTTTGCGAACTCACAACACTGCCACCTCACACTTCTCGAAGCGATACACCTTTCCCCATATGTGGGCTGCATTTCCCTGGGGATTTCGATGGCCGTTCGTCCCTTGCTGCATAGAAAACGAATCGCATTTCATTGATCATACACGGCGGACGTCTGAGGCACAACAACTGACAGCAGCGCCATGACGTGGAGCAAATGGCAGTTAAGGCCGGGCTGGTCGAACAAAGGTCCACCACTGGGAATGGATATGTTCACTTCACATTTACAGCCATAATTTGGCTTAAAGAAAATAGGGGCAAAGACTTTCTGATTCGCCCTCTTAGGATACGGCGAAAGTGAGCGCATTATACCCCTGCCAAGCGGGCAGGCAAGTGCACTTCGGGACCTTGAGTGACACTTTAGGCTACGCGGTGCTAAACGGGAAACCGGAGCACACTCACAGCAAGAAAGAAAGAAAAAAGAAAAGAAAAATAAGGCGACAGTTTAAGAGCATTTTTTTTTTTTTAAGATGTAGATTAAAAAGAAAAACTTCTACAAAGTGATTGTTTTAGGTTGTATTAGAAAAACAAACTTATTCTACATTCTCTCAACGAAAAACACAAACATTTTTATTGCAAGAGTGCTGCAAGTCAATGCTGGCCAATATGAATGCCTGGCCAATCAAGAACAGCGTGATGGCGTGTGATGAAATGGCATTTAATCCTGCCAGAACAGAATGTGAGTGAGTTCTCTTCCAATTATTTTGTTAAAGGCTGTTCAACAACTGAAATGAACGTATGTATCCTTTTTTATACATTACATTTTGTACCATTTAAACCGCTGGTGGTGAGGCTACTCAACTTGACCCGCAAAGTGCGTTCCGTGAACATTCTCCGACCAGAGTGCACTCTTATGCAAGTGACACTCCGCTCACAACGTTTAGATTTGGCAAAGTGCACTTAAACCGAGTGAAACTCCCCCCGTAAACCTAACTTGCCTGCTTGATAGGGGTATTATAATTGGGAACATTTCTCTTTTTCTTTTTTTTTAATGGGAAACTGGTGCACGTAAAAATGAAGTAACTACGGCTTGCGTTTCGCAGATTGGCATACATCTGTAGAGGATTTTTAGAATACTCTATGCACTAGCATTTTATACCAGTGATCAATTTATGTATTAATTAGGTTTTTCTTCTACCTACACAGGCTCCACAATTGTTGCTAGTGTTGGAGGAGAGCATTCTCTTTGTAGTGTAAGTGTATAGCTCCACCCAAGTACATGAAGCCATTTTTTATAGCAGAAGTGTACCATGAGAACTACACCTTCTGGACCGCAGTTTCGATGACTGTAAGTAGCCGACAACAGACAAACAGACTGCAAGCACGTGGCACCATTTTGTCTACGTGTGGCACCACTGTCGGTATAATTACATGGCAACAACAGTAGAGTGCTAGCATGACGGTGTGTCACAGAGGAAGCAGAGCTAATCTTCCCAGAAGGTAAAATTATCTTGCTCGCAGGTGCAGGCTGTTTCAGACTCCGTGCTGTATTACATGCATGGAAGAGTTGCCTTCGTGAGCTTCACATTCGCAATGCACCTAGCTGCAGTTTGTGTAGATCTGTTGTTTAAAAGGAACTCATACATTGGCTTATAGTTTCAGGCAAGCGCATATGAACAACCAAAGGGGGAAGTGCAAAGTCGGGCGCTTTTTGTCCGCTAAAGCAGAAAAGGACATGCGGATCAGTAGATCTGTGCACCTGCCCACAAGGTTTACACAAGCGAAGAGTCAAGACAATCCAATCTGCTTAGCTTCTTTGTTGTAGGTATCCATCTTGCTTGTGGTGGCTGGTGAAGGTTTGAGAAGAAAAAAAAGGTGGGGGGGACTTTTTCTGTGCCTATGAAATTGAAAATGTTTGCACTTTATTTAAGGCAGTTTCTTCTCTTTCTTTTTTGTTTTTTCCCAAGCTGCAGACATCATGGCGCTTTAATCCTGGAAAATGATTTGTCAGAGTCTTGGAAGTCCTTGAAAAGCCTCACGTTTCTTCAAAAGCTGTGACGAATCTTGCCATCGTAGCTGTGGTGCCATTAAACCTCATTAATCATCAACAACACTTGTCTGCATTTTAATACACCAACTCTCGTTGCTCTGAACCATCTACAGGGCACCTGCGGCAGCTGCAGAAGCTGGTGGTGCAGAGCAACCAGTTGACCAACCTGCCGCGTGCCATCGGCTACCTGAGCAACCTCACCTACCTGAGTGTCGGCGAGAACAACCTGAACCAGATTCCCGAGGAGATTGGTGAGCGTTGCCTGGGCTTTGTTCGCCGTGTACGATCATCCCCATTGCTATAGTAGAATTTCAACGTAACGAGCACAGATATGACAAGTTGCGGGATTCTACAGAGTCAGTCTAAAATGTTTCTCGCCAATGTGAACAATAAGGAATGCATGCTTATGGTGAATATTCGATGATATGGAGGTGTTATCATGTTTGATGCCATTTTATTATAACCAGGCTCAACAATAGGTCAGCATGATCACTTACAAGTACCACTGTCTCATTCACTCAACGCTCATTTCGCAGGCATGCAATAGAGTGTTACTGAGTTGTGAAGGGTGTGAGTGCCAGTTAACGCGGGTATGAATGAAAGTCAATGATGGTGATTTTTATTGGAAGTGAGTAACTGTCGGCAAGTGGGAGCAGATGCCAGTGTAGCATGATGGGGTACCGGTAAGTGCAAATGAAAGTAACTATGAACAAGAGCGAGTGTTGGTTGCCATCAGTGGGTCGAGTAGGAATGTGTGCGAGTACCGGCGTGCAACAATATTAGTGAACGAGTACGAGTAAGTATCTGCTCGTTCTGCTGACCTATCGGCTCAAATATAGCGCATCTGTCCTGTGCGTACTGCTGTAGTCGAGCGTCTGAGAGGACTAAAGAGAAAAAATTAGTTTGAGCTGCATCAGCGAACCAGCTTCATACAACACTAGGAAGAAGCCAATCTTGCCTTGAGAAGAGGCTTGGCAAGCGAGGTCATTCCGTGATTCCGTGATGCATTTTGACAGTCTATTCAAGCTTAGTTAACTTATCACTAAACATAAACTACTAGGGCGAGTCAAATGAGAGTGAGCCAATGAATGACAAACGGGGTACTTTAGACATTTGTCCCATTGACTAACGAGTCGTGTCATTCCCGTCTCATAAAACTCCTTGGGTTGCTGCTTCAAAAAGTCTGTAACTGACTCGTTCACACAATCATCAGACACAAATCTGGTTCCCTTGAGCTGCTTTTCAATTGCCCGAAAATGTGGAAGTCGCAAGGCGGCAGGTCTGGGCTGTGTGGCGGATGTTACAGCGTTTCCCACTTGAATTTTTCCAGTGTTGTGTTAACCACATCAGCGACGAGGGGACGGGCATTGTTGTGGAACAAGATGACCCTCTTCGCCAGTTTTCAACGTCGTTTGTTCTTGATTGCGACACGCAGCCGATCCAGCGTTTCACAATATCGGAAACGATTGATAGTCTTTCCAGGTTTCGTAAATTCAATCAGTAATGGCCCCTGACGATTGAAAAAAAAAAAGCCACCAGCACCTTTTCAGCAGAAATGACGACCTTCGCTTTCTTTGGGGGTGATGAATTGGAATGTTTCCACTGTAAGCCTTGCCGTCGTGTTTCAGGCTTGTAGTATTGGCACCATGATTCGCCCCTGGTGACAATTGCAGACAAGAAGTCGTCAGCCTCATTGTGATACCGGATCAGATGAGTCAAGGCAGCGCAGAACCTTCTTCTGGCAGTGGTTCAAAATCTTGGGCATCCATTCCGCACACAAGAGCCGATGACTGAGATGTTCATGAATTATGGTGTGAAACGAACCGCGACTAATGTTCACACGCTCTGCCAGTTCATCGATGTTTATCCCCCATTCTTGTCTCATCAGCTCATCAACTTTTGCACTTGTGTTGGGGGTGATTGCACGATGGCTTTGGCCCGGTCTTGGATCGTCTTTGCAACTTTCAGGTCCTTTGAACCATTTGCTCCAATGCTTCACAGTGGCCAGTGAAATGCAATATTCGATGTGCACGGCAACCATGTGGCAAATAATTTCTTTTTGGGAAATACCTTGCGCTGTCAAAAACCCCATGACACCACGCTGTTCAACTTTTGGAGTGTCCATTATGTCACATAACCATGTTCAACCCTTTGTATGAGAGCATTAACTCTTTCGGGACCGGGGAAAAAACAGGCAATTCTGATGGGTGTCAAAAATTATTTTTTATTACGAATAGTCATTACGCTATATTGCTGCAATGTTTATCAAAATGTAGCTAATTAGATGGTCTTTCATGCATAAAGAAAGGTTAGACTTAAAAGTGATATATAATATTTTTTAAAAAATCTCAAATTCAAGATTTGCTGAAAGAACAACATAAAAAAGTTGGAAAAGTCATGGATATACAAGTGGAAAAACATAATAAAAAAAATTCAAGATATACAAAATGTGCTACAATGCCTCCTTTCTTGCTTGTGAAAATTTGGCACGCGTATCTACAACTGTCTTTTTTTTTTGTGTGAAATCTAGCTTGCACCAGTGGTCAGCCACTCAGGTCCCACGGTTCTTGTGCCACTCGACGAAGCAGTTCCGGGCAGTCGTAAAACACAAGTGAACTTGGCATGTGCTGCAAAAGACATTAGTTTTGAGCTCGATTTTCTTCTCCTCATAGCACAGCTTGCAGTTTCTGCGTTTTGCCACTTTTTCCGGCTTGTGGAGTGCATGTTTTGCGACGGGTCGTGGAGGCGTGTGTGCTTGCTTGGCACCGTCAAGATTCAGAAGCTGCCGAATGAGCTCTTCTCTAAAAGCTAGGTGGTCAAACCCGGCAGTGCGTGCCAGCTCAGGAATCTCTGGGTGCAATGTGCGGTGAGCTTGGAAGAGTACAAAACTGTTCACACATGCAATATCGATGCAGTGGAAGAACAGAGTCTTCCACCACCGTACGCTTCTCATGAGAACATTATAATATCCAATCATTTGATCCGATTTATCTACGCCTAGCATGCCAGCATTATAATTAATCATGGATCAGTCCAGGAGTTTTGCCTTCTTTCCCTTCTTTTTGCGGTGACCGTGTCATTTGCAGTATGAACCGTGCTCATCATGTTGACAACACGCCGGTCTTTCCACTGAAGGTACAGGATGTTCTGATTGCGCAACCATCGAATGTCGCCACGTCGAGCTTTTTTTTCCCACCGTGCATCCTTCAGTTCGGCAGGAAATCCTCGGCGATCCTTGCGTGTGGTTCCGCAAGCCAATGTTTTTCGGCTGAGAAGATGACTGAACAGGCTAGTAGAAGTGTAAAAATTGTCCATAAAGATCCTGTAGCCCTGATCAAGATATCTGTGACACAGCTGGCAAACTACGTCGAAAGCTAAGCCATGGGGCCCTGGCTGCTCACGCTTACCGGTATACACACTAAACTGCACAGTATATCCGGTGCCAGGGTCAGCTAGGACCCACAGCTTGTAGCCCCATTTTGTTACTTTATCTTTGATATACTGTCGGATGCCTGACCGCCCTTTCGATTTCACCATGCGCTCATCCACGGAAAGATCGCGATGTGGCTGGAAAAGATTCGCTGACACTTCGTTCATGTGTTGCAGGAGCCACCACATGTATCGGAGCTTTCCTCTTGAACTTTGAGTGACATCGTCCAAGTCTGCAACTTGCAACATTGCGAGTAGAGCTATGAACCGGCGTCGCCGCATGATCCGTGGTGGGAGCAGACCGCTGTACAGATCTCCTACGTTCCAATACAGCTTCAGCCGAGGAACCTTCACAACGCCCATGTAAATTACGAGTCCGATAAACTTTAGCATTTCACTTGGGGTGACTTCTTCCCAAGATCCATCGGAACAAGCATGCGTTGGTTTTTCCAAAATGTGAGTCCAAGCATACTTGTTCGTGTTGTCACAAATTGTTTCGATCACATTCATCGAGAAAAACAGAAGAAAGAAGTCCAGAGCAGTCAAGAATTTCTTTGATCCGCTTCTGAGCGCCACGCCCACTTCTGCGTCCAAGTACACGCCAGGTTCCCGTCGCGGCGAAAACTCAATCCGCTTCTGCGCTGGCGGCAGCAGATCATTGCCATAGCTTGTTGAGACCCTATCAAGTAAAGATAAAATAATGAGAACATATAGCGAGCCCGTTCACCTACTCCAGAAAGAAATGAATGTGGAACTATGCTCACCTTCGGCTACTAGATGAAGTCCGTGGCTCATCATCATCCGAATTGGAGTCCGAAATAAAATCGGAGCTGCCGAAGTCGTCTTCAGACTCTTCGCTGCTCAGTTCATCAAAAAAATCCGTTGCCGAAGCAGCGGAATCGCGCGATTGACGGCGTTCTTTTCGAGCGACCGGACGCGAGCACGACGCCATTTTCCACTGCGTCCGCCGCCGCCGCAATCGAGAAAATTCTCTCTCGCGTATCGCCACCTGCTGGAAATGAAAGAAACTATGCCGAAACCGAGAGTCTAGTTCCTGACGACCTCCTAGATGGAGCTACATGTCCAAGCGCGCGGAAATTTGAACGGGGCAGTGCGCGCAAAACCGTCGATCATATAGGATCGATGGCCTATGGGCCGGTCCCAAAAGTGTTAAAGAGCATTTATCCTCACACCTATGTGTAACTTTTGTAAATGAGAGATGCCTGTGTGCTATGTGGTCGGCTCACTTTCATTTGACTTGCCCTCGTACATTGTGTTCTAAAAGAGACAAAGAACGAACTGAGCAAGTTTCGATAACCTAACAGAGCCACAATGGCCTGGAAAAGAAATCCTTTTGAAGTCAGTGACATAATACCAAGGTTACTGAGGCTGGGGTTTCGGCATGAATTTTTTAAAATTCAGGCTTGAGCTTCATTTTGTCTTCTAGTAATCAATATCTTATGACGAAGTTAACAAAAATTGTGTTCTGAACAAAAATACCAGTCTGAACTGGTTGGTGACCCAGCTATCATGATTTAGCTAATTGGCTGTCACCATGTTTCAGAATATTGTTGTACTCTATTATTTCTCTTTTCAGCTGGTCTTGTTGCTATGATAAAACTCTAGTACATATTTGGCAATGCACTAGCCGTAACTCAGTTGAAATTGTGAGGGTGTATAGTGCAACGCAGTACCCTCTGCGTGTGGGCTTTCCTGCGCAGGAACCCTGGAGAACCTGGAGTCCCTGTACATCAACGACAACCCAAACCTGCACAGCTTGCCCTTCGAGCTGGCCCTGTGCACCAACCTGCAGATCATGAGCATCGAGAACTGCCCCCTGTCGCAGATACCCGCCGAGATTGTCAACGGCGGGCCCTCGCTTGTCATCCAGGTAGGCATTGGTGCTATCTTATCTGTAATGCAGTAAAATCTCATTCATTTGACATTCGCTAATTAAGAAAATAACGTAGTTGGGGCTTGCTCTCTGGACTCGGTAACCGTAAGCATTGTTTAATGGCATCAAGCTCTCATCAATAGAGACATACTTGACCTGTCATCAGTTAGTTCGGATGACTCCTGGAGCGTGCAGAAATGTGTGCTGCAAAAGAGCAAAACCGGCACTAGTGTCCACCAAAAGCAAAGCAATGCTGTCCGCATCGCCGTAGTCACCAGTGGGAACCGTATAGGAAGGACAAGGCACTTCTAATGCGATTAGCATTCTTAGGATGCTTCATGCACTTCCCAGGGGCTAACTGCATATCTGCCTCTCACCGTTTTCCCACCAACCTGGGCCACTGGGCTAGTCCATGGTCGAATGGTTAATCCCTCGTGCTACTGTGCCGAGGGAATGGTTCGGAACCAACCGTCGGACCGGCTTGGTTCACTCAGTGTGTGTGCCACTTGGTATGTGCCAGTTTTCAATGAATCTGGTAACCATGTGACACTTAGGATGTGGCGCTCTTCAGCGGCAAGAAAATTGTTTAAAATTTCTTCGCTGCTTGGGCGATGTCGAGCCCAAGTCATATACCGTGTATACTCCCAAAATGAATGCACTCGCATATTAAGTGCACCCCCAACTTTGCTCCTGAAAATTTAGTTTTTTGTTTTCCCTTGCATAATAATTGCACCTCCAACTTGACTCCTGTGCAGTCCGACGATCAAACAACCATGCTGTGGTTTTTTGGAGAGGCTAGAATTTTTTGCTTTCACACACCTTAAAGCAGGCACACTTAATTGCGATGTCCATTGCTGTGTTGGAGATATTTAATAATGATTTCACGTGAGACACACAGAGGTCACATAAATGAAATTCTACAGCTAACTTATGTAGGCTGCACGTCCACGCTAGCAGCAGTGGGTGGCACACCGGCAGGGGGGGTGGGTTTGATGACTGAGAATCTGACGGCAAAAAACACTGGCAGCAAGCGAGCGGTAAGAACATGTTGTGGCAATTTGAGCCCTTTGGGACAATAAAATGCATGCATTCGTCTTTTCGGACATTTTCATGGCCCCTAGGGAGTCCGAAAAAAATCGGTTGTTGACTGCATAAGTGCTACTGTACTTCACACCGTGAGAGAGGGTAGTTTTCTCACCTGTCTTATCCTGCTCCGTGCCTGTGTGCAAACCAGCACCGTCAAGCTGCGTCTGGTTTTCTTTGTTGCGCAGTACCTCAAGATGAAGGGGCCCTACCGGACGCTGTGACATCGATCCAACCCGGAGACCACCCCCTGTGGCCAGTGTCTCCACCACACCGGTGGTAAGAAACGGTGGCGTCCCTCTGGCCATCTGGCTACGCCAAACGCAAACGGCCTTGCCAGGGCCCGGTGGCACACCCTCTTCGCGGGAGTCTCCCTTGCCACGGTTGCCAGGTGTCTCCGCAACGCGCTGTTGAAGCTCTGAGAGCCCACTTCTGCCAGCAGTGCTTTGCGGCCTCTGCTGCGGCAGTGGGCAGCGCAACGGACTTGCACGATGGACTCTCTGCCGACAACGATTCCTCGCTCGTTAACTTCCCGAACGTGCCAACGGTGACACGCGCCGCGGCCTGCGTGAAGTCGCCGGGATTTCCGTTTGTGGTGCAAAGAGACGGGAGATCCTCAGTGTGTGACGATGGTGCGAGCGCGTGTGGGGTTTAAGGTCAGCGATTACCCCCAAACTTTCAAACGTCCTGGTGCAAGCATCGCTTTATTGCAGACACCGGTGCAGCGAGACAGTGCCGACAGACCAGTGCTTGAAAACACGGGAGAAATACAGTAAGCACCGGATCACACACACGCACATTGAGTCAGGCCAGTGGTTTGAAGCACTGGTTCGGTAATAGTTGTTTTGTGTGCTGGTTTGTGGCCAACTCGTGTAGGTGCAAAAAACGGCCCTAACGCCAGCCGACGAATTCATGTGCTGGGAGAAGTAGCGACGTATACCCCAAAAATGTAAACACTTTATCGGTGCTGCCAACTTCAGCTGAAGAACAGTGTTCTCATCTCAAAAGATTGTGGAACGGAACGCAGTGCTCAAGTTTGACGAGGTCAACACTGCATGTCGTCATCGCTGGCAGCGACACAGTCGAAGGCTCTCACTTCAGCGTCGGTTTGTTGAAAGTCAGCAGGCCGCTTTGTCTTGTCCATTTTGTCTGTGAGGCATTTTATGACGCTGTCCCTGTTTTTGATCTCGGTGTATGCGCGTAACGGCGGAGCCGATCTCCCAGTTTCAAGAAAGGTTGAGCTGGCCACAAGCACGTTGAGCGGGAGCTCTCCAAGAGAAACATTATATGCTTCTGTGGAGAAAGGAGGCACGGAAAGTAGAACTTGCTGTAAGAAGTGGTTTTGCCGTGTTTCCATGGGGTTTTTGCCGAGCAGAAATCAGAAGCCATTTCGTCTTCCGGCCCGTTTAACCGCGGCTTGTTGTTGTCTCAGGTGTTTATTTCTTTGTCATTCTATTTTTTTATCACCGGCAGCAACAAAAGAAAGCTTGGTTTACGAATTGCCAGCATTGCTGCGTGAAGTTCGCCCATGACGTAGGTTTGTAACTTCATGCGGCATCATTGAGCCTTTCTTTCACGAAGATGTTACAGGAAACAACTCTTTATTTGGAAATCGGCGATGGCATAAGAAAAATTTAGATTTGAAGCCGGGGAAGGGTGAAAGATCAAAAACTTTGACAATGTGCACACGGTTCGCCTCATCTTGAAAGAGAGAATACTATGTGGAGTAAACTTGCTGGCTTCGCAAAGTTTGGCCTTTTGCATCAGCTGATCGCGGCATCATCTCTCCATTACTCACCCCCTGTGCAAGTAAGTGCTGCTAACTTCTTTTTTTTTTATCCTATTTTGCTAGTTTTCAATCGCATGTCATCCACTGAACACGATCGTAACATCTCGTGGGCTTGGAGAAAGCTTCGTCGGTGAAAAACGTTTCGGTGCATTTTGGCGTTGGAGTTAATGCAGCGTTCACACTATATACTGGACTCTGGACTGCTGTAACGCTCCCCCCACGAGGAAGTGACGGACAGCCTGTTTAAACAGTGACAACTGCGCCGAGAAAAAATAATGGACGGCAGACAATGTCGCCAAATGTTGAAAACTTGTTCCGCGTGGAGCCAAAGAAAAAAGTGATTCCTTTACTGTTTAAGCAACAATTATTTATATACTCTCGCATTTTAGTAGATTTTTTTCTTGCATTTTTTTTTAACTTGGTGGCCAAGCAATGGGAACTTATTTTTAAGCCCATTTCTTGCTATTATTGCATGGAATCTGTGCCTCTTTTTTTTTTTGAACACTTTTTATGCCATTTTGCTGCTTCCTTTAATATTTTTTTAATTGTAATCATGCTTTTAACTGCGAAACATCCCCTCTCTTCAACATCAATGTCATCTGTTTACCCTCCCCACCCTCCCAGACTTGTGTCCAATGATTCGGTGCTTCTACGATTACACTGAGCTGGACTTGCACGCCGTTGTTGATTTTTTTTTTTTCTGTTGAGTGGGGATGGTTCACAAAAGGCTGCATTTTTAGCCAATAAAATTGAAGAACATTTATTCTGAAATAATACTTGTGCCTCAATTTGAACTTCCCAAGACCTGGCTATCTGCTCCCAAGTGTAAAGTCACAATGCCTATCAAAAGCAGGTAAGTAGAAAGTTGTCAAGCTGTAGTAGTAATAGTGCCAGTACGAATGCAGTCAACCTCCGTTAATTTGACCCTTACGGGACCGACGAAAGCAATATAATTATCCGGAGGGTCAAATTAAGGTGCAGAAGAAACTAAAACGCCACCGGTTCATTTGGCAGTGATTGCCCAATTCTAGCAGGCCCCCGAATGAAGTGTGCACCCACTTTCTTTTGTCCAATGTAGAAAAACAACATAGAAATGACGCCAATCTCCTAAACAAAGTAGAAATCTAACATGTAACCAATTTTTTTGGGAAGGGAAATGGGCAAGGGTCTAACATGTGTTGCACAATGGTGGCCGGCTTCTCGAAGTCTGCTTTACTGCACTTTTTTTTTAAAGTCGACTTTGCCACAAGGCAGCAGTACTTTACGATAAAGCTCACAAATGCCGTGACCGTGGTTTCGTTACTGTATCCGATTGCACTGTACAGGTAATTTTCTGCCCAACTTCCTCTGAAAAAAAAAATTAAGATGCGCGTTATAATGGTGCAAAAGCGTAATCGGGCATTATGACGTACTGTTATTGCTTTAATGTCTTCCCGGGCTGGCCAGAAACGGGCATTTTTGACAGGAAATGGCATGAGTCGCTTTCATTGGCCCGTAAGCTCTGCTGAGACATGGCGCCACTAAAGCGAAGGTCAATTGCAGGGTCGAAGCAATGAAACTTAAAGCCCCGGCCATGAGCTGGGACCTTCGGTTGGGATTGAATCAGCGGAAGTCTACTGTAGTAGTAGTAGTAGTACAATCGACTCCTAGTAATTTGACCTCAGCTGAGTCGACTTTTCGGTTACTTCAGATTCACTGGAAAGTCCCAACCAGAAATCGCACGTTGCTTTGAAAAGGAAACTCATTTAGTTCTAATGCAAAAATGTGCCGCTTCAGTCAATTCCACCCCCACCAGCGCCCCCTCATGTGTGCCATGGTTACTAAAAGCTTGAAAACTCAAGAAATTTAGCAGGCGGTGCCGCTGCTTCCTTAGGTATGAAGCAGTTTTATTTTTTATCTTTCAGTGGCTGATGCACCTTGTGCCCGTGAAGCTATCAGTTCCTGCTTGTTTTGTGTCGTGTTAGGCACCCATATTCAGCATTCTGTCTCATTCGTTCAGTGTCACATAGCAGGTACGCAACACTGTCCATCCAGATCAAGCAAGATTCCTCAGGATCTCTTTCTTGATATTGAAAAAAATTTGATTTCTTTCATTTGAAGCCATTTGTTAATTCGACCTTTTGCCAGTTCGACCAAATCTCTCCCGCAAGTGTTGAATTAACGGCAGTCAATTGTAGTAGTAGTAGTAGCAGTAGCTAATATTTGATTTTGGGAAGTTACCGCAAGCAGAAGCATGAGACTTAACGGAAGGGACAACACAAAGCGGTTCCTGATCACCAACTGGCCTACACCCAGTAGGCTAAGTAGCTTAATTTGTTGTCCAATAAAAAATCATGCAGATCCCACACATTGTGGCAATTTGTGTAAGGGAAGCTTTCATTAGCCAGCAAGACATAACAGCCCATTACGATAAACGCACAGGAGATCTTGGCGATGAATGCATCTCACAACGATCACGAGCCACTGTGATGTACCTTGCAAAACAAAGGTAAGTGTTATTCAGAAGCAACATTCTCAAGCACTCTTTGGCGGAGATACCATCACTTTTACAAGATTTCGGGTGACTCGGGTCTTGGCACGTCGAAGTAGATTGTTGGAAGCATACTTGGCACTGTGGAGATAGTGAGATTGGCACAGTGCCAATAACGTAAGCTGTATACGCTGTGGGGATGCGCGACTCTCGTGTGTCCCCTTATATGTTTTCTCGCATAGCTCCCGTTTCCTGTAATCCGGCTTCGCCACATGGCTTTACTGTAGTGGTCGGTATGCTTGCAGGGTAGTACGAGAGATGGCGCGAGTGTTGCCCTGCTAATGCCACTTAACGGCGGGGTTCTGCGCGTGCTCCGATCCATGCTTCTGTGATACCGTCTCGTGAGGCCAACTCCTGAGTGGATGAACACAATCATTCGAACGCGCCACCGTTCGCGTGACCGCACGCGCAAACGAGCAGGTATTGGTGTCCAGCACAGGGTGAACATATTCGCTCGTTATACGGTCGCGGTGAGTCGGACTTCCGCGATTTGTCGCGTGCCCATCGGCATGTTTTAGGGATAGCAACTCGGCTAGCAGGCACTAGTCAATGAAAGGTGCAATAAATGCCCTTGCGATTGTTTGCACTACTGTGTTGTCGTTTCTTTGTCCCAAGAGCACGGGTGAGAACCCCACAACGCGTGCACGTCCAGTGCCGAGTCGAGCGAAACCTTGTGAAAGCGATTGTATCGCCGACAGCTTCTACACGGCAGTGCCGATGAATACAGCCAATGACCACGACGACTCGCCAAACCGCGGGAGGTAGGCAATGATAGCATCGCTTTAATAAAATAGAGGAAGGAAGGACCTTCCTGCTTACCACGCTGTAATGGCAGCGCATTAGCCGACACGTGAATTATGGTTGCCAGTGGGAGTTGCAGTGGAAGTAAAACGTAAGGAGACGTACGATAGATATTAGCAGAAGGCTGAACGTACAGTCGACTCCTGTTTAATTCAACCCTTGCACAACCGCATGGTTTGATTTAGTTATCCGAAACATCGAATTAACAAATGGCGGCAAAGTGGAAGAATTCAATTTTTTTTTGTTATTGCTTGAAGTATTCTGTAAAGCCTTTGCTTCTTGATTTTGAAGTGTGACTCAACCAGAATGTGGCAAAGAGCACCAACATGTTTAAACGCTGCCTCGGTCAGTGTTAGAATGTTGCGTTGCTGACAAAGTTGTCGTCGGTCAGTGGCCAATACCGAACACTATCATTGGCGTTGACAAAATCCTCAAAAGCGACAAAAGGCAGTAGCACTGTCTGCTGAATTTCTTGTGTTTTCGTGCACTTAGTAGCCGCTGCATGCATGAGGCTGGCCACCAGTGAGGGTAGAATTAAGCGAAAAGTCGAATTAACCGAGGTCATATTACGGAAGCCAACTATATATTAAACCTGTACAGTTCATGACTAAGTCATGGTTCACTATATTAGTTCATGTAGGGGTGCAGCTGATGTAAAAAATTGGAAACACACCATGGTTGCCATTGATTCTCTTCCTTCAAAAGTACTTCATCTTGGTGATATGTATGCAGGATGTAATTATCACTGCCTTGCCATTTTCAATAACCAGCAAGTGCCAAGAGCCTGTTTCAATTACTGCTGATGTGACTACCAATGCATTCAAATAGCCAGTTTCAATAGCCATGTCAGGAAGAGTGTTGCATGGATTTATGTGAACACTCAATGAAATTAAACAGTGCCATTCAAATTTTAGACTTCTTTTATAATGGTATCCAGTAATATGTGCGTTTGTTACATCAATGTTCCAACTGTATTAGAGCATTCCACTATTATTTTACCTGAGCGAGGTAGTCTGTTCAGGAAGTATCATTAGTAGATGGCAGCTTACTTATCTAGAATACATGCACGATATGCATGTTGTGTGTGCTCATGCCAATTTTTTTTTTTTTTTTTGAGCGAGAGAGGAAAGACCTTTAAAGGAAATAAGGATGGCTTGGTCTGCAGGAGCAGTTCCCTTTTCACGGGAATCCATGTGCCATCTTGGCTGCAACATGTCCTCTCACCCAACACGATCTGGTCTGAGGGGCAGGAGCTGGACAGCAGCGTCTCCCAGTGCTCTTGGAAGGGGGGGTAGAGGAGACAAGTCTGGATTTTGTTTTCAATTTATGACAATACGCCGGAGTGTTCCTAGCTGTTCGCAGTATTTTTTACATTGTTCGTCATACTGAGTAGGAAACATGAGATAAAGCCTCCTTGGATGCGCGAACGGGCTGGTTTGCAACAATCGGAGTGTTGTCCCTTGCATTTTCGTGAGCTGTAGATGCGGTGGTGAAAGTGTCCTGCAGTTTAGTCTGTAGTGTTGAGTGAGCTCTTGGTATGTTGTCAGCCTAGTGAGCTCTTCTGTGTCCTCCAGGGCCTGGTCGATGAGTTATCGAGCCTTGAGTGGGCAAGTTCGTTGCCGAGGCGCGAGCAGGTGTCCACACTGTTTAAACATTTCTGCCTGGCAGCTTGGCTGTTAGTATGCGTTGGGTCGTTGGTGCTACCCAGCCCGAAGTAAAGCTCCTGCACATTTCTTGAGAATCAGTTATAATGACTATTGCCAGAGTCTGTGAGGGCTAATGCCGCGGCTAGTTGCTCTGCTTCTTGTGTTGTATCTGGTATGGCGGCGCTGACGAGGAGCTCAGTCTTTGTCATCACCGCAGCGGCTTTGGTTATTCTGGCATAGTATGCGGCTGCATCTGTGTAGACCGCCTCCTGGAGGGACCCGTAAACCCTGCTCAGGGCCTTGGCACTTGCTTCGCACCACCCTCGGTGACAGGCAGACTGCATATTTTCGGTATAAGGGATGGATCATGACGTGACGTCGCCAATCTTGTGAGAGTTGTCTGGGTGGTATAGCATCTGTAGGGCAATTCCACTTGATTAACAATAGGGATGTGCGAATATTCGAGAATTTCAAATATTATCAAGTATTATGTTTTTCATATTCGTAGTCGATTCGAAAGCTAGGTATTTGAAAATTTTTGAATATTCAGTTGGATATGAATATTCAGAACAAAATCGAATATATCACTGGCTGTGCGGGATCAAACGTGGTTTTTAGCGCTTATGTCTATCTTATCTAAGAAAGTGTGTCTGAATTCATGCTGAATTTTGCAACAATTTCATGCTGCTGGCGAAGTTCTGCCTGCAAAACACACTTAGCCACTGGACATCTAAGTTTTTCATGAAAGCTAGCCTGTCAGTAGCAACAGGCGCGGGCTTGCCAACAGCGAGGGTGAACTCTTTTGCAGGTTCCACTCCCAATCCTGAGCTTATTGCTTGACAGTAAATGCGATGAGTGACTGGTAGATGGTCAAATGCATCTGAGTGTACAGGAAATTGATGCACTATAATACGGCACTGGTTGCTGAGAACAGACAACGAGCAGAAATTATTCAATTTTCCAAAGCTAACATGGGCCAAATACACAATCTTCTGGTATAACGGCTTACTAGTTTAATTTTTTGTACAAATTGCAATGTAATTGCAATGTTCCAACATGTTAAAGTAAACCAACTTGCTGATAAATGCATGTGCATATTATTCGATATTCGATGCTAAGTATTTGTATTCAATGCGTATTTGAAAATGTTGATATTTGCACACCGTTCATTAAGAACTTTCTGTCCTGTTTAGGTCATAGCCAAGTGCATTTTCTAACTGGAGAGGTGGCTTTCTGTTAATAATTTCTTCAACCGTGTCATATAGAGACCAATACGGAGAAGGCTGTCTGTGGATGTGCTCATAGGAAGACCAAGGGTTTGCTTTGTGGCTTTTCGAATGAGTGTGTATAGTTTGTATTTGTCGGTTTTTGGCAGTGCCACGTACGGCGCTGCATACGTCGCCCTAGAAAGGATGAAGGCTCGAGCGAGGCGGATGGTGTCGTTCTCTTCCAAGCCCCGGTGTTTCTTTGTTCTACAAATCATGTGTAAGACCTGCTGCGTCGTCCTCGTGAGATGTCGAAGCACCAGGTCGCATTTTGCATCAGCTTGTATGAGGAGTCCAAGGAAGCTGAGGGATTTGCAGGGCTTTATAACCTATCCTTCTAGGATGATCTGTATCTTGGTCCTTCTTGGTGCGATGCCACCGGACCTCAAGAAGCTATAACTTCTAAGGCAAGCAGACAAGTCCGCTCTCCTTTGCACATTTGTTGGCAAGTTTCTGACTGGTGTTGTGTAAGTCGCGGGTCCTTTTTTTTATCACGACGATATATTGGATATTTTACAAGCACTGCTAGAGCACATGTAACCGGCAAACGGAGGCCTTGGGAGAGCACCTGAGGTTATATTAAAGCAGGCGGCGCAGGATCTCCGGGGCACCCAATTGTAATATCCCCTTTCGACTGCCCACAAAAGAAGGAAAAGAAGCCACTGCACTCAAAATTCTGTTTAGACAGGAACAGCAAGATTACGAGAATGGTGGCATTGTTCCGATTTGAAGGACTTCAGAAAATGCTCACGTTTTAGGGGGGGGAGGGAAGTAGAGAAAGGCAAATGAGAGATTGTGACCAGCAAGCGATAGGAGGTTGGTCTCTTAGGTTTTTCTACAAGTTTTCTCGACAAATTCAAAGCACTGCTAACAAAGAACTCACCAGCCACCTGGAGAGAGGGAACTGGCGACAAAGTGACTCATGCATCTAAGTGGTTTAGAATGCAAACTCTAACCAATGAGACGCACGATCACCATCGTCACTTTCCATTACCAGGGGCGACTGGTGAGCGCAGAGCCACCGTCGCGAACATAAGGCACCAGTACGCTTCATGGGAAAATTCAGCGTGGAGATGGGAAGAAAACAAAAGACACTGTATGACTGGTGTAAAGAGCATGAAGATCTCCAGATTGCAGCGAAAGACAGTGAAAGCAGCCGCGCGTTAATGTTCAAATATTGCAACACCGATCCTGGTCATCGATCCCGCGAAGAAGCCCTGCGACCAAATTCACGAGCATCTAGCATCATCTCGTCACAAGAAGTCCAAGATGTTGACCCAGGAAGGTGAGGAGGTGGGAACATCTCAGCACACGCTCTCTGATATGTCCCGTAGACAATGTGCAAAAGAAACTGAAGCGGATGACGTAATCCATAACTTCGTTTGTGCCCTATATAGCGTACAGGGGGATGCACCAGGCGGACAGACCTTTGGGGGACATCACGTTACGCTTTGAGGTTTGAAGTTTATTGAATACTTAGTGCAGATACAAAAATATTTGTATTTAGTACAGAAAAAGGTCCCACAGTGTAAACACTAATGGGACCTCTTATAAAGTAAAAAAAAAACACTAATACTACTTGACAGCAAAAAGGCAGCTATAAAAATACAGAAATGCAAATACAAATTCAAATACGTAATGAGGCAAAAGAATAATACAATGGAAAATATAAAATGATAGGGGTAAGGCTTAAGCTGAAGTAAGAAACGAAGCAAACAGTATTAAAAACAACATAATTGAAGTTGTGTTTTAAAAGACATATTCAATAAACGGAGCTATAGGTTAAACATGAAATTGCGAAGCTGATGTTTGAATGGCGATATAGAAAAGGCACATTTAATGTTAAAAGGCAATGAAATCCAAAGTTTGATTAAAACAAATGCTACTCTTTGTGAACCATAGTTAGTTCGTACCTTAGGGAGTATAAAATTGTTATTGGAGGAACTTCGTATGCAAATACTGCAAGGCCGCAAAGACCATGCGAACAGGACAAAGACTTCAGCTGAAATACATGAAAGGCGCTTTTGACAAGGACATGGTGAAAATCCGCGATGATATGCGAGATGTGAAAGTGAGTGTCATCGACGACGAATCCCCAGACGTCACTGGAGTGCCTACCATCAACGCTCTCCTGTGCTACTGTAGCCAAAAAACCGTGAAGAAGCGGGTTGTTTTTGTCGAAGTCAACAGAGTAAATACTTCGAACGGCTACACGGTGGCCAGCGTAGTCAGCAAGGCTCTCCTGACTGCAGGCAAGACATGGAAAGATGTGGCTGTAGCCACAGACTCAGCGGAGTACATTCGAAAAACGATGCGAGAAATCTGTCAAGCTGGACGGATTCAAATCTTGCATGTGAAAGATTTAGCACACCTGATTCATGTGAGTGTTGGCCATGCCAGCTCTTTCCCATGCATGTCAGCAGTTCAATGTGTAGTGATCCAGCTTGGAGCGTCATTTAAGCACGCCAACAAGTTCTACCAAAAGTACAGCAAAATTTATGTTTCTAATGGCCTCTTTGGACCTGATGTTAAGAAGCTACCTTTTGCTGTACTGAATAGATGGCAAAACTTCTACAAAGAGCTTGTGGTTGTCATAGAAATGGGGAGCTCGTTAACGGAACTTGCTGAAAGCTCGCATGATAGCAGCAAAGCGGAAGCTATTCGAGTGATACTTTCTGAAAAAAGAAGCTTATGCGAAGGCGATCCTGATGAGAGACATCCTTGACCCCCTTTTAGACATCCAGAAAACGCCTGAAAGCAGAAAACTTCTGATGCCCAGCTTTGATCACCTGGTAAACCTCAAGCTGCAGCAGACTGTCAGCAAGCTTTCAACGGTGATCGGTAAAGGTTATCAAGCCAGAACTATGTTACCCAAAAGTAGCGCCACATTAGTAAAAACATGTGAAGAGTTCTGCACGAAACATGCCACAAAGTGGCACTGCTCTATTGAACGGAACGCCTCAGACAAAGACGAAAACCAGCTAACTTTGTGGAAGTTGGGAGCCGTCCTGGATCCATTTTAGGAGCGTCTGTTGGGGCAGTCATTTGATGACTGCCGACCTCTGTTCATGTTCGTAACCGATGATGTAGATTCACTTCACAATGAGTTTAACCAGTACTTGCTGGAAGCAGGCCCCACAAACACAGCTGTCCAACTCATTGAGTATTGGCATGACTTTACCGTTCGCTACCCCAGGCTGGAATATGCTGCACCGACATTGTTGGGCCTATCAAATGGAAGCTGCGATGTCAAAGAACTTTCTTCCAGCTGAGACACGTTGAACGACCGGACAGGCCTCGAATGGAGACCGACATGTTGCGCATGCAGATGATAATGTATGTAAACAAGGGTGTGTAAAAAATCGATGACCAGCTTTTCGTGAATAAAACGTTTCATTTTTTAGGAGTTATCAATGCTCTTAACTCATCATTACTGATTCATTTCGAAAGAGACACCAAATTTCGGAGAGTATTTGCTAGAAAACCTAAGTACACATAAGCTAAACTTCAGAAGGGGTGGGGGGGGGGGCATTCGTTTGGGATGCTGCTTAACTTCTCCATGCTGTTCTGCTGCATTTTTGCAAGACGCGCCTGACCAATGTGTTGTATTTATTTCTGTAAATAAGTTGTTTATACATGCTTTGAAAAATGCTTGTTCGTTTCGGCCAATTTATTCTTAGGCTTTGTATTGTAAGGAAGCGGTCTTGTAGAGGCGAGTGGTGTAGACAAGCCATTTGAGATTGCATATTCATAGCTACTGAAAAAATTGACCTGCAAGCCTATGTGAGCACTTGGCAAGTTTGCTTTTCTGCAGCAGCATGATATGCCATGGCAGTTTTACAATCAAACTCGATGCGGTTAAAGCAAAGGGCATGACGAGCGTAACGGGTCAACCCTTTGCGTATTAGGCTGTGGCAGTGACATAGGCAAATTGAGCTTCCTGCGGAAGATTAATGATTGTAAGAACAAACTGTGCAGACATTCAACATCATTGCGGAAACCAAGTAAAATGTTCCCCGAGCCACCTGCAGTGGTTCGGAGAATCACACTTTTTTATTCCTGCGAAAGCATCGTAGTACCCAATAAATAATTGCCCGGTCGCCAGTGCTGAAAGCGGCAGTTTACGTCGAAGTGAAATGGTAAAAGTAACATCACCTGCTTGGCAGCAGCCGTGTCCCAGAGCTTCAGGAGGAACAGTGCTCTCGATGTCCTCCTCACCTGCCGCTGTGTACAGGGTGGAGACAACCGCACCGTCTGCTACGGCGCTGGGCACGCGAATCGCAGATACACACGAGCGCCAACAACGTGTCTCTACGGTACTGTGAACTAGAACTGTACCTACGGCTTCCGCCATTCGCGTATTCAACGCCGTAGTAGACGCCACGGTTGAATCCACCCTGCACGAAGCAGCTGGAGAGGAGGGCACCTCAATGTCCTCCTCCCCCGCCACTTCATACAATATGGTGCCGCGATGTTCTCATTCCCCGCCGCTCTATTTCCATGTAGCATGTTTGCATGCTGCCGCGCTCCCTTTCGGCGGCAACGTGCAAAACATCAGTCTGCACCCTCCTCTAAGTGCACATACTACAAAGTGTTCTATATTTAGGTGGTGTTGGTTCTAGTTCACTGTACCCCCGCTAGCTTAGATAAGTTCGAAAGAGTGTGGTGGAAGTCACGCGGTTTTTATTCCAAATCGGCCATTAGCCCTCCGTAACTGGTCAAAACGGCTCGGGCTCTACCCATATGGGTCTCTTTCGAAGATGTTACCATCTTCTTCCCTTATAGCCGTATGCAAATTTTTAGTAAGAGCTCCGAGTGCCCTTACATGCATGGTTCCAGAATCTTCTTTGCATGCCTTTGTCTCTTTTGCAAATGTTGTGCACCTATCGTTCCATTGTGTATTTAATTATCTCTGGTACGAGCTCACCCGCCACCCTTTTCTTTTCTGAGTATTTGTTACATCTAAGAAGTACCTCTTCTTCGTGTAATCTCAACTTTTCGGATTCTCGATTATCCCTAGAAGCCTGATTACGCTCTTCTATAGCTCGCTTTATTTCCTTGTTTCGCCACTTACGTGGTTTCCTCTTTGCAATCCGACAGTTATATCTTTCCCCTTGTCTGTCTTATCTCCTTCTGTATAACATCTACCAATTTTTTATATTCCCAGGCTGTTGTAGGAAACGCATCCATTTTCTTCTCTGTTTCTTGCACTCTCTGAAATTTGCTTTTCATTCATTCCTAGAAATTCGGATGCTATTCGTTCGTGTTTTGTGTTAGTAACTCTCCCAAATTTGAAGGTTAAGCGTTTATGATCTTTACCCAGGCTTTCTTGTCCGTGTTCACCTATCATCATTCGGCCTAGTCGTTCGATCGTAGACCATTTCTGAGACTAAGGTGTAATCGATACTGACTGCCTATTTCCACACTGCCACATTACCTGTCCATACACTTTTTCTCCCTGTTAACTACTATCTCATCACATAGATCCAGCAGTAAAGAACCGTTGTAATCAGTAATCCACCTGAATCATCCATGTGCATGTTCCTCAGGTGTTCTTCATACTCAATTTTACTGCGAGGTTCCCTCACTTCAAAACTAGTCCAGCCCATGTCACCCTGCACAGCTTCATTTGTAATCTTCCCGTGAGTGCCCAATGCGAGGCGTCCCACTGACCTTTGGTTCCCATGAAGCCCTGATTGTATTCCTGATTTCAAGGAAACAACAGCATTTCCAAA
This sequence comes from Dermacentor albipictus, assembly GCF_038994185.2. NCBI lineage: Eukaryota > Metazoa > Arthropoda > Arachnida > Ixodida > Ixodidae > Dermacentor > Dermacentor albipictus. Next base: position 115,341,213 of record NC_091829.1, read on the forward strand.
TGTAAGCCCTGGAACCATTACACCTTTCCACATACCTCGGAGCCCCTCGTACCTATTATATCCCTATGGCGCTGTGTGCTTCATTATGGCCACATTTATATTCCCTTTTACTGTTTTTTTTTCTGTGTTTCCACGTATGTATTGCCTTCATTTATCCTGTACCAAGTGGTATTTATACTCTTTTGCCCGAGGTATTTCCAGGCCTCTGTTCACTGTTTTCATTGAATACCATAACACCTGATTTTATAACGCTAGATTTCAGCCCTAAATTGTCACCTTCCTGTGGATCCACAGAGATCAGCCACGCATTGCATATCACTTTGCTTGTTCACTAGCAAGTGAATGTCGTTCGCATAAGACAAACCTAGAAGCTACTGCTTTACTACTGTATTAAATTTGAAGATTATTAAAGATTAAACCCAATATTACTTCCCTCTAGCGCCCTTTCTATCCTCACCACGTACATCATAAACAGCAGTGGGGATAAAGGGCACCGCTGCCTCAGTCCCTTGTATGAACTTTCTCATCTCTCCTCATCCCTTCCCATTCCATGCAAACGGTATTTTCTAGGTAAACCTCTCTCAAAAGCTGTAGACAATCGTCACCTAAGCCTTCTTGTTCCAGAATATCCCTCAAAATGTTGCAGTCTATGTTGTCATACACTCCTGTAATGTCTAAAAAGCCCCCATATAAGCGGTCTCCTTTCTACTCTGGATATTTCAATACCCTGAGTAAAGACAAATATGTTATCATACAGGCGCCTACCTATTCCGAAGCCATTATGAAGTTCTCCCAAAATGCCATTACTCTCTGCCCAAGCTAGCTTTAACTTAATTACCTGCATTGCTAGCCTGTATATTACCGATGTAATGGTCAACGGTCTATACGAGGGAATTCTATGTTTCTCCCCCTTACCTTTATAAATTAAATCCATTTGACTTTGTCATCAACTATCTGGTATTCGTCTATCTTTTAAAGTTTTTCCCACTGTTTTCAACAGAGCTTCGTTACTTTTTGGTCCTAGTTCATTAATCCGCCTAATGGGAACCTGTGGGTGCACTTAAGGATTCGCTCTTCAGCTTTCTTCCAGTTAAAATTTGTCAGTACCAGCTCCTCTTCCGTCTAGTTCTCTTTCATACTATTTTTTCTCTCAAATACAACCTCGTCTTTGCCTTGGGAAGATTCGGCTGTTGTCTTTTGGATGTTACCAATTTGTTTTCATCTTTGTCTAGGGTATCTTGTTGTATTGTGCCAGACTTCCTGCCTAATAAGCTCATGTAGTTCCAAAATATTCTGGGGTGTGGCCTTCTTTTTCTCATGTATACGATGCCTTTGCCTCCGTACTAAACCCGCGGCGCAACCATAGGCGCAACACGTGTGAGTGCACACAACCATAACAAAGCCCAATGTGTTGGCGGGCTAGTTGGTGCGGATCCATAAATACTCCGTTTAGCACAAGACAACGGACACAAGAAAGATGACAGGTCAAGGTGCTACTCTCAAATGACATCATTTTATTGAGTCGCTCCTTTATAGAGAGCAGAATCTAGAAGAACATGCGCAGTGAGCACCATGTGCAGGAACCACCAACATCCGATCATCAGAGTGCACTCATATGCGACAGAATCCAAAAAAAAAATGGCTGTGGCTTAGGTAAGGTTAAGCCCAGGATGCGAAGCATACTAGCCTTTATTTTAGTTGTTGAACCACTGTTTAGCCTGGTGAACTGCTGTTGCTTGGCTATATTTGGTTCGGCTAGACGAAGAAACAACTCATGCATTACTTCTTCGCCTTCAAGAGTGGAACGCGACAGCGTTCCCGTCGACCCGCCAAGGGGTGTAAGACAATGGGCTACAGGGCAGCGACTACGCGCCCCGCATTGGACGCGGTGAGCGTCGAGCAAAGCAGCGTTCGGCGCGGCAACGAAATGTGCGCCTGAGCAAGAGACGCACGCCTTAGAAACAGCGCGTTTCTAAGGCAACACCGCATTCACTAGAGGCGCTTTTGTACCGCTTTGAAGCGTTGTACTCGTGGCTCAGTGGTAGCGTCTCCGTCCCACACTCCGGAGACCCTGGTTCGATTCCCACCCAGCCCGTCTTGCAAGAGTTGAGCCAAAGCCACTTCTCCTCTGTCGTGACGTCACGGTGTCACGTGATTTCATGGTCACCGCCGCGCCTGAGGAGCTGGGTTGAGCCCTCGTAATATGCTTCGCATAAAAACATATTCAGCGCTGTACAAGGTTAAAGGCACACTAATGCACTGCGACCCCAATGACTGTATGAAGAAAGCTTCCGATAATTCTCGGGCAGTGGTATCTTGGCTCTTCTTAAAAATCATAGTATCACAAAACATAGCTTTGCACTTGCATGTTTTACAATGTTGAGCTAAATGGGAACACGTGCCTGTCAGTATAGATCGCTCATGTTCTCTAAGGCGCTCATTAACACAGCGGCCTGGCTGCCCTACACTTTGCCACATGACAATTGTAATATTTTTTTATAGTTTGTCGACCGCGCTCTTAGGAGTGCTTTAGACAATGACTTGGTTCAATTTTTTAGATATGGTGACGATATTCTTGTTGTGATAAAACAGACTAACAATGAATGGCCCGTTACGGTAGCTGCCATTTTAATTCTGTTCAATGACAATGGCAAAGGTTTAACTTTCACACATGAGCTATCTAGGGACGGTAAACTCCAGTTTTTAGATTTGCAGCTATCCTTACAAGCAGGTCACGCCTGTTGGATGTACTCGCCACGTGCACGTAAGGAACTTTCACCTTATGCGTCTGCATACTCGAAGGTTGTGAAACGCGCCATTGCTTTGATGTGTCTAGAATCTTCGTTAATGAAATCCTGTCATCACACTGCAAACGAGAGTTTCATTGCACAGTTAAATAGGCTGCAGGCTGCGGGTTACCCAAGTGTGGTGGTGACATCAGTCTCTGATGTATTGCTTCAGAAACTGAAAGGGAAGCGTCACAAAAGTAACTGTGCTACTCAACAGAAGAGGCCTGAAGTTGTGCCGTATTGCCATAGAGTGGCTCACAATCTAAAGAATGTCGCCACTAGATACCAAATCCCCGTAGCGTTTTCTGCTCCTCGGAAACTGTCAATGTTCTGCAGCCGTATTTCTAAAACAAGTAAAAAACCAGATTGTGAAAAGAGCCACGCGAAGGCTGTAGATTGCAGCGTTGGTGTGGTATATAAGATTTCGTTGTCAAGTGGCAAAGTGTATGTAGGGCAGTCAGGCCGCTTTGCTAACGAGCACCTTAGAGAACGTGAGCGATCCATACCGACAGGCACAGGTTCCCATTTAGCTCAACATTGTAAAATATGCAAGTACAAACTATGCTTCGTGGTACTACAATATTGAAGAGCCATGGTACCACTGCCCAAGAATTATCGAAAGCTTTCTTTATACAGTCACAGGGGTCGCAGTACATTATTGTGCCTTCTTTAACCTTGTACAGCGCTGAATATGTTTGTTTTTTATTCTGTCGTATGAGTGCGCTCTGGTGATCGGATTTTGGTGGTTCCTGCACATGGCGCTCACTGCGCATGTTCTTCTAGATTCTGCTCTCTATAAAGGAGTGACGCAATGAAATGGTGTCAGTTGAGAGTAGCGCCTTAATTGTATTGTCGTCTTTCTGGTGTCCATTGTTTTGCGCTAAACAAAGCAATTATGGCATAACAAAGTTGCCATTGTGGCCCGAGAACATGGCCGCCACAGCGAATGAAAAAAAAAGAAGAAAAGAGGAGAAAACACATCACTTCCGCCACACTTTTCTCTATATAGCACGCGGAGGAGGTAGGTCCTCACCTCAGTTTTTTTTTCTCATTTTTTTCCTTCAGTTACCCTGCCCTTGGCTGCCAACATTCTTGACCTCTTCCTCCATTCTGTGTCCATGGTTTTCAAATACAGATACTTGTGCACTTCAGCTGCCCATTTATTTTCATCCATATGTTCCCGAGTCTTTCTTCAAAACTAATTTTGCTCTGCGCTTCTCCGACTGCAAGAGAGGCCCAACCCATGTCACTTTGCAGCTGCCTCGTTGGTGGCTTTACCGTGGGCTCCCAAAGCCAACTGCAGCCTACCGATCTTTGGTTAACTCCCAAGCCCGACAAAATATATCCAATTTTAAGCATAGAATGACATTTGCGAATATTAGCGCCGGCACCATTACTCATTTCTAGATTCCACATACCACCTCATACTTATTGTCGCCCCGCAGCGCTCTGTGTTTCATTATTGTAGCATTCCGCTTCCCCTTTATTTTCAGATTCTCTTGGTGGGTGCTTGAGTAAGTCTTTCCTTCGCTCCCGATTTCTCTGTGCTAAATTTAAGGCATAGATTTGTCATTGCGTTGCCACACATATTGGCCTCTGTCTCTATATCATGCATTGTCCGCTAGTAGCACAGTGTCATCCACATACATCAATGCAAGAAGCTTATGTTGCACCATTTGTACATGTGGACTGAATCAAACCCTAATTCGCTGTTTTCTAGTCGTCTTTCTATACCTAATATAAAGCGTGAACAACAATGGAGACAGAGGACATCCTTGCTTCAGTCCTTGGTGAATCCCCACCACTTCATTACCTTTTCGACCTTTCCATTCAACTTGCACTCAGTTGTCTCTATATATCTCCCTCAGCAGCTCCACAAAATCGTCCTCTAGGACTTCTTGCGCAAAAATGTCCCATAATAATTCCCTATCTACGTTGTCATAGGCTCCTTTAATATCTGTAAATGCTATCCATAAAGATATATTCTTAGCCAGTGGAATCTCTATGCACTGAGTTAGTACAAACTCGAAGCGTCTGCCTGACCTGAATCCATTCAGAAGTTCCCACAGTACATCATTTTTCTCCACCCACTTCGACAGTTCCAGCTTTATGGCTTGTAACGACATTACTGTAACTGGCATGTACGAGCTCGTATTATTCTTATCCACCTTTGCCTTTGTAGATGAGGTTCATCTTGCTTTCACGCCATCCAACCGGAATTTTCTTCGTTCTAATCACTTGCTCTATGACATTAGTCAGGAGTGCATTGCTCTTTGGAACGAGGTTTTGGATAAGCTGTATTGGGATTTCATCGGATCCTGCTGCCGTGATCCTAATACGGTTTACTGCAGCGTCATCTGTCGCTGCAGCCTGGAGTAATTGATGAAAAGCGGAGGCCTTAGGGTGCAACACAGGGCCTCCGAGATTGGTAATTACGGTTGTCGTGGTGGTCACGTAGTCTGTGTAAAGTTCGCCGATTGCGTGCTGCGGTTTTTTCCAGCTACGTTCGGACATTTTGCATATGCATGGCAAGCGCTGGGTATGTAAACGTTCATTATTTTTTATTTGTTATTTATTTGTGTGTGTGTGTGTGTGTCTGAGCGCATCGTGCTTCCTTCAAAACGGTTAGAACCGCCGTTAATAAACGTGTGGTAAGAACAATTCTGGGCTTCTTCACAGCGGGCACATATCGGCTGTATTCTTGCCCTTCGGCTCCCTTTTGAGGAGCGAAATGCCTAAGCTATTAAAAAAAATTTAATTATAGGGTTTTACGTGCCAAAACCACTTTCTATGAGGCACGCCGTAGTGGGGGACTCCGGAAATTTTTACTACCTGGGGTTCTTTAACGTGCACCTAAATCTAAATACACGGGTGTTTTCGCATTTCGCCCCCATCGAAATGCGGCCGCCGTGGCCGGGATACTGCCTAAGCTATGGTCTCTAGAATATATATTCTATGGACCATACCTAAGCGATGTTGGCAGCGTTCGTCACAGAGCATTCTTTTTCTCCAACAAAACCTGGTGACCGAATTTCTGGCTGATGCAGCGTGAAAGGAATCTCGTGCAATCCACCTCGCACTGCGCAGGTGTTCCTTCATGGATTCTCGTGTGTTTCGAAATAGTTTGATAACAAAAACATATGCGTGCTATATCGAACGGAACGAGCAGACGAGCGTTTGTCTTCTGTGATGATCTGTGACTGGAAACGTGCAATTGCAAGCTTAGTCGCCAATATTAATAAGATATTGTATTTATTTTGGCTATTTAGAATAATTTCAGTTGTGTTTTGATAGCGTTTTAGTTTGTAAATGCAGAAAGTTTCGCTTAACATATTTAAATTTTGCGCGCTACATATGCCGGTCGATCGCTGCGTTATCTGGTGGAGTCATCGCTGAAGCGACTATGGTTCTCGTATTGTTTTACTATACGGCCAACACACTGTCCGCTGCTAGCATGGATCATAGAGTATCATACATGGGGCGCCGACACTCAAGACGACGGAGACTTCAGTAAAACATGAAGACCTCTGTTAGCCGCTGAAAGCTGTAAATAGAGCAATAAAGTTTTTCCTTCCTTCCTTCATACATGGTTTCATGCATGGAGGAAGGAAAAAGACAGGAGGGAGCATGTGTACCGCAACGCGATTGAAGCCAAACCTGTCGGCCCAACACGTGATCACGCGTCAAAGTGCGCGGTTGCATTGTTTTAGTGTTTCCATGGTATTCCTGCTCTGCACATAGTTTCCTACAATTGTATGAAACTCTATGGCTCTGCAGGCTATGGTCCTATACCCACGGGAGAGCAGCCGAACAAGCGCGCACCGAATCAGAACTACAGGCATAGCTACGGGGAAGACGGGGAACCAAAGGTCACGGCAAATCTCGATTCTTGCTCCATGATCTCGACGCATGGGGTGACGTGTTAAGCGGTCACTGTGGCTTCACAGAGCGTTCGCTTGCTAAGGCTAGCAGCGAGACGTAATGTTCCCTCCTATAATTTCCTTCCTCCATGCGTGCTCCATGCCATATAGTACACCATAACGAAATCATACGCAAGGGCCATCAACCACATCCACGTCCAAGTTGTTCTTTATTCTATGACGTCCCCACTGCGTTTTCGTGGGTAGAACTTGTTGCGCACCATAGCGGAGCACTGTAATCTCGGATGTCAGGCAAACCTGCTGGTCTGATTTTCCTGTTTTACTACCGGTAAAGCTGAGGGAGATGCTTTCGGTACTTTCAGGTTTTCTGAAAACCGCGTGCAGTATCACTGATATAATTTTCTAAGCCGAGTTTTGCTTGGTTTTCCATTCCTCTATGTTTCCCGTGTTTTTCTATAGCCTCCGAGACATTACATTTGGTGTGTGCAACGAACATCTTGGAGGTCTTGGGCATCTCAAAACGGGACTGTCACAGCATGGCCTTCGAGATTAAATAATATCGCTGTTTTGAGACAGCCATCGCTTGCTTTGAGGTTGGACGCCGCCTGGACAAATGACATCTGAGTGCTTCTTATAGTAAAAAATATATAATTTGATATTTAGGATATGACACAAAATTAAAAAAAGTAATGAGCTTGGTCTCGTGCCTACATGTGGCAATACCGCTCAACACTCCAAACGTAACTCTATTATCATCATAAAAGTCACGTCACGTCATAGTCATCACAAAACAAAACAACGCAATAATTCAGACCAGCAAGATATGTTATAATTTGTTGACTTATGGAAACTGGAAAGTTGTGGAAATAAATACAATAACAGCTTAATGACTCAAGGCGCCATGTCGTTTCAAAGAGGGCGCTCATGAACATGGGTTAAGCTAGTCGAGTGAGCCGAGTTTTATTCATCTATTAGTAAATACTATTCCTCTCGCGCATGCGCCCGGTGGCCCTTTTCCGGTCTTTGCGTCAAGCGCAGGACGCCGCTGGTAAGGATGGATTGCCTCGTTGTTCTTAATCCTTTTTAATCTTTGGTTAGCTTTGCTTGATTTGATGTTGCGTCGTGGCAGAATTACGTGTATTTAGATTAGTATTCTGTCTGACCTAACATTGTTTCTGCAGAATAATGAAATTATCGTCAGATCGCAGCTGTTTCCAGTGTCGGCCTAATCATGGCTTCCACGAGCGCTAACAGTTATGTGTTGTCGGTGGCGTGTTTTGGCACGTGTTGGTTTTAACATTCGTGATTAACGTACTGGTGTGAATCACGATTGATCATATTGCGAGCTTAGAGTTGCCTGTTGGCTCCCAAAGGTCAGCGGGTGCTAAGGCGCTCGTAGAAAGACGGCCCCAATATGCGTCGGTGGCGTCTCACAATATGATCCACCGATCACACGGACTGCCTACACACCTGCTTACATCGTTTATATTAGATTCGTTGTCTAGTCCTAATGTTTGTCGTAGTTGGTTTCCCCTGTGTTCAGTTTGCTGCTCAATATCACGCTGGCTTAGTGTTAGCATGACAGCGTGTGTGGCTCAACCGGATGAAAATGTACAGTCTTTTTCCATGCTTGTGTTTCAGTTTAAACAATGGCTATCAAGCCATTGAGGACCGTTCCCCGCATCAAAAAGCGGGTGAAGAAGTTCATCCGGCACCAGAGTGACCGATATGTGAAGCTGAAGGTGAGTTTCTCCGCCCACCCAATTCACAATAGTGAATTGGAATTGGGATACTGATTCGCGTGGCATGTTCGACTGGCCTAGAAAGCTCTCGGCTAGTGATGAGATCGTGCAAGGAAGCTTTTTAGAGGAGGCTGTAACTCGTGGCCAATTCTGATTTTGTATCTACACGCAAACGCAGAAGTGCCCGTATAACAAACAACCTCTGTTCAGGTTTGAATGAAATGTGTTACATTTAGCTGTGAGTAAAGAGTACTGCCGTGTGTATGAAGCAGAACTTCGATTTAAGGCTTCGTAGTTTTTTTTTTTATTACTATTGGGAAGTTTACAAATGCCTCGCACCGTCAATGGAGACTTCAGTCCTTTAAACTGTTAGAGCATGTGAAGCAGATATATCTGAAAGTATAGGCACATTTCAGAGTATAGTGGGTCCAGTTTGGATGTTGCAGGGTGTGCAGATTTGTCTTATATTTCTTAGCTTTTAATCTGAAGCTGAAGCAATGTTGACGACTTAAATGACGGTTCAAATTTTAATTGTTCTTTAAAAATGCAACAAACTAGTAAAATTCGGTGCAGTAAAGGCAGCAAAATGTTTTCTCCATTCTAATGTATTTATACAAGAGGTTCGAAGGCATAGCATTTATTTAGTTAACTGCAAAAGTGCTTGACCAAGTCGAGCTAAGAGTCACCTGTTGGCCTCCTTTGGCCAGGGGGTGCTAATATGCTCGAAAAAAGATGGCCAAATATGCGCCGGTGCGTGTCACATGCAAGATCCACCGGTCACAATACGGCCAACACGTGTCTTTACTGTAAAGGTTAGGCTTGTTCTGTGGAGTACTTATACCCCTGTCAAACGGCAAATGTAACGTCATTTACAATGAATTACATTAGCTGATAATGCCATTTGTTTGCTGTCACACGGTAAAACGCAATGTCATTCGTTGGAAAGTGATATTAAGAAACGAATGAGTTCGCTAAACTCATTCGCAAATCATTTTGGAACCGAATGTGTATCCTCGACACCATGAGTGTACCGGTGTTTTGCAAACAGTACATACTTTTTTAAACAAAAATTACTATTATTCTCTCAATTTTATTACCTAATTACTTTAACGACATATTACCTATTAGACTTTGTATTGAACGTGTCCCAGCGATGCTGGGATGCAGGTAATAGCCACGAATCTCAAAGGCTATGCTTTTTGGTACAGTGAGCGCCGATACGCATCACGGCTGCCTTGTTTCAGACATCCTCGGGGAAAAAGAGCATAGCCTCCACTATCGCAGCGGTTTGAGCGTGCTGGTATGACATGGTGAGGCTTATAGCGCGCGAAAGGATGCGGACACAGAAAAATGTGGTACACACAGGCGCCGACTTATTCAAAATGAACACTGTTGTAAGTCAGCGCCTGTGTGTACTACGGCTTTCTGTGTCCTCGTCCTTTCGTGCGTTATAAGCCTCATCATAGCCTAAAAAAATGTAACAGAGAAAGATGTAAAGGGGGAAAAAAATGAAACACTCAGCGCCACGTCTGCATTTTTAGCTTTTGAGAGAGGGAGAGAGCCGACCTGCAACAGAGGCGTTGGCTAAGGCAGGCCTAAAGAAAGGGCCGTAGATGGAAACTGCAAAGCCGCGCAGCGCCGCCACCGTGCTCCTGCACACCAGCACTCGCCCCATCCACAGTGGTGTGGAGTTCGAATTATCAGTGGCGGTGTGGATTTCAGTGTGAGTTAGCGCGATGTGTTACATATGACTTTCAAAACATTGTTGGGTGGTCACTGGCGGCTACGAATTTTTCGTGATTTCGAATTAACAAGCCTTTACTGTTTTTTTTGTAGCTTTCATGAGCATGTACAAGTTAACCTCCTTCAGCAAACAGATAGTGCCTTCTAAATGACCCTGCCGCATGTCTCATCTTCTTTCGCTGCCCTGCTGAGTTATTTTGTAGGAGTTTCGTTAATGTTACCAAGCAAGCAAAGAGTTTTGTGGACTGCAAGAGATATGCGAGGCCCTTTACAACCGCATGCTTTTTCACTTAGTTGGCTAGGATGGGAATTGTAGTTGCGCTGGCTGCCTTTCTGGCATTCCTCATTGTCGTCTTTTTTGTGCAGCCCAACTGGAGGAAGCCGAAAGGTATTGACAACCGTGTGCGGCGGCGCTTCAAGGGCCAGTACTTGATGCCCAACATCGGTTATGGAAGCAACAGGAAGACCAAACACATCCTGCCCAATGGCTTCCGCAAAGTTCTCGTTCACAACATGAGGGTAAGTGTTATTGCTTTCTTTATGCAGTGTATGGCACCATATGCCATGTAACTCAGAGTTAGCCTGGTTGGCAGAAAGGGTGAGATGACCAAACCAAGCTTTGCATAGCCACATGTTTAATTGGACTTGCCAGATGTCTTCTTTTAGAAATAGAAACCCATTTACTGCCACACCAGCAGCTATGGCCTATATTGCACCGTTTTCACCATGTGCCAGCCCGTCCCAGTTCCACGGATACTGTCTTTTGCACATAGCATAGAGCTATGATTTTAGAGAGCGTATGTCAGTAGAGAATATTCTAGCAGAAGTAGTGAACAAGTTTGAGGTTAAGTGGTGTACAAAAAAAAATTGCAGTTATTGAGTTCTACCTGAGCTAACCTGAGGCAGAAGCTTCACAAGAAGTTAGGAACAGTGTAATAAGCAATGGAATAAAAAGAAAAATGGAGTAATGTTAAGAGACGGGAAGACGGCAGTGTTGACTCGAGAACAGACGAGGCTAACTGATGTTCTAGTTGATGAGGAGGGACAAATGGAGTTAAGCAGGCTATATGGTAATGTGTAGGACCATATAGGACTGTTAGCCTATTACAAAAGTTACTGAAAAGGTCTCAGAAGGTAAGCACAGTTAAACATGGCGCAACCATGTTTAACCATGATGAAATTGGGAAATCCGCAGGTATAAGGTGGGGGTCAGCAGTATCAGGACAGGAGTACAGTCGCAAACAGTTTATTCGGACCTCACGGGGACTGCGGAAATGTCCGAATAAACAGGTGTCCGAAAAAGCAGATTAAGAAAAAAAAAATTAAATCCTTTATTTCCACGCACTTATTCCGGCTCGGCAGTAGGCTTGAAGAAATCGTGAATGCGCCATTGGGTGCTGTTCCGTTTATGCGCAATCAGATAAGCCTGAATCTCGGAGAGGGTCATACGGTCACTATAGGCGGCTGAAAGCAGTCACTGCTTGTACACGCTCTGCATGCGACGGCAGCGTAGTACATGGTGCATCACCTTCCGACTCGAGAGTCATCGTCCGGCGGTGCAGCAGAAACCTGACGAACGATCTCACCGTCATCGAGTTCTGTGCACGTCAGTACAGCAGTGTCAGCACCCGGGAAGCTGTCAAATGAGATGGTGTCCGGAGTCGCAATGCAACCACTGCGCAGGTCTCGGCAGAATATTTTCCGCGTCCGTGGGGAGCACATCGGAAGGCTACAAATCCTACGCCTCCCGTCAACCGTTTGCCGGCATTCCCCAACGCAGTCTGCACGGGCACTGTCGGTGCCATTAGAGACTTGACGCGATGTTTCCGTAGATCCCCGAAACCTCGACTCAGCACACGAAGCAAACACCACCGTGCCGACACCAGTCACACAAACGAAAAAACGTTGCCTGTGCGCGAAGAAACAAATAAGCTGCTGGATTGTCTTGACATGGCTTACTAAGCTGAAACTGGAACTGCTGCAGAGCCACTCTATCGAACCAGGCAGGAACGATGATAAGCGGGGATTTCCAGTAGCACCACTTCGTGGGGCAGCAAAGAAGCTCCGTTCAAAACAAAAATGACGTTCGAACCGTGCACCGATCAGAGTCGGTGCATGGTGCTCTCGACCGAATTGGCTCAAGGAGTGCCCGAAAAATCAGACGAGAGGTTGCAAGGTGTCCGAACTTTCGGCAGTTATACATTATGGTCTATGGGAACATGGCCACAATTAAACTATGACCGGGGTAGTTGGAGAAATATGGGAGAGGCCTTTTCCCTGCAGTGGGCGTAACCAGGCTGATGATGATAATGATGATGGTCTATGGGGAGAATGGCGGTGCCGCGAAGCTGACTGAATAATCGGGCATGTCTGAATTTTTGGAGTCCGGAAAATCGGTCGGCGACTGTAATTGGAGATTGCTGAAAGAGGCCTTCATCCCACAGTGGACCCAACTTAGACTGAGGAGGAAATGCGGTCTGCTGGAAAAGTGAAATCGGTGCAGTGGTGTGGTAAAAAAGTCTGGGAAGGCAGGTGTATAGGTGGAGTAGTAGGATGGGGCAACTTGCAGGCTAAGAACCATTAGCTACAGTACGACCATTCTGCTGCTGCGCACAAGGGTGCGGGTTCCAGTCCCGACTACTGCAGCTTCATTTCAATTGGGCGAAAGTAAAGACGTTTGTGTGCTTGGAATTAGATGCGCAAATAATCTAGAGCCCTGTCTGTTAAAGAGGGGGAGAGATTTATAAAACATCTTTATTGAAGAGTCCTTGCTGTCTTCGGGAGGGGAACAAAGAGGCCTGGAGCCTAGTCATGTAGAGCTCCTTTTTCCATCGGAGGCAGGCCAGGCCTTTAACCGTAGCGGCATCCTGTGCAGAATGCTGCATAGAACTGTATAGGATTAACGTGTTCACTCCGACACACTTTCTTTAGGTCACGTTTTACATGCAGAGTGACCCACCAGTGGGCTATTTGGTATATATCCCAGGTGCGTCGTGACACACCGGTGGGACATGCGGCTATGCCTCTTTCCTTTTCTCCGAAGGGATGGCACTGCCACTTTTGCGACCGTAGTTTGGTGCATTTATTTTAAAAATGCAAAGCTATTATCTGCCTTTTTCGCGTGAACCTATGCTGAACTATAGTGCTTGCTACCAGAAAAAACAAGTCAGTTCCTGTGTCAGAAATATTTATTAGGGAAAAGTTAAAATTTCGTAGGAACATCAACCACTTACTGGTGCTTAAAGGGACACTAAAGGTTACCAGAAACTCAAGTTAAATTGGTAGAGCAATGTTCTAGAACGTCTAAGGCGTCAATATAATCGCGAACAGAGCTTTAGTAACCGAGAAATTGAGGTAAATGCATGACATGATTTGAGACCCCCCAGCGACATTCCGGTACTAGCCCGATGACGAAAGCACTCCTCATAATTTGTGTTACTAATACTCAACTACTCATATTAAAAATATCATTTCATTCGATTATAAGACGGAAAAAAATGCTACTTGTCCACGTCTATTTGATTCTAAAAAAAAAATAACATTTTGATGTTACCCTTCAGTAATATGGGTGTTAGAAAGGTTTCGTTTTCGCTTGACTCTGTGCCGCGCACGCTTTGGAGTTTCATTAGTTCCGTTATCGCGTCGTGCTGTGAGGGTTCTGCTGGTTCGCGAAACTTTCATTTGGAACAAGCAGCGAGAATGCCACGTCCATGTGATGTCGTGGGAAGCCCTCGTTGCTTTCCTGCTCCGGAGAGCCGGTGTCGAGGCCACCGTCGTAGTACGCAACGACGCCGGCAGTGCGAGCCCTCAGCAGCAGGTCGCGCTCGCCGGTGCTCAAATCGTTGAAGTTGAGCCCACCATCGCAAGCCAATCTGTCGGTGTCAGGGTCCATTGCGACGAGCGTCGAAGTTTGCGTCATAGAATGAAGTACCAGCTTGGGGCTGGAGTTTGAGGTATAGTAGCGGCGCCTGGTGGCGGTGCGGGAAACGACATCTGGGTCGTGTCTGCTTGGGTTGTATTTAGCCCTGGCTGTGGCGAAGCACGTTTCCAGGCCGAATTTTGCGTCGATTCGCACTTTTTTATGCCCTGTTGCGAGTGCGAAAAGGCTCGTCACTTCTCACAGACCACGCTGTGAGCTCGACGCAGCCTGTAGTTTAACGAAAACGGACTCTCCGTGTGCCGTGTGACGTAATTCGTTTCTCCTTCCGCTAGCCACCATACTCCCGCTTTCGCTCTGCTGTCGGCTCTGTCTTGGCTCTGTTTCTGGCCGTGCGTTTGCGTTTTGCGCAGAAAAGCCGTAGCGCCGTCTGCGGACGCCGTTCTACTCACCAATGGCGTAACGTCACTATGAGACCATGATGTCAGTACTCCTCGATCGGAGGGCGGGCGATTTGAGCTGCACTAGTGGTACGCGGACGCTTCAGAACGCATTTTCTCTTAAAATAAGTCTCTCCTTGGCACGAAACAAGCGTATCGAGGTTTCTGTGATGGTATTTCAACAGTCCACGTTGACTTAATACATGACAAACACATGAGTGGCTTGCCAGGGCATTCTCCACGGAAAGTTATCACTTTTCTCGCTGTCACTCTAGAGTCGTTTGGTCTGGTACTGATGGCCACGTAGCAGCCAGTGCAGTGCCGTTCAGTGTTGCGTGCCAACCCATCAATTCTTCCGAGTGTATGGACGTGCTTTCTCGTACGAGTTTCTTCGGGGTTGTTCTGATGGGGGCCAAATAGTGAACGAGCCAATTCTCCAAATTTTATAATTCACTTAGTTTCCTTCAAGCATGCCACGAATGTTCCTTGCATTTAGATGGCACTTCGACAAGCAACTCACTGGCTACCTTTCTGTAGTACTTGAGTTCTTTTTCTAAGGCAGCTGTAGTATGGTGCCATTTTGTCGCTATAGTCCATGCCTGTTTTTTGCTGCGTTGTAATCAAGAATGGCCTGAGGTTTTGGGATTGGTGCGCCGTTCCTTGTTTTCTTCCAGCTGTTCACCAATGTTTCTTCATGTTTGACAACAGATGCGAGTATCAGAACAGGCCTCTTGTACATCCACTTCAGTGCTTCAGTGACATCTTTTTGTCATCCTTTCCTCGTTGAGCGAACTGTACTCCAAATGAAAGTCTTTCTTTAGAAGGCGAAGAGCAAGCGGCAAGCTTGTGTAGAAGTTGTCTGCGTGCAGTGTGCGCCTGACTCCCTTGTAATTTTTCATGAGCTTCAAACATACATCTTCAACGTGTCCGATGCCAACTTGTCTATCTGACTTTCTGGCATGTACGTCAACTTTTAGCATGCAGCTGTCTTTTGCACATGCCTTGAACTTATGGGCCTTTCCTGCAACATACTGTGAACAAAAGTCGGGCACGCCATGGCATCATTGTTTCATCGATCACGACCTCCTTTCCTGGCTCCAACACAACAGCAAAATTTTGGTTCAATTTCTCTACTAGAGGCTGATCTTAGACACGATTCTGCGATTCTGCAAGCAGTTGATTGTCAGCAAAGTGCCAGAACCTCAAGAGCAGGAAAAACTGGTCACAGCTCATATTTTGACGAATTATTTCGACTCCACACAGGTCTCCTTTTGCCCAGTAGTGACTCAGAGTAGGATAACGGACTTGGTCAATGCAAATCAGTATTCCAACAAATGCTTTTATTTCTTGGCCATTGGTTTCCGTTCAATTCTTCAACCGATTTAGATTTGGGAGTAGTTGACACCAACAGTTGCTGTGCGAACCTGTCGGCCATCATTTGCCAGATAACATCCATGGTAAACATTGAGTGTAAAGTCAGGGCATCACGGCTAGACGGCAAATGATAGTGGGTGGCTTCGATTATGGTGCCTCACTAGGCGAAGTGGTCACCCCCGAATGTCCGAAGCCAGAAAAAAAAATAATTAAAAACTAGTCAAGAATCAAGGCCGAACAAAAAAAGTGAAGACAGCGTTCACAAAATGATAAAGCATTTATTTAATATGAACATGCCTACGTTGTCACCACTGTTAGCCTCGTCCCTGTAGCCCAGACCACACGTATGCTTGCGAACACGCGCAAGCTCGCATCTGCGTGCCCATGCATGGGCAGACGATGTGGCATCACACGTGTCAAAATGCAGCGCAATCTTGATGAACAGCTCCTCTCTGTTATTGCACGCTTATCTTCCTTATCGCTGTCATCTCCTCATTGCGGCACACGCAAAAGCGTCTCCAGTTTCCCCTTCCAACAACAGACGTTTTTCTCATCGATGCCGAAGTCCCGCCTGGCTTACTATGCTTCTGGGGCTACCACAACTTCTCGTTGAAAGCGGCACTATAGTGTGCCATTACAATAACGCCACATCACATGCCGATGCCATAGAACCAGCTCCGATATGACACAGGTCAGAGCGATGACATCGTTCGTATACTTCAGTTAGCTACTGGCCCAGCTAGTAGCGGCTGCAATACTGACTTCTCTAGATGGCGCTAGCTATGGACCATATTTCTCATTTTCAGTTACAAACAGGCGCATTTTAAAATGCTCGAATCTAAGCTGACCTAGAGTTTTGTATATGATTATTCAGAAAAAACTATCTGCCTATATTCGAATAAATACGGTATGTACACTAGTGATAGACTTAGCAGTGTGAGGCATAACTGGTTCCAAGTAGCCCTCGTAGGCAACCAGCGCTGAAACTTCTCTTGCTACCAGCAGCACCCTAAGACACTGCCCGGATAGAGAAAAGTTTTCAGAAGCTCATGCTGTGGTTTCTCATCATCAGCGTGACAGCTCATCTTGAGGCATATGTTCTCAATTTCTGACTTGACTTAAAACCTGCATGTTAGAACATAGGAGTGCATGACATGTGCTCCTTCCAACGCACAAGGCCGCGGGCAGAGCTTAACTGGATGCACTGAGCCAAAGAAAACGTTAATACCGACAAAGCCTGTTATCATTCAGAATGGCATGCCATTTTCGTTGCGTCCTGTCTACAGGATGGTGTCAGCATATTTCAGTTCCACACTCGGAGTGCCATAGTGTCCCCATTGTTGCCCCCCCCCCCCCTCCCATGGGTTAATTAAAGGTGCATAGCCAGGGTTTGCATGTAGCCATTGCCTGGCCGTGTTACAGGAGAGTAGGCTAAACATATGAAGCCAGTGGAACCATGTGGGAAGTAGGCAGACTTTGGAGTAGTGATTGCTGGCCAGTCGTGCCTGCTGCAATTGTCCATTGTGCTGAGGGTGTTGGTAGTTAAGGAGCTCAGTATTCACAGCCTGTTAGGACTCGGTATGCACTTGCCAAAATGCACAAAGAAGGCTTCCTTTTGCTTCTTCTGACCATGAATGCTGTGCTCGTTCGCACAGTACTGCCATCGCCTCGCAGCACTGTTGCCAATAGGTTCGCTGGCTATGATCACTTTTCTTTTAAATGTAGCCGGGTACTGCTTTTCTGGTCATAAAAGATGTTGAAAAGATAAAGCAGGGTAGACGTGGAGCCGTAAGAACGTCAGAAGCCAAGAGCATGGTCAGACAAATCTAAGTGTACTTCTCATCAATCCCATGATAGATGAATGATTGCAGCACCAAGAGTTCCCTCTAGTCAATGGCATTGGTGCCATGTTTGAAGACTGTTTGACCTCGGCCGAGCCCAAGAGTCACCAGTGTGTCACCTCTCCCGTGCCACTGGTGCTAATGGTTGCTCGAGACATTATTTCCATTGGGCAAGAATCATTGGTGCCGCAAGAGGCCCAATTTGACAACGCCTTACATGGGACATTTCCTCCACTAATGGAATTAAGGTGCAGTTGAGGCATTGCTGATTGAGTGCAAATTTTTCATGGAGTTATGGAATTGGGCTTTCCCTGCGATCTGATAAATGTGCTGAGCTTTACAAAAAAAAATACATTTTGTATGTGGAAATCCTTTAAAGCTGTTAAAAGATGAGGCCACGGAAGGTAGCAAAAAAGACATAAAAAGTAATTGTGATGGTATTTGTGACAGCGGGAAGATGCCATATACCAAAAGGGTCAAGCAAGCGACGAGAGGAGCAACAGCAGAGTCTTGGAAGACACTCTGATCTAAGCACACTGTTGCCTGTCAATTTCTGCTAGTCCTAGCTTGCTGCTGTATCTAAAGCTAAATTATGGCTAATAAAGTGTGTATGTATCCCACAAAAGCTGTGTGCTCTGGGAATGCAGTAAGAATGCAATGCAGTAAAAGAACGGGGTAAAGCTGCAACGTCTTTAGATATATTAAAGTTTGCAGATTGGTTGCGTTTGTGAGCAGTGATAGTCAGACTAGAGTCTGAAACTTCCAGCACTTGTTAATAAAAGAAGTTGCAGTTAAATATGAAGCTTCCCATTTCCACTTTTGTTTTGCAATGTGCGGCTTGGGAAGCCACAAAGGATGCAGAATAAGTGGCAGTTGACTGTTGACGGGCTTCTATGACATGGGATCCTAGGGGGTGGCTACCCACCAAATTTTATGCATTGCGCACAGAAACACATGGGAGTTTGTTACGAGGCCCTCAACGTTAAACAACTAACACTTGTGGCAGTGTCAAAGTCTGGTAGTGGCACCAAGTCAAACTTCCTGTATCATCTCCTTGCAATTTCATGGGTTTTGATGGCATCAGCACAGCTGTGGTCAGTTTTACAAATTGAGAACTGCATTGAAAGTCAGTGAGAAGACGACCTGGCGGCATCAAATATTTCTTGCACGTGAGTGTTAGATGTACATTAAAACAGCATGAAAGATGCAATGGCACACTAATGTCACTGGAATTACGGTTTGGGAGTGAAATTTGACAAAGGAAGTGCTTTCTCCACCAATTATTGACCTGTTCCTGCCAAGGAAGCTTGAACAGAATTTGAAGTCCAAGGTGATTTAGTGTTTAGATGCTCATAAATGGCTGGGCTGGGAATATGGGTATACATGTATTTGCTGGTTGCTTAGCGAGCTTGAAGTTTTTGATGCAGCCTGAATTTTAGTTCCTGTTTGTAATTTGATCCCCTTTGTTCTTACTGGAAAAGGTGTCCAATGCAGCTAAGGAGTTCCTTGAGTTTTTTTTATGACAACAGTGCATATAGCAGCGTGTTCACTGAAAAATCATTAAAGTGCCTGATGGATTGTGAAGCACCATTTCTTTTTCTTTGTCTGTCTCCAGGAACTGGAAATGCTGATGATGATGAACAGGCGGTACTGTGCAGAGATTGCGCATGGCGTGTCCTCCAAGAAGCGCAAGACGCTCGTCGAACGGGCTCAGCAGCTTTCCATCAGGGTGACAAATGCCAATGCAAGGCTCCGCTCCGAAGAGAACGAATAAACATCAACTCACATCGTCTAAATGTGCTTCTCCCAAGGCCAGTTGTGGCTTCCTTGCTGATGAACATACCTGTAACGTGGATGTTTGGATTTCCACCGCATTCACTGTATGAGAGGGGACACTAATATATATATATTTAGGAATGCAATATGTCTGCATACATATAGACACTTCCAGGGATTTGGCAGAAAGAGCTGTTGGTTCTAACTGAAGTGGTGGAAATACTGTGCCGACTGAAATTTGTTACTCCTAAAAATAAATTTCTTTCACCTAAATTGCACCACAACAGCTTCGTCTGTGCAAAAGTTAGGCGAGATACACTATACCGTACAGTAGAAAGCGGCGCACTGCTGCATTCATTAGCTACATTCGTTTATGGTCTTACAACCAACGAGGCTACCACTGCGACAGCCTGCATAATCCAGTTCTTTCCTATTCTTGCACCCCGACTGTGAAGCCACAATAATTGGTTGGCCATGCTGGCTTTGTGACAGCTTGATCAACACATTAGTTTTATGAGGGCTGATGCGTGATGGTGCTTTGTCAACTAAAGAAGTAATCATTGTCTGCCATACCGATTCCTGTTGCTTGCAAGTTGTAGCGTTTTTGTTTTCGAGAGAACTTGGCATAGTTGAGTTTTAGCATTGGGCTTTAAGAGTGCAAGTGCAGTGATAGGATACTTTACCACGGTTAAGGCTGTGTCGACTGTCTGGTAAAGCTTGTGGTAAAAAGTTTCAATGTGCACAAGTGGCCTTACCTTGTAAGCTCGTATTAGTGGTGCAATTATAAGCTCCCACTGCTGATTATGGATTTCAGCAGCGACTGATCGGGCCTAGTTAACTGTTTATTGGTAGAGTTGGACCACATTCCAATCTGGAACACTAAGCATGTTTCACGAACTTTTACAAGCCACAACGTCCCAAGAACAAAAAAGTACGTTGAAATCAATGGTGTAAACACCAGCGTTGATGTTGTGGCGCAAAATTTCAGTGGAATGGTGACTTTCATTTTCTCTTGTACTCTTATTACTGGGAACATAGAGAAAATCGAGGTCTGGAAGGATATTTTATTGGAGTAAACTGCTTTTAATATTTTCATTTGCTGAAGCTTTGATGCTCGCTTCCACATGGCCGGCAATATGCCACATTCAATGTGTATGTAATTTGTAGCACCCTTGGGACTTGCGTGAATCAATACAGAGGGGAGGGCTAATAGATTTTTAAAAAATACATTAGTTGTCTGTTAACAGTGTGTAGTCCAATGTGAAAACGCGTTAGTGCGACACAATAAGCATGTAATACAGACAAAATATAAATGCATGGTATACATAAGGAAAGAGTGAGATACGCACATATTGATAGAAAATTAATCTTGGCACAAAACATACCGTTTTTAGATTGGGGAGGTAGTCAACGGAAATAACAAATGGCCAGAAGAAAATGGAGCTGCTGTACATGTATTGGTATTATTACAATATCGAGCGATGCTCAAGAGACAAGGCCACCGCGATAATAACGAAGTTGGTGGCTGTCTGGCTCCAATGTAAATAGCCTCTTTCGTCTGTCTTTCCACACGTAACATTCTGGTGGAGGTTAGTGATCCCCGTCCTTGCCATGGAATTTTGAAGTGGTCGGCACATCGAGCTTGTCATCATGCCTCCTGGTCACAAGCCCGCCTCTGCAACGGCTTCGGCTTGTCCGACTGCTCCAATCGTCACGGTTGCCCCACATCGCGACCCTGGTGTGTTCTCTGGCCTGGAGGGACAGGACGTTGACAAATGATCACGCTCTGTGAACACGCCAGTCCTAATAACAGGTGGGACCCAACGATTATGCTCGCCACTGTCGTGTTTTATCTCGGCGGCACCAAACGCATGACATAACAGCTAAGGCAGTTTCAAAGAAAAGCTAGAGGAACTGTTCGTCGAGCCCATTGGGCGCAAGATTGCTGCGAGAAAGTCTCTTGCCTCTCGTGTTCAGTCATCTACAGAGCCGTACACTTCCTACATCCTCGACGTCTTGGCTCTATGCCGCAAAGCTGACGACAATATGTCTGAAGCAGATAAAGTGGCACATGTGCTAAAAGGCATCGCCGACGACGCTTTCAATTTGCTTGTTTTCAGCAACGTCTCGGCTATCAATGCTGTCGCCTTGAACAAGCTAAGAGCCGCTGTATCTCGCACCACATCACGCGGCTACCCAACACTGCTGGCTTTTCCCCATTTCGCCTCTTCTATGGCCGCGAACCGACGCTACCACTGGACACTGTGCTTCCGTCTGCCACAGCTTCAACTAGCGATTATGCCCGGGATGCAATCGCCCATGCTGACAATGCTCGCCAATTTGCGTGCTCTCATCTACAAGTGTCTCAAGACAAACGGAAGCAACGCTACCACCTCAGTCACCGTGATGTCCATTTTGTGCCCGGCACCCTCATGTTGCCTTGGTCACTATCGCGTAAAGTTGGCCTTTGTGAAAAAAAATGCTTTTCTATTACACAGGTCCACATCGCGTGCTCCGCCAATTGACCGATGTCACCTATAAAATCGTTCTATCCGCACCCACTACGTCCTCCGCTGTGACAGCCAGTGACATTGTTCACGTTGCCCGACTCTCCGCACACCTTGGATATTTAACAGCATCGTGACGGCGCTTTTGCCGCTGGGGGCGGTAGTATTACGATATCATCGAGTGATGCTCAAGAGACGAGCTGCCGCGAGAATGACGGAAGTTGGTTGGTGCCCTTGGCGCGAGCAAGTGTCGGCCTCGCTGTCTGGCTCGAGTGTAAATAGCCGGTAAATAGCCTCTTTCGTCTGTGTCTTTCCACATGTAACAATATATTGAAATGAAGGTATACTGGATAACGTTGGAAAGTGTCTTGCAGAAGTCATCGTTATTAGTAATACGCTAGTGGATTCGGTAGGTGATTCCTTTCCTGGCATGGCTTTGGATGAAACCAGTTATCATAGGTAGACATTCTGTAGGATTGGATGTTCGCTTTACGACAGTGGTCCAAGCGTGCAGAAATAAAGAAGGCTGTTTCGATATAGCTTGAAAACAGTGGTATATTTTATAAAACAAAGGCAAGCGATATCTCTGCGTTAGGCTAGGGGATATATCTTGGGGTAAGTTTCATGGTAGTTACGCTTGCTGTACGCTGATAATTGTTTAGAATAAAACGAATGGAACAATTCTGTACAGCTTCTAAGGTGCTAATTAGTGTTAATTGATGAGGGTCCCACATTGATTACGCATATTCTAGATTAGGTCGCATGTAGGTGACACATTGCTGTTGCTTTAGAAAAGTAGGTGCCAGCGGAACTTTGCGCTTCAGTTGGCGCAGCATGCGATTAGCTTTGGATGTAATGTGTTCAATATGTCGCTTCCATGAGAGATCATTTGTAATGTGTACTTCGAGGTACTCGTAACATGATACTGATTGGAGTGTGATGTTAAGGTAGCAATTGGGAAAAGTTACTTGGTTACACGAGTGTCTCGTGAATTTACATTTGGAGGCGGTAAGATTCATGGTGCCAGTGTGAGCACCAGGTTGCTGCGTTATCTAAATATGATTGTAATGTGACCATGTGAGAATAATTGGTTATCTTCTGGTAAATGAAGCAATCGTTGGCAAATGAACAAGCAGAACTGGTGATTTGATTGGGCAGGCCATTAATATAAATGAGAAAAGGTAAAGGCGCCAACATAGAGCCTTGTACACCTGATTCTACTGGCACCTCTGGCTAGTCATTAATAGTTGCATATTGAGTATGACTAGAAAGGAAGCTACAGATCTATTTGAATATTAAAGGGTCAATATTTCAAAGGCTTAGCTTATAGATAAGTAGTTGGTGATTAACTTTATCAAAGGCTTTAGAAAAGGCTAAAAAAAAGTCAGTTACAAAACCATAGTCCAAAAACACGAGTCATCAGTAAATGTTAATTGTGTTTCACAAGAATATTTCCTGAACTTGTGTTAACAGCCAAAAAAATTTTGTTCAAGGAAATTCGCAAGGTGCAGAGGTTAATGAGGGGTCTAATTCAGTGTGTTGTGTGGGCACCCCGATTTAAAAAGCGGGATAACTTTGCCGGTTTTCCAGTCAATTGGTGTGACGCTGTCAAGTAATCTAGTAAAAACTAGGGTAAGTATGACGGAGCTGTATTCTGCAGTGCTTTGGAGGAACTTGTAATTAATGTGAGCAACACCACGTGACGATGACCTCTTCGTCTTGGAATTTCTGGCAGGATGCCTTCTGGGTGGAGGGTAAGGGGATCCATTGCCAGAAAGTTTACAGATGACAAAGGTGTATGGTCACTGATATTTGCTGTGCAGAATGATTGGGAAAGCATGCTAAGCAGAGAAGTGCAATGACGATTCAGAACTTGAACTCCTGAATTGTTTACGAAGCTTATACTGTTGTCTTTGGTACATTTAATAATGTTCCAGGTGCTTTTAGGTTAGTTTTTATCAGAGACTGTAGGGTCGAGTTAAAGAAGTTAAATTTGGACGTGTTTAAAGCGCTTGTATAGGCTTTGGGAGTGGATGTGTATGCTAGCCATCTATCAGTGTTTAGTGATCTTTTGGCAGAACGGAAAAGTCTGCTTTCTTTGTTAGATAATCGTTTCAGATGGTTGTATGAAAGGGCTTTAGAAGATTGATTAATTACTTGAAGTGGAATATGTTTGCTGATGAGATGCATTACTGCATCTTTTGAAAGACAACCACATTTATTGAACTGATAAGTCTTCATGTGTCACAAGGAAGAAATCAAGGAAGGCTCATAGCTCAGAGTTGATAGCTTTAACGTTTGCCTTTTTGCAGTCTGATTTATTTGGTGTGTTTCTTTTGTAGATGGGATACAAATAGTAAACTGTAAAGGGTCCAGTACGTGGGTTACTGGTGAGTCATCAGGGTGATTGGTTAGAATCGGGTTAAGCAAGGAACATCTGACACATCTTGGTTTGATAACTAGCTGCGAAAGGTTAAAATCTGAGCGAATGTTAAATTTTTCAGCCTCTGCAGATGCCGGATTAGAGAAGGAGCAGCAACGTGACCAGTCGATAGTAAGGAAATTAGTCTCCTAAGAGAAACAAGTGTGAACCGGGGAATCGAAAATATATTTTTTTTAAAGTGCCGAGATTTTTTTCCTGCAAAATCACAATCGGGATTAGATGGATGATAATGGACACCTATGATAATTTTTTTAAGAACGATAGGTAGCACCAGAGTAATTGCAAATTACTAGTCACGGTCAAAAGGAACGATTGAAAACTAAAGTTACTGGGAATTAGTCTCGCCGGTATACAGTAAATTTTTGTTGCAGTGAAACGGCTCGCCTGTATCTATTTTGTCGGAGAGCCAGACTTGCATTAATACGATATCAGCTCCAGTATCATTAATTAAGCTCTTCCAACTATCTCTTTTAGGAAAATTGCTCTGATTGTTCATTAATAATTACGAATGGTGTTGATGAGCCTCTGCCCCGTATGTGTGCCTACTAAAGAAAGCTACTCCTTTCTGTGCACCGTTAGAAATAGAGTGCTAGTTATTTCTGGGGCTGTTGGTACTAGATTGCTGGGCATTATGGGTAAGGAATTGACAAAGTGATAAAAATAGCTTTGTCAATCTGTTGTAGTGCACTTGCTCGATTGAGTTTATTGCATATATAGAGTATCCTATGAAAAATGCAAAAGGGAGCGCAGTCACTAGTGTGAATGAGAGCTGCAAGTACACTTAAATCCTGATATAACGAAGTACTTAACTTTTCATGGCCTCTTGTCCATAGAACACCGTGTATTTGGAACCTCAATATAACAAAGTCTGTTTGTATGCAGTTTCAATATAACGAAATTTCACTGCCGTCGCAGAGGAATGCCGAGACAATAAATTGAAACTTATGCGTGCGCAGAAGGTCAGATGATTGAATTACATGCGGCTGCTTGCAAACACCGCTGAAGCCGTGCGACAAGAGCGACGGCCGAAAAGCCGCATCGTGTTCTGCACTAACTGCAATAAAATCCTATCGCGCCCCGCGAACTGTGTTCTGTAGATGCGAGGGTGAGACAGGAGAGATGGTGGCTTCACGAGTGCCGCCTTCCCGCGCGAGCAAAAGGAAAGAGGGGAGCGAGCTCGCGGTGGCACGGTCAAACGCGCGCGAGGGGGCGGAGTGGTGGTAAGTTGTCGCGTGTCTCGGCCGTGGCTGAGTATGGCTGTAAGCGCGGCTGGGCACATATGCAGCCGCGCACCCTGCTTTAGAGGTAATCTGGCCGCGTGTGCAGAGTGGGCGTGGCACAATGTGAGCTGTCTTACCGCGCGTTTACTATTGGAGACTGCGTAATCTTGAGTTTCGGTAACCCGTTGGAGCGATAGGCAGACGAAGCATTCACTCCCCGCCATCGGCGCTTTTGATGATAGCGTCGTCCCAGTGCGGGCTATCGGCCGCGGGGGCGGAGTGCATGCCGAAAAGATGTCGTCGACGTACGTGGCATGAAACCATATCATTCTTCGCCGACTCCCATATTTGTCAAGATGAATTGTTTTCTAATTAAAATTAGCTTTTTTCGATTGCCCAAAAATCCGGAAAATTTTGCGCCCCCTTTCTGCGTAAGAAAAATTGATCGGCGACTTCACTTAATTGCATAAAAGGTCGAATTTCAATAGGACGAAATTACGATATAACGAAGCAAATTGTCAATTTTAACGCCTTCGTTATGTCGGAGTTTTACTGTATCTGCTACGTTCACATCCGAGTGCTTCGTAACTATGCTCTGTTGCAGGTGACAAACACCTGTGTGAAGAAAGCCTATCTCCACAACTTTATGCAGAGTATGTGCTGTCTCTCCATGGGCCATATACACACGGTTATACGGTCAGTGCAACAGTACAAATTTGAGGCCAGTCAAATCTTTAATGGCTTGAAAGGCTGTGCCTGGCAGCCAGCAGGGAATTGCCGTACAGCTGTGTACCAGAAGTACTAGAGGAGCACATTAGGATACTTGGCCTCATCATGCAGAAAAACCACCACAACAACATCGAGCTATACCGTATTGCCATATCGGTAAATCAGATGGCTCACTTGATAGACAGAGTAAGCATGCGCGGGAAGGGCACGAAGGAGAAGGAATTACTTCAGATCATACAGGCCTTTGTCGTTCCATGCTTCACAAACGCTTTGCCGTACCTGTAACTCCGACAAACCGAGCGGGATTGCCTAGATCACTTCATATACAAGGCTTATAAGCCCTGGAACTTCCCCACAATACCTCAACAGAATGCTTCCTCAGTTTAGGGCTTCACAACACCCTGGAGGAGATCCTCAAAGTGCAGTGCACTGCGCAAATACGCCGGCTTCAAGGAAGCAGGGCAGGCCGTTGGATCCTGGACTGTACTGGGTACAGGGTTTCTCCAACGCGCAACAACCCTGCCAACATCCCCCCAGAAATCGAGAGGAAATTCCTCGTTAAGCCACTGCCAAAGAACATGTTGACTGGCCACCCCGATGGCAGAAGAAAAGCGAGAGCAAGGACTCACCACAAAACACATGGGTCTAACCTGGAATCAGCTTGCGCAGATTCCGCCAAATACCCAACCAACACCAACAGCTGTGCAGTCAGCATGGTCTCTCTTCCCAACAACTGGGAATACGAGTCCTGTCTGTGCACAGCATGCTCGCACAGACCCCAATGTAGTTGAAGCCGAAGAGGCTGCCATCGCACTTGCAGCAGTAGCAGGCTTCACCGCAATTCTGAGCGACTCCGAGGCCGCCATCAACAACTTCACTCATGGCATCACAGCTCCTACAATGCTGCGGCAACTTCACCCCCTTCTTTCTTCTCATTCTCACTTTTCCCTGAGCACGGAAGTGGGGACGACGACAACGAGGGCGAGGTTTTCGTTTGCCCCATCAAACTTTTATAAGTTCCGGCCCATTCTGGAAACCTGGGGAATGAGGCCGCCCAACAGCATGATCGAGGGTTCGTCCACAGCACGGCGGGACAGGCCTCCGTACCGGAGGACTCGAATAGGGAACCTTTGACCTCATACAATGACATCGCCACCTACTATAGAATTTCGAGACGATCGAGACCCCCACTTCACCCCAAACTGACCAAGTGTGAAGAGATCACGTGGTGCCAGCTCCAGACTCATTCTATTCCTTGCCCCCAGATCCTATACTACATATACCCTGAGCTAATTGACCCATATTTTAAGCTATGTGGAGAGATCGCCACACTCAAGCACGTAATCTGGTATTGCCTGAAGGACCCTTCGCCCTACTCACACATGGCCGCTCCCTCGTCCTGGGCATGGAATAACATCTTTGTGGGGCCAGCCTGGAGGAATACCTCCGGGCTGTGGACAGAGCCAGGGAGGTGGCTGGCAGGCACGACCTCACCGACTACCTCCCCCTTGAAAGACAACTTTTGTCGAATAAAGTTGTACCTACCTACTTATTAGAGGGAACTCTGGCTCGAATGTCTATACAGAAACTGCAGGTATATCAGTTCAGCCAGAGTGGGAGTAATGGGTAGTACGTGGATCTTCCTAAACTTTGTCCCAGCTTCAAATGGCTTTGTAACTCTGCATATTGATTGTTTCGAACTGTGTGTTATAACTGCAATAATTTATTTCTCTATTTATGCATGCTGCTAGCCTCAGTTTGAGAATGTGGCAGGATTGGGAAATCAACGCAAAAAATAAGTGGGCATGTAGTGCACAATATTACCCTCAAAAGATATTCAAAATTATAAAGACATAGGCTTCATAAATACAGAATAGTGTGCAGTAGGCTGCTGCCACTAGGTTAAAAAATTAAACTCAGATAACTTTTTTGAAAATAATTCAATACATGGACAGTTGAAGATTTCCTTTGGCAAAAGGTTCCAGCCTTGGATTGTGAAGAAAAAAAAAAAGAATAACCATAATTGTCTGTGCGGATTCTACTCTGTCAAGTGCATGTTTTGTTAAGTTCTGGCTAGTCGAGTTTGTGTGAATGATACAAACTTGTAGTGCTCAAATTTCACTAGCTTATTTTCACTGATCCATACTGATTATGCATGTGTGGAGAGGCATGCGTAATCACGGACAAACGTGCATGTTCCTTGCTGTGTTTAGGGGACCGATTTATTGGAAACACAAAGCGCGACTGATAGTTGGGCGAGTTGGTCTGGTGACACATTTGCAAAACGATGCAAACACAGGCGAGAAACAGTGCTCATCCTGTGTTTCTCATCTACATCTTGCACTGCAGCAAATTTATAGATTGTTTGCACTGTAGCTGACCAGTTGCCTCTAGTAAATTTTGGAGGAAACTGGTTTTGTGGTTTGAAATATGGTACAGTGCAAGGTTAGGATGCATACATGCACCTGCTTTCGATGTGCCTTAGAATGCGGACAACCCAACTCGGCATATTTATAACTGCCTAAGAAAAGCCAGACATTCACAAGTATACCACACCCATTGGATGACAAACGATGTTTGCAGAGACTATGCTGCAGTTCCTGCATGATGCAGAGTTGGAACATTTAATTTTCTTTTACTCCCGATGCCTTGTGGCAGATTCTTTCGAAATAAACACAAAGTAAATACAGAAAGATGTTTCAGGATGCAGCACTGCAACAGCAGTTTTTAAGATGAAGCATATTCTGCCTGTGCTACCGAGCTCGTTGTCTGCACAAAATTGCGAGTTTGCTGCTTGTCGCTTTGAAACCTGCATTGTTTTATGCAATGAATGCCAGTTGTTGAGTGTCATTTTTGTTGGTAAAACTTGGCATATTCTATGTGCTGGGCTGTTATATTTCCGGCCTTCTCGCGGGGTGTAAGCCTTTATATACGTTCTTTGAGACATCCCAGTGAAGCCTCGTTAAAAGACTGAATAAAATGCTTTACAATGAGTGTGCCGAAGAAGTAGATGTTGGTGACGGCCAAGCTAGTAGTAGCAACAGTAGTAAAGTGATAATTGCTGTGCAGTGCTTCTCAAACTTTCAGCTGTTGCTGTCATTTCAACCAGTTTTTCCCAGGTTCCTTGAAACCCGATTAATAGACCTGGAAATTTTACCTGATCAGCAAGTAGATCAGCAACTTATCTACTTAATTGAGTGATATGAAGCACGATTAGAAGCCCGATGTTGGTGTGGTCACACGTGGTGTGTCTTGACGTAAGGCAAGAGGATGGTACAAATGGGTGCCACCAAATACTTGTATGTCTACATAGGCTTTGTGTTGGCTTTACCGTGTGTTGGTTGAAGCCTCATGGGTGGTAAGAATGTGTGATGCTCCATGATGGAAATGAAGGGGTTCCATCGAAGACTGTCAAAACCCACTGTTTCATTGCAGTTGAAGCCAGGTCTTGGTTTCAGCTTGACCAGCATTAACATGCAGAATGCAGTATCAAACAAACTTATGTCTTGGTCTCGCACCTGAATAATGGAGTTTCTTGATCGCAAGTCCATCAAGTGGTGTGTTGCAAAGTCCCCTTAGAACGAGCATTCCAGCTGGAGGGGGAAGCCTAGGCATCCGTAGTCCGCAATTTGAAAAACTGCATTAGTGGTGTAGTTCCACTAGGACGAAGCAACACTCATTGCCTTCTGCCTGTCACTGGAAACAAACAAGGTCGGTACAGATTGTTTTATACAGCCATGTAGAAAATTCACGTCAAATTGTGTGAAATGTGGTTCATTACCCAGCCAAAAAAGAAAAGAAAAAAACCTGTTGAGTTCAGTTGGATTTTTCAATGGGGCCCAATGGCTGCAATGGACATCATCGGCGGCCCAAGTTCCAATTGGGCTTCATTAGAGGTCCTGTTGGTTCCAGTTGGACATCACTGGAGCTTGGTATGCCAATTGATCCTAATTAGACGCAATCGGAAGTTGCGTGAAAGAACAAAATAGTTCATAACAATAATAGCACGATTATAATGTTTGTTTTCAAGTAAAACAACTTTGTACTTTGGTGTGTTCAATGGAGAGAAGCATTTAGCTTTCTGCCAAGTTCAATATCTTCTGAAATTTTACTATTTTATCATGAACCACTGGCACCACTTGGTCAACCAAATTTTGCTTACCTATATCACCTGACCTGTATCTCTGATAGTGAATGTTGAGTGTGTCGATGGAGGGAATTGTCGTAGTATGTTCATGCACGAGTATGCTTCTCGAAAGGATCGAGTTTCAAGTATATCCTTGTCATGTCAAGGTGAAGGCCCATCTAGCTTTTTATTTTTCCGTTTCTTTGTTTTTCATGTTGATGCCAACCTCAATGAGTTCAATTTAGTGACCATTTGGGTTCAATTGTGTTGTAAAAAGCAATTGGTCCAATTGGATATGTTGTATTTTTCCAATAGGAGACCTAACACAATTGCAAATATCCAATTCATTCCAATTGGAAATCACCAACTGATTTGAGCAACTTTTTTTTTTTTTGACTGGCTACTATAGCACATTTTGATGTGCACGAGAAATTGCTTTTCCGCTGCTGTTAAAACTGCAGCAAATTCAGTGCTTTCCTTAGTCCTATCTTTTATGCTGTGTTTCTGCTTTGCTGAGTTAACTCTTGACAGGAAATCCGAGTTACTCATTTTTGCACTGAAACATGAACAAAGTGGTAATGAGTTTGTGACAACAGGCAACGCGCAGAAGTACGAACGAACGCGCACTTCGCCTATATTCATTTGTGATCAGCTAAACCAGCTGTGCAGCAGACGACGGCGCCATAGTGCTTTTCGGTTGCTTTAGGCTGAAACGCGCCAAATAACCTACTTGGACGAGACCAGGTCCTGTGAGAATGCAAACAACAAACCGCATTTCTCGTAGTTGGTGCGAAGCGACGTAACAAGTAACGGCTGACAATGTGTTCGATAGGGCTGGCACAGGGGCTGGGCAGCCGTCGTCGTCTGCACGTGCTGTTGGCTGCTTGCGGTCGACATTCTCTTTCCTACGCGGCGCAAGTGGCCGGCGCCGCTGCTTCTCAGGTTCGCTTCCGAGCAAGCGCGTCTCTCTATCTTTTCATTGCGCGAGCAGTCGCATCTGTGCTCCTTTTTTTTATTTCCTCGCCCCGAATTGGAGCTTTGAATGTCGGCACGTTGTGCTGCGGCTGGTAGCAGACGACACCGAGAACAGACCGGACACCGTTACCTTGGCCTGCGATTGGCCGAGGGGCTTTAATTATTCATAAGGCCCACGGCGAGGCTTGTGTGCGTGTGTGTGTGTGCCGCCGGGTGGTAGCGCCAGCAGTTTGCAAGGGCATCATGTCGGATCGGGAAAGCGTCGATGAGCAACATCAATCCCAAAGTACGTACGGCCTCCTTTTTTGCACCCGCCGCCTTTCTTGTGATCGCCTGCACGGCCATAGCGGAGAGCACCGCCCGCTTCCGATGCGTCCTTGCCCGAGCGGCGCTTTTCTTTTTTCATTGGGGACGAGCCCCTGTCTCCCGAGTTCGCCGCCGCGGTAAGATGGCCGTGTCAGTGCGGAGCACGGCAAGCGACTGGCTCTCACGGACGCTGTCGTTTTGACGGTTTTCGCGTGGTGCCCGGGCCCCCGGCGCGGGCAACCGCGGTGTCCTGTGGTTCTCGTGCCTAGCTCGACGCGTTGTCGGCGGAGCCGACGGCGTTAAGCCTAAAACACCCGTACTCTGCAGCCGTCGGGATCGGTCGGCACACGTCTCGCGTCGCTTTGCGGCTGCATTTCTGCTCTGCCCGGCAGTCTCACGTGTTCAAAAGACGGCTCGGAATGCTTCGGGTAACCTGCCCGGTCGCTATCGTTGTGTGCTACGTCCTTCGATAGCAACAGAAACGCCGATGCACTCTGTGAGAGAGGAACGAAACGCATACGCATCCGCGGCCGGTGCTTGCCGATTGCGCTTTGCATCTTAAATTGGCGGTTTACGCATGGTCCCCGCTCTCTGTCTGGCGCCTAGTGAACGAGTTGATCTCAACGTTACCCTCTCTGCTCTCTGTGCTTGGTCAGTTATCTCGGTTTACGACCATGCCTAGCTCATATTTGCAATCGTGGTCACCTGCACCGCGCACCGTACTGCCGCGACCGCACGCGTTTATAGAACACTCAGCGGCACTTCGTTTCCGTCGCCGAAGATGTAACGTCGCATCTGACATTTTATTGCTGTTCAGGGGAGCCGTCTTAACGAGGTGCAACGCTCGTGAGTTGGCTGCAGCGGGCTGCGTTTCGAGTGTCGAGCGAGCTCGTTTGAATGGCACGGCTGGACCCTCCCCCCTTTCATATGCCTCCCTCTCCCGAGATCCGTCTCGGGTTGCGATGTGCAGCAGCCGCACTTCTGAACATTCGTGTCGTGTGGCCCCCCCCGACGGATGCGATCTCCACGTTTGCCTTTGCGACTTGGAAGACGCCCGCCTAAGAGACGCGCGACACTTGGCTGCCGAAAGCACGCCGCCTCACAGCTGCTGCTGCGGTGCAGTCAGCCAGCCTCCTCGCATAGCAACACACGCGCGCGCCCAGCATCCATTCATATGTGTCTCGACGCTGTCTCGCCGGGGAAATCGATTGGGGCGCCGCCGGCGGAGAATTCTGCGACATGCGCGCGTCAACACAAAACTTTTGGTTTCCCACTCTCGTTTTTGGTGCGGTGATCGCTGTTTGTTTGTGCACTGGCTACGTTTAAACAGACCAGATTAGCATATCATCTGCGTGGTGGCTTTGAGCGGATTCTCGTCTGGAATGGCGGAAGTGACACTACCTTTTTTTCTTTTTTCAATTTACGCGTTTCAGTGCTGCCAGCGCTAGTATCATTCTTTTACTGCGATCACGCCGCTGCTATCGGCAACTTGCCGGATGCAATCTCAAGTAACATAAAGCGCAGTCCGTTGCCGCGGCCTTCGACGCCGCGTGCTATCGTATCTTGTAGACGCCACGAGCCAGACGACCGCTCTCGAGGATCGCGAAGGAGGCACGTATGCATATATGCCTTCCAAGCAACGCTCGAACCGCATCGAGGTAAAGCGCGTTGCAGCCGCCATGAATACGAGTATCATGCTACCTAGTTGTAGCATTTTCTTTTCTAGACCTTTCACGGAGATGTTCTCTTAGTTGGACCAACGTGATCAGAAAAGGAGGAGGTTGGCGGCTGTCTATTCCGTTGTTGACAGTGTAGTTCACGTAGAATGCACGAGATGGCGCCACCCGTCCTTTTGAGGCGTCTGCTCGGCCAAATTTTCTACCTTGCAAAACTGTTTCGGTTGGTGTTGATTTGAAACAAAGCGTCCTTCTAATATCTGCCGTATGCGTTTCTGGGTGCATTATTCATTTGTACTTGTAATGTTCATTGCGTTGTAATGAAGTACAGTAACGGGGATTCGGGAAATTGGACACTGTGACGTCACAGAAACTGCCCGCGGGTTTTTCGCGCTTCCATCACCGGATAGCCATTATGCCAGATACGAGGTTTGGGAGTCGTTACGTCAGCTGCGAGAAGAAAAAAAGCTAGTGGACATCTGTAAGCTGTATTAACTTACGCTTCTATAGTGGGATACCGGCCACCTCTAAAATGCGAGGAAGCTGCGTAAGCCAGAAAAGGAAGCAAGAGCGGAGGACGGCGCCGCACTGCAATTAGCGCACCAGATATAGCCGTGACTTCGTAGATTTTGGCAGCATCTGCTTGGTTCTAGTTATCGGTGAAGACCGTCCGCGTTGCATTTTCTAGGAACCAGGGGCCCAACGTAGAAAATTTCGACTACGTTCCTGTGCCAAAACTGCTGAGGTACGAGGAATGTACCTTAACATCTGTGACGTCACACTGCGCGAAATGAAATAAGTGAAAGAATGACAAGTTTGGCCTTAGTAATAATAATATTTTACCGTCAAATGAATGAAAGTAGTATTGTGAAATAATACCATTCGAAACTCAACCGGTGTGGGTTCGTTATTCGCACATAGATGGCGCAGTCGTATTCCAGCTAAAAGTAACATTTAAAGAACATTGGGCTCAAGTGTTCAAGATCTAGGTTTCAGTCCTTAATCGGCATTTTTGAACTGGATGATGTGAATAAATTACGCTGCCAGACGGCTAAAAAACGCACTCGGGTGTTTTCAGAACACGAAAACTATTAGAAACAGGGTAGGTTCTTTGTTTAGTTTGTCGAATGCGCGCTTGTTTAATTTCCAAGGAGCGTATTGGGAGAGCGGCGACTTCGCTCTTTAAGTGAACAGTCGAGCAGCACATGTACCACTTCCTGGTGTTTCAACACGCTAGTTTAGTTTTCTAAATGGCGCACGGGCGTACCTGTTCCACGCAGCAGACGACGCTCATTAGAGTCGGGCAGACGACATCTTGCGGCGTGTTCTCCGTCTGGCATACGAATGAAGCGGCTTTTCGTCGCTAGCGTGATTAAATGCCACCCTCCCTGCGGGCATTGCGCTACCGTTGGAAGAGTTCTGTTCCGCAAAGCTGGATTTCCTCTGCGCTTGCTTTGTTCGCGCGTTCTCTGCTTGCGTCGACTCGGGGAGGAACGTTATCTTCTGCAACCGTCTTTTTCAGTCGTGCAGCTCACCCGTCGAAATTTCAGCCTCCGTTTCTCACGAGGTTCTTGTATTCTGCGTAAATTTTAATACCGCTCAAGGCGCACCTGACAGTAATCTTCCATCAACCTTGCGTATGTACTGCCTTTATTTAACGTTCGGCGCTCGCTGCTTTCCTGTCAAGAACGATGTCACGTCATGCTGATACACGCGCGCCATTCGTGAGCAGAAAGTGCCGGGAACGCAGTGTTAAAAAATATGCACGGTGATGATTCTTTTTGAGACAAGATAAAACACCAATGAGTGTTAAAAAATTTACATATTTGTTATTACGATATGTTTTTTTAAATTTTGTTTACAGTACTGTTAGCATTTTCAGGCTGTTGCAGGCTAGTTAAAGCAACATAACTTATACACACAACATGTGGAGTCTTTCTTGAAATGTGTGAACAGAATTGTAGTTGTGTGCACCAATTATTGTAAATTGACATTTCATTTTTCTTGCATTTCATTGTAGAACTTCTTGCAAAAGAGTGTAACACCACGTACAAATTAAAAAAAAGAAAGATCTTAAAATGTTTGTGATTAATTTGCTCTGATTGCTAGGCGTCTTTTTATTATTCTTGCTTACGCATCATATTGCTTTTGAGAGTTTCTTCCAGGTTCACACCTTAAAAAGGTTCACACAAGAAGGTTCACACCTTCACCTATATTGCTCATATTTTCCCCTTTTTTCTTTTTTTTTGAAATTGATGTGCCTTTGTATTCACGTTTGTTATACATCTTTTTATACTCGCACACTTTGTTTTTCTTACTGTTTTTCTTTTCTTTTTTGTGTATTTCCGCTGAACTTCTCTTTTATCTTAATTCTACGTTTTCAACCTGTACGTAAATCTCATGATATTGCTTTATTTTGCTGCCATGTAGTAATTCCTCTCACCATTTAACCTAGACCGGAGGTCCCAATACAGCATTTGACTATGGGACCTCCTTTTGTATTTCATATCTATCAAAACATGTAACCACTTTGAAGCAGTAAATTTTGAAACAAACACACGAGGATCGAGACTATTCCAGTTAAGTATAGTTCACAGGAAAATGCGTATTTAATGACGTCAACTCTGGGTGTGCAAGGCAAAACAACATTCACATGGTTGGTTTTTGCTGAAGCTCGACCAGGGGGTTGCCGATATTGTCCGGGATCCACGCTCAGCTTTCCTTCGTAAGGCAAATAAGACAACTCCAAGCGCACTACCTTTCTTCGCGGAAGGTTTGTAAAAAACGGACGATGGAATTTGGGTGCCTTGTTGATGCAATTCTCTTCTTAACTTCCTACCGCGTTACAGAATCTCGTCGTAATAATTGGTTAAAAGCGTGTAGGGTTGAAGTCTAGATTGTCGCGACACCTGTAGAGAGCAAAAGAAACAAGGGTAAAGAGGGGGGGGGGGGGGCTACAATTGTGCCCCCAAAATCGCTTCTCAATGCATGCAGCGCATCGCAAGAAAAGAAAACGTTTTATGGTAGGCGACAACGTAAGAATGCAGTGGGAAACACGCCGCTGTTCAACTTCAGTGGTCGTCAAAACTATTCTCGGCGTATCATCGATAAAGGGATCCGTCGTGTGGGAGAACGGCTGTTCGAGTGACAACTTTCTGTGGCTATGAAGGGATAGCTACGGATGCAAGAAGCGCGCAGAAGTGAGAGCGCTTCCGAAAAGAGTCCCGCGTGTTAGTCCGCGTTGGGTTAGGCTGGGGAAGGGAAAACACAAGCATCTTATCATCAGCAGTTACGTAAGACAGAACCCACTGTTGAGTGTAAAGCTTCGCTTATTTTGCTGCCTTTCCCTTCCGCGTCTGGGCAAACGTTAAACCGTCGAACGTGGAAGCAGCGTCGATTCAGCGTCTGTTCCGAGCAACCAAAAGCACGCTGCCGGACTACTTGGCGCTGTGACACATGTGCAGCAGCCACGCGCCCGTAGCTTTCCCAAATTCATGGCCGCAGAAAGTCGTCCGCGAGTATAGTAAGCTGTGTTCTAAAGAAGGAACACCAAATTAGTATTTCGTAATTGGTTGTAGGTCAATTTCGACAGGAACGTCTAAGTGATAATTTTTCTTTTTACCATTAGCCGTCTACCTTACATGCTGTGATTGTGACAGCCTTAGATTAAACCGCAGGGTAGGACTCACAGCTATGTGCGATTTGGTAGCACACACATATGCAGGCAGCAGGCTTTAAAGGTTCCTGCATAAAGCTCCGATAAACCATATGCCTGGGTGATCACCGGTGCAACATGTGCTCCCTCAAACTAGAGCTGTAAGTACTCTTGAAGTTGCTCTATGAGTAAGTTCCGCGTAGCACCGTCAAATCCGGCAACATTGATGGCTTAAGGTATAGCATGTGCGGGTTTATTGACCAGTTGCCTTCACCCAGAAAGATCACGTACTCGTGACGCCTGCGGCAGAAAGGATGTTCCACATCCGCCGCCAAGGTTTGCAAGTGGTGGCGCTGGCTAACACTCCCGAGGTCGGTTCTATAACAGTAACACATAAATACCCAAGAAAGTGGATGAGCAAACCGCGCCACGGTAGCTCATATGGTTAAGCATCGCACTCGTAATGCGAAGACGTGGGATCGTTCCCCACCTGCGGCAGGTTTTTTCATGCACTTTCATTACCACATAATTTATCATTTCTTTAGTTCAGTTAATAAGTGCAAGTAATTTACCCTATGTTTTACTTGGTGTCATTGTTTGTTGGCTTGCCATTATATGCGTAGCACCTTTGTCGTTCTGTGTGCGTGTGCTCTTGGGTATCGTTGCTTGTTGGAGACAGTGTTACACGGAGTCAGCGCGCCAAACGTTACGTGTTAATACCCTTAATTGATGCCTTAACATACAGTGAAAGGACGCAGTAGTCTTTTTTTGTCATATATATTTGTTTTACTTCCTTATGCTTTTACAATACCATCGACTTCGTATGCCATTGGAAGCGGCACTTATAAACCCAATAGCTAGGCCCCATTGCATTGTTGGTAATTATATTTCAGATGCGTTTGTAACTGCACTACCGAGGCAGTATTTAGTTGGTACTAAGTTAATGCTTTTTGCTAACTTCAGCTGGTAGTGAAAGTACTACTGTCGTTTTTGTTAGCTGCACTTACTAAGATGGTAGCGCTTTTTGGGACAAGTATACGCGTTTGTGTTTAGTTAGTGAAAATGACGCTTACCGCTTTTTTTTAAAGTATTCGGCGTGCCTCATAATCAATTCGTGGTTTTTGCACGTAAAACCCTAGAATTCAGTTAAATGAAAGTGAAGTATCTGCCATGTCTCAGAGGTCGTGTCGAAGCAGGCTGGGCGAAGTTCGGGCATATGTGCCCATCACTCTTTCCGTGCCGTCTGCACCACGGGCAGCTAGCTCTCTCTCGACCGCCAAACCCCAGGAGTACCGGTCGCGTCTGTAGCACCGGTTGAAACTCGTGGCACGCCTCCGCGGTGTCCCGTTGAGTGCGCGCGGAGCCGCGAGTTTTGCGTCACCGCCGGAGCGGGCGGCAGCTCGCGTTGCTCGTGCAGCTCGTTCGTCCATCCGGCGCCGGCGGCCGCCGCGTTCGAATACCGAGAATAGCACGCCGGCGGAATCCGCCTCCTTCGCTGTGGCGGACGCGGCAGGAATTCGCGCGCGAGTCCCCGTTTCGGCGCAAACATTCGGCACCCCCCCCCTCAAGGACCAACTGACTCTGCAGGTTTGGAAAGAGGGAGAGAGAAGGCTAGGAAGGAAGAATGAATTAACTAGAAGAATGAGGAAATGAAAGAATGGCTGAAATGAAGATATTAAGGGAGGAAGCAGGATTGACAGAAATGAACGAAGGAAGATTGACAGACTGCAACGATACCTCTCTGAACTCGTGCACTGCGACATCAGCAAGCTCTTGCAGCAGACGCTGTTGATTTTTTTTTTGTTGTTGTTAACGGTGTATCTTGCTCGTCCGAAATCAGACACCCAAAATTAGTTTCCGCATGTGATCCAATTGTGTTTCCGCTATGTATGCCTCGTATAGTTTCATCATTTAGTTGAAACAGTATCCTATCCATACCGTGTACACATCATGCCGGCGAGTTTCGTACATATTCTCGCGTTGCTTGTGCCTTAACCGCCGACTGTCCAGTGTGTGCTACCCGTGACGCTGACCTTTGTCGGGAGCTTGCAGCGTTCGCCTCCATTTGTCGCATCTCGGTGGGCGTATTCCAAGGGCGTCCGAATAAATTGAAAATTGGCGCAGTCTTCTTACGAGCGACCTGTTGTGGCGGCCACAGCTTCTTTGCGATGTACAACACAACGCCTTTATCTTCGTCCGCTACATGCAGTGTTCCGTGAACGTCGAAACCCCGCGCAACAAATCGCCAGTCAGCCAAAGCTGCGACACGGTACCTTGTCACAGGGACGTTAGTTCAAATCCCAGTGACAGTGGTCGGTAACGTTTAGTTTTTCTTCGAGGACGACTGTTTGTCAATGACGAAGATCATCATCGCCAGAATAATTTATTTTCCCCTTAAGGCTTCTTCTAAATACGTGAGAAAGGAGAAATTGCTTTTGTCGCCAACCACTCCACCACATTCAATGAGATTTGTTCCACTTAAAAGAGGAAAATTACAATCTGGGGACTCTCGGTAGCGACTTTTCAATTCATGCCGACACTTTGTTTATAAAAATTGTTGAGGAGGAGGAGGAATAAACTTTATTTGTGCACAGCAGATCTGAGACCTAGGCCTCTCTACCTAAATGACGGCCTCGAGCCCTTGGGCCCTGGCGGCACCTTCGGCCTGCTGGATTGCCTTGAGTTGGTCTTCCGGTGCGCAGCTGAGCAACGCGGTCTCCCACTGCTCTCTGGTCTTATTTATTTTATTCTGTATGGGTGTACGAGGACAAGCCCAAACTATATGTTGTAGGTCCGCCCTTTCTTGACAGAATCTACATCTATCCGTGCAAAGGTCCGGGTAGTAGCGGTGGCAGGCCACCGGGTTCGGATATGTATCTGTTTGTAAGAGGCGCCATGCCGTCGCTTGCCGTCTCCTTAGCGAGGAGTGTGCCGGGGGGAAATGGGGCCTTCCCAATTTATAGTGTTTGGTGGTCTCGTTAAAGCTGGTCATCCGGTCTCTCTCCCTTCCCAGTATTTGTGGCGTGTCACCTGCTCGGCCTGTCGGTACTCGAGCCAGGTTGTGCGCTATTTCGTTCCCGGGAAGGGAGGAGTGTGTGGGTGCCCATATAATGTGAATGTCGCGTCGTGAATGTCGAGATTTTTCCTTTTGCATAGTTCTTGACGGCTGTCTTGCCGTCGCTTACTACAGTGTTAGCTTCCGTGGAGGCTATTGCCAGTGCTAAGGCAGCTTCCTCCGCCATCTCTGCCTTCCATGTTTTTACCGTCCCGCTAACTCTGCAGTCACCCTCTAGACTCGTAGCAACTATCGACATACTCTGTCCATTTGCGTACTCCGCCGCGTCCACATAGACCACGTGCCTGGCATCACGGAATCTTTTGTGGAGAGCTCTCGCTCGTGCGTTTCTTCGATCTTGGTGAAACTCCGGGTGCATGTTTCTGGGGATTGGGGGTATTGATAGATGTTCCCTTATTTTCCTTGGGATGTCTCTCCGCATTCCGTGCTGTGCTTCGTAGGTTATTCCGATGTCATCTAAGATGTGTCTCCCCGTCAAACTTTGTGTAAGCCTTTCATACTGCGCTACTCTCTGGGCCTCAATAAGTTCGTCTAATGTGTTGTGCACGCCGAGCGCTAAGAATTTCTCGTTTGACGCATTTGCCGGAAGTCCCAAGGCTTGCTTGTATGCCTATCTAAATATGCAGTCTATCTTGCTCTCTCCGCAGCGTAGAGCTTGAGGTAAGGAACCACGTATACAATACGACTGATTACGAATGTTTCTATTAATCGGATGAGATTTTGCTCTTTCATGCCATAGTGCCTGTTGGATATCCGCTTTATTAGTCTGATTGTTTGTTGAACACTATTGTCAAGTAGTCTAATGGTTTCTCCGTTATGGCCGTTTTCGGATATGCGGAGTCCCAGCATTCTCAGGCTCTCCACTATCGGTATCGTGGTGCCTTCTACTGTGACCACAATGCCCGGCCTTTCCCTAATGCTTTTTCGACCCCGGCAGGTGGGCCTATAGATCAGAAGTTCTGATTTTTGCGAGGAGCATCTCAGTCCCTTGTCTTTGATGTAGTCTTCCACCGTGTTTACTGCTGTTTGAAGGATCTCTTCCACATGCCCATCGCTGCCACCCGCCACCCAAAGGGTGATGTCGTCCCCGTAGAGGCTGTGTCCGAGTCCTTCTATCTTTTCGAGTCTCGCAGGAAGACCGATCATTGCCACATTGAATAGAAAGGGAGATAGGACTGAACCCTGCGGGGTACCCCTATTACCAAGCTGAGCGCGTCCGATTTGGATTCTCCAATTGAAACGTGTGGTACGATCTGTCAAGAAGTCTTTGATGTACGCGTATGTTTTACGTCGTACATCCAGCTTTTGGAGATTTTGTAGTATGGCCTTGTGCGTGACGGTGTCAAAGGCCTTAGTTAGATTGAGACCTAGTATTGCCTTAGTGTCTAGACTTTTCTAACCCGCATCTATGATCTGATGTTTTAGTTTGAGCATAATATCCTGCGTCGATAACTTTGGTCGAAATCCACCCATGGTATGTGGGTAAAGTCCTCCATCATCCATGTATCGTGTACGTGTATCGTGTATGTACCACATGTTCCATGAGTTTACCGACGCAGGATGTCAGCGATATGGGCCTTAAGATAGTCAGTTGTGGTTTCTTTCCAGGCTTTGGTAT
Organism: Dermacentor albipictus; assembly: GCF_038994185.2. NCBI lineage: Eukaryota > Metazoa > Arthropoda > Arachnida > Ixodida > Ixodidae > Dermacentor > Dermacentor albipictus. Next base: position 115,383,007 of record NC_091829.1, read on the forward strand.
CAAAATGATTTGGGCTGATTTCGGTTGACTTGGAATGCTGCCTTGCTCCCAGCAGTTATTCATGTAGTCCGTGAGAGTTCGGATGGATACATCGTCGAGGTTCCTGAGTGTTTTGGTGCTTATCCCATAAGGTCCTGGTGCAGATTTCGAGTTGAGCCTGGTAAGTTCATATCTCACTTCTGCCTCCGTAATAGGGGTATCAAGATCAGGATTCTCGTTACCTAGGTAATCCGGAAGTAGTTCTCTATCCGCATCTCCAACGTACATCTTTTGGAGCTCTCGAAATTGTTGAGGATCGCAAATTTTTCAGAAAACAAAACTATGAAGTTTACAACTTGGAGCTCTCGAAATTGTTGAAGATCGCAAATGTTTCAGAAAACGAAACTATGAAGTTTACAAATTTGTAACTCAACAATGAAAAACGATATTACAATTCTGTAAATTATATCAATAGTAAATAGGCACAATTTAAAATAGTAGATAGAAACAAAATAAAGTAACGATAGTAATAGTAAATCCGTGACGTCACATTGAAGTACCGGCGCTGGGGTGTCAGCGGGAAATAAAGCTTTCATCTTCACTGTCTCTTCTGTTGATCAACCCACTACCGCGAAATTAACTATTTTTGCAGTTTCCGGAGAACACTCTGTCGGTTCTCAACTGATTTAGCGTTTCCCTTTGGTGCCCCTGTAAACACAGGCACGTGTTCAGTTGGCGTGATGTAGCTGCACCCTTAATAGCCGTGTCAACGCGCGGTATTCGAAACGCACCTCACAGGTGCCTCTTTTCGTCGCCTGTAACGACGATAACAACGGTGTAGATGAAGTCAGTGTCAATTTTTGGCGACATCTGACGCCAAGAACACTCTTAAAGTGACACCAAAGGAAAATATTAAGTCGAGCTAGATCCATAGGTGTTTGGTCTAACGGTCTATCGTATCGTTCTGACAGTGCCAACATTTACTTCGGTAACTGCCGCCAGAGGTTGCGCTGCTGCTCCTCAATTTTAACTGCCCACGCCAAAATTGACGTGCTGACGTAATCTGCACGCGATCTCGCTCTACGCTGCTCTCTGAATAAGCCAGTGCCGACGTCACGTGAGAGGTATCATACAAGTCCACAACAGGTGGCGCCAGTTGCCGTTTTCGTCATTTTTTTTTTCGCCTTCAAACGCTCTTTTCTCACGAATGGGTAATTCGTTATCGCAGAAGCCCAATCGATTAGTCTAGTTCGACTTAGCAGTTTGCTTTAGTGTCTCTTTGAATCAGTCTCCATGCAGGTCCACGTAATCCACGCACTTTGTAGTCGGGATGAATAATTTGCGTAATTCCGTTTGCCTTAGTTTGGGGAAATTATATAAAGAGCATTCGCAGTATACTGTATATCGCACAAAGGGTCTCGCGTGGATGTGCAGCTTCGAAAGGCTGCATGAGCGACCTTCGCTAGTTTATTATTCATCGGCCGGGGAAGGAAGAAACGGCCGCTCTCGAGCGAAACTTGCGCCACCGTGGAAGTTGTCTCGTTGAATTTGCCGTCTTTGTTCGGCCTTAGGTTCTCACTCTCGATTTTGCATTCCCCCCCCCCCCCCCCCCCTTTTTTTTTCTTTTAGTCAAAGCGAAACACTATTTCCACGATGCCATTGCGTCGCAAAGTTGCGTCGTGTCGCGGCTTGTCTTTGAGAAATGTTCTGGTTGGTTTCCCACGGATTCTATCCCCCCCCCCCCCCTCTTTTTTGTTCATTGTCGCGTTGTTTGTAGCAGTGTCATGTTCGGTACACCCTTGTGGACTGTGCTTACAAATCAGATATAGTAATTACAGTTCAAGCTCCTTTGAAACCAAAAAAGAGGACCTCGCGTATACTCGGCGAAATGTAAATTGAGGTTATTGTTGCCACCATGCATTTCACTGTCTCCTGCGCATGTTTTTTAACAAGACACGTGTAGCGTCGCTGGAATAGCGAATTTCAATTCTGATTTCCTTTTTTGGGAAATAAAAAATAAAGGGACAGTAATGTTAACTTTGTGGCGGTGCTTTTCTTTCCGATTGGGTATAAATGCCACGCCAACGGTTTGGTGCAGCTTGATTCTGTAGTCGTAAACATCGCTCCCCGCATTTCCTGGGTGGTAGAAGATTCGCCGCATTGAATAGGTTATGCCACGTCACTTACACGGGCGATGATCTGGTGCGATTGCATGAGATAATATCCCGTACAACACATTTGCGATCATGCCTTTTGAGTTATTTAAAATATTTCTTATAGATTCCCCTCCTTTCTTTTTATCAGGACGAATGGTCACGGTTTCCTATGTTGAATGTTGCGCCGAACAGCGGCGCCAGAGACGTCTGTCTGACGTCGCTGATTTCTCAGTTACAAAACGCGAGTTTCATTAAGTTGGTGGTTTAAAAGGTAATTAGCACACACTACTTCATTTGCGAAATTATCGTGCGAAATGTTCTTGCTGCTGATTCGCGCCTAGCCACGCAAACCATTTGCAAGAACGGCAGGGGCCCAGATTTGTGTAAAGCGTTCCGCATAAAAAATAAACACCCGGCAAGTTGAGCGCGCCTCGAATCCTCTACAGCGAAATCACCTGTATAACGAAGGATTAATTATGTGCCGGCCGAATTCCGGTCTGTCGTGTGCACTGTGAACGCTTCTACGACGAAGACCGCTACAACGAATTTGTCGGTACAACGAAGGAATTCAGGCGCTGACAGCTGATTTGTTGCTTTGCAGCGAACGCCGCCTATTCCGGTGCCGCCGCTGTCCGCAAACGTCGCTGAGCTGCGCCCTCCGCTATAGCGCTAACGGCAGAGACGCACTTGACGAGCGTATACGCTGCTGCTCGTGTAACACAGCAGTGGACGCGACGGCTGACGAACACGTCGCAGTCGACGTTTACGTGGTACTGTGATGACCGACGACGTGCTTGAAGCCATTTAGCGCGGAAAGGTCGGGGTCATCAGTGAGGGCAACATTGGCGACGCACCGCAGACATACCAAGAATTTTGACGGCAAGGAAGGTGATAGGGGCGCTCAACGATGTGCGGCTTTACCTTGCCTATAGCTCCCACGTTTCATCGCGTGGCATGCCCTGAACCTCGGTGCAACTGTTAAGGTGGTTGCATTCGCACATTTCGTCAGACGAAGGGATCATAAAGCAGACGCTGGCATGTTTCGACCTGCGGGTATTACAAAAGCATTGGTCGTGGCGCTCTGTGTCCGCAGATGCATTTGCACCATCGAACATCAGCCACCAATCAAAGCGACTTATTTCACTGAGGTCTAGCTCTCTTGAATTAAGGCTTTCGCTCGTTGAACACGGTTAGGATGCTCTGTTGTGAGCGGTGCGGTGTGCCATCTCTACAACGAAGTGACCCGTGTAACGAAGAATTTCGGATGTCTAGGGCGCTTGGAATATACGCTTCCGCGGTCGCGACAGCTTCGCCAAGAACGCGGTCAGTCCGCGCAGTGGCCTTGAGTTTGACCTACCGTATACCACTGTTCCAGTCGATGAGATTGCCTGCTGCTTGCGTTGTTGCAGAGCGTTGGTTCGGTATCGCAGCGACGTCATTTGAAAGTTCGTAACTAGTTTTGCGCTGTGCGTGCTTCATTTCCGCATACGCGAAGCTATTCGAACCTTCTACATACGACGAAATAGCGAAACGACGAACATACGGCATACGAGTGGACGAAAACACTTGTTGCCGGTGCGGTAGCCGAACCCACAACCTCCGAATTACGGGTGCATTGCAATGCCAGTTGTGCTGCGGCGGCGGCTGTTCCCGCGTCCACGTCCTTGCGTGTTTGTGTACATGTTTGCTATAGATCTAACTCGGGGAGTGTTAGCCAGCGCCGGCCCTGGACATGGCGGCGAATGTACGTGGCACGTCCTCTTGACCGGTGGCGTCACGTAACAACGTCAACTTTTAGAAGGCGGTAGCTGACCAATAAACTCTCGTGCGCTATACCTAAAGGCATCAGAGCTGCAGGTGTGGTGACCCGCGCCATGCAATGGACGAGAAGACGGACCGAGAGGCCCTATTTTTTTGCTAGTGATGACAACCTGTGGCGTTTGAATGTAGCGTGTTGAGTTTTTGGCAGTCTATAGTCCGTAGCATTTTTATCTTTCGTGCTACAACCTGCGATATTTTCCTTGCAATCGGCCCTTTTCGTGGGTCTACGGCACATTTTCTTATTTTTATTTGCTATTGCTTTTGTCCCCATTTATGGCTCGTCCTTTTAACCGCAGGCGTCACGTAGACTTTATGGGAGCGGGCAGCTGGCATAGTGTCAGAAAGCCCTTTAAGAAATTGGCGTACGCAGTCGCGCTGTTTTTACATCTGGCAAACGTAGCGTTGGTTTATACCTCCCCAGAAGCATTTCGGGGCTTTCGTTGTTTATAAAGGGACACTAAAAAGCGATAGAAGATTGTAGTTTCCACTGGTAAAATATTTTTTTCAATGCTCTGTTTTCATCCATGTGTTGGGTTGACTGCGAAGGTAAACTTCCCGTTATAGAACTTTGCGCCGAACCCTCAAGCGCTGGTATACGTGCGTGTGACGTGACGGATTTCAGTACTATTTTCCGCTATTTGGGCCGTTTTCGCGCTGGAATAGGTTTAGGAATTTGCTAACTTGAGTCCAGTTAAGTCCTTACTTCGTTTAGAATCCAACATTGTCCTTAACTATTCATTAGGTGCTAGTGGACGCCGTCGAAATCCATGATTTGGCGAGGGAACGTCAACGTCGCGCCGCCTGTTTGTTTAGGGATGTTTCCTGTCCTACTGCGCCTCCTGTCACAGTTGAGATTGGCCTTATTGCTATTGCGGACGCCTGCTAATTTATATTTCCTCGTGATAACTGTCCTCTCTTTTTTTCTCTCTCCCACTCATACTGCTTCGGACGGCGCACTCGGATATCGCGAGCCTCGCGCGCTGCCATCGGCATTGTACGATATACACACGTTTCCTCCATAACCTCTGTCTTCGTCTGTCCTTCTCGTCCCGTTGGTATTCGGCGCCCCCTGTCGGCTTGTATGTCTCGGCCGAGCGCGTACGCGTAAGAAGGAACGACTACGGAGGTCGTCGAACTGGTGTGCTCTACGTTAGGATGTCGAGCGGCTGTATACTTGCAAAACCCGACGTGACAGCGCCGCGTTACATATAGCTGTCATCTGCAAAATATGGCGTCGCCCGCTTGTGCTGCCACTCCTTGGGTTCCAAGGGACGTCGAGCGTGAGTTGTCTGCACCGCCACGAATGCGTCGTCTGCTACGGAGGCGGAGACGGTGCCGAGGAGAGAGCGTACAGTAATCCGCTAGCTATTAGAGAGACGCGGTGGGAGCGTCGCCATGTTATAGGCGCGGAATGTCTATCTTGCTGCTGCTGCGAGCAGGACGCCTCGCGTCACTTGGTCGTGGAGTTGAGGAGGTTATCATGAAATGAATACGGAAAAGTAGTTACGCGAAGCATTCGTTGCCTCATGCCAGGGCACTTTGCGGTAGGTTTCTGTCTCTCTTTGTTTCGGGAACGTTCAAAAAGAAGTAGGCGTCTGATGATTGAATCGAACCTCGGATCTCTCAGCTGAGCAGCTCGATGATCTAACCATTAGGCCGTGATCTTTATTGACTGACGCAACATAACAATACAGAGCTCGCTGTGCGTATGCGCGCAATAACGGCACACTTATCGTTTGCACTTGTACTGCTGTGCACGCCTGCACATCTCTTGTGCGAGAGCCGGCTGTGACGATTGGCGCGTGTGGCGCGTTGCATAGCAACAGTTTGCTTAGAAGAGCGATCGAGTGCACGTGCGCGCGCAGTGGGCTGTAAAATTGTTGTTGGCCGGGCTTGTTGCCATGACGACGTACCAACCTGTAGGTGCCGGTCAGATGGCAGTTATTGGCCACAGACGCAGGAATGGAGCGTGCGAATAATGCCTTTCGCGTGCGTCACATACGTCCCATACACGCCAGTCTCCTCCCTTCCTCGGCAGCTATAGCGGTTTGATGCGATTTTGTGACACATCGTTGCCACAGCTACTGATTTATCGCTTGGTCTGCTGACTTTTTTTCACATTCTTTGGCGACTTTACAAAGCTTTGTAATCTGCTGGTGTTTGGCGTCTTCGGAAAAACGATAGCGGAATCTACATTTTCAAAAAATGTTACGTCTACTATTTTCTATCCCACATTTCAGTAAATAACTGCTAAAAGCGCGATCAACTTTCAATGCACCCGGGCAACAAGCGGTGTGTGGGCTTTATTCGCTTTTGTGCATAAGCATTGTCCAAAACCCAGTGAAGCAACACTTCAGACTTAAAGTTACCAGTTGTCATCTGACGCTCTTTCAAAACTGGTTTGAAGGTTTCTAACGAGGTGCCCTTTCAATAATTATGCTGTTCCAGATGCCTTGTGCTCAGTGTGGTTTTGCGAACCACACGCACCGCAAGGACGATGTTTGTAACCAGTTAGCGTTGATGCGAGGTGTTGTGGCGCGGAAACAAGGCAGACGAAGGACAAACGCTGACTTGAAACCAAGTATTTATTCGAAGAACGTGATCACATATAACGCCACTCCATCGGCGCAGACGCCTAGAGTGCTTCCTTGTCAAGATTTGGCAGATGGGGTGCATGGTGCTTGAACGATAAAGAACACGAGCACAAAAACCTGCATTACCTTACCGCGACACACCTTACCTCCCCCTGCAAGAACTGTGCGTGCGACCCTCTTTTCAGTGAATGTGCAAGTGGTAATGGAAATGCTGTGCAGATTACTCGAGCAATCATCGAGGCAACGTAATTCGCCCGCTTGGCAGTAAAGTGTGCGTGTTTTCGCCTCATGCGACGTTGACTTTCATGGAGCGGTGACGACTTTGAGTGAGCGCGCGGGTTTCCTGGATTCAACTCCTAGATTACCGCGTTTTGTGGTTCTTTGTTTTTCTTGGTCTGCCATTGTCATCATTTCGTTTTACCATGGAAGTACTTTATGGCCCCTGTGCAGATGGAGTCTAGCTGTTTCCTAATATACGTGCTCGTGTCTTCGAATAAACACCTAGTGAGAAGCCAGCGCTTGTCCTTCGTCCCCCTTATTTCTGCGCTACAACACCTCCCATCGCACACTGCGCCAATAATTTGTGAGGTCATTGTCTTGTGTTACTGATTGTGTCACTAAAATTAACAATAAGCACTGGATTCGCGCAGTTAAAAACTTCGTGTAAGATTTGGCAGCATGGACAATCTCCCGAGGAAGGGTCTTTGCAGCGCATGCTTACGGGGGTATGAGCCATTGATGATGATACTTTTTGTTCACGGAGAACAATATGCACGGAACCCTAGCCATATGCAGCTTCGCTGTAAGATCTCCTGCTATTACTTTGTACGACCCGTAACAACACTGTTGTGACATTGGGAGTGTTCCAACTATGGCCAACGTCGGAGGCAGTCTAGTAGGTAGCTAATAAGACAGCTTCGAATCTAAGTAATGGAACGCATCTGATACCATCTGAAAGACGTCACTGCAACGTGGCGCCACCTCGCGTCGACAAGAAAAAAATTAAGAAAAGCACATATAATAGCTGTATTTCAACACTTCGCGTGGGCAAACCTACGATAAAAAATCACCGCCCGAGCACTCCACACAGATGGTTAACAAGCGAACCTATAAAGCGTGCGGACCCGGTGTTTATCACTGGGTCAATCCCGACGGTTCATTAAAGGACGGCTTGGTAGGCTGCCGCATCCTCGGTACGCAGTAGCTGCTTGCGAACGGCTACACGAGCCTGTTTTGTGCCTGGGCTGCAGCATCGGCACGGCGTATACGAGTTGATTCCCGGTTCTGCTAGCGTGGTTGCTGATCGAAAGCTGCCTGCTCCTCAGGAGCCCGTATGACGCGTGGCCCATCCATTCCGGCACCGGAGAGAAACTACTGCGCGCGCGCGCTCGGCTGCTATGGAGAGCAACGACGTCACTACTGGTGCAGCCAATCGCGCGCCTTTTTTTCGTGCATGCGCATTGGGTTGCGCCGGAGGAGTTTTCGTCGTACAGGCGACAGACAGACGGACGGATGAATCGGCTAGCCAGTACAGCTTCGCTGTAAAACAGAGCTTACATTAAGGGCATGTATGAAAGCACAACTACGTTCTGTTGTGCGCAGACGACCTTCCCGTGGAGTCTTGGCGCTGTCTGCTCAGCCGCCATCTTGTTTAGGCAGCAAAGTATAGCCTGCATCGTTTTTGACTTTGGTACTATCTTTGCGAAGCTGTCTTGTTTGACGGCTTTGTCAGAATTGGAATTAGGCTTAAGATGGGAGCTGTTCACATAGCCGTCTGCTTTGCCGTCTGCGGCGAGTGTTGGAACGCAGCCGTTGTACCGCCTTTGGAGTAGGCCCAGGTCGCGTTTATTTTTTTAGAGCGCAGCTCTTAGTCGCCCGTTTCTGCGTCGACCTTACGTTGAGCGTCGGCGTGCCTCGACGTCCCTCGGTGTAACCGAGCCATCGAGCACATCGAAGGATGAAAGGGCGAACGTGGAGCACAGGGGCACGTGAGAGACGGCGAGAGCAAGGAGAGCGCGAGGAGGAAAGCGGAAGAGGAGGGTGCAGCGGAAGCACGAGGAGGAAAGCGCAGGAAGCCGCCTTGAAGCACCGCCAGATGGCGCTTACGTCCGCGCATCCGCATTTAATTTCTCTTACAAACAGGCGGGTACAGTAATGGAGCAGCAGCGTCAAGGTTTGTTTTACGCGGACGACATTGTGTTGCCAGCTGACAAGCAAAGTGATATGTAACGTCTGGTTAATATACGAGGGAGTGTTGACTTAGCAATTTACTTAAAGGGACACTAAAGTGAAAAGTGATTTCTTCTGCATCAGTAAATCACCGTTCTACAACACGAAAAACACCACTCTTACAACGATAAGACGTTTGGTAAGCCAGAAAAAGCGCAAGAACGAAATACGGGTGGCGACGCCTACTTAAGTTCCCGGATTTGGGGGCTGTGACGTCATGGATTTTGATGGCATCTTATAGGGCCTACTAATTATATATAGCGGTACAGATTGACTACATTGTGTTCTAAAGGAACCAAATATTAAACATGGCAAGTTTCGAGAACCTTTACTCAGCCAACGCGGCCCAAATACGAAAACATACTTTGGAATCCCTGACGTCACGCTGACGTACCGGCGCTGGTGTTTCGGCGCGAAATTCAAATACTGATACTTGGACCTTCGTTTTCTCATCTAATATTCAAACTATTTTCTTGAAATGACTGTCTGCAGGGTTCTCAAACAATGCTTTATTAGTCTAAACTGATTTATTGTTTCCCTTTAGTGTCCCTTTAACACCATAAATTGTATAAACGAAAATAGGGGCCACGACTTTCTGATTCGCCCTCGTATGTGGGCATGAAGGCGATAAGTTAGGTCTGAAATTTAGCTTTAAAAAAGCAGTTAATATGGTATTCAATGAAAACAGTGAACAGAGGTCAGGAAATATATCGGGTAAAAGAGTATAAATACCTTTGTATAGGATAAACGAAGGCAATAGATATATGGAAACACAGGAAAAACCGAACAATAACAGCAAAGGGGAAGAGGAATGCGGTGCTAATGAACACACAGCGCTATGAGGATACAATACGAGGTGCTCCGGGGTATGTGAAAAGGTGTAATGGTTCCACAACCTACATTTCCAAATGCGGTTGGTTGTTTGAAGTCAGGGGTACAATCAGGACTCGATGGTAACCAAAGGTCAGTGAAACGCCTCGCATTGGGCACTCACGGGAAGACTACAAATGGAGCTGTGCAAGGGGATATGGGCTGTGCACGTTTGAAGTGACAGAAGCTCAGAGTAAAATTATGAAGTACGACTGAGTAATAGGGAAGAAAGTAAACAGGCTGGGAGAGTATTGAGATATTTGTACAGCAATAACATAGATCCACAATGGAGGAAAAGAACTTGGAAGCTTATCAAGTATGCGGCCTGTATGGTGAACAGCATGGCAACAAAGGAGACCAATCGCTAAGTCGGAGAGGCTGACGTAATCTCATGGGTGGCGGCAATGCAAAAGAACTATGAGTAACTACTTAAGGGGGAAAGAACAAAATCAGGAAAGAAACAATTTATGATAACTGGAAGGGAAGGTCATTACTTTTCGAAGCGAGATCAGGATGCTTTAGAACACGCTCTTATAAAGCGAGATACAAGGAAAAAGCACGTGCTTGCTTCGGGAAAGCTAGGGAAACGATGGAGCGTGTTTTATTGGAATGTGAAGATATCTGCCCAGCGGCTCATTTGGGGACCTTTGGCCTCCTTGAACCCCTTGGGTTCATCGAGAGCAGGGGGAAAGTGAGCGTGTCCGCAGTAGAGATTAGCGAGAGGTGATTGGAAGATTGGTGGAAGAAAAGCGAAAAAAAAAAAACGGAGTCGTGCACAGACAAATTTCCCAACGGGGGTTCAGAAAGTTTGGTGATGAAAATTCTTCGTGGCTTTCTTGCCTTTATTTTTTGTTTAACACGAGTAGGGCATTAGGTATACGATAAGAAGAGCTTGGTGGCGCAACCCACTGCCCCATTCCGAAGGGGACGCTCGTAGCAATCATCCATCCATATGAGGCGGCACCGGCAGCGGGGAAAATAAATAAATACAGCTTGTCTTCGCGCATTGCGTTGGCCGCAAGCATTTCCCGGTAAAGATTACGGTTGCACAAGCTGCATTTGCCGAGAAGCGGCAACTGTGTGACCGGTCTGTACAGAGTTTCTTAATTACCTTGCGCCACATATTTCAATCTACGAATTATAGCCGCTGAGTTCGCACCGTACCCACTTGGAACGAATCCTCCGGACAGCACCGGTTTGGTTATATTAATTTTCGAAGTGTCTGACGAAATTCATTGCCGTTCGAGTTATTCTTTTTTTAAGAAAGCGCTGTTGTGTACATTGAAACACAAAACTGGAACACCAATGCATTTCGACGGACACTGAAAATTAATGCTTTGAAACCCGTGCTGTCCAGCGTATTCGTTCCAAGTAGATACGCCGTGCGAACTCCGCAGCTATAAGTCGTAGATTGAAGTATGTGGCGTAGAGTAAACAATGAGAAAGATTCATTAGGATAATTGGGTTAATTATTATATTGAACATTTTGATTTCTCGTAGCAGTAGTGACCGCCTCATAGAGGAATTTAGGTCAGGGCTAAGCATTCTGCTGTCTTCAATAGGCAGTCTTTGAAAAAAAAAAAACGTGCAGCTCAGAAAAAAAAATAATAAAACACCCTGTATATAGCGCCGTGTACTACCTGCCGCACTGCCTGTCGGTGCGGTGATCGGTGCGATGCCTCAATATATCGCGATATGAAAACACCTATAGAGTTGCGCTCAAATGTCCCATTATAGGGAGTATCGTAATTGTCGGGGATATCTTATTTTAATTCTGTGGTTTTATACGGGCCAAAACCACGATGTGTGATTATGAGGCACGCCGGGGTGGGGGACTCCGGATTAATTTTGACCACCCGGGACTCTTCAGCGTGCATCCAATGCACGGCAGATCGATGGGAGTTTTTTTTTTTTTTTTGCATTTCGCGCCCATCGAAGTGCGGTCGCGGCTGCCGGGATTTGTATGCCGCGAGCTCGTGCTTATAACGGCGCGACGCCGCCGAACCACCGCGGAGGGTGGGTGGGCCCAGCTCGTAACGGAACAGGTCGTAGCGTTGCTCCGCCGAAGTACGGCGAGAGAGAGGGTCGTCACGCCGACGCTCGCCTCTCCACGCCCAAGTCAATTGCTCGCTTTGCGCAGACGACGTTGGTTTAGCCGGTAATCAAGGCTTTGCTGCGCGCCAAACGTCGCTCGATGGCCAGCTGTATACCTGCAAAACGCTTCTCGTACCATCGATTCCCACCGCATACGCGGGGTCTGCGTTATTCCGGTAATAATAAAAAAAAAAGGCACCGAACGGGTACATTGTGCAACCAGTGCAACCATTTGCATTCAGCCGTTGCTCGCTGCGAGTACCACGTGACCACGGGCTCTGGTTTCCGTGACGCGTCAGTATATATATGTACTTACGCAGCCACGTCTCAGTGGCTGTGCGGCGTCAATTGGCTGCCGAGCACGAGGTCGCGGGTGCGATTCGCCGCCACGTTTAAATTGGGGCAGAGTGCGAATACGTCCGTGTTCCGCATTTGGGTGCGTATATACAAAGAACCTCGGCACCCAGGTGGCCAAACTTAATAAATTTGTAGCCCTCCGCTGCGGCGTTTCGGCGCGTGAGAACCTTTCAAGTTGCACTATAACGTGAACAGCGCAAAAAAAAAAAAAAAAGCGGTACGGGGACCGAAACGACACTGTATATACGAGCGCTGTGTGGTCGCTTTTGCGCCGTTCACGTTTAGGTGTCGACCGGTCCACTCAGCCACCACAGAATTTGCTTTCGACTTATCCGGCTTACCACTCTGCGCGCGTTTGCTATAGTGCGCTTATCAGCACACGCACATTGCCCAACTAATGGCGCCAACCGGCGAGATCGTTCGAATGAAGACGGAAGTGCTATAGCTGCACATGCCGGGCTGTGTATCTGTGGCGCGTGGTTTCATCACGGTAGCCACGTCTCTACGCCTTTTCCGTGTCGTGATACCATCAAACTACACGCGCTTAAAATTAAATTATGGAGCTTTACGTGCCATAACCACTTTCTCATTATGAGGCACGCCCTGTGTATGCGGGACTCGGGAAATTTCGACCACCTCGGTTTCTTTAACGTGCACCTAAATAAACGTACACGGGTGTGTTCGCCCCCCGTCGAAATGCGGCCGCCGTCGCCGGGATTCGATCTCGCGACCTCGTGCTTAGCAGCCCAACGCCACAGCCACTGAGCAGCCGTGGCGGGTTCTACACGTGCTTCTGCACGCTGCTTGCCAAAGTGCCTGCGCTCGCAGGTAAGCTAGCTTTACGGTTAGGAGAGTGGTCTACTAATTATTCGTCGCTCTCTCTCGGCTAATTCAGGTATTCTGGTATAACCCCTCGGCCGACAGCTATAGAATGAAGAAAATTAAGGAAGCAGACATTACGTTTGGCCATTCATTGAAAGAGACGTGAAACGGAAACGCTAAATTTAGGTTAGGCTGTTAAAGTCCTCTTTTGAAACGCCATTTTTGCTCATTTTGTGGTAGTATAGGTTGAACGTGAAGAGAAAGGTTCTATCTCGGGAACAGCCCCCTTGCCGCCTATTCAAATACGTGCAACACTGCAGCACTATTCTTGTGTAAACTGCATCCGTTGCAACATCCAAAGTTTACCGTGGTTTTGCAGAAGTATTACTGCTATATTAGGGATGTATTTGAGAGCCATTTATAATACATTAATTCTGCCCGCTTTAGATGTATTATCAGATGAGATTAACGTAATTGTGATGTCGTTTTTTGATTGCCGAGTTAGAGCCTGAAACTTGATAGTTTCGTTTAAATTTGGCAAATTTCAACGATTTGCTATTAACAAAACCGATGGCCCGAATAAAAAATCGACTTTCAACAGTCACTACATATAATTTTATTTTTGCTTTAGATGCATGCAACGAAGCTTCATACAATTCGGTGCAGTGGTTGCCGATAAAATTCGATTTCTTTTTTCCCGTGTGTTTAGATAGGAGTCCTCGAGCTAAGGCTTGCTCTTAACGAAAAAAAAAAAAAGAAGTCGGAGTTCCATTTCGTGTCACACACCGACTTATCAAGCCTCCCCCTATCGCGGTAAGCTGTGTACTTCTTTTGGTGTTGTATGACGGTAACTAGTATAAGCCAGCTCAATATATATATATATATATATATATATATATATATATATATATATATATATATATATATATATATATATATATATATATATATATATACTCTCGTCTCGTGGTGGCCGTTTCGTTTGGATCGCGCGCTATTGGCAGGTCTGTACTTGGGGGAGGAGGGCGAAGCAGGGAGAAGACGGTGACATGGAGCGCGACCGCGAATGAATATCGATTGAGGTGTCACATTCAGAGGTGATGTCGCGGAGTTCATGTTGCCTTCATTGGTACATTCTAAGGTGTTGTGTGCCGAAATGCGCCACCTGATTATGCGGCACGCAGTAGTGTAGGACTGCGGGTTGGCTTCGACCGCCTGCCTACTATATAACGCGCAGCTAAGTGTGAGCACGCGAGCGCTCTTTCATTTCAGCCCCGTCGTAAAGCGGGCGAGAGGGAATCCCGCCCGTGACCTAAAGCTCGGCAGCGCAGTGCCATTGTATTTTTATTTCTTAGGTGCACCAATTAAAAAAAAGAATTCCCTGTGGAAAATATCACAATTCTAACCGCTGATCGAAATTTGTCGATGCTGGGGCCGTTACTTCTGCGAGAAATAAAAATGCTTAATTTGTAAACATGTTTACGCTAATTAAATTTTTATTGATTCCTCTAAGGCACATCTTAGTATCTACGAACTCTTTCACGATGTTTTTTTTTTATTTGGGCAAAACAAATACAAGCTATAGAGCTTGCGAGACAGATCGACTTACAACGTTCGTTCTACGACCAGAGTTCGTTCTAGACGTCTGTATGCCTTGCGTGCTCGCTAGCTGCAACTCGCAGATTGAAATGTGCGCCGGGAAGTAATTATTTAAAATTTAGTTAGCGTGAATACGTTAGTTATTCGATTAAGTATTTTCATTTCTGCGCAGAAGTAATAATGGCCGTCACGTCGAGTTGTTTAGATCAACGCTTAGAAATGTGCTATCTGCTACAGGTAATTAAAAAAAAAAATTGGTGCAGCTAAAAAAAAAGGAAAGAAAAAAAAAAGCACCGTGCGGAGGCTCTGTCGTGAAGGGCAGTGCGTCGTTTTGGTCTCCCTCGAGCGCACAATGCATCCCTCGGGTCAGGGTGCCGCGAATTATATCTGTCGTCCAAGCGGCGAAAGGGGCAGCGGCCGCACGGAGGGCGCTCCTGTAGGGTCGCATGCCGGCCTTCCTAGCCCTTCCGACGAGGCGAGCGTGTACGGGTCGAAGTATCTAACGCAGCCCGCGCTTCTTACGTATGCGGGCTCGTAACAGGCCGGCGCATTTGGAATGACGGGCGCAGCGCGATGTGTGTGCAGTGTGTACAGCAGGGACGGGCTGCGGAGCGGATGCGCGCAGCCGCCGATCGGCGGCGCGCAGTTTCGCCCAATTTGCCGCAAATTTTTTGCGCGCCTTAAGCGCGCGAGATAAGGAAGCGCGCGGCCGCACTGCTCGTCGTGTGTGGTCCGCGCAGTCGTGTATGCCGGAAAGAGCGCCTTCGCCCGCGCTCGTCGTTTGCCAAAGCAGTCGTCGTCCTGGGGTTTTGTTCTGATGGGAGCCGCTGGGTTTAGCCCAATGGTTCCCGGAAATAAATAAATAAGTAAATAAATCAGTTAGTTACTTAATCTATATATATATATATATATATATATATATATATATATATATATATATATATATATATATATATATATATATATATATATATATATATATATATATATAAGAAAGATAGGCACGTGCCAAGCCTGCCTATCTATCTATCTATCTAGATAGATAGATAGATAGATAGGCAGGCTTGGCACGTGCCTTCTTTGTAGGCGGTGAGTCCAAGTGCTTCCATTGCATCGACTGGACTCTTGTCTCCGGATCATAGTGATGGACCCAGCTTTTATCGTGTGTAATCAGTCTGTTGAAAAATTCCTGGTTTCCATGGCATATGGTCAAAAGAGCCTGGCAGCATGCGACTCGTTCCCGCTTTTGCAAAGGTGTGAGCAGCCGGGGAACCCAGCTAGCGGATACCTTACGCATATGAAGATGGTCCTGAATGATTTTTTCCACGGACCCCACACTAATCTTGACATTTTGGGTTAGGTCTCGAACGGTTACACGGCGATTTTCCAAAATGGCGGCCTCCACTTGCTGGATGGTGTGTTCGCCCTTCACTAGGAGCCGCTTCCACCGAAGTCCGACCACATTTGAATTCACGATGCCATTTCTTCACTACATCATACGATGGAGAATCCTCCCCATAAACCTCTTTTATCTCATCGAACGTCTCCCTTGGAGTGCGGCCTTTCAAGTACAGGAACTTGATGGCTGCTCTGTTTTCCACTGCATCCATTTTCACACCTCACACCACTTCAGCACCTGTAAAAGAAAGACCGTTATTAGTTCAGATTTGCAGATTGGCACGTGACCTATAGTGACTTCGGTCCTTACACATGCGCAGTTTCAGCATCCTGCAATAAATAGAAGTGAGTCAGGGGAAATCTTTATTGAACGCCCCTCGTAGAATAGAGAATGCATGAAAAAACAGTGAAAAGTAACGAGATGTATAATTAACAAAAGCTTTCTAAATAACATTTTTGCCATGGGTGAAAACAGCGCAGAATAAAGGAGGACAAAGGGAGGAACACGGAACTGGCGGACTTTTGCTGTCACGATTGTCGTTTATGTTCATACTTGAAGCGGTAAGGCAATCGCATTTGAAGGTAACTGTGATCCTTCTGAAGCACTTCCATTCCGAGAGATTCGTCATTAAATTCATCACTCCTCAGCTAATTTCGCATTCAGGGCCGTTAATCTCTACGAGGTGCTATATATAGGAAGCGTCGACGTGAAGGGAAGTGAAAAAATAGTCGTTTCGTGTTATCGCCAGCCGATATCAAGAGCGCCGCTGTTATCAGCTTCCCCCAGCTTGCAATCGATGTGGCACACGCAGCATATATCTAATTCACGATGCGGGCTTGACCGGTCGTGCGCTGTCATATCGCACGTGAAAGGTACTGCGATGCAATTTGCGATTATCTTTTTTGTTCATTTTCTCAGTGCACAGTAGTTTGCGTGGAGAACCGGCATGGTGCATCGACGCGACGATGTTTCCGCATCATTTCCGGAGCCATATTTTTGCACGAGAAAGAACTTGATGAGGGCTAGGACGTGTTTAGAAACGGGGTTGAACAGCGCGAATAAGACGAGGGCACGAAGAAACAAATAAGCTCTGCGGTATTTGTTTCTTCTTGTCCTTGTCCTATTTGCGCTGCCCAACCTCGGTTCTACATATGTTTTGCGCGTTGATTTTGGCGTTAATTGACCAATACAGCCTCGGGCCATCTGCCCTTCAGTTGTTGGCTTCAAGAAACTGACTGCACTTACGCTGTACTATGACGCGTCCCCCACGGGCAAGAAAAGAAAAGAAGAACGCAAATTACTTAGTTCCTTAAAGTTTAGTGTATTTTAATTTGGGTCAGCGTGGACATGCATAATGGCATCAAAACTTAATGCCATTCGGAAAGTATATAAGTGAAAGCTCGTTAATTCGAACTTCAATAATTCGAACTGTACGATTTGGTCCGGCCAAGCTCCACAGAAGTCTATGTATAAAGAAGTCCGTTAATTGGAACACGAGAAGGTTCCCTCACGGATAAATCGAACTACGCTCGCCTGGCACACGGCCAGAGAAACGCGCCTACTGCCTACACACAAGGCTGTATTGCCTCCGAAACGGAGAGGACGGTGAGAGAATGCAAAATTGGAAAAAAATCTAACCGACGCGGGGTCAGCCAGAAGGCAGCGTCGGCTGCCGCCTCTCCGTTCTACGTAACCTCCGAGACTTCTTGCCCGCTGCGAATCTCTGAGGCTTCGCAAATCTTGTACAGCTGCTAATGCTGTGCGGAGATGGCACGGCAAGCGCCAAAACACAGCGAATCAAGTACGTCGCAGCTGCGCTTGCAATCAAGAACCAACGAATCAGGGCCTTCGCCACCTTCACATGTTCAGCGTCTTTGTCTCGGCAGTCTTCATCGGTTGTGCACCTCTGTTTTCAGCTTAGGAGAGGAGGCATCGGCCGTCGCGATTCATTGTGATGGTGTTAAGCCTCGGCTAACGTTCGTTTCATTGGACATCGGTGGTGTGGCACAGTCGGACCCAGAGCTTCGACTCGAAGATGGCGTGTGCCCGCGGCACACGCCATCACTTTTTGACTCGCCAAATTTCTGACATGCCCTACTGCTTCCAAATCGCAATGTACTGTTGCTCTCCTTCACTTTCGTTAGTTCGAACTTTCGTTAATTCGAACTGAAGCGGCTTCCCCTTGCGGTTCGAATTAACGAGCTTTTACTGTATATACTGTGCGTTATGGCAACTAATTTGGCCGTGGAATGCGTACTCTCGCTGCCAATTCTACAGTTATCGCTGCAGTTTGAAAAAAAAAAAACAAATTTCTCGAGCAAAGTGAAGTAATTCTACACAAATTATGTCTGTTAATGTTTTTAGCGTTATTTCTTGAACGTTTTTCTCGCTGAATATTTATTTGAAAAGGTATAGCATTAGCAAACTTATTACATTCGTTGCAGCTGTGGCCACTGTGGCGCTTAATTTCGTTGAAAGCGGTCGTGTAGCAGATATAATGAGATTAATTAAGTTCCTGGACACTTGATGACACTAATTTTGCTTGTATAGCACGGGTACGAAGTTGGTTGCGGTTTCCTTACGCGTATAGTATATCCAATACGTTGCTGAGACTTGGACCTTCTCTCGCGCCGTCCCTACCTCCGTGTTCTGCGATATAGAGCTGAACATTTGAGGTTCCTGAACATTTGAGCGCCCGCCATTCGAGGTGCGTGAACATTCGTAGCACGACGAGGCACTCGCCCTAGTACAGCGAGCCTAACCCGAGCGACGCGCCCATGAGCTCGAAGGATTTTCTTGAGCCCCAACCACAAGGAACAAGCTTCCGTCGCATTTTTGGCGCCGGCCGGCGGCGTCAGAACAATGCGGTGCTGAGGGCGACGCCTGCTCGACGCCGAAGTCTGCCTCCACGCCCGATTAGTGCGCCGACGTCCCAAGCGGTTTAGGAAAACATGCAAGGCGGCCGACGTCGGCGGACCGAAAATCCGTCGGAAAGTTGCTCCTTGTGGTTAGTTGGGGTCTTTGTGGTTTTTCGGACGTGACGGAGTGCAGCGCTACCGGAGCCGTTTTCGCTGGCTGCTCAAGGAAGAAAGTTGCGGAACCAGGGACGGAGAGTGAGGGGAGGGACAGGCGGTTCCTTTCAAACGAAGCCCCGCGCATACCTACTGCGCACCAGTGCGTAAAGCAGTGCGTCTAGTGCTGCGCCGCCTACACTTTTTGCGTTGATCTCTCTCTCTCTCTGTCCTCTCTTTCTCTCGTATCCAATTGGCGCCGCCTTTCCCATCCCGTGATGGCGTGGCGGCGAGGTGCACAGCGGCGCAGCCTCCGTTCTCGAGGCTGCCGGCGCTCTGTGTTCAACGGAGGAGGCTATGTGGGCTTGTTTGTCAGTCACATTGAATCCTTAACGCAATACGGGGATGTAGACACTGAAAGCAAGGACAGACGCGCAGATCTTGCTTTCAAAACAAATTCCACTTCTACAGGCCAGTTGCATATCACAAAACAACTGCTTTACAAAACGCGTCACGAAAAACTTATCAAGGTGCCTTTCTGCTTCCTCGTCACTCTCCGACTTAGGCCCGTCTTCGGCGTTTCGCTTGTGAATGGCTTGCAAGTCACGTCACGGGCTCCCTAAAAAAAAACTGCTTTGGGAGCATTGTTTCGGAACTGCTCTACTGCAGATTGTTAGGAGCAGGGAATGCAGTCTTTTACGTTCGACAAGCAGGGGCTGGCGATCTTCGGGGAGCAACCGACGGAAAGACGCCACCATGGCTGCGGCGGCGGCGACTCGTTTTGTAAGGAGTCCCCAACGCAACGGCGCCGAGATGGCTAGACGCAGTCGGCGGAGCAAGTATTGTTCGTGTGCACGCCGTCAAGGTCGGTTCGGAGCAGGGGAGCTCCTGGAAGATATTTTGGCGGTGCCGTCTCACGCAGCTTAGAAGTCGTCAGTAAATGGACAGATGCGGCGGCCATTGTCTGCGGAGTAGACTCTGGGATAAAGAGACGCCTGCATGGAACAGCAGCGGGTCTGCGAGAACCCACTCACTTCGGCGTGGTCAGTGCAACCTGTGCGGAAGTGAGTGCGTAAACCCTCCCCCTCAAAGGCAGGTCGGCTACGATGATTTGGACGCTCCGAATTGGTTGTCGGGGAACTGCCGTTTTCCCTCACCTAGGGATCTAGGGAGGACAGAGTGGATTTTAGGAGCCGTTCGCGGCTCCTCAGAGGGCATTCCTCCTTCAGTCATGTTAGACTGGTGAACTGTAACGTTCTCATGTAGATACTGTAAATAAATCCCATATTCCTCGTCCTCGATGAGAACAAGTCTCTCCCTTCAACAACGTCCTCAGCGTGGATAAGTTGGACGACGGCAGGGGCCAGCTACCATCTATTTCATGCCCGACTCCAACTTTTACAAGTCCTGTAGAGAGGCAGCTTGAAGTGTGGCACGAAATGTCGCTGTCTAGCGAAATATTCATTCTTTCAGGTAGCAGTGCGCCTATCTTCATCGAGCCCGAAAAGAGAAACATAGGCGGGAGATATTTGTGGCGCAGTTTCTCGGATAGACCTGCACTTGAAGGGGTTTTTCCGGAAACAGGTCTCTTAAAAGATAAAAAACGCTGTGCACGTACACGTGACTGCTGTTCTGTGACGCTTGCTAGCAAGATGTAAATGTGAAGGAAGCGCGTTTGTGTACGGCACTCCTTCACTGAGAAAGAATGGATAGTTGGGCGGGTCGGTTAGAATTCCTCGTTCAGGGGCTATACCGCAGGCGACAGTAGCGGATGGCTGCGCGCCTCTCTATGTCCTGTGATTTGCGCATGGGTCCGCTTCATGGATCCTCAAAATTTGATTTCAAGTGCGTATGCCTTCCAAACTCGGCGGTTACAACTCTTAAATTGCAATGTGTGCCGTCAGGTAACCAGTTAAAAAAATAGTAAAATATTGCCCTCCCATTATGCATTTAGATTTATGTGCAAGGTTATGTCCACTATCCACTTCGAGCATTAGAATTGCGCTATCTGCCGTAGACTGTTTTCTATAAATTCTGTTCGTTCTAATTCAGTTCTGTCTAGAAAGCGAACGAAAGAAAAAAAAATGCCCGGATGTTTACTGCATGTCTTTTAAATGTATTGTTTCCTTTTTTCATGCTGTCCACACTATAGCGCCAACTCGTCGCGTCACGTGTCCAGGACGCGCGCCGGCGTTGGCCATTCGGTCGCCGACGGTGATGCCGCGGTATTTGAAAACACGCGTAGTCCAGGGTGGAGCCCGCGAGAGAGAGAATTGACCCAGACGGTTGCCCTCCCCGTCGGTGGCAGCGGGCGAAAGACAAAAGCGCGCGGACCACGGCGCGCCAAAGGGCACGGCGAGCCTGTGGGAGAGGAGGTGGACGCCGCCTTCCTGCCGGCTGTGAGCGCCGCTTTTCGAGGTGAAGGCCGGCGGCGCTCTCGCTTGACGTGCTTTAGCGCGTCGGGGTGGACGTGGCCACCTGTACTGCGTGCTACGACTCAGCCACTGTGATTAACGTCTTGAAGGAACTCGCGCTGTAAATGGACGCTGATGGAGCAAGGGTTAATCCGAGGGAGCTTTAGCTTGTCCGTAAACGTCTGCACGTTAACGGTCGTGCCGCTGTCGGCGCTTTGCACCAGCAGCGATGTAATAATATGATAGGTGACTGCAGTGTTAGCTTTGCGTGCACTGTGGTTGAAATCTGCGTCAAGAGGTGTCGCAACCAGCGTTGAACGGCTGCCGTTGCACCTCTCCGGTAGCCCGGTATTCCGCAAACGGTAAAGCGTTTTTCACGGACAAGCTAAACCGGGTTACCGGAGGCAGGTGCGCGTAGCCGAGTTGGTGGTGTCATCTTGTGGAGAAGGGCCTAAGTACGCAGAAAACACGGCTTTATTGCAGCTACCAACCGTGCGAACGTCCCAGTTCTTTTTTTCTGCACATAATTATAAAGGCATTTCTCGCTTACCGCGGCCCCGTTCTTCCCAAGATTTCGCAGAAAAAGACGATATTGCGGTCCGAATCGTTCTATCTGACACCGGGTAGTGTTACTTGCCTGGTTTCTCAAGGCAGCAGAATACGCAGATCAAGGCCACATTTTCGAATATGTGTGAAGCGAAGCTTCAGCCAAGCGGTGTCTATTAAATGCTACACCACTTCCGCGATGCCAGCAATTGTGTTTACTTTCATTCTATGCAGCGTGGAACCTCGTGCAATGTTTACGTTTATGCACCACGAAGGTTACAGCTTTTTTTCTCGCGCAATTTTACATGTTTGTGCACTAGCTAAGGTAAAACGCAAACACCAGATCAGGCAGATGCACAGGGCGAGGCATCTACGCAGTGACGTCACGAGGACGGAGGCGATGTGGGACGCTTGTCGAGGACAGAATGGAGACGCCAGGTGTATTTGCGGAAATGTGCGACAAACATCTGGCTACATTGAAGAGTCGCAGTTGCGGATACCCGTTCTGGGGATTTGCTAGGCATTGGGCGCACGCCTAGTGACACATACTGGATGGCTAATTCAGAGAATGTCGAGTAAATAAAAGTATCCATTTATTATATACGTTCTTTATTCGGACCCGTGTATTGCGTTTCACCACCAAATTTCGTTCGCCAATTCAGAACTGTCCTCACTTGCATCGCGCTCCCCCTCCCTCGAGGCTTCTATATAAGTGTCGGCATCCCTCGTGTTCGAACAGACACTAATGCTCGAGGATTTTGAACATTGAACTCTGAAATTGAATAGCAAGGACTAGTCGATTTGACATTTGAAATTTCGAATATACCTACACCCCTTTATAATTTTTGTTAAAATGCGTTAGCATTTCTGTTCTTGCCCAACGAGAAAAATGTCCGTCCCTCCGTCTCGTAAGACGATCTCTTTCAAGGCAAAGCCCGCAGAGATTTACCTTGGTGCTGCCTGCCGCTTCGACGCGAACGAGGCGGCGAGAACACAGCGCGCGGAGCTATCAGCAGTCGGTACTCTCTGTCCGCATCGCAGGTCGCCTTCAAGATACGATCCGCGCGGCCATGTCACGTACGCAGGCGCCCCCGGTGTACGTTTGATTACGGTTTGATTACGGGATTATGGATAAGGCGCTGTAAAGAGCGACTGCGGCCTGTAATGATCGGAACGTCATCGGCGCACCTTGCGCCCCCGTCCGCACCAGTTAGTGCCGCCTCAGCGCTGTCGTTCGTATTGGCCGGCAACAAGTTTCATAGGGTTGATGATGACACCGGGCTGCGTGGAGATGAGCAAGTAGCACGATGCTTACGCACACTTAGCGACACAGTTGGATCAAGTTTGACCAGAGAAGTTTCCGCGTGAATTTTTTCGAAGAAGCGTAATGTACTCATGCTGTTTAAAGGGACCTACACTAAAGAGGCTGCTAAATATTCGTTAAAAAGCTTATTTTCGTTAATTCTGTGGCAAGAGGCCACATTATCCCACTGTAATGCATCTGCCTTTGAGGGTGTACTAAATAAATGAACAAATAAATCACCAAAGTCAGTTAATCAAACTAGAAACAGAGAATATGGAAGGGAATGGCGGTAACAACTCTGGCGGTGACATCTTGCGGCGCTTTTTCCGACCCCACCGCGTTGGAAACGCTTTTACGCAACGTAGGTGCCCTCTTCGAGGCGAAGAAAAATTACTGCGTTTTGATGCGTGTGTTGCTGCCAACGCTTTAGATTAGCAGAATATGGTTGGCCATTGCAATCGTAGCTGTGTGTATCCTCTCTGGTGCAACACTAAATGGCGCCACCATGTCTGTTCATGCCTACGTCGGCGTTATAACCTAGTATTCCTTGAAGGACAATACCTAATGAACAAACTAAGCAAATGATCCCCATAATGTACACAACTGTTACAACAATTGCCATGTGCAGATAAGCTTTTTGGTTTTTTTAGAACTGCATAACGGTACTTCTGTCTCTGTCTTGTACGTTTTGCATTCGCCCATTCCTCGTTCACCTAGCGAATGTGGAATGCTGACCGCTCCGATTGGCCGAGTTGTCTCTTTATAGTTAACTGTCAACATTGCACAGCGTCCGGAGCGGCACCAGACGCAAAAAAATAAAATACAATAAAATACAAATACCATCTCTTCACTGTCCTGTGTCATTTTTCTTCTCCGGAGCAACTCGTTTGGCTGTCGTCGTCGTAGTCGTTGTTGTTGGTGTTGGTGGGGGTGGCGGCGCTGTTTTGCGGTTATTGTTGTTATATATGATCGTCGTCTGGTCCTCGACATTTACTGAGACTCTACCCTTGGTGTGCTATTTTCTTTGGTATATCGCCCTTTGTACGCTCGTCGTTGTAAGCTTCCAACAGTGCAGCCCTTGTACGCCGTCGTCTGCTATCCGTTCTGCTTTTCTTCTTCTCGTCTCCTTTCAGAGTCGCCCCGAGGGTATGGGGCTTGGCTCTGCATAGTGGAGGCGTGTCGCATATACGTTACGTTACGTCTCGGCGTGCCCTGAGTATCTCTTGTGTAGCGCGTCGCGTCTGTCCATTTGGTAGGCTCGTCGTTTTCGACGTCTGGGGCATCGCTCTCCGTATATAGCCTTTCCTCACCCTCCACCCCGTCTCTGTTTCGTAGATTCTTTTTGTTGCTTCTTCTTCTTACTTTCTTTTTAATTTACCCCTTTCCCGCTGGGGGGTGGCACGTCTTCTTCCTTTGGCGCACATGGTTCTTTGTGCGTTGTTCGTCTGATTGTCGCTCTGTCCAATCGTCTGTCTCGGTGCTTGTGCGTTGTTCGTCTGGTAGCGCCGTCTGTTCGGTCCCGTTCGCAGAGACTTCGTCTGCAGCGAGCCCAGCTACGCTGCTCTTGTATGTACCCCACGTGGACTTGCGTTTATTCGGTGCTTATTTACACGGCTGTTTTTTCAGCTGTATACAAGATAGATTTAACATGGCCATGGCGCGTATTGCCAGTTACGGGATGCCGAGTTCGTTCACGCCAACGGCAGAGTTGGTGGCACAGTCTTGCGGCGTTGAGTTCTGATACACTCCGTTTCATACATAGCAGGCAATGCGACGGCGGCTACGCAAGTAGCGCGGTCGTGGAGGTCTCATTCCGCACGCTTAGATCTGCAACGTTCCCTACGAAATAATTACGTCGTATATTCCAATTACTACTTGTGGACGGAAGTTTGCGTCAGATTGCACTATATTCGTGCATATGTCTGTTTCTAGTAGGCGACGTACCATATTTCGGTCCCGGTGCAAGTGATGTATTCTCTGGCTGCTGGACGCAGAAATATGTTATTCCATTCCTATGGTGGTTAGTAAGTTTAGATCTCCGAAGCCTTTCATGTAATAAATATGTCTAAAATCAACGAAACTTGCCATTGCGCTTCTGAACGAGCACATGATATCATCTTTCAGTGGCTGTCGGGACATTGTGGCATCGTTGGTAATCACCTCGCCGATGACGCTGCCCGGCGTGCCCAGGCTGGCGCAGCGACACTCCTTATACCTTTATCGAGAGTAGACGCTGCAACAGAGCTTCGCAGTCTCGCTCGTGCCATCACGTTAGGTTACTGGCATACACCACAGAACTCTTAAGTGTCGTTTATACAGCCGCGACCCATCCCTGAAACTTATATTACCAGCAAACGTTTCACGACGTGACGCAACACTGCTGTGTTTGCTGTGGGTAGGAGTAGCGTTCACTATTTCCTACAGCTATCGTATTGGAATGGCGGACTCACCAATGTGCGCTAAGTGCAAGTGTGAAGAGACCACCAGTCATGTTCTGTGCCACTGTTCTCGCTTTGATAACCAACGTCAGACTCTCCAGTGTGCCTTGAATAGACTGGACGACAGGCCATTTACAGAAGCGAAGATCTCGGGAGCCTGGCCTCACAGTTCATTAGCCCAGAAAGCAGTTCGAGTGCTTCTTCACTACCTGAAGGCAACAGACTTGAGTGCCCGACTATAGACATCGTGCTCCTAACTTAGTGCATGTGAAAGTGCAATATAGACTCATGTTTTCTCTCTCTCTCTTTCACTCCCCATTCCCCTCCCCACGTGTAGGGTAGAAAACTGCACTCAGTCTGGTTAGCCTCCCTGCCTTTCCTTCTTCCCTTCTCTCTCAAATATGTCACATTTTGCGACGTAGAAGGACAAGACTTAATTTTAATTGTAATTAACTGGCGCGTACCTAATATATTTCTTTCATATGTGACGTACTACTTCGGGGTCGCGGATGCTAACAGTGAGAGAAGTCTAGCATTCGTAGCGTTTCCTCCTGTGTATGAAAGGAAGTATAGAGGGCGTTCCAGAAAGATTAGTTTAGTGATTGTGCGCGTTGTTCTCGACCTATCACTTTCGGGGATGCGATCACTCGGGGATGCGATCGCTTTCTGAGATACGTTCACTTCGCAATTCAAGCCGCCCACGACGACGGTGCCACCTACGTAGGGATCGTAACCTGCGCAGGTGATTTCAGAGGTCACGCTTTGCCGGTCGCTACCGCTGGCTTTAATTCGCAGCTCCACGCAAAGAGGGCGCAGAGGGCGCCGGGCTCGTAGAGTCCCTGCATAGTGCACGCTCCCACGGAATGAAAATGACGTTAATTTTTGCAGGCAACATAGCAATCTTGTGATTTGGTTGGTTGGTTAACACGAAAACGGGGTTCAAGGTCATGAGTAAACACATCAAAATTAGACACATCCAGCGTGTGTCTGTTTATTTCTCTACTGGTGTTTGCGTCTTAAGGGCCGGTGAACGTATAAGGGGTTCCAGCAAGTACGGACGCGAGCACAAGTAAAAAGAAACGGACAGGACAACGCTGGTCAACGCCGGACAGGACAACCAGCGTAGTCTTGTCCGTTTCTTTTTACTTGTGCTCGCGTCCGTACTTGCTGGAACCCCTTATACGTTCGCCATGCACCAACTGTCCCAGCAAACCACACTATTAACAGGCCGGGTTCCATCGTTTCTAAATGTATGTACCAACAAGCCCAGCAACGGACTCCTCTACATCTAAAGGTTTAGAAATTGGTAGGTTGATGGTACTATAGCCAGCACTCAGTTTAAAAGGGGTTACTCGTAAACATTAATTCAGTCTTTCGTTGTATTAGAGCATCAGTGAGTTTAGTACCCGCCGTGGTTGCTTAGTGGCTATGGCTTTGTGCTGCTAAGCACGAGGTCGCCGGATCGAATCCCGGCCACGGCGCCATAGTTTCGATGGGGGCGAAATGCGAAAACACCCGTGTATACTTCGATTTACGTGCACTTGAAAGAACCCCAGGTGGTCCAAATTTCCGGAGTCCTTCACTACAGCGTGCCTCATAATCAGTTAGTAGTTTTGGCCACGTAAAATGCCAGAATTTAACATTCTTCACAGGTGCGTGTAATAGTTCGTAAGTTGGAATCAACGTTTTGTGGCGGTTTGCGCGTCACATGGGAAGAAGCGTCTTCCCTCTTCAGCCTGCGCTCGCAGGAAGGGTGTGTCGTGAGTAAATTTTTTCTGCGGCATTTTTTTTTAATTCTGCAGAAGATATGCAGTTCGCCGCCTAAAATTTACATCCTCGCGGTGGAGCAGTACGTGAACAGATTGCGCCAATGCGTGATTCTGGCGGTGTGCTGAAGGAACACGTGACGAGAAAGGATGCGTGACCGGAAGTTCCCCCCCCGGAAATCTCGCCGCGCCTCACTTTGATCGTGACGGACTAAGTTAAGCAGAGTTTGCTGCATGAAAATTTCGATATGGGACGATGGCGCCAGCGACCGTATACGGAAGCTGCAAGTGTTGTACGGTTTCGCAGCCAAGAGTACGACAGCTACACAGGGCACGCGCATTCGCCGAAGCCGGCTTCTTCTGACTTTGAAGAGCTTGGTGACTTTTTTTTTTTTCGCACAGTGATCAACAAAATATTGCTTTACAAAGGCGCGCCGTGATAGTGCATGCACGGTGCCGAGACGAATTGCATAGCGGCGCTGAAAGAACTGCGATCGCGTGGAAATTGCTAAAATCGGTCAATCAGTCAGCCGTCGTTTGTCGTCATCAGAGCCACCATCGTAATCGTCATCATCATTGTCAACACCGATTGGCCTATAGTTCGATCTTCTGGCTTCGAACGTATTCGGCAGTATCGCTGATTGATCATATTTATCGAAGTGGTGCTTTATAGATGCAACAGTTCAGTGATTACGCATGTCCGCAGGTACTTATTGCTTTGCCGTGCTTAGGAAGCTATGATTGCTTGGGAATTTAGAAAGGTAAACCGTTAATAAGCAAGGCCACAAGAATGTCTGAAGTCACAAGCACGAATATTGAAAAAGTCCACGTACTATACTGATCATTATTATGGCAGCTGAGCTATCGTGTCACCAGAGTTAGCTCTCGTAATCGTTGTAGGAACGTCTAGGGAGTCGCCACCACGTGAGGTCCAAGTTCTTTAGTCCGTAGGTTCATCGTTAGTCGGATGCCGCGTGCGACGCAAAACGAAAAAGGATTTCAAAAAGAAAACGGAACACGTTCTGACTCGCAACTGTAGAAGCTTGTGCAAAACAACGCATGTACAGCGGAAACGCGTTATAACGAAGTCGCATCCAACATAAAAGACCTCGGTAATGTTCGATTTTTATCGCTGGCTGAGTTAGGTACTGATTTGCATTGCATCTTGTTTTGTTTCTTGCTCTTGTTTTTATCATTATTTGCGATTTTTGTATCCCGTACTCCTGATTATAACTCTTCGGAGCTGCAGTATGTAGAAATAAAATAAAATGTGAAGTTTCTGGCAACAAGAAAATGCCTTCGATAAATCCGACATTCGTTGTAAGCACATATTCGTTACACGCATACACCGTTGAGAAACACGAAAGCGGCATAATTGGATTCACTACGTTGTATTCGATAGTTTGGATATCCGTTTTTATTACACCGAGGTTCGACCGTAGGCAACCACGCCGTTCACGGCGTCGTTTATTTTGCAGCGAAACTGTACGCTTGGAGGAGGTTTGAAACTTGGCAATTCTTGAATGGTCTTTGCATATTTGCTAGCCTCCCTTGACTTCGTGTTAGGTTCGTTATAAACGTCTATGCCATTGCTTAACCTAGAAGGGGCGACAATGGATGGTTTCCAAGTCCACATCCCAAAGGGTGGCGCCCTCTGGACTTGAAATGCGGATTCTGAAGGCTATGCTTTCGCTGGTTGAATGCGCCGGAAGTGACTTCGGGAACCGGAAGCACGCCGGATTTTCGACGCCACCTGTGAGAAGCTTAATTGGAGCAGTATTAACAGAGTGTCCGAAAATGCCGAGAAAGCTACTGTGATAAGAGGCTTGGTAGGTCGAAAAATTCGCCGAAACGAAAGACTGGTGGCGACGCCGCCCTCAAGTTCGCGCACCAGCTAGCCGTGACGTCATGGATTTCGTCGGCGTCTGCTCTGGCTTTTGATCGGTGCAGAAGGACTGCAACGTATTCCGTGAAGTGGCAGACGGGACTTGGGAAGTTTCGAGAAATCTCACTGAGCCAAAGGGCGAAAAAATAAATAAATATGAACGGTATATTTGGCGATGTCGGATTGACGCGCCGGAGTTGGGGATTCGGCGCTAAAAAGTAATAACAGAAGTTTTGCCTTCATTTTCTATACCACTAATCAACCCCTTACCGCGACGTTGCCGAATGAAATATGGAGTCTTGAAAGAGTACTTAACGAGTCCGAACAGGTATAGCGTTTCTCTTCACACAGTGTCTCCCTCTTTCAACAAAGAGTCTTTTGAGTTTGACAGCCTGCTCGAGACGGCGTGACGTCGGCTAGGTGGCGCTGGGTGGAAGGGCCTCGTGTCCGCGCCGGCCCAGACGGTCTCCGGGGTGAGGGGAGGTGAGAGGAGGGCGTGGCGCGCAGACGGTCGAGGGAGGGAGAGAGTCGCGATCCCAGCGTGTGGCGATCGCTGCCCAGCAGGAAGGCCGCGGCGGAATTCGTCTCGACGAGAAAGGGTTTTTGAGACTGTCTGGAGGGGCTGATGGCGGGGGCATTGTACGCACCGTCTGGCGGGATTTGGGTGAAGGTTGCGCGGCCGGGTGGGTTGGACGATGCGGCATCGGCGGTGGGCGCTCGGGGGCCACCTCCCCGCGTGCGGACGCGGGGTCTCGCACCTCCCGAAGCCCGGATGCGCGCCGCTGCTTTCCCGTTACAGGCGTCTCCGCAGGGGTTTCGTTGTGTTTGGAGAGTGGACTTCTTTTCTTTTTTTTTTTGCTGTCGTCAACAGAATGAGTATTGAGATACGAACGCCATTGACGATTTTCGCGAGTGTTCTTACGACAGCCGGTGCTCTTCTTCGTTGGCACGGCAGGGCGTCCGTTGCGACCCTCGCGGAATACTCTTGAAATTAGAGCGAATATCTTTCTTTGACTCCTTCGCCCGTTTCTTTGTGTGTGTGTGTGTGTGTGTGTGTGTGTGTGTGTGTGTGTGTGTGTGTGTGTGTGTGTGTGTGTGTGTGTGTGTGTGTGTGTGTGTGTGTGTGTGTGTGTGTGTGTGTGTGTGTGTGTGTTCGGCGGTCGATACTCAGACTCCACGGCTGATACCAACGTGCGTGCTCTCGCGCATTCGAGTTCCGGAACGCGTCTGTCAGCCAACGCCAACGAGGGAGTTTCGGGAATAGAGGACTCAAAATTAGGGAGGGCGTGCTGCCGAGCACGTACAGAAAAAAAGCGAGGAGCCTACGATGAAGTTGGGGCTTTCGCTTACGTTAAGCCGCTTGCGTACGCTCGTGTAATTTGCCAAGTTTCGTTGAGCAGCCAGGGCTGTTGTGCTGGTGGCGTAAAGAAACGATGGGGGACGAAGCTGTGCTCAGTTGCAGACGTGCCTTCGCAACGTCGCCTGTTAAGCCTAGCAGAATTGTGCATCCTGAGGTATGGATGCCGTGGTTGAGTGCTCCGGAAGGACAGCTCTCGCCGCCGTCTACCATCTGTAGCGGCTGCAGGACGGGACTCTGGCACCGCTATGCAGATGTACTACTCGATTAGCGCCTCTGCTCTTTGCCGAATGATGCATTTAACCAACAAACGCTACCTAAGTTTCCACGGTGCTGCAACTGCTTTCAAGCGCATCGTTCCTGAAGTACAAAGCTATTCAAAGAAGACGACGTTAAGAATAATGGGCGATGATTCCTGCATGGTTTTTCTCAAGTGACCGGACAAGATGTCATCGGCTCTATCATGACGTCAAGGCACAACAAAATTTGCAAGTGTTAATTGTGTATCAACAAAGGGTATGAGCAAGCTAGTAGCGTTCTTGTGACTGCGCTCGCGCCTGGCAGCCGCAGTGATCGCAAGTGAGCCAGCCGGTGTATATTGTGACGTCGTGACCCATTTGCCTTGTGTGGGTACTGGTACTAGCTTGTACACACACACACATACACATACACATACACATACACACACACACACACACACACACACACACACTGTTATGATTGCGGGTTCAATCCCATCGCTCGTGATCCGGTGTCAAGATTGGAGTCGGGCATGAATTAGAAGGTAGCTGGCCCATGCCGTCCTCCAACTTATCCACGCTGAGGACGTTGATGAAGGGAAGGACTGCTTCTCATCGAGAATGAGGAATGTGGGTTTATTTACAGTACTTATATCAGTCTAACATGACTGTTTGAGAAAGTACACCTGTCTAACACGACTGCTTGAGAGAGAGTGTCCTGAGCAGCCGCACATCAGCGGTTTTTAAACACTCGGTCCTCCCCCGATACCCAGGTGATGGAAACGGCCGTCCAAGCACCGTAGGGGAGACGAAGCACCGTAGGGGAGACGACCCGGCACCGTAGGGGCATTTATTCCCCGAACTGCAGCGCGCCCGCCGGCCGCCCATTGTATGGCGTCTTGGTCGGCGCGTGGGAAGGGGTGTCAGCAGACGTTCCCGCGGCTCAGTAACAATAGTTGGTCCGCCGAGCCCGTTTAGTTACAATGGCGACTTCGTCAAACTCGGTTCCAGCGACGGAGAGTCGAGGAGGCACGTATTGTTGTTCACACACAGTCGACTTAATCACGCCGTGGCTAGAGGTGTGCGGCGACGCTCCCGGAATGTTGCCTCCACAGTCGCAACTGGTTGGCAAAACTTGCACTGCAGCTGGCCGTTCTTAACACACACACACACACGCACACACACACACACACGCGCGCGCGCACACACACACGCACACACGAAAAGCCTTCTATGTGGATGGAATCAATTGCATGTCGTTAGCGGCGTCTCGTATTGTGTTCTTTGCTAATTCAAGCTGCCCGGAACAGACGCTGAATCGATGCAACTTCCGCGTGCGACCGTTTTGCCCCGACACGTGGAAGGGGAAACCCGCAGAATAAGTCAACTTCAACGCCCAGTGGGGGTTTTTCTTTCGTCTTATTTAGTCGTTTTAAAGGAAGGTGTTTGTTTTCTCTTCATCAGCTTAAACTGTAACACGGATGAAAATGTGGGACCGTTTTTTTTTGTTTAGAGGAGCGCCCATACTTTTGCACGCTTTGCCTCCGTAGCTTTCTCTTCATCGGTGTAGAAAGTTGTTCCTGCAATAATTTTTCAATGAAACCCTATTCTCGTATATCGTCGCCCGCCTAATGCCATTTCACTGTGGACGTCTATCCTCTCATTCGCGCTTACCTGTGCACCACGTGGCGTCGGGGAGGGGGGCGGGCTGCAAGCATGAGAGTGACGAAACGCGACAATCGTGCCACATGGACGATGTTGTAATGAGGCACGCCGTAGCGGCTGACGACTTCGGATTAATGTCGACTACCTAGGGTCCTATAAAGTGCACCTAAAATCTGAGTACACGAGCGTTGCTTGCGTTTCGCTTCCACGAAAATGCCCCCCCCCCCCCCCCCCCCTGCGGTCGGGATCGAAGCCGCGACCTCGGCAGTGCAACGCCGTAACCACCGACTGCTCTCACCATGGCGGTTCCCTCCGGACACGTTCTGCGTCGAATGGGGAGGAGTGTTGGCACCCCAGCGGCGTCCGTCATTATCACCAGGGTGTTATTTTTGCACTACACGCACAGGGAGAGCGGGAAATATGTACGCAGGAAATGGGGCCGGGGATAGTGCATCCCCCAACTTTTTGATGTCCGACGTACTTAACTGCGTGCACTTCATAACTATCGGCGAAACCGGCGCTGTCGTGCGCCTTCGTGAAAACCTTGGCTCGAGCTGTAGCTGCCGGTTCATACTTCAGTACACAAATTTTAACACACGCACGACACGATGTTCGTAGCTGAATTCGCATTGACGGTTTTCTTTGTGCGTGTATGTGCCGAGTACGTTCGCAGCGATCACGTGACTGTCGGCTTGTACTTGACGCCCGTCGTCTCGCCCGGTTTCTTTTGTGCGCGTGTGGTTTGCGCCGGTGAATTCTCGAGTGCGCATGACGGGACGGGCGTTCGGCGTAGTGGCTGTGCCTACGCCGTCCCGCGTGCTGCGGTCACGTGTCCGCCCTGTGCTTCAAATCTCTTCGGGTGTCTTTCTGGCAGCGGCACGGCGCTCCACGGGTTCTCGTGCCAAAAGTCTTCGAGGGCACTGTGTGTTCGGTCGACGCGTGTCGGCGTCGCACAATGCAGTCGTAGGGCGGCACTATTTTATCGCGCGGTTGGACTCGGCGGGCTGCGCGATCCTTCGGTTCCTGCATGGGTGTTCTCGGGGCGCTGCACGTAACTGGCGCGTAGGAGCAGCGCGCGGATTCTTTCTCTCTCTCTCTCTCTGGCCCGTGGTCGCGTCAGCTTGCGGCGTTGTGTGTGTGTGCGCGCGCCATGCGACGTTTCGTTTGCGCACGGCGCTGGCGAAGCCGTCGTCGTGGCAGCAAGAGTTACGCATGAAAAGGGAGGAGGGAGGGCGTGTTAGGTTCGGCATGCTTTGGTTTCGTTATAGTTTGTCTGCTGCCGGTCTCGGTGTGCGTCGTGGCAGGCGAGATTGAGAGAGGGGGCCGAGGGGCGTGGGACGACGCCGTTCTTGCCTCGGCGCCAAGGCAGCCATGTGTGTCTCGGTGCGGATGAGTCGCTAGCTGGCTGGCTGGTTGGGGCCTCAAACCAAGTCCGGTTTGGTTATAAAGCGGCCGCTGACTCAGGAGGGGGCCGACGTCCGTTGAGGTGGTGGCTTGCCTTCTTCGCTTATCTCTCCTCGCCCTCTCATTTTTCTCTCGGGGAGGGTGGGGGGTCTGAAGAAATGCAGCCGGACGCATTCGGGCGTTTCTTTTTTTTCTCCCTACCAAAAGAGGTGTTGTCTTTGGCGTACGCAAAAATTTCTGGCATTCTCAAACAGTGCTTCCTGTAGCGGCAACTGATTCCGAGAAAAAAAAAAAGAAAAGTTTGCCTTGAAGCCGAATGTGATTTGGTCTGCGGTGTCGCGTATGTGTTAGTGGTGCAAAACGTGCTTCGGTGCGTCGGTTGAGACAAGCGGCCGGCAGCGCGTGCAGAACCTAAGCCTAACGAGTCGTTACGGCGCGAGCAGGTCCCGGAGGCCGAATTCGCGCAGCACTTTGTACGCGAGAAGCGGGAAGCACCAGTCGTGGAAGCGGACACATTTCGGCGGAAGCGGCCCATCTGTCGGCGAGCTTGTCGTTTCGACCGACGGGGCGTCGGTAAAGTGCGCAGTGTTTCCCCACCAAGGAGAACAAACGTTTCCTTGCTAAGTTTCGATGCCGGCTACCGTGGAGGGCTCGGGATAGATTCTCAACATCCACAGGGTTTCAACAGATCGCGTGTTCTTTGTACTGCGGAGCACGAGGTCACAGGTTCGATTATACCGGCCGCCATGGCTGGAGCTAGCAATGCTTTGGGTGCATGTTAAAGGATCACGGGTGTTCAAAATGAATCCGGTACCGCTCATTAGGGCAATTTCAGGGCGTTCGGACACAAAATTAATTTTTTTGTTTAAACTTCAACGATGTCTCAATATAACTTATCGGGCTTTCGAAACCATACTTTTAATCACGTAACTAACCAGAAAGGACTATGAGTAATTGTAAAGAACCCCCTTCCACTTTCGAAATGTGGAGAGAGATCTTTTCAGCACTTTAAAGTCTTTCAGAATATCAACCGTTCAAATACGGCATGTTTTATAGTATAGCCACCCAGTAAGGGTGATAAAGAACAAACAAAGAAAGAAACAAACAAAAGGATTTTTATGTTGTATTAATCGAGGGTTGGAAGCCTGACGTATAAGGTTTGGAAATCTTCCTCTATTTAGATCAATTACTCCGTTTTACGCTAACATTTCTAAAATATTCCCAGACTTATGGCCCTCAGGGTTGGCAGCGCCCAGGGGCCCGCTAACCTTCGGCGGCGGAGCACGATGTCGGCGATGGGCGAAATCACGACCTACTGCTTATGGCGTTTTTCACTGGTCGATTCGGAGCAGGTTTTTTTGCGCCGCGGCAACGAATCCGAATTTCACTGGTCGATCTGGAGCGGGTTCGCGCGTTCCACTGGTCGTTTCGGATCAACTCGCTCCGCGCCGGATCGCTCTCACTTGCTCCGCCGCCGAGACGCGGATTCGGGCGGAAATAGAACGTGTCACATGGCGTAACTTCCGTCTTCAAGCGAAATCGGTACCCGGTCGGTACGCACAACATTGTGTTGGGCATAGTTTGCGCAACCGGTTTGTGTCACGTGCACGCAGACTTCCTGTGTGATCTCCCGCGGAGCGTTCGTGCGCTCCACAGGCAGACTCGGATTGGTGAAAGCCGAGCGCTCGCTCGAGGATTCAGGCGGCTGCTCCAGATCGACCAGTGAAAAACGCCATTATACAGTAGGTCGTGGGCGAAATGCGCGTTTATCCCCGAGCAGCGAGGTTTGCGTTTGCACGTCTAAACAACCACTTCGGCGCAAAACTTGTAAGCGTGTACCGGAGTGACATTCTCGACTTGCGACTTTCTTTTTATTTAATATTTTGCGTTAGGTGTACGTGCTGGACTCGAAAAGCCGTAGGAAACACACTGTAGAATCTCAGAGCCCCATAAATAGTCTAGTGTAACAGCTTTTTACGGACCACTTTTGTTAGGTTGCGCTTTCCAGGAGGTGTATTTGTCGTGACGTCATAACACAGTACGATGACGCAGAAGGTGTGGTCGCATGGGATCAGGGTATCGCTTGAGCCCATATATAATCGTTTAGCGTACTATACATATTGTAGAGTGGGAATCATGTTGGCCCCGTGGGATTAACTTCTAGCAAAAGAGTACGATCGACGTACGTTTGTATTGCACAGCATAGTTCTGATGTTTGGGCTGGTGGACCAGCCTTTGTCGAAGTGTCAGAAATATGCTGTGCAATACCAACGTACGTCATACTCTTTTTCCTTGAACCACACACACACACACACACACACACACACACACACACACACACACACACACACACACACACACACACACACACACACACACACACACACACCCGAGGAAGATGTGTCCTGACGAAACAGACTTCTTGTTTCGCCCTCTGTACCTGACCACTATATTTCGCGGGTGGTGACGCATAGAATACCGCGTTGCAATAGCCTGCTACGCGCAGGACCTTCTACAGCTGTTACTAGCTTTCATGCACTATTGAATCGTGTAGTTTTGCGGATGAGTTTTACTCGGATTTGCGCAAGAAAGGCTGCATGCATGAGCTTGGGGTTTGAGCAGTTCTCATATTCGAATACTCCGAACGACATACCGTATATACCCACATTGTCCACTATGAGACAAAAATGCTTTACCTTTCTTTCCTTTCTTTGTCTCTGGCAAACGTGAGTGCCAAGTACGCGTGGCCGGAAGCTTTCCCACGTCACAAACACACCGCAGCCATGTGTACCGCGGAGAAAACACTTGGACGAGCGAGGTTGTTTACGAGAGATTACAATTGCACCCTGGTTATACCGGTGCCGCCGTTTCCTCCTCGTGGAAAACCCGCTTCTCTTTCGCCTACCGCGGTTGTGTAGTTGCAGGTTTGCAACGACGCGGCGTTTTGGATTCGGCAACTGGCGTATATACTCGCGTGTTTTTTTAATAGCGAATAGGCGTAACCTTCGGCGTTTGAAAAGACGCTAACGAGAAACGAGTTGAGCTCGGCGAAACTTGTGGGCGAGTTCGTCCATAATAGTTTAGAAAAGGTACTGCGCCAAAGGCATGCAGAATAGCTCGTGACAGTATCGGCACGGAAGCTCAACAGCCTGCGCACTAATTAAACGCCCTTAGAGATCGCAACTTTAAATCAATCAATCAATCAATCAATCAATCAATCAATCAATCAATCAGATGTTTATGATAGTTCCCTGGAACAGCTACGGAGACATTGTACTGGTAAACTTAATATGCGAGACAAAACGTATACATATATCTAGAAGACAGCAGTCGTACAAAAAAACAATGCGAGACCGAGGAACAAATAGGGAAGCAGAAAAATGAGGAGGCGGATGTAAAAGGGAGTTAATCATACAACGCGATTTGCACAGAACGCACGAAATAAACTCTGAAATAGGTAAATGTAGGCACAATACTTAGTACATGTTTTTGGGGGTCGAGACATGGGGCAGTCTTTAATGCAACAAGGCCGGGCAGAAGATGCCGTGTGTTGCCTGGTATACGTTTGCGGCGCGGAAAATTGCTCACGATTAGGAGCCTTTGCACAATGTGTAATGCCATGGACAACCTCGTAAAGGAGCAAACGGTCCGGTTTAATTTGTTTGGATTTTAGAAGTGTGAGTTGAGATACATTTGACAGGGCTGAACTATGGTCGCCAGAACGGCAAAAACGGTGCTTGGATGTCCAATCATTTCGGACGCGTTCAATCATTTCAGAATTAGGTTTGCAGGTTCCGCCCGAAACTACAGAGGCATGCTCTAGTAGCGGAAGGCACACAGTAGAAGATAATTTCAGAAAGGCAACACGGGAGTCACGCGATGAACGACAAACAGTACCAAAAGCGCGGAGGGCACGGCACGCTGCTTGGCGTGTACTCAGGGATGAAGAGAAGCTTCACGTTTTGTCTAAGTACTGTCATGATTGGGGGCTCAATCCCATCGCTCGTAACCCGTTGTCAAGATTGGAGTCAGGCATGAATTCGAAGGTAGTTGGCCCATGCCGTCATCGAACTTATCCACGCTGAGGACGTTGATGAAGGGAATGACTGCTTCTCATCGAGAACGAGGAATATGGGTTTATTTACAGTATTTAAATCAGTCTAACATGACCGCTTGAGAAAAGTGTATCAGTCTAACATGAATGCTTAGGAAAGTGTCGAGCATCCGCACAACAGCGGCTTATAAGCACTCGGTCGTCCAGTCATTGTAAACAGGCCGCCTCTCCGCGGGACGGGTTACACACACACACACACACACACACACACACACACACACACACACACACACACACACACACACACACACACACACACACACACACACACACACACACACACACACACACACACACACACACACACACACACACACACACACACACACACACACACACACACACACACACACGCACACACACACACACACACACACACACAGTGCAATGGTCCGGAGCCGACGTCAGAGGGGCTTCGTAGAACTCGGAGCCGTCCCGGGTAGCGTGCCTGGGTAGCACATTGTCTTGCGTCTTGGTCGGTGCGTGGGAAGGAGCCTAAGACGACGTTCTCGCGGCAACTCCCCCACCCGTAGCAGATCAGGTCCGCGTTGGGGAGTTTGGTAACAATAGTTGGCCGCCGAACTCATTCCGTCACAACGGCGACGAGGCTAGAGCGTAACGGTGGCGGTTTCAGCACAAAGCCTGCTTCGTCAAACGCATCCTAGCTGAAGCGACGGAGAGTGGAGGACGTGCGTATTGTTCCCGACACAAACTAAACTTAGTCACGCCGTGGCTAGAGGTTGGCGGCGGCATTCCAAGATGAGGTTGGCACCGCTGGCGTAAATGGCTGGCAAACTTGCACTGCAGCTGGCCGTTGTTAACAGTACACACCAAGATCTTTTATTTCATTGACCCTGGGCAGTGGAGCATCCCGAAGGGCGTATGGAAATTGCAAATGGTGTGTTTTCCGCATATGACTTATAATGCCGTAGTTTTGGAAGCATTTAGAGTAGCTTATTGTTTCTGCACCAGTTTGAGAGTAAAAAAATTTCTTTCTGGAGGTCACTACTACTGCTACTACTACTACTTCTACTACTACTAGTAGTAGTAGTAGTAGTAATAGTAGTAGTAACAACAACATACTAAATAAAGACAAACACAAACACAATGACATACTAAATAAAGACAAACACAAACAAGTAAAGAATCAGGATAAAATTTCAACATTTCATCAATAATTTCTTCGACTGTTTTTTCGAAGTTACCAAAAAGAATTCATCGGCCAGATCCTTCAATATTTTTGGGATGTATACACTTCTCGTTTTACCATACTTAGATAGTGGAATAGGGTACCTTAGAACGTTTTTTTTTTATTTCTTAACAGTCGAGGTGCATCGTACGCCTCTTTGAATTCATCGCTCCAATTATGCCGCATACTAACAGTTCTGCTAAATAAATCCTCCAATGTGCAAAATCCTAATTCCTGAAAAATATTATTGTCATGTAGTGTAATACCATAAGCCACATTTGTTAATCTATTTTTTAGTAGTTTATTAATCCGATTTTTCCAGCGCTCTGTACAAAAGGCGAAGGTCGGTATACCATACCTAAGCACACTGTACGCTAGTGCATGCACTATTATTTTCTTGACTGGTAGAGGTACTAAACTCTTTATGTTGAAAAGTAGATATGCAGCACTCTGTAGTTTGCCACATAAAAACGCCATGTGATGCTGCCAAGACATGCCGCTGTTGAACGTTATACCCAAGTATTTGAATGTCTCCACATATTCTATAGCAGTACATTTACATGAAATACAATGTTCATCATGTAGAAATATTGGCAAGTTTATTTTTTGAGTTTTTAATGGACTACGAAAGCACGTGATTTTGCTTTTCTTAGCATTTATATAGACACAGTTTTCTTCAAACCATTGCATAGCCTTATGAACTGCATTCTGTAGGGCGCTAATAGCTTCCTCATAATGCATATGATGCGTGAGTAGAACTGTGTCATCTGCATATTGATACACAGTGGCTTTTGTAATTATCGTGGGAAAGTCGTTCATAAATAAATTGGTTAAGAGTGGGGACAACACGGATCCCTATGGAACCCCAGCTGTAATGTATTTCCTAGCGCTAACAATTTCTTTACTGCCCCCTACCACCTGTGATCTATCATGTAAATAATTGTAAATAAGATCAAGAAAGGGTCCCCTGAAACCCAAACGAAACAAGTTTTCCAATAAAATATCGTGATTTACAGTTTCGAACGCTTTTGCTAAATCCAAAAACAAAGCATAACTATACAGGTTCTTATCTGGAGCAGAATATAATTCATCGGTGAACTCTTCTAACAGTGTAATAGTACCTCGCTCAGCAACGAATCCAAACTGTCTTGATGTTAGGATTGAAAATTTCTTCAAGAAGGAAGTCATGCAATCAAACAGAAACCTTTTCAGTATTTGGGAGAGTATAGGCAAAACGGAGATAGGTCTATGGTTTTCGACTTCATCTTGTTTTCCTGCTTTATACAGTGGCTTAACAATCACCCCTTTTAATGTCTCCGGAATTGATGCGGTGCTTATAAAACCATTAATTATAAAACGCAGTATGTCTGCTAACGTAACAAAATTTCTTCTTAGTGTGGCCACAGCCAACCCATCTATACCAGGTTGTTTATTAGGTCGAAAACTGAAAATTATTCTCCTCAGCTCTTCCTTCCACAACGTGGGCAAAAAAGCAGAGGCTTGAACAGTTTGTTTGAGCGAGCAAGTGTGTCTCTGCGACTGCGCAGTGTTAGAAAAACGCGTGAAAAAATTACTGAAATTATCTACCACTATATCTGGCTTCTCTAAAAAAGATTCTAAGAAATTCGCAGGTGCCGCAGTACTGCCTCGGAGCGTACTTATTAAAGCCCAAGTTTTTGCAGAATTTTTGTGTGCTTGATTAAATGTAAGAAATACCGCCGTTTTGTTGATCTCAAGAGGGCAACGACCCTATTCCTCGCAATCTTATATTCCGTTTTCAAGTCTTGATTTTTCGGCGCACGCCTGCTCCTTTTCCACAATCAGTCTCTGTAGGAAATAGCTCTCATTATGTCGGCCGTAAACCAGGGATAACTGTTCCTTTGTTTTTTAGTTATCGTGTACATACTAGAAAGCTCAAACTTTTTTAGCTGCTCACAATTTTTTTTATAAACTTTAGCATAATTAGAATCCTTAATCATTTCCGTCCAGTCAAACTGCGAAGTCAAATGATCAAATGTTTTCCTATTGAAAATCTTCACTTCTGTTTGATTAGTATCATGTTTTTCTTCTGATTTGTCCTTTCCGGGCAGGGGTAAAAGTGCCTTAAGGCGAAATGCGACAAAATAGTGATCCGCTATATTTTGCCTTATGATACATGCCGTTGAAGAATAATTAGGTGCTCTTATTGCTATGTGGTCTAGACAGGAGGATACTAGTCTATTTTGTAAGACTTCGTCTCTCGTAGGTTGATTTATAGGCACTTGTAAGCCATAGGTTGATAAGATGGAGAGGTAATCCGACACAGTAGTCGAACTGGTGTTCAATATATTAATGTTTAGGTCACCCGCCAAACAAATTTGATCTGCTGCTTTCTGGCCTTCTAAAATTTCTTCAAGTTCACGCAAGAACCGTGTGACACTTATTTGGCATGACGATAAATAGCTATCAACAATAATTCTGTGTTAGTAAGCGTGATTTTTACTGTCAAACTTTCGGCGTGGTTTAAAGAAATGTCCGTAACCATAGTGTCATATCTTAACAAACAACGCTAAACCCCCTCCTCGTCGTTTTTGTTGTGACATAAAATGGGCTTTGTAGCCCTTTAATTTGTAAATGTTAGTGCAATCCTCTGGTACATTTGTTTCCACTATTATAAATGCATCTACTATATCTGCGGCTGATTCCGCTACCTCTCTACATTCCTCCGAATATTTTCGTAGACTTCTGATATTAATACTAATTACCGTGAAACCGTTTTCACGGCTGGCAGCAAATATATCTTTGAACTCATTGAAATTTGAGACAGAGGAAAAATTCGTTGCCATGTTGCTTATGAAATTTTAAGAATATCGGCTAGATTCTTAATTCGGATCAGGGGTGCATCTTCGTTCTTCTTCACGAAAATATTTCCGCCCTTAACGCATGCAAACTTGTAGTTCATTTCTTTTGCTGTAGTTCTAGCTCGCCAGAACAGATTTCGGTTCATTCTTGTCAGATTATCATTGATGAACAGCTTCGGCAGCTGTCCGTTTTGATGCAAGCGTCTTAGCTTCCCCCGCGCATCAAACCGCGCATCCCTTGCGGTCACGGAAGAAAAACAGACTATTACTGTTGGGCTCGTCTTTTGTTTGTTTCGTAAGCGATGCACCGCCTCGATATCACAGCTACAGAGGTCTGACAGCTCCAGTTTACTGGCTATGTTCGATAAGACTTCTCTTAGGTTTTCCTCGTGTTTGGCAGGTAGCCCTTCAATTTCCATGTTCACTTTTCTGCCATACTGTTCGCTTTCATTTAGATCCTGTTGCATCTGATGCAGCTGCTCCGCCTGTGTTTCCAGTTGCGTTTTCAGGTCAGCAATTTGTGCTTCACGCGCAGCTTCCCGTTCTTTACTGGCGGAAAGCTGTGCTAACACCGTGCCGTATTGTTTAGACATAAAGGAGAATGTTTCTTCTAGGTCTTTCATTGCCATGCTCAAATTTGTGAATTCTGCTTTCAGTAGGAGCAGAGAGTCTACTTTTCCATGTAAAGTCAGCAAAGAGGTTAAAGTTTGCTTAATACCTGCCAGCTCTGAAATTAACGTGGTTTCTGAAGTGCCATCTTCTTGTGGAGTCGTACTCGTAGACTGTGAGCCCCCCCCCCCCCCCCCTCGTTGCTTTATCGCCCGACACGTTGTGCACACCCATGATTCACGTTTACTTTGACTCCGCTGCGAAAGTATCTTGAGCTAGACCTGAGAATTGCTGACCCGAATAATAAGGGTTCCCGCACTCCGAACAAGTAATGAAACGACCATCATCGGGTAGCCCTTTGTTACAAACAGTACAATTGTCCATAATTCCACTCAACAAGATACACTCTGCAATCGGCGGTAAACGCCCTTAGTTAGATTCACAAGGTAAGTACAGTACCTGTAAAATATGTATGTCAGTGTCCGGTCGCTGAATCGCCGCCTACTGCAGAGCGCCCTGCGCTGCAGGCTGTTTAAGTAGGCGTTTCTGCCAGGGTTTCCTGAGGGTGGTTTGATTTCCCAAAATCTTTCCCAATAATAATAATAATAATAATAATAATAATAATAATAATAATAATACAGTGAAAGCTCGTTAATTCGAACTTCAATAATTCGAATTTATGGATAATTCGAACTGTACAATTTGGTCCGGCCAAGCTCCATAGAAGTCTATGTATAAAAAAGTCCGTTAATTCGAACGCGAGAAGGTTCCCTCACGGATAATTCGAACTACGCTCGACAGGCACACGGCCAGAGAAACACGCCTACTGCCTACACACAAGGCTATATTGCCTCCGAAACGGAGAGAATGGCGAGAGAAGGCAAAATCGGACAAAAATCTAACCGACGCGGGGTCAGCCAGAAGGCAGCGGCGGCTGCCGCCTCTCCGTTCTACGTAACCTCCAAGACTTCTTGCCCGTTGCGAATCTCGGAGGCTTTGCAAATCTTGTACAGCTGTTAATGTTGTGCGGAGATGGCACGGCAAGCTCCAAAACACAGCGAATCAAGTACGTCGCAGCTGCGCTTGCAATCAAGAACCAACGAATCAGGGCCTTCGCCACCTTCACATGTTCAGCGTCTTTGTCTCGGCAGTCTTCATCGGTTGTGCACCTCTGTTTTCTGCTTAGGAGGTATCGGCCGTCGCGAT
The DNA here is from genome assembly GCF_038994185.2 of Dermacentor albipictus. Taxonomy (NCBI): domain Eukaryota; kingdom Metazoa; phylum Arthropoda; class Arachnida; order Ixodida; family Ixodidae; genus Dermacentor; species Dermacentor albipictus. Next base: position 115,426,913 of record NC_091829.1, read on the forward strand.
TCATTGTGATGGTGTTAAGCCTCGGCTAACGTTCGTTTCGGTGGACATCGGTGGTGTGGCACAGTCGGACCCAGAGCTTCGACTTGAAGATGGCGTGTGCCCGCGGCACACGCCATCACTTTCTGACACGCCAAATTTCTGACATGCCCTACTGCTTCCAAATCGCAGTGTACTGTTGCCCTCCTTCACTTTCGTTAGTTCGAACTTTCGTTAATTCGAACTGAAGCGGCTTCCCCTTGCGGTTCGAATTAACGAGCTTTTGCTGTAATATACGAAAGCTTGACCGGCCAAGTCGAACAAAGGCTTGAGGGGCAGTACCCGCCGCCTTCACTCGTGCCTTGCGACCTGCGGTTTCCCAACGCGAGCCACCAGGGAGCCGGCTGACGTGCGTATTGATCCAATCGCCCAGTTTGGCAATCGCGAAGCTGGCATGCCTGCGCGGCGCGGCCAAGGTCAACAAACTCCCGCAATTTTTAGAACGCCGAAAGAAATGAAAAGAAAGAGAAGAAAAGAACCGATGTTTGTTGCCGAGCCGGATTGAGATCTCTCGAGTGGAGGGCGCATCTGACAGTTGGCTGTGTACGCGTTTGTAGCCCGGTGTCGGGATTCGCTGCTTGGTTGATTGCTTGATTGATTGATTCAGTCAGTCGATAAATGGACACATCTCCTGCTGCGATTGACTGAACGAATCATTGTTTGATACGAGGGAATAAACGCGAAGTTACTTCTTTGCGATGCACGTGACGTCGTCTTCCTCCGCTACAGTGTTGCATAATGTGGCGCCTGAAGTACGCGCACTGACGCCACCATCCCCGGTGTTTGCGTGGAACGCAAATCTGGACATATTAATGAACGCACAGAAGCCTTGCGGCAGCGCCAGCAAAAAAAAAAAAAGAGAAAAAAGAGAGAGAGCGTCCCTGATGTATATGTGAAGCGCTCTCCCACATTCACGACCACGTACAGGCGGCAGTGTCTTGTCATCCATCTGGATGCGTCTTTTGTTTTTGTTTTTTTAGCGCGATTAGCGTCCTTAGCCCATTTCGCGCACTTTCGCCTGCTACCGCTGTCTGGCCCCTGAAACGTCGCCCTATAACTCGCGAAACAAAGCAATTCCGTGCCCGGCTGGTAAAACTTGGAAGGCGCTCTTCTGGCTGACAATGAAAATCGAAGTTCTACGCCCGAAATGCAATCGTCCCGTAGTTCATTCGAGGTCAGATATGCTGAACCCCGATTCTGCAGGGCCACCGTGAGAAAACTGGCCGAGTTCCCGAGGCCGCCTTTAGTGAAGTTTCTTTTCATTTTTCGTGGCTTCCAAAGGTAGACGCTGTGCTCTATGGCGGTGCTGTGTCACGTCCATGCATTAATGCGGTTTACGTTGTTAGCCTATATGGTTCCCCAAACTACCGGCTGCAAATAAAGGCGTCTTGGGCAACGCAGTGTGTCGTTTGCTGCGTTGCTAAAAGCATCGACGTCAATTAACAGTCACCGTAAGACGTGTCCTGGCGGAATTTTTTTTCGCCTTTAACATATCCCAGAGATCTTCCGTAGGACATGTTTGTGCTAATAGATCTTCATAGCCCACAGTAGTATTAGCGATTGGCAAGCCGAAACCTGATCGCACGCCGTGGGCGTGGGAAGCACAACCCCCAGCTTCGACAGCAGCGCCGCGCCGCAGAGCTATACTGGCAGATAAGGCCGGGCCGGTCCGGGAAACCTCGGGGAATGGATATGTTGACTTCGCATTTACAGCCGTGATGTCGCTAAATAATAAAAGGGGGGCAATGAGTTTCTGATTCACTCTCGTACGTTAAGCAGGCCGCGCTTAAGTGACGGTTTGCGTTAGCGAACTCGGTGCATCGAATAGGTGCGTTGGGATATTTGGTATTAAACTTGTAGAAGGCGATAGCTTTTCAAACTTCGCAATGTTCAAACTAGCTAGCGCTGGTGATCCCTATAATTTTTCGTGCGTGCATCCTCAACAATACATATATATATATATATATATATATATATATATATATATATATATATATATATATATATATATATATATATATATATATATATATATATATATATATACGCACACACACTCGTACGCTTAGCGTTTCTGCTAGAACATTAACCCATTTTATAAATCACCTGTGGCTGACAGCACAATTCCAATCCTTGAGGGATTGCTCAAGCGGACAGACATTATACGTACGAAAAATCGAAATGCATAGTTGCCTAATTATCAAAATCGCTAATTAATTTTTCCTTTAGTTAGCTTGCAGCGCGTATTGCAATTTACAAATTGTAGCCGCGGAGTTCGCGAGGCCGATCCACTTTGAACGCATTCTCAGGACGGCACCAGTTCCTAAAAATTAAGGGGAAGCTTTAGCTCGGGCCCAGCTCCGATGCCGCCTAGTGCAGTATATGTAAAACGCAGAAATGCTTTAATGATGCGACCGCGATGCCATTCTTAATTACAGTTGTTGCATTTAAGAGAAAGTTAAATTCTAGTGACCTTTGGGATAGGAATTTGGGTTTAGGGCCTAAATGCTTTAACAAATGTTCAAAATCGGTAAACGTGAAAAAATGAATAGCATGAAGTTTACAAATCTGTAGCTCTGCTCCAAGAACAGATATCCCTGTTCTGTAAACTGCATCCGTTAGAACATACAAAGCGGACAAATTTGATATATTAAGTTCAATCTTGCGCGCATTTTTAGTGTTTACTAGGGTTTTGCGAAAGTCCTACTCACATATGTCCTACTCACAAAGTCCTACTCACATATCCTACTCACAAATGCAACAATTTCGTCCGGTTTAGATGTCCTATTACATGCAATTGACCGAATTATGATATTTTTAATTCCTGCATTGCAGAGTTCTAAATTCGGTAGTTTCGCCTTCTCGAAATTTGCGATTTCCGATTATTTTTATTTCAAACATCGACAGCCGAAATAAAAAAAAAAAGTCAGCTTCCAACAGTCACTGCATTTTAACCGTTTCTTTTAAAGGGACTCTAAGGAGGAAAATCGGTATCTTCTGTATCAGTAAATTGCCCTTCTGCCATATCAAAAACACCTCTCTTACCGCGACAAGGCGCTTGGTACGCCAGGAAAAGCGCAACAAAATACGGATGGCGAAGCGTCCTCGAAGCTTCCCGCACCTTCTCGCTGTGACGTCATTGCTTTTTGACAGCCTCTTCTGGGTGCCTGGTTAATTCTTCGGCGGCAACGATAGACGACAGTCTGTTCTAAAGGAGCCATATATTGAACATGGCGAGTTTCATGAACTTTTGCAGAGCCAAAGTGGCCTAAATACGAAAAAATACTTTGATCATCCGTGACGTCAGAGTGACGTGCGGGGTTGGGGAATGGCGCGAAATTCGAAAACTGGAACTTTCATTTTCTCTACCAATCACCAAGCTCTTATTTCAAAATTTATGACAAGAGAGTTTCCAAAAAGAACGCTTTATCTGTTTTTAGTGTTTTGCTTAAGTGTCTCATTCAAATGTAGCGAACCTCATCGAATTTGGTGCAGTGGTTGGCAAAGAAAATGATCTCTCTTTTGCCATGTATTTATGTAGAACTAAAGCTCCCTCCTGATTCCCGAAGTTTGTGAAGAAATACATTGGGGTCTAGTTAGTTTACCGCTTCAATGCAATAAAATGGCGTTTTGTTAAGGAAGTAAGTGCAACGACAGTGCATCTTTGCCGCAGGTTTGGTGGTGCATATCTCGGAAATCGTGTCATCCGCAGTTGCAAGTGGATATGGCTTGCAGTCTCACCAGCTACAATATTTAAATTGCAGTATTTACCGTAAGCAATTAGTTAAAATATAACTGGTGAATTTCTCGTTGCTTAGTCGATTACGCATTTCGATTTCTCGTGGATTTCTCGTGCAATTAATGTCTGTCTCCGAGTGGAACACGAAGACTAGAACTGTGCTGTCTACCGCAGGCGATTTTTAGAAAAATCGATTCGTGTCTTCGCTGGAACATATGGTATATGTGCTTCGTGCTTGCTGAACAGAGGCTGAAAGCTCGAGTGATGACTGTACCAATTGTCCTAACCTACAAATCACTAGAAACACATCCGGGTGTCGGCTATTGCAATCGACCGGTGCTCTCACTGGAACGCGATACTCAATGGTGATCAATTAATGCGCATTTTTTCTACGCCTATGAAGAAATCTAATGGTGAGGACTTGCTTGGGAAGGTAACAGTTCTGACTAGTTAGTTTGTTCTGAACAAGCAAGCTTAGAACATCATTTTGTTTTGTTGTATAATTTATCTGTTCTGTCGACATGCCGCTGCATGCCAGGTGCGTTTCAGAATTGGGCCCTGTACTGGCCGTTATGGTTATCAGTGTAAAACAAGTGTTGTCTGAACTCTGGGGCACTTAACTGGGTGTCTGTAAAAAGAAAAGGAAATCGTCTCTCAGTGTGTAGTTTGGGCTACTATCACATACAGTGCGGCGCGGCCTGGTCATTAAGCGAGCCCATCTCCTTAGCCCATTCGGCTCTCCTCTGCATAATGACCAGTGATGAATGAATCTGAATCGCGACACGGCTTGATGCATAGGCGCCTCGTCTGGTTTGGTACATCAAAGTTACCCTACGGTTCGCGTCTGGCGCTACCCGCCGAGCTGCCGTGTTTCGCGTCGTGTGCCTTCTCCGTAATGGCGGCAGCACCCGCTCCCCGCAGTTGTGTGCAGTGCCTTCCACCGCACAGGCAGGCAGGCGGGAAACCCGCGCGCGGGTGACGTGCTCGGTATTGCTGCACGCGCTGTTACTGCACGCGCTAATGCTCTCCGAAACTGGTTTTTCGCCGTGCTGGTTTTCAAGCTGTGCGCGTCCTGGTTTGGGCGCGGGAAGGGGACGAGCCAATGGGCGCCTATGCATCGCGTCGATGTTTTTCTTCTTCCTGTAGCGTAGCGCGATTGCATATTACTGTAGAGGAGCGGGGGAGGCGCGGCAAAACACTCTGGGAGCGGCTGCTTTCTGCAGCTGCCGACAGGCGGCGACACGAGTTTGCGCTGGCACCGCTCCTTCGAAGCAGCCACAGCTTCGCCGCAGGCACAGGCATCTCAGCTTTTCTTGTGTCTTGAAAACCAGGCGATTAAACGTGCCGCGTGTTGCATTGGATGACCCGCACTGCAGTCCTGCGAAATTTCGCTGAGGACGCGAAATCTCTTTTCTTACGATTGTAAGAGACAAAAAAACGCGCGGGCCGGTACTTCGGTTCGACCCTATAAAAGGCACCTGCCAACGTCTCGGTTGAGGCGTGCACTTCATAAGCAGTAAGGTGTGCGAACTTTTCTTATAGTGTGTTTGTGTACCATACACTAAAATTGCGATTTCGCAGTCATTATAGTTAGTTTGGTGTGTTTATTATTTCGGTGCGAGGTATGAACCTATAAGTGTGACATTCTTTTCTAAAAGCTAGTTCGAAATATATCGAATTCTGTCGCATTCTGCCGTGAACATTGCGTGAACCATGCTGTGTAATGTGCATTTGTAAACTGAAGGTGCAGGAGCTCCCACCAGCTGCTATCCGTCTCTAGCTCATGTATCTTTCTCAATATATCTGAACAGAAAAAAAAAAAATTTCGTTCTCATGTGTTGTTTCAGCACAAGCAACGTCAGCATAGCATCTGCATAACGTAAACATGACATCTACATAACGTAACATAGCATCTGCAATAATGCTGCGTCAGATAACGTCAACATGTTCAGCATTAACACGAACATCTAGACGAAAGGGGCTTCGCCTTCACCGATTTCACAGTGCGTGGGACCAGCATAATCCTTCGTTGCATTTTAGCGCGGGAGAGTAGAGGGGTCGACCACTCGACGGTCACAAAGGCTGTTCGGACTGAGCTGCGTGTTTAGACCGGCCGTCCGGTGTTTGTACAGTAAAGATTCATCCGCCAATGGGTTCAAGGACCTTTGTGAAAGGCAACGCGCAGCAGTGTGATGTCCCTGTTATTTGAAGAGAGGCATCATAAATATTTATTTTTATCTTTGGCGGGGGTTCATAAGTAAAGGTTGAGCCATCCGCGTGGGACGTCTTCTTAATGCGCTGGCGCAAGAGCAGGGATGTTTCGTTTTGTGTTTCACCCATGAGCATGATGAGGTGTGATGATGAACATGGTGACGACTCTAAAAAAAAAAAAAATGTACAGTTGAGAGCGAAAGGTCTGTAGAGACGGCGGCATCAGGAAAAAAAGGATTAGTTTCTTCTAGCACACCCGATGAACGGGAAATTGTCCTTATGCATGACGCTGGTTAAAAAAAAAAAAGTTCGCACGCAGGCAGTACTACTTGATTGCAGCCTTTATGCCGATTGACTGCGAAGAAAAAAAAAATGCAGCCGCACCTGTGGCCCCCGACCTTTGCTCTCGACTGTACATGCTCACATGTGTTGAGTAGGCCGCGAATCGGGCATGTAGCATTATTGAAGCGGAGAAGATAACTTATGTCGTCCGTACGGAACCTTTTCTTTTCTCGAACAGGTAAATCCGCAGGGCATGGTTCCTCCAGTGAAGATGACGGCGCTTCGGAAAATGGTCAGTGACAAAAGTTCACCGCTTCTTTTTCTTTTCTCTGCTTTTCGAAAACGAACAATCATTGCCTGGGTCAAACTCGCCGCCATGACACCCGCGTCAAACGCGCTCATTGAAGCACTTCGAAACCACTGTCTTTGGATTCGACGTCTACTCGAGTATCTACTACGCGGCCATGCGTTTAAACGGCCACGAGGGATTCGTGCTGTCTGATGCGTGGATCGAACCCGCGTTAAGTGCGCACTTTGAGGCGTGACTTCGATTCGACTAATATATAGTCGACCACCGTCTGCTACGCGGTCGTGTTTCCCAATGGCCGCGGAAGTTGCGTCATCCGGTCGACTACTGGCGCCATCGGTTGGAACAGGTCGACCGATCAAGCGCGCACTGCGTCGAGCCCCCCCCCCCCCCCCCCCCCCCCCCCCCCCCCGTGCAGGCTTTGATATCGACTGACGTTATAGTCGACTACTGACGCTCGGAATCACTCCTGACATCTGGAATTAAACGTTGGATCGGCTGCTACAAAATGACTTCGCGTGACCTAGCTGCCCCGTTCAAATGTGGACGTTACTGGGAGCGCCAAGGCAAGCCTTGGACCGCGAGCTCCAGTGGACTTCCACGCAAACAAAGATTGGAAATAAATAAATCAAGAAAATGTGTATAGATAGAGGTACAATCGTAGACAGAAAGAAAATAGCGGAACAAATGAAACTTGTCGGGGGCAGGACCTGCCTTGTTATCCGTACTAGCACTCTTTCTTCAAGAAAGCGTGTGAAATGGTTCTCATGTCTGGTGGAACCAGTGGACGTAGCCATCGCAAGAAATAAACAAAAATTATGAAACACCGAGCAACATTATAAATAAATAACTAAATATATAGAACATGTTAATCCACATTTCAGTGGACGAGTACGAAAGCACAGTGTGTTATACACACGTACTTACGGAAAGCTACAGCTCTTTAAACATGATATTGAAGAACCTGTAGCGATTTCATGAAAAAAAAATTCACGAAAACGCGTTTTTCATTTGTTTAAGTTAATGTTAAAGGTTGACTGCCTTCGGAGGTATCGTACTGGTGGCAGAGACGGTTGGTGGTACAGGTGGTCTATCTAAGGCCACCCGAACGTGTCGTTGATTACAGTCCGCTTTCGTTAAATAAATATCCACCTAATAGCAGGCGGGTCTGGCCGCGCTGTCACAAACGGAAAATTGAGGAAGCGTTCCTATATTGTACGCTGCAGCAGAGATATCTCGGTATGGTTCGCATAGCTTCCTAAGGAAATGATTAAAGGAAATGTGGCGCCAGTATCCGCAGGAACTTCAAACAGGGCGCTCTAGCCGTAATATTATGCGTAACATGTGGATTTGCCTAAACTTCGACCTTCCGGCTTGGAACGGCTTTGAGACTTTGGAAATCCATCATATTCCACAAAAATATTACGCTATGAATGCAGCAGTCCGCTATGGTTATACATGTGCACACGAGAGTCTCACTGCCTTTGCACATTTCGAAAAAAAAAAAAACTGATTGCTTCAAATTTTTAGAAATATAGATAGCGCATTAAGTAAATCCGCAAAAGAAAGTCGGAAGCCACGAAGCACGGCGCTTAGACAGACCCATCATTCGAACGGGCCTCGGGAAAACCTGCGGACTGTTCATTGCACAGTGTCGCTGAAGTGTGCACAATGTTCCGAATATGACAGCGATGCTCATTCCGACGGATGCAAAATGTGTGACACCTGCCGGGCCCCGCTCGAGTGTGGCGTCCTGCTCCGGAGCACGACAGGTCGCGGGATCGATTCCCGACGGTTGCGTGCACCGACCAGTCGAGTAGGACAGTTCCTACTGCCGAGGGCGTGGAAACTTAAGGCGTACACAGCGCAGGAACCGCTTTAAAAAAAGGGTTTAGTCAGCCTGGTGTCGACGCTGCCCGTGTATCCTTGACGAAGACTGTACGTGTTTAGACAGAAGGGGCCACCTCTCAGTATTTTGATTGTGAGATGGCATATTCGCAGTATTCTGCTTTCTAGCTTTGTAATCAGTTCATGCCTTGTGGTAAACGTTACTTTATACGATTTCTTACTCTGTAGACTGTTGTAAACTTGTTATCACACTAATCCATCTTTCCAATAGTCTGGGCAAGGTTGAGGGATTCAAATAAATAAATAAATAAATAAATAAATAAATAAATAAATAAATAAATAAATAAATAAACGTGTATTTCTTTATTATATTTGTTAAGTGTAGTCTCAAGATAGTAAGCCAATGTGTGAAGTTCCACAATCGGTACGTGCAGCAAACCGGAAGTATGTCTGCCGGCATCCCACGCAGCAGCACCGCGATGTTATAGAAGTTGGTGTAACAGTGGCGATCGATGCGGGGCCGATACCCGACACCGCGACTGCGGAAGCGCGATAACGCCCTCTGACGCGGGCGAAAACGAGAAGTGGGAACAGCACGCGTCACAAAAAAACGCGCCCGACTGCGTGCAAAGCGTTTTCGGGGTGTTGCTTGCACGGCCGAGATAAGCGCCTCGCAATCAGAAGCGCGTGGTTGTTGCGACGCCGGTACGCTTCACGTATAGCGGGTTCTCTTTCTATTGTGGAGGGGAAAAAAAAACGTACGGGGTAAATTAACTGCTGTTTTCGTTTTAATTGAAATGGTCGAATAATAAGGTAAGCGTCTCCTACTGCAAGCCGGCCTCCGCTACAGTGTGACAACCAGCTATGACCGCTGGATACATGACAACAGATTCCACAAAACACTGCTTCAATTCATGCACAACACAGGCCTCACAGCACACATATAATACACATATACGCATCAAGAATTATGCCTTAAGGGCAAGTCTTCATCGGAATTAAAAAAAGAAAAAAAAAGAAGAAATGATGACGCTGGAGGGAGGCGAACCCACCCCTTCCGCATTCCCAGGGATCTCGTGCGCGTCATGCACTCGAAAAATGTGGACGTGTGGATGGGCTCGAGTGCACTGTGGTCTTTTTGTTCACTTTTCTTGTTCCAGAATTGCTACTAAACGTGACTGATTTCTCCTGCGCTATCTCTGAAATCGTTGCCGTCTCTTTATTTTTTTACTTAAATAAGTGAAATTCGGGTGTTTTGCGTGCCAGAACCACGACCTGATTATCAGGGCACGCCGTTAGTGGGGGACTGCGGATTAATTTTGACCAGCTCGGGGTCCTTTAACGCGCACCACAATCTGGCTCGCCCCCATCGAAGTTGTTTCTTTTCTTTCTATTTTTTTAATAGGGTTGAAACAAAACACAAGACAGAGTCCCTCGGATTCGCGTATTCTTTTCGCACGTTATCTTCCTGTTATTGAATAATTAATCAATTTGATTCAAAGTCCAGACGCTGCATTGCCGGTGAACACGCCATGCTTCCGAGAGCCGATATCAGGGGGCGTAATCGCGTTTTTTTTTTTTTTGAAGTCGCTTTTATATGCTGGTATATGTTACGAGCATAACCCCCTCCTTCATTTTTTTTTCTTAATACGTCTTTTGGATGCGTAAAGCAACATCTCAATGTATTCGGAGTACGTAACCGTTTCCTTATGTTCTTCCCTCGTCGTCAACACCGCTTTTCTTTGCCTAAACACTTGAGGTGAAATGTGCCACCATACCAAAGTACCACTGTACATGCCAGGGAATTGTGGGGTATAGGTTGGCACGTCGATGCTGCCATCTGTATTCTTGTGCCGTTGCGCTGTATTGGCAAAGCAGTGGATAATTTTTCACCTTTGACGACAAGACGGTTGTGAATAAATTGCTGTCTATCTCCGCGAAAGCTGACGTCAAGACTGCGCACAAACGGTGCTACCACACAATTTCGCTTGCGTCCCCACTTTATGTTACGCACTATAGGCTGTTGATACCGTATATCGGCTCCCATTTTATAACAGATAATACAAGCACGAACATTCACGTGCGAGTAAAAACGGTTACTGCGTAGTGGGATATCCACATAATGGAAGAGCATTTAGAAACAGCTAAGGGTGGTCGCGTAGCCATTAATCACAGTCACAACCAAAGTCATGCAATGGTATGCCTAAGGTCAATTGTATCATGCGGCATCATATATGCGCTTGAAGATTTTCTTTCCTACTGTTGAATGGTCTTACTCTACCTCGTTCGTGTTTCGTAGTATCACAGATTTCGGAATGATCAACGCATCGCTTCAAAATAGCTGTAGCGGTGCGTTCAGGTATCGCAGCGATCGCTTCGTTTGTTTAAAGCGACGCCAAACGTTTTTTGTGAAGTGTTTGAATAATAATGCCTACAGAAAATTTGAATAGCTGTGACGGACGGAGTGCGCAACGATCACACCATAGCGCGCTCGACACATGCAGCCATAAATTTTATTCTAGCGCAGCAAGCATACAGCGCAAAGCCAAACGAGTCTACATTGTGAAAAATATGCGTACCACCACTTAGGACTGCACTACAACTTTAAAGGATGTGTGCACCGTACGCGCACATGTAACCAGTAGCGGCTAGCAGACGACGCGCCATTCACACCATCGTGGTACAGCCAGTGCCCACCAGGTGGCGACTCCGCTCGGTCTCGCGGCCAATCACGTGTGAGCCACGCATGCGCGGTTTGTGGCACAACTCAACGGCGGCGACGTCGCCTTCCTTACAGTAAATGCCATGGGAATAATAGTAAGGGAACTCTGGCGATGCGAAATCGTTCGGCTATGAGCGTGGTGCACCGCCTATAGAGGCGCCACTGATAGCCACATAGCGGGTGCTTACAACAGTATCTTGGGGGCAGTAGCAGACGACAACCCATTGCAGAAAGGATGGCTGAAGTTCGCGGCTGCGATTTCTCCTTTGTTCCGATGCCAGACTGCTTCTTCTGCAGTTACAGCTGCATGAAAGACGCTGGCCTCTGTGGGATTGGGCATGAACACGATGTTACCGGTGTGTGGGACAATTCAGTCCACATATGTGCCAGGTGCGTCCCGCAGACAAACACAATGAACCCAATTTACACGAAGTGGAGCCCATATTAACGAGCATATTTTTTTTTATTTTGACATATTTTAAATTCTACCCTTGCCGTAAAACTGCGTCTGTACCTCAACAATAGGCAAACATTGTTAGTGCAGACTAATATCTCAAACAAATCCGCACGGTGCGACGTCTGCACATGTAGTGATCTTTCTGTCGATGAATACATGTGACATCGACCAATAAGCGCCGTCAAAGTTGCCTCAAGAACAGTAACTGCGAATTTATTCATGGAAGCGCGTACACTAGTCAACGAAGTCACCAAACGCACGGGTTAATAAGAGCGCTAGTTAGCGCTGTACCACCGATGCAATACTGCTGCATACGCCGACGAACTTCCGTTCCCGCTACAGTTCTCGCAATTTTAAATTCCCTAAAGGAGCAGCTTGGAAACGTAGAAAGCGAAAGCCTGACCAACATTTCAGTAGTTTTTTTTCTTTCTCCAATGTTAGTAGAGAGAGATGCCACATTATATATTTAAAGGTCAGCAGCGCCAGCCAAATTAGAGGGGCGCTGACGGCAAGGCCGGGTTTAGTCCTCTCCGGCGTAAGCATAATGAGAAAGACTTCAGTTGAGCACAAAATTCACATGCGAACCCTTGCGAACCAAACAAATCACTCGGCGTGGTAAGTCTGCTCAGACAGCATCGAGGTGTGATGACTTCCCAAACATGATGCGAACTTTTCAGCGCATGTGGAACATACATACCATATGCAGCAACTATTTGCAGTTCTCGCATTGAACTACCTATTGACACATTTTCCAAGAAACCACATTGTCTCAGATGTCCTGGGGCGAAAAGAATAAAGCTGTTAAGGAAGTACTTGCCCGGTACCACAAATAGATGCAAAAACGTGAACTGCGTAAGAGCTAGTGCGAGAGTTTACCGGGCCGCATAAAGTTCTTGTAACTTCAGTTGTTGCGTCTGACCAAGTACCGATGGACCTACACCAAACTGCGGCTGTTACCTTCATTTATTTACTTATTTATGAGGTACCCACAGTGCCCTATTACAGCATATATGTGTGTGTGTGGGGGGGGGGGGGGGGGGGGGGGGGTTGAATGAAGTCTCCAGATGTCGGCAGCCCTGCTGTGTGCGATGCTTGCTACCTCAGATTAGGTGTTTGACATGACATGTAGGAAACTGAAAAATATAAACAAGAACAAAAGAAAATACTAAATGGATCAATAAAGGTTGTAGATAATATCAAGAGGCTCTGTACACCACGGCAAAGAATTAAACAATACTTGGAATAATACAGCTAACTAGAATAAAAAAAGCGTGGAAAGAATCAAATGATTACTTCTTCCAAACTCACTGGCTACAAAACATGTACCGCAAGATAATTACAAAGGTAATCGTGAACTTTCCTTAATTAGTTATGTGTTTCGATTTCTCGTGCAAGTGATGTCTATAGTCGGATACAACTTTAGAAAAAAGGGGAGGCCCCGCCCAGATGACCGAAGCGGCGAAGTCACCGGCCGTCCGGCGCATGACGTCGGTCCAGAATGCGCGCCCATTGGTGCACCCGCCTCGGAGGAGTAAACGCCTCCTTTTTTCTAAAGTTGTATCCGACTATAGATCCCTGAATAACCCAGCTGAAAGGCTACAGTTATGTTATCTGCAACAGGCGATTTTTTAAAATTCCGTAAAACTTAAAAATGATCACCCTGTTTATATGAGAGACGTTTTGGTGGTGGATGGCTGAGCATTAATGTTTACCACCTGGGGCTAATTAACGTTCACCTAGGTCTGTAGGTACACGAACGTTTTCTTCCGCGTGATAACATGAAATACCTGTCTAGGTTGGCGATCGTATTTCGAAAAAAAAAAGAAAAGTTGGATGCAAGCACGTCTGCAAATGAACACCCTTTCACAGTTCGGAAACTTGAGATTGAAAAAAGCTCGTTTCTTTTTTCATCGAAAACGAAATGACACAAACATATCGGAAATATTTAGGACGCCCTTAACTATGCTGTCCAGGCGCTTGCGCCATTGCGTGAAGGGAGCCTGTTTCAGGCCACATCTTCTGCTCTGTATTAACATGGGCTTCAAATCGTAAGGCAAAGATGAATGTTTAGCGTGGTACTTGACTTTCTTGTCTTCTTTCCAGATTCTTGTTTCGCTACAGTTTCTATTGATTGATGTACTCGATGTATCGGGTATTTGATGTACTTTATTTTCTTTCAAACCACTGCCCTCTGTACTACCGCGACCCGTATAGTACATGAAGTGAAATGAGAGAGGAATAATTGCCCGCGCATTAGCTCAATAACAAGCAAACAAGAAACAGCGCCTCACATCGAAACGTAAAGCCAGGACATTTAAACAACTTGAATCGGACACAAACCTCAGATATTATAGCTGTGTAAAAGAAAAGAAGAAACAGAAGAAAAGCGAAAAAAAAGAAATAACGCTTGTTTAATGGTGTCAGTCACTCACTGCCCAGACGCTGTCGATATTTAGGAAGCTGAACCTGAACCGAGAGGTCATTCGCAGATCTCTCCCCTTTTCCGACTTCCCCTTCGCCCAATCCCGAAGCTCTTACCGGACGATTGTTCTTTTGTTTGTTTATTCGTTTTGTTTTCTGCATCTTTACCTTGTCTGGCCGCGAAGAGGGCGCATTCCGAGGCGTCGTGTTTTCTCTCTCTCTCTCTCTCCCGTTCCCTTTCCGTTTTCCTCTTTCTCGACATCCCTCTCGCCTCCTTCGATTCGACTCGATTCTCCGCTTCTTCCCATTCCCGTCTCACGCTCTCTCCCCTTTTTGACTTTGTGCTCTGATTGTCTGGAGCCCACTCGCCTACGGGCCACCGCTTTATGCTGCCCCTTCTCTCGCCCGCCAGGCTTTCGGATCTTAATTGTCGGTCTCCCCGTGTGCCCCTCTGCCAGCACCCGCTCCGGTGGCGATGTCTTCCGTGTTCCCCGCGCCACTTCGACGTCGTCGTCCTCTCCTCCTCTTCCACAGCCTCCAGGAGAACGTCCTTCCCCCTCCGCGCTCTCCCCCGAGACCGTGTCGATGCGCGCCTTCTCGTCACCGTCGTCTTCGTCCGTGCTCGCTTTTTCGGTAACACGACGGTGCGGGACGGATGGCTGGCAGTTCCGTAATATTCAGACGGGTCGCCGCATTCATCATCGTCGTCGGTATCGTCGCACTGTGGGCGGCCGTCTGTGGTGGAGAGGGGGATTGTAGCCAGCTGGCGGTTCTCACCAGCCGCCAGGCGGATGTGTGCGGTGGCGAGGAGGTTTCTTCAGTAGGCGTATAGACCAGAACACGCCAGTCTCGCACCCAGACTAACCGAACGCATACTCTCGCACCCGGGTTGCCCGGTCGACCGGCGCCGTTTTGTACTGGGCTGCCAAAGTGTGTTCGCCGGCGACCAGTAGACATGGCAAGCGCCAGCTCTAGGGCTCCAAAGTGTGGAAATGTGCCCGTTCACACGGATCGAAAGCAGAAGAAGTCATCTGGGCATCATTGCGTCGTGTTTGGATGCCAAAACAACCAGCGGAAAAGGAGCAGGTTGCTTAGCGCTGTTTGCGAAGAGCACAACACACGTAGGGAATCGTGCCGGTGCGGTGTTTTCATCCTGCGCCGATTTCCATCCGCAACGAAGGATGCCAAGCTGCGCCACGGGTGGATAGCTGCAGTGAATAGGAAGAACTACCAACCCAGTGAAAATGCACGAGTGAGTATTCGATCTGTGTATATTTTGGTGCCACGTTCAACTTTGCGCCCTACAAACGTAATACATGTAACACGCAGGTTTGCTCCGAGCACTTTCTGGGCAACAAGCCACTAGAGCAGAATCCCGCGCCGGTGCTTCGCCTTGGCTATAACAAAAAGGCAAGCCTTTTCGTGTTTTCATTCAGGCAGAGCTCCCGACGCTTAAGCGGAACAGTTGAGTTTGCGGTTAGCGATACTTGCAGCTGGTGCACGGAATGACCATTAAGCGTGAACGACAAGTTGTATATAGGCCTTGCTGGTGAGCGTTATTGCTAATGAAAGTAAACCGA
This sequence comes from Dermacentor albipictus, assembly GCF_038994185.2. Taxonomy (NCBI): domain Eukaryota; kingdom Metazoa; phylum Arthropoda; class Arachnida; order Ixodida; family Ixodidae; genus Dermacentor; species Dermacentor albipictus. Next base: position 115,442,516 of record NC_091829.1, read on the forward strand.
AGTCTGCTCGTCACGTAGCATGCGTCCACAAAAACGTAAACGACTACTCGTCGCCGAAGGTGTTCTTGCAGCGCACCTACCTTTACGAGCTGGTGTTGCAGGTGTCATTCGTAACGAATTCATTTGAGCCTCCTGAGCTCTAAACTGCGTGCGGGCTGTTATGCGGGGCAAAGCGCAAAATATTTCCGTTCATATGGCGAGGAAAATAAGGTGCTTAATTATTCTTGTATTTTGTAACAAAATTTTGATCGTTCTCACGAGTTTTTTTTTACTGTTTTCTTTTCTAAGGGAGCGCCAACAATCCGATGGCCTCGCACAAGCGAAACAGGTCTGGTACCAGGTAGCTGCAGTTGGTGGGGCTAATTTCTTGGAATGCAGGTGCGGTTGTTGTCTTGTACCAAAGGGGTCCTGATGATGCAGCTTTAAGTAGGGATGGTAATTTTACGTGCCCTGTCATAATTTGTGCAACTGTACAACACCTGCATCTGTCATGCTCGCCCTGTTATACGGGCTTTGACTGCACATGTAGTTGAACATTATAGCTACTGTAGTACCTCATTTTCCAATGAGTGCAGGTTTAGCATCATATGCTGCTTGTTCGAGTGCTGTAGGCTTTTGTTCTGAATGTTGTACTCTTAAGTGGTTGCACGATACAATTGGCCTGGTGTATTTTCTCTTTCACTTTGAGAGGACTTTATATCTTCGCAACAGTGATGGCATGGGAAAGAACTACAGCCCTTCTTACTATAACATCTATTTTGTTTTCAATGTGCAGGTGGTGAAGGGCAGGCGTCTGCTAACCAGGCAGTCAAACGACCTCGCCAGTTGGTTGCCAAACGCGGCCAACCCAGTAGAGACCATGACAAACAAGACCAAACTGAAAGTGCAGATGACAGTGTTCTGCGTGCTTTAATAATATATGACACCACCACAGTGCTGTAAATTCCTTCACAGGTTACGTGCCAAAAAGCTCACACGTGTTCTAGCATATAGCGCGCGGTTTGTACAAACGTAATAGCGTACCTACCCGATGTATTCGCTTCTGCAGTCTGCACACCACTCAGTGTGGCCATTGCGGACTTGCATGAGGTCTTGAAGTTTGATTGAATCCAGACAGCGAAAATTACAGGTTAGAAAAAACGCGAAACACGCCTTCCGCCCAGCTAAAAAGCCCAAGTTTCGCTTTCGCGCCGGGTCACATCTCCCGGCGTGGCAGCCCAGGCCTGCTACTTCGCGGCGCTTGGGATAGATGGCGCGACCGGCGCTCATCAATATGGCGGCGCCCTTTGAATTCGCGGTGTTCTGGTGTATAGGATCGGACAAGCGCGGAGCTTCGTGGGGCGCTACGATCGGCAATGTGACATCTGTCGCCGCGCTTGTACAACGGTGTAGCGTCTGTATGTTACTGCGATCATAGATGTACCCTATTAGCTGTGTAAAATTTGCGGATTGTTTATGTTTTGTATAAGTGAGTAGTTCTGTTTCCCGTTGCATTGATTTCGCCACCGGTATTGTGTTACTTCCTTTTCCCTAGCTTGTTCGGCCTGTCATTTCTGTTACTTTTTTTTGTGCGACATGTGGATTTAATTTTGTCCCTGATCATATTCCCCCGACAACCGTGAGCCTCTCGCACGAGGCTTAGGCTTCTGCAGGCTTGCTGTTACGCTGCACTGGTATTTTTTTGACAAATGTTAATTATTATTAGTATTGCTATTAATATGCTGTCCACGTGAATAACTTCTGCACTAACAAAGTACTTTATTCCGGTTTGCGTAAACATGTATCAACTATTAACTAAGAAGCAAATCTCAAAATCTTTCAAAATCCACTATGTTGGTTTTTGTTGAAGCTGCTCAACATTTCAGATTTTATATTACGCCCGTCTGTGAACATACCTTTAGAGAGATACGCGGCACCTTCACAAATAATTGGTGTTAAAATGTCCGCCATGAAATTTGCATGTCTACAGACTCAAACCTACTCTTACGATTATATAATATTCTATTTTCTTATATTACGATTATATAATATTTTATTTTCTTATATTCTTCACTTGTTGAGCATGTGTAATTTTTCATGCACTCCAGGAAACAATTATAACAGTGGGCCAGAATGGCTCTTCCTGGGAACCTTATGAACGCAGATTGATTTATTTATTATTAATACGTCGGCTTCTGCCTAGGCAGCTGCCTTCTTGGCCGACGGTTACGACGGTTACGATACTCCCGAATGCAAAATTTGAGCGCAACTCTATGCGTGTTTTCTTTTGGCGATATGTTGAGGCAAATAACTTAAAAGAGACATGTAGCGGAGTCGGCGATCGTCGAACATCTGATATGCGGGTCAAGCGCGTCGGCTTTTATAGATGACTCGTCGACGGTTCCAGTGCAATCACTGGTGCCGCGTGGTTTCCAGAAAGTACCGCAGAGTTCGCGTCGCGCATAGAATCAGATTGCAAAACAATCGCAAACCACGACAATCGAAACAAGCGCGAACGAGACCAGACCAACCTAACCAAACAAGCGAGAGCTGACGCGAGCAGACGATGGTGCGAAACCGGCTGAGACCAGATACAAGTACGCATGGAGCGGTTGGGCGGGTCCGCATGACGTCAGCTTCCCGCGCGGGCGTCGCTGAAGGGGCCGTTCTCATTGGTCTCCGCCGTTCGCGGCTCGCGTCTTTCGTGTCCCGCTCCGCGTTCGCTCTTTCATCTTTTGCTGCGCTCGTTGGCTCGGTTACGCCGCCGCCGCCACGGGACGCTCTAAAATAACGACTGGTTTCAATGCTGACAGCAGTTAATCGGAACGCACCCTTTGCTTTCCGGCTTACCTCGGTACGCGTAACGTTTCCGCGCAATGCTAGAACACATACCTGCGAACTTGGACGATTTTGTCGTGAGGTGCCCGATTTTTAGAGCTTCTTCACTGTTGTGAGGTGCATTTACGATGTTTCGTTTGCATCTTGTGTGGCAGAACTCATTTCAAAATAAAGACAGAGGCGCTGACCGATCCTTTAGGGCATGATTTTTCGGACCCGCTAACTATAAGCATCCGTCGCAGGGACACCAACTTGCAGGAACAATTTATAACGGCTGCCGAAATTTCGGCCGCCGTTACGCGGTTTTTTCACGAATAAGCTTTGTGTGGCACAGGTCATTTTTGCTGGTATTTTATATCACAACTTCCTTACAAATAAAACAGAGTGAACAAAGCTTTATTAATATACAGTCCACATGCTGAGTTATCAATGTTTTGTATTGTCACATGTAACGGCAAAGAAGGAAACGCGGCCTAACAGTCAGATGAGAATTTACCTCTCTATTTGGCGAACTCGTGCCAGGAAGAACGATGAGCGCTCGAGGCATAACCGTATAGCGGCAAAGCTCGGTCGTCCATCGTCCAGATGTGGTCGCGCGAGCAAAGTATTCGTCCCTTTTCACGGTGATGCCGTGGGCGCTGCCACGCTTTATCACGCGCCCAATAGCCTCCGTTGTCTCTGTGTTTACACTGGATGCCCACGACGCCGGTGCAGCTCTGCAAACCGGTTTCGGCAGATGGCGTATACGGTGACTGGGTGGTCGAGACGCGGAGCTACAGCATCAATCGGCATGTAAGCGCTTTCGGAGCTCGTTGCGCTTTGTCGAAAAGGCGCGAGCAGCGTATACGCGGTCCTTCACTAAAAGCGTGTATTCCAAGCTATCAACATACCGCTTACGAATTGAATCAGCATCAGTGTGTTGAGCTCTTTGTTCTTTATCTATAGCAAATACCCTTAGCCAGTCACTTGTCACGTTTCTGACTCTGCAAAGTTATCCGGGTGGCCACTGCCGGCTTGTTTATTTCCGGCCTCATCGATCGCTCAGTTACGATAGATTTATTCTTGCTGGTCGCAAGCCTTGTAACGTAGATGCTCTGTACGTTGTGAAAGCTCGTAGCAAATACGTATTATTGCTAGTCACTCGCTTACTGTGCGGACCGTGACGAAACGCTCAGCTTCGAACATTAGTATGCTTTCGGTGTGTACGCTTCGGCGCATTGATTCAAATGCATGTGCGCCCGTTCACTTATTCTTGATGCGTTGGCGATCGAGTGGGCGCAAGTTTGCGTGTGAGTTTGGGCGGATGTGCGTAGATAACGTGCGAGAAACTTACTACATACCAAGAAGCGGCGCTACTCCCTTTGTCACCGTATAACCGGCGGTATACTCACTCGTGCATTGCGCTCCGGGTCCTTGCCTTGGAGCTTATCGCTACAACGCTGGTGGATGAGGGAATTGGTTTTTACCTTCCAGGGAAGCCGTGCATCGCGAAGCAACACGGGCAGTGCTCATCTATAGCAGCGGTCCGTGAACGCAGGTTCACTCGATTCTTTGTTATGCCAGTCAGATTGTTTTCGTTTTTTTTTGCAGCCAACTAGTGCACACATTTCGACCGCTTCACATTTTGCAGCATGAATAAGAGCACAGCGCGTTAGCGAAAACCCAGTTGCATTTCCGACAGCTGATCGCACAGAAGCAAGGCAGAAGAGGTCATAGTTTCGTATTCGTGCGCGTTCGCTGAGGCAGCGTGCGGCGCACCGTAGAAAGCGCCATCTCGCTTCTCTAGAGCGAACTACGTTCGCTAAAGGGGCCAGTATGTCCGCTGTTTACGCGTGTATCGCCGTATATTCCAAAGCAATCGCTGGTGCTTGCGCATACATCAGAGAATGTGCGACACTTCTCGCGTCGCTTGCTCAAACTCACTGGACAAAAGTACGTATTTCGGCATAAATCGGCGACAGCATTGAAGAAATGACAGTCGCAATCCGCGTGACAACGGTCGCAGTCAAGTAGCAACACAGCGCACAAGTAATGGTATATTTGAACAAATTCAGTGTATTTCGGCTATGACCGCAACAGCTTCCATGTTTTTAAGCTCGGCTAATATTCGGCATGTCTGTAGAACGTGCCTTTGCCGAGGCAATGCTGACGCATGTGCTGGCAGAAAAGTGAAGTATACGTAGCAACGTGCTTTACCTCCACCAACTTGAGCGATGCTCGACGGTGCGCGACGGTTTCACACGCAGCCAGCTGTGCGTGGGGATCGAGTAATGCTTCTCCGTGCCTTCTCCCCTCGTCGATCGAAGCGTGCACGCCGGCTTCGAGGCGCATGCGCATGCAGCGTCGCTGTCCGGTTGTGCACCGTCTTGGCGGTAGTCTGCCGGCACCTAATACTGTATAGGACGTGGCTCGATATGTCGGCCGAGCTTGTTTCGTAATCCCCAGCATTTGAGCAAAGGTATAAGAAGCCAACCTTGCTTCGCGAGATGGGCTTGGAAGCTCGCTGAATTAAGGGCTCAGTCACACCGGCGACTTGAGGAGGTCGCGCGACCATTTGCGACTCGCAATCGAAAAGTGACCGAAGGCGACTGATGTTCACACCGGCAAGCCCGGCTGAGCGCGACCCGGAAGTCGCAATCCCGGAGATTATCGTTCTCAGCGATAACTCTCGGAATCTACACGGAATTTGAACGCGACGCGGGAGGAGGCCGGATGTAGACACATGAAAGATCACTTCCGGTGCGCCGCTGATTGGTTTATCAGTTTTGCGACCATGGTCGCGCGACTGAAAAATCGCGCAGAGAGCGACTGGCCCAAAATGGTCGCTTTTCAAGAAAGGCGACCATTTGCGACTGGTCGCTTTGCGACCAACTTGGTCGCGCGACCACTGTCAGTCGCCGGTGTGAATGAGCCCTAAGTCTGGCGTTACAACTGCAGTGACCTGGCGTTTTGTTCCGTATTTCGAAAGCAGTTACGCCTGATGGCTTGCTACACAAATGAGAGAATTATAACGCTGCCATCGTAGCGCAGTTATAGCGTGGCTATGATTTCTAGATTGACGTCTTCGCGCTTGCGGCGTTATTACGCCTTAGCTTTCTCAATTTATAAGCAGTCGTAGTGTTCCAATTACGTCGATGCAATACGTGGGTGCGCACGTGTATAATCATGGCGAATCGTTGCATTCGTGGCGAAAAAGTTTTGTTGATGAATTTGCGGAGTCACAAAGCGGTTTGAAGCCGGGTTAATATTACACACACACGCACGCACACGCACGCACGCACACAATTGCTTGGATGTGCGATTATATGGAATCGAAAAAAAAAGTACCATACGTCTGCCAAAGTTGGAGAACACACAAAATTGCCGCTCGCTCTGCGACAGTTTGTCGTCTGTTCTTTTTTCTCAGCACTTGCACCGTATAGGCGAGTAACTCTATTGAAATATATATTTCCGGTGACTGAAAACGTGTTATTGAATATTTTATTTCAAGAAAGCTTTATCTGTGCGGCGATGACCACGTTTTAGGCCAAGCCACGTTAGAGAAGGAGCCTCGGGAAACCCACGTGCTGGCATTCCCAAGGCGGCACAACGGCCGTTAGGAAACTCGCATAGGCGCATGGCGCCAGATTTCGCTCGATGTAGGCAGTATTGTGCGGAACTCGACGGGATGTACTGCCATACTTGTAGCTCGCTCCTCCTATACCGGGAGGTTTGCTTACGGCGGTGCACCTATGTAGAGGAAGTGACGTTTTATATACACTTGCACATAAATACCGCTTCATATGCGATTTATGTGCGATTGCATATGAAATAGAACACGTGCCATCGTTATTTGCATGGTTCTTCCAGACTTTCACCCACTCCACACAAACAATATAAAACGGGAACCGAAATTTCGGCCGCTGTTGCACGAATATTTGCATTGAATTGAAATTTATTCCGCGACAAGGAAAAAAATGTTACGAGGAGCGCAGGTAAAAGGCTGTGAAAACAGCTTGAGAAGGCCTGACCCCTTAGCACACGGGACAGCATAAGAGTGTGCGGCTAAAGGAGTATATATATATATATATATATACAACCTACTAAGAGGAAACACATTCATGCGTTTACAGAACGTCGCTCGAAAAGGGGATTATAGAGCGGGCATAAAGAAAAAGAAAGTCGCCGTATCACATCATTATACAAACACTGAACGCAGTTTTTAGGTCATATACCACGTATGTCGATGTTAATTTCCTTTAATATGTGGTGTAGAAGTGTAGGCAATTGAAATGTTAACATGTTATTTCCGCAATTGTTTCTATATCTGGCGACATACCGCGCTTCAGGATGGCGCACATTTATAAGCAAGCACGTTTTTCGCTAGCCTCGCTATAGGCTTGTTATGGCTTCATTATTTTCCAGTAAACCAAGTTTATATAAACTACATAGTTAGTAATCATGCATTGATGGAACCTGAATGGTGTGGTGCTTCTTAAATAAGTCTGCAATGCGGCAGCGATATGGGACTTTACAGGATATAGGCACAAAGCTCTTCTTTTTTGCAAGATTTGAAGTTTGCCAATATTTGCAGCGGGTGTTGAGCATGCAAGAAACTCGTAATTTAATAAAGAAGAAAATGAAGAGTTACATGCGAGGATGTTGACAGATCTAGTAGCAGTGGCCGCTTATAATACCGGTTGACCTAGATAGTTTTTTAATAATGCAGTTCACGTGATGATGTCATATGTCATGCCTAGCGAAAAGTACGCGCCCAGGCATTTGAAGGTTTTTAATACTTCATTTTCAGAGTTATTTAACCAAATGGTGGGCAGCTGGACATGTGTGTGGTGGGTGCGAAATAAGACAGCCTTCGTTTTATTAATGTCTAGTTCGAGGGAGTGCGTTTGAGTCCGTAGATTAATTTCAGTGAGTGCGCAATTCTTTCGATTACATAAATGGGCGCATGATTTGCTTGGAAAAGAATGAACTCGTGTCATCCGCATAGATTATGTAATGGGCCGTTTCATCAACACGGACAATCTCATTAATACAAAGTGTGAACAGAAGCGGTCCCAGGATGCTTCCCTGTGGGACACCTGTTTTAATGGATTTTATTGACGAATGTCTTTCTTTAATGACAACAAGTTGAGTACGGCATAGCAAGTGAGACTTAATTTGTGCGCGATGCCTCTTATGCCATAGTGATCCAGTTTTTGAAGCAGGATGTCATGATTAATGTGGTCGAAGGCTTTTGAAAAGTCTAAAAGAAGCCCAAGTACCATATTTGTGCATTCGAAATTTTCTAGAGTGAATTCCTTTCGGGCCAGTAGTACGAGCTTTGTAGACTTGTTTCTGCGAAAACCATACTGTGCAGAACTCAAGTTGAAGCGGTCAGTAAAGGGGTCAGGCGTTTCAAAATAATTTTTTCCTAATCTTTGGAAAACACTGGTAGAACCGATATACGACGGTAGTTGGGCATGTCTTGCAATTAACCTTTTTATTCAGGGTGTTTTAATTTAGCCAAACTTTAAAAATATGGAAATGCCCCGTAGCTGGACAGAACCAAGATGATGATGTTTGCCGTCGCTTGGAGATACTCAGGTTATTGTTTTTTTTCCATTCCTGCTCATTAGATAATTAGTCTTAATTCAGCTTATCAGATATTATAATTAGATGAAAAGTGTCAACGAGTAAATTGTAGAGCAACATGAAAAACTCCCGATACATCATCCCCCATTGTGTCCCTTTTTCTTCCCCTCTTCCCCTTCCCTTACGTAGAGTAGCAGGCCAGATGCTCCATTATCCGGCGGACCTCTCTACATTTTCCAATCATTAAAATACTTCTTCTTCTTCTCTTTCCCGATACAGCTTTCTGTCGCTGAATACATGCTACATAGGTGTTTTTTTCCGAGGGCGAAGGAAGCCCGCGAATACACGCGAATTGCCTCGAGCGGCCAGTCGAGCGGCAATATTGCGGGCATTCGCCTAACGCGAATACACGGGAGATGACTAGCGCGTCGCCCATAGCATATATCCCGCAGATTCGGCCTCTCGATCGGGCCGGTAAAAACGTCAAATGTGTTTTTTGTTTGCCGCTCTTCTAATTTATTTGCCGCCATTCTCAATCCCCCCCCTTATGCTGCGCTTCGAGTGCTCGTCCGAAGACCGGCGCACGTAAATGACAGCAACCGCTGCTCGCAGCGGCGAACTGTCGTTTCCGCCGCGTACGCGTATCGTGTCGCACAGCCAGAGAGCGTGCGCCCGCGTCAAGTGTAGCGGCGACTATACATAGCGCGGGCCAGGCCGGCCACGGGTCGACCGTCTGGGAGTCTGGTTGACGTTGCGCGCGCCGCCGTCGGGCATCGATCCATCGGCGGCGGCCGGGACGATGATGATAGCTGATAGCAACGACGCAGTGGAAGGTGCTCGGGAGGCGTGGGATACGCCCCCCCCTTCCCCTCTGCTCCTTCCTCGCGATAGCCGCTCCCTGTTTTCCCGATTCTTCCCCGCTTTTCGCTTCTTTCGGCAAGCTCCCCATCTGCGCACGTTTCTCCCCGTTTCCCGAGTTCTTTCCCACCTATACTGCGCTTTGCTCCTGTAGAGTACCCTTATACTCCCTTTCCGTCAACATGCCTAGGCGCCATTTCATAAAATTTATTCATTAATTCGTCGTGCTTTCTCTCGGCTTCCTCTTTCCCGTATTCCTTCTTGGACTCCCTCCTTACGACGGTGCCTCTTCTTCGTCTTCTGCTCCACCTCTCTTGAAGTTCTCCCCATTATTCCCCAGCCGTGCCTCTTCCCTTTTCCCCCCGTGCCTTCTGCCCCTCCACGCCGGTTTCTCCGCATGCTGTCTCACTGCGGCGGCCGCTTTCCCTTCCCTCTCTCTCTCTTTTTTTGTAATGTCCCTGTTTTGCTTGTCTGGCATCGACGTGCGCGCCGCGAGCACTGTAGCAGCGGCGGCAGCAACAGTGCACTACCGCTTCGCGGCCGTCTGCACTGAGACATAAAACGAAAGGGGGAGGACGGAAAAACCGGAAGAAGGAGCAGCGGCGCGTGGATGAAACGGGACGCCCAGTGTAACCGTGTACGCGAGACGACCGCGCGTATACATGGGCACGTGTGCTGTCGCTCTTTGAGGGCGATGCGCGCCGGGCATTGAGAGGCCGTCGTGTGTGTCACCCGAGACCGGGCGTCGGCAAAGGTGGCGACAGCGTAGCGAAGCCTCGACGCGGGGCACGCGCCGGGAGCTAAGCCTGGACGCGGGGCCCACGCGAGCCTGCAGTGCTGCATGGTCTTCGTCGCTGGCGATGTCGCGTCGTTAGCGCGTGCGGTATATCTTGTGGAAGCGCCGCAGTGCCGCCATCTTGCGTGGTTAACCCTACCGCGCTTGCTAACCGCACGGCAAGCGATGCGCCGTCGGTGCAGTGGTCGGTGCGCATCTCGTACGAACGGTTGTCCGAAGGCGTGCCGTGTTTCACGACTGTGCCGCTGCCAATTATTATTATTATTATTGTTGTTGTTGTTGTTGTTTCTTGCACCGGTTTCCTGGCTATATTTCGTCTGCGGGCTTATTCAAATTACATGTCCTGTGGACTTTGGGAGCACCGTTCTCCGCGCTGTGCTAATTCAAACTGCATATCTGTATTCATTACAGTAAAGCAACGTGGGACACGGTAGAAAAGAAAATTGCAGCTAGGAATGAAAGTGCATGTACAAGTGCTCTCGTGAACTGTGAACTAATACACTAATACGAGAACTGCGCGATCGGGTTTACACCTGACCGGCAGAAGCTTTCGGAGCGCGGGATCGGCTGCAGAAAGTGAAATCTCGTCGCGGCCAACACACGCGTGGTTTCGTGAGTGTCCTTTCCGTAAGGCACCCTTGTCATCCGGAGTGGCACATGCTTATAGGCTGTGGCCGCACACACGTGCGTATAGGGGGTCCATTAACGAGTGCCTGTCTACACTCGTGAATTAAAAGCCAGAGGGCGTATTTTGACGGGCGACCGTCATAGTTTACCGCCTGAGGCCAAGACGGGTTGCGAAGCCGCGAGAACATTGAAGTCTCTCGCGATATCCGTGGTTTGAAAACTTGCGCATAGTCAAGCCGTAGACGGGGTCGCGCGTAGAAGCGGGGAGCAGACACACACAACAAGCACTGGCGCGGTTCTTGCTGCTCGTACGCTTTCCATTCTTCGTTTTTAGACTTTACGCGCAGTTCTGTCTGTAGTCTAGACATGAAGCAACTATAGCCCTAACCAAGGATTTGTTGGGAAGTAACGTACACGATGCCATTGTTTCGATCGGTTCAGAAAGCTCGGGCTCATAAACACCCCGTGGCGCTTTACTCATTCTTCAATTTAACGACGCTTACCTTTGTCCTTCCGACGTATTCGTCCGAGACGTGTTCGCAAATACTTCCGCCGCATGCACAGCGGCCGCGTTCTCACTTGATAACTCTTTGACTACGCGTTTCGCTTTCGCGTGACGTGAGTCCCGACGGCTCGCTCCAGCGACGGTATCGTTGTCAGTCCGCTTGAGAATCACACGACGTGAAAATAGGCTGGACGAAAGCCTTGTCATTGCTTTCGTCACATCCGCTTCCTCTGGTTTAACCAACCAACGCGCACTGAAAGGAATATCCCCGAAGAACGATGCAGCGTGGCGCAACCGCCGTGGGTGTCGTTTGGCGTTTTGGAAGGGGAGCGTGTAAAGCGGGCTTCTCTACATGGAGACCCTTGTTGCGGGGAAGCCACCTTTGACAAGCACTGTTGTCGCGGGAGTGCGCGCACACTCAGACAAATTTTGGCGAATGCTGCAGCTACCAAGCACGGGCTCGGGCTTGTAAAAAAATACGCCTCGGTTTGTTTAGCCCTACGACAATGCCGCGGAAAGTATTATTTCTACGACCTGATGAGTCGTTGTCAGGTTCATGCGAGACTCAGGAAAACGTCGTTGTTAGGACAGCTTACTCGTATCATGAAAAGGAAGTCTTCAGACCAAGAAGAATGTGTTGGAGCGCCTATGTCAGGTACTGTAAACTGTTCGTCAAGGACAGGTTATTCATTACTATTTGAAGTTATCCGGAGTAAATATAGTAATAACGTGCAGGACAGCACTATTCCGTTTGTTCTATCACGTTCGTCGTTACTCTATATTAGCTGCAATATATGCTAGGCAGCCTAAATAAGCGTTTCTTTCTTTCTTACCTCCGAATTAATTTTGATCATTCGGGGTTGTTTAAGGGGCGCCTGAACCCAAGAACACGGGCGCTTTTTCATTTCGACCCCATCGGAATGCGGGCACCGCGGCATAAATCGAGCTCGTGCTCTCAACAACAACGGTGCTGTAGCGAGCGCGTGGATTCTCAGCGAATCAGTGGCGGTGTTTACGCCAACGCGACAGGCGGCGCGTACGTCGCGTCGTGTACTTCTAGCGCGTCGCATTCGCGTAAACGCAGCTGGTGACGGGAGCCGGCCGCGTGTTTTACGCGAGGGAGCCGGGCTCGCCCCATTGGTGCGCCACTAATAATGAAGCTAGGCCTCCGTTCAGTCGCCGTCGCGCAGTGGGAGATCGGCGCCGGGAAAGGCTCCTGGTTCACCAGCCGCGCTTGCGTGGACGCAGTAGTAGCGCGTCGCGTTCTTTAGCGCATCGAGGCAATTACTATACGCGGCAGCGCGTGCATTTCCCTTCGTCCGAAACCACCTGGCAGCTATTTCGGGCGATTTGCATTCCGTCGGTGAGCGGAGGAGAGCGCACGGCGGCAGCCGTCTCTCTCTCTCTCTCTCTCCGTCAATGCGTTACGCCAGCGTTTGCACACACCGCGCGACAAACCCCCTCGAACTACCCTCCGCTGTCGCATCGAGGCGATTCGCCTTCCTAGCGCGTTACCGCCGTTTGCACTGACGCGGCGGGCAGCGTTGTTGGGAAGCGAGGCGACGCGTCGGTTGTCACGTTCATGCAACCCACCTGGTTGACTGACGTTGAGCCGTAGCTTTCGCCGCACGGCGCGTTGTTGATGTGACGCGGCATATATGTGCGCCACTCTTCGTGCCGTCGTCGCCCTTGTCGTTACCACATGGCGAACGTCGTTCTTGGTCGTCGTCGTGGCTGGGTCCGCTGTCTTTGTATGGTGGCGCCTTTCCGGGGCAATTAAGGTTTCTTTTTTTTTTCTCTCCTCGGTCCAGTCGCACCCTCTTAGTTTACATCGAGAAAAAAAAACCGATCGACCATCACCGTGACGTTGCCCTTATAGCTTTCCTTTCGTTTTTGTTTAAAGTTTTCTTTTGCACAGCTATATATGCGTCGCATCGAATAAATTTATTGCCAATCCATGGCGATGGATGGATGGATGAATGGATGGATCGGTGTGAGCGTCCACTCGCCGTGGTTGTTCAGTGGCTATGGTGTTGGGCTGCTGAGCACGAGGTCGCGGGATCGAATCCCGGCCATGGCGGCCGCATTCCGATGCCGGCGAAATGCGAAAACACCCGTGTACTTAGATTTAGGTGGACGTTAAAGAACCCCAGGTGGTCGAAATTTCCGGAGTCCTCTACTACCGCGTGCCTCATAATCAGAAAGTGGTTTTGGCACGTAAAACCCCATAATTTAATCTTTTTTTTTAATGAGCGTCCCTTTGGAACGGGGTGGTAGTTTGCGCCACCAAGCTCTTGCTATTATGCTGCCTGATGCACTACCTATGCTAAAATAAAAGGGGGAAAGAAAGAAAGAAAAATCACACGAAGAAATTTGCATCACCAAACTCTCTGAGCTCCTATTGGGGACTTTGTTTTTGTATGCCTCAGTTTTCTGTCGTTTCCCTACTTTTCTTCCACCCATCGCCCAATCGCCTCTTGCTGCGGGTTGATACGGACGGCGCCCCACACGTGGAGGTATTTGCGTCATAGCGCGATCGCGTTTCATTTGTGTAAACTTATCGCACCGCGGTTCCGTCGTTAGCGTCGCGTTGACTATAGAAATTGCGTTGCACTTGCGTCATTTGGGACAAGCATTTGCGTCACATTAGTGCTTCGCTCGCGTAGCGTTCAAGATTTCCATAAACGTCAGTGAAAGCTTTACGCATCACCGATTCTCACATATGCGAGGGATCCGCCTTTCTCTCTCTCTCTCTCGTGTGTGTGTGTGCGTGCGCGCGCCTGAAGCGAACTGTTTTATATTGCCATGTTGCAGTAACGGCGAAGAACGATACGCTGCCAAAGGTGTGAATTACGAATGTAACTAGTTTACGGGACGAACTCGTGCCCAGGAAGAATAGCAGGCTACTCAAATCGCAACGACGCTGGCGAGCACAGTCTTCGAAATGTGATCTGACGGGGGCTCAAGTGCGTCCGCTGTAGTTGTACGCGCATCGTCGTGTACACATTCCAGAGTGATCGCTCGTGCTCGCACCCGTACATTCTACAATGTGCAACACTTTTTTTTGCGACGCACGCGCAATGTGATCAGAGAGGCCTCTATGTACTTCGCAGCGTTCAGATTGGCAGCAACGTTCTAGAACTTGCCCAAACAACGTCCTGCGCCGAGCGATACACTGATAGCAGCGATAATCCGGTGAAACCCTGCACCGGCAAAAGGCAAAACTATGGCGCCTAGCAATGTGCAGCAGCAAAGTATCGGCCCCCGATCTGATGTTCACCTCCACGCGTTGAAATCGAGCCACGGTCATAAGCTCGCCGCTTTTTCTTTCGAAGTGCCGTATATATATCACTACCCTCTGCTCTTAATTTTTTTAATGTCTTCTGGCTGTTAGTTCTCTGCCAGATGTAATACATGTATGTAAATAAATTCAAGAAGAAAGCGTTGCCCTCTTTATTTGGTTTTCCCGATGCCCTCCCTTCTTGGTAACCGCTGCAGGTGGAGCTTTTGCTGGAGGCGCGCGGTAAGAAACGGAGTAGAAAACTAGAAAACAAACAAACAAGCACGATAGTGCGTTATGCGCAGTTTGGCCGTTCTGATCTGAAACACGTTTTCCCTTGAGCACACATTCAGATGCAAAAATTGCACGCGAAAAACAAAACAAAAAAGGAACGCCGCGAACGGCAGCTGCGAGGATGCGGTGTTTACGCGGGGTGTCGTCGGCCCGTTCAAGGTTGTGGCTGGTCAAGGTGAGCAGTTGCTTTGCACAGGGCGTGCGCTCGATGCAAAGCAGATAAGCCATTCGGTGAAAGCGCGGAGAAAATGAAATCGGAGGAGATGGCGAACGCGAGTGTGGCGTGTGGCGCGCGTTTTTCGGGGATTCGTCACACGGCTTGCGTACGTCGTATGTTTGCTTTACGAACATAAATTGTAGAGAGGCCTGGGAAGCCCTGCTGCGGAGCGAGGACCCTACTCCACGGCAACACGCCATCCGCCTGGTGGAAGAAACCGCGAAGTGTCAAGACCTCTTTGCTTCTAATCGTGGAGGTTCCCGCCCCCGTCCCCAAGGCCGGTGTGCCGGAGACGGGGATAGGGGCCTCCTTATCCGGCGGTACAATAAAGTTGCTATCATCATCATCATCATCATCATCATCATCATCATCATCATCATCATCGTCATACGTCGTATACGAGGTTGGTGGTGGCGGTGCTGGAACAGCAATCACGTCTTGGAGAGTGCGAGCATGCAAGGTCTATGGCCCTTGCGGAAATAGAAGTGGTCGGTAGAATGACGGGCAACAGAACGGGAAGGCTATATGAAAAGAGCATGTAGGCGTCGAAAAAACTCGAAACAAGCGATGTACAAGAAACACGGACCGATAAGTACAGAACAAGCACTTAGGGCAGCACAGACACAAGCCAGTGAGGCAGAACAGACAAACAGCACTGACATGAAGGACAGAACAAACGCATGTATACACCAGTAAAGACAATGCTAAATACAGACAGACTGGTCGTGGTGGCTTAGTGGCTACAAGGCCGTGAAATCTAATGGGTGCATTCTAACTGGGGCGAAATGCAAAAAACGGTCGCGTACTTAAATTTAGGTGCACGTTAAGGAACCCCGCGTGGTCGGAAGGAATTCCACACTGTGAGGTGTCTCATAATCTTGTCGGGGTGTTCGCGCGTAAAACCTCCGAATTCATTTTTTTTCTTCTGCTTAGAATACATGGGCAGAACAGAACAGACAGGCAAATGCAGAACAGAGAGAGATTGTGCAGAAGAAGCAGACACTGTCGCCGTATCAGGGCGGCAGGTCACAATGGAGAGGGAGACAGGACGAAACGAATATGGAGTTTAGGGGAACTGGACAAAACAGACACAGTCGCATTTCTTTTTCTGCAGGACCTGGACATTCCGCTCACCTGTACTTTTGGATATGTGGCACTGCTCTGTAACCAAACGCAACGCATTCGTCTCCCTTCTCGACCCCCTTTCAACTCCCCCTCGCACGCACACGCTCTCTCTCTCAGTCTTGAGCACTTCCGGCTGTCTACCGTCCTCCGCCTCTCCCCTCGACGCGGGAAATGACGCAGCGGGACCCCGCGTGTGGGCGGGAACGGTGCACGCGTGCGACTGCAGACGGGGCGGACTCGCCGGAACGTGCCGCAAATCAAAAGCGTAGCCCCGTGCATCGCCGCAGAGGGAATATTCCGCCCGATCACCTCTGATGCGATGATGGCAGCTTTCGCTATTTCGAGGCCACCGCAGACTGCGGCAATAATAGAGCGGCGGCCCCCGGGGTCGCCAGACGTGTCCGCCGCAACAAAGGGGTGTCCGCGACCCCGGCCGCGTCCGGATTCGAACGGCCGGCTGTTTTGCACCGTGCGCGCGGCTCCCACGTGACTCGCGACCCGACGCTGCAGGCGCCGCTTGCGTCGCCCTCGCGTGTGCCGTCAGAGAACTTCGGTTGTGCTTTGATCGATTTTGTGTTGCACGCAGTGCACTGTCTGTTCAGGTGAGATTGACCCTCGTGCATGGTTTTTGAAAGTGCGGTGCGCTCTCGGAAGTGATGCACAATGCTGCTGTCGCTGCTGCTGCTGCTGCTGCTGCTACTACTACTACTACTACTACTACTACTACTACTACTACTACTACTACTACTACTACTACTACTACTACTACTAACCACTGCAGTCAACCACCATCATCATCATCAACAACAACGTTATGTGCCCAGCGTTAACAAAAAAGTTTATGTGGAATATGTTCCTGGTCTTTTTGCCTCAATAGACTTTGTTGATATTAATCAGTCAATTAATTATTTAATCACTTTATTTCCACTTCACAGAGTGCACGGTCAGGAAGTAAAGCTCTAGATAGCCTGGAAAGGTTTCCTATAGCCCCTGTACAGTTCAGCACCTAAGTACATTTTACATGGCATTTCACACTTCAGCAAAGTACACCTTCAGCAGCTCTGTACGTTATCAGTAGCATTACGTTACCACCTTGCGTACAAAGCATTAAAACGTGTCCATGCAGATTTAATACATATGTAAGCGAACGCACGCAAGCGAAAGTCCACGTGTATGAAACGAGATAAGATACAGCAAAGGAAAAAGAAACATACTAGAATACAGAAGAGTTATATACACAAAAATACATGAAGTTTTGACTTGCTGCCTAAAGTAAAGATCAATACCCATCTGCGCTGTATCACTCAAGACAGAGGGCAGTGTATAATTCTTAACATTAGCGCACCATAATTGGCGCGCGGTGTCCTTGTGTCTGACTACTTTTTCATATGCCGCGGAGCATATATTGATGCGTAGTCGGTCAGTTCGGCTGTATCCCTTGGGGCTGAAATATTATTGTCTACTTCATACTTGTGTTGTAAAGCTAGCTGTAATTTATAGAAACTAAACACATTTCGAATGTGTGCAATTTGGAAGAGTAATTGCACAGTGGGATGATCTCGGGCTAAGTTGTGGATTATGCGTGACGCCTTCTCTCTTTCTTTTTTTTGCCTCACCAGCAAAACATAGTCGTCATATATAACATAAAAGGCATCAGAGTAAGCATTTACGACATCATTATTATATAAAGAAAAAAAAGGCCCCAGTATACTTCCTTGCTGTACCTCTGACGTAATCCGTAGCATTTGTGAGGAATGTTCATTGACGCTAACGTACTGGCAGCGATGTGACAGATAAGAACCTATGAGTTCATGAGCATGTCCTTTGATTCCATAATTTTGGACGTTGCCCCCCCCCCCCCTCTCTCTCTCTCTCTCTCTCTCTCTCTCTCTCTCTATATATATATATATATATATATATATATATATATATATATATATATATATATATATATATATATACACACACACACACACACACACACACACCATATGGAGTCTCAGTTAGCCAGCGGCGCTGGCTAACACCACCAGGGCTAGGCTAGATCTATTAAAAACAATTACCTAATTTAGTGGATGGATTGATAGCCGTCGTCGTGACACAATTGGTAGTGCAATGCACGCGTATTGCGGTGGTTGTGGGTTTAGCTCCCACCGGCGGCAATTAAGTTATCTTTTTGTCCACTTTCATTACCCTTTTACTCATTATTTTCTACATTTTAGTGTCAAGTATGCGTAGCTGATTTCCCCGATGCTTTCCTTGGCTTTATGTGGTCGTCGTCGTCGTCGTCATCATCATCTACATCATCATCATCATCATCATCATCATCATCTTATGTCCACTGAAGGATGAAGGCCTCCTCCTGCGATCTCCAATTACCCCTGTCCTGCGCCAACCGATTCCAACTAGCGTCTGAGTATTTCTTAATTTCATCACCTCAACTATTCTTCTGTCGTCCTCGACTGCGCTTCTCTTGGCACCCATTCTGTAACCCTGATGGTGCACCGGTTATCTAGCCTATACGCATTACATGACCTGCCCGGCTACATTTCTTTCTGTTAATGTCAATCAGAATGTCGGCTATCCCCGTTTGCCCTGCGATCCAAACCGCTTTCTTTCGGTCTCTTAACGTTATGCCTAGCATGCTTCGTTCCATCGCTCTTGGCGCGGTCCTTTTCTTGTTCACGAGCTTCTTTGTCAACCTCCAAGTCTCTGTCCCATATGCTAGCACCGGTAAAATGCATTGATTGTACTCCTTTCTTTTCGGTGGTGGTAGCAAGCTTCCAGTCGAGGTCTTGCAATGTCTGCAGCCGTATGCGCACCAAGCCATTTGTATTCTTCTGCATATACAGATACACTATACGGAGGCAACCCTGTGTCAGAGCTGCGGGGCCGGTAACCGCCAAATTCCCCACGAGCATCCGCCTTTGAATAACGCCCGAGCAGACGACGCGTGTACCCTAGCTATCAGCGGATGACCAAAGTCCCAGCACCATGGCCTCCGAGATATTTCAACTCGCCAAGGCCATGCCGAGGGTATCCGCGTCATACGCCACTTCCGGGGATTTATAATGATAGCGCTTCTTTCTTTCTTTCTTTCTTTCTTTCTTTCTTTCTTTCTTTCTTTCTTTCTTTCTTTCTTTCTTTCTTTCTTTCTTTCTTTCTTTCTTTCTTTCTTTCTTTCTTTCTTTGGAGTTTAGGTATAAAAAAACCTGCTGTAGGGCTCTAGCTAGACTGTCTATTCGTACTTTAGATGTCAATTTTTGCGTGGTGGTTGGTTTACTCAAGTATACACACTGTCTGAAAGTGGGTTTCTTATGCGGCCCGAAATATTGCTGCCAGTTGCCTCTAAATAAACCGCGGCACCGGTGTGTACATCGATAGTGCTGCACTGAATTATTCCGGCTTCTCCCTGAATGAGAGTGATTGAATGGTTTATCCGTATATACGTGGGAGTGTGTATATACGCATTTCCCTCGGAGTGTTATTAAACCGCGCAGCCGTGCCCGCTGGAAATAGAAGCCTCGTTGTGCGCGCTGCCAAGTGAGCGCCACTCGAAAACGGGACCGATTAATCCCTCGACAAAACGCAGGCTGCGTTCGGGCCTCGAATTTCCTGCAAATGTTACTCGAGGGACACCGGACGCTATGCATGCTCGCGCTGCAAGCGTGGTTGTTTGGCCGGCATGGGAATGACTGGCAGTGTTTGCCCAGCTTTCGTCCTTCTGGCTTCGAACGACCTTGTCACTCCGCAAATTGATCATAACCAACAAAGTATATGCTGCGTTATCAACGGAACGATTCTGAGGGAAGGTGCGTGGTGCGCAGAGGCTTCATAAAAAAAAAAGAAAGAAGATTGCCGTATGCAATGCCTCTGGGCTTGTTAAGGAGAAAATAAGTGAGGTGAAGTGAACAAAAATTTAGGCCAGCAAAGGCAGATTAGGCTTAACAAACAAAGCCACAGTGAGCTTTCAAGCCAAAAGCGCGAATATTACACAGACGTGCACTGCGTATATACTACCCGTGGTTACCGTAATAACTAAACAGTCGCAATGCCAGAGTGCGCCTCTAGTAAATTTCTTACGAAACTGTGGAACCCGCATGCGTGCGCAATCACTCTAAATATGCATATGACACTGCATGGTATCGTGAACAGCAGTTCAGTTTTACTTGTGCGGCCGTGGAAGCGCCGGATAATCCGCCTTCTGTCCGAAGCGTGAGATTAAGTTGATTGAGACTATAAATCGAAGTCCCTGCATTTCGACAATTGGTATTACATAACTGAGTGTTTCGTAATTGTTGCTGATATGCTTATATAAGATGAGTGAGCGGCGCTCGGACATGGATCAATTTAATCTGACAAAGTATTCTTTGAAAATATTTTCATATTCATTCACTCAGCGCAAAATCGTTAATTATTACTGACAGGTCTATACTTTTTTTTTTAATTCGTGACTGTCTTTTCTTGCAAACTTAGCGGCCCGTTTGATATATCTGTGCACGTTTGAAAGACAGAGAGAGAGAGTATTTAACGCAGGCTCGAATCTATAGGTTTATTCACGTTTGATGTAAATGCGCTGCAGCCTGCAGCGCGAGTTCTGGAGGTCTAATTTGAAGACGTGATTCGACGTGGTGATAAAGCAACGAACGAACCGTCGTGGTGTAGACGAACGTTGGGAACACGTCGGGCGACAGAGGGCGCCAGTGGGCATACGGAAGTAAAGTCCCTTGATAATTTTAAAGTAGCGACACTCTTTGAACTCTGCCGCCGCCGCGCGACCTCCTCGTCTCCTCCTCGCCCTTGGCGCGTTCCCCCGCGGCAACCTTTAGCGGCAACCAGTTTTGCCCCCGTTTTTCTGCACGACGATTGGTCTCCCTGCCGTTGCCCTTAGAAACGCGCGGATCTTGAGTTTTGCTTGTGTTTTTCTTTTTCGTTCGCGCCATTTTCCTCCTGAGCACGGCTGGCTCGGCGCTTTAGCTCGGCGTAGCGAACGTTATACGCTATGTTTCCTGTTCTATATGCTAGCGCTATGCCAGGCTGTTGCGCATATAAGTGCAGCAAGAAGCCTGAAGATGGTTATGCCGTTTTATTATACCACAAGGAAAGCGTGACGGCTTGCGCAGGAAGCAGTGGCTGCATGACATTGGCCGAAAGAACTTTGTTCCGAGAGCAGTGTTGTTTGCGAGCTGAGGCGTCCTTCTTATAGCTCGTAGCAAAGCATCCCGTAATGCTGCATTTTTGTTTCATTCTTCCGGCCTGCTCACCAGCGTTTTTTTTGCGGTTGTCCTCAGTATGCTTAATATTCTGGGGCGGCTCCATCACCTCGCATGTCGCTAACTGTTGTTATTCAGTCGGAAGTGCAGCATTATAGATTCTGCTTTGCGCCCTGAAAAAAATAGTGGCAAGTATACCCGTTGTATTGCAGGTGATGAGCGTTAGCTAGTCAACATTGAGTTTTTTTTAAAGTTTTAAGGCGAAAGCCTTTGGATCTCTATGTTTCAAGGTCGCGTTGTAAACTGGAAGTATCACGTGACGCAAGGAATGCCAGAGGTGACCCAAAGCATGTCCACTCCTGTATAAGATAATGATAATCCAAGTTAATGAATTAATCATTAGTGATTGACATAACGTGGATTAGGGAGGATTAAGGTTGATTAGCGTGTATTGAAGAAGATTAAGGTGGATTAGAGTGCATTAAGAAGGATTAAGATGCATGAATAAAGATTAAGGCGGGTGGAGGAGGATTGAGGCGGATTATGGTGGATTAAGGCGAAAGGTTGATGAAAGAGTATTAAGACTGATTAGGGTGGATTAGGGTGCATGAACAAGGATTAGGGAGGATTAAGGTGGATAAAAGAAGGTTAAGGTTGATTAATGTGAATTAAGGTGAATTAGGATTGATAAAGGAGGAATAAGCTGTACTGTTCCCGACATGAGCCACGTAACGTTCATGTTCTTATGCACACACACATATAGGTATATACGTATGCGAGCGCGAGGCTTGTACGTACGTGACGGCGAAGCTGCCTGTGGCCATATACACACTATACGTAGGTAGCACTGGTGAATAGGTGGTTACCGATGCGGAAACGGCCCCCCCACGGGGCCGCGAAGACTGCTCGGCGATTCCACGCAGCCTTGGGCGCTCGCTCGCCGACTGCGCTCGACTACGCAGTTGCCGATTAACTGCGACGCAACTATGCGTAAGCCAACCGGCTGACTGCGCTCACGCCAGGCCTTCGCGCTGTGGTTTGGTTTTGTTTTCCTTCCCGCCATTCGTGATCGCGCAGGTTAGCGTTTCCGTCACGTCGTAGCTGAATGATTCCGCGCATTTTCTTCGAACGCGAGAGCCTTGCTTTCTCTATATACACCACAGCATGCAACTTGCGTTTGGACGCCCCAGATTGCGCGAGATTTTTGTGCATTTTTGAGAGTATACGCCATGCTGTGCCTTGGCGGTGTCATTATACTGTCACACTGCATATTTAATTACGTCCATTTTATATTTCTACGGTCAGTTTCTTCGGTTTCGTTAGAAATTGTTACCACTTCGACTGCTCGTGTACGTTCTAATAGACGATGGCTCTGCTGAATAGGCTATTATCCCATTTGGGCGTGCTTTAACTAGTTCCTGCCGCTGGCTTGCGGAACTAATTCTTGGTCCATATCGGAACACTTTGCACTCTGAATCCATATTGTGTATAGTCCGCTTTGTTAGTGCCTGCCTTCACCGGTTTCCCAGCCTGTCTTAATGGCATCGTAGTACACTGATTGGTGCGTAATTTTTTTTAGAAAAGCGGTTCCGCCTGCTTGTATATATAGCTTGCGCTTATAGGATAACATGTCGGGGTTTTTACCTCGCTCAGCCTACTCATTTAAACGCGACTTGTAACGGCCGTCCGTTGCGACACGCAAGTGTTTATTATGCAGTGTGGGTGTGCGAATACTCGAATAATTCGAATAACGAATTGAATAGTGTCCTGTTCGATTCGGTATTGCAATCGAATAATCACTGTTCGTAAATGCGAATATCTTTCGAATACTTCTCTATTATTTGGGAGCGTCAACTGTGTTCAAATAAACATATAAACGTGGAGCAAAAGTACGGTAAATTTTCACCTCATGGAGTGGGCATTTTATGGACATAAATCACGAGAATTTATATATAGAGGAGCAGGCTACGTCACCTAGGTAGCCGTACTTTACAGGCTATCCTGCCTTTCCTGGACTCATCACGTTACTACTATATGTGCTAATGCTTCGAAATCACTGGGGTACTTACGCCGAAACCTACGTAATTCGCCCTCCAACATCCGCAAGCTAGCTTGTCAGACGTTTGTTCGACCCCAGCTCGAATTTGCCTCTCCAATCTGGTCACTCCATCACAACAACCTAATCAGCTTATCAGGATCAGTTCAAAATAGGGCCGCTCGGTTTATCTCACCTAACTACGCCTACAATTCAAGCATCTCACAAATAAAACTTGATATTTCACTTCAGCCACTAAGTATTCGACGTGATTTTGCGCTATCATTATTTCACAAATACGTTCATGCGGCTAGGAAATCTTTACGGCTTCAAGTCGCACCTTGTACATCTTGAAGATTATATAATCACCTAAGCTTCACGTCTATCTATGGGAACACTCATGCATTCAATTGGTTGGCGCTTCCCCGTGCCATTTGGTTGTGGAACGCTCTTTCTAATTTTATCGTCTCGGAAACAAATCCTGATAAATTCCGCCAGTTCTTCAGTTCATATTCCACTGCCTAACTTCAATAAAATGCATGATGCATTTTCTTTTGTTTTCCAGTTATGTGCTCTCTTGTTTATGAGCTCATTATTTCACTCATCATTCGTGTATTTTTAGTCCTATGATACTACATGGTTATATATTTTTTACATTGTTTATCGAAAGAACTGTATCGTTTGTCTTTTTCTCTAATATGTACACTATACCGGTCCTATTATTATTTTGCAATGCTTTAATGTATGTATAAGATGTGTCTACATTTTTATACTGTCTAATAATAATGTACATGTATATTATGTTTTGTTATATGGCCAATATATATACTCTTTTAGTCCTTCTGTGACGCCTTCCTTACTCATTGCCTCGTACGATTCCTGTCAGGACATTTTAAGTAAATAAATAAGTATGTATACAGTGACAATTAGCGCTTACTGAATAGTCCTGTGGATGCGAAGAAACTACTTGTTTGCTACTAATGCTCCTCTTGTGCTTTTAATAAACCACCCTTCAAAACGTACTACGTAATGACAGAAACTTGCTAACGTGAGGAATACTAGGATGGGAACACTGTTTTATATTAATTGTGATAACGGCTGTTTATTATGTCAAAACTATTCGATATTTGATTCGCTTCTTGCACTGTTCGATATGTATTCGCATCGGTCTCAAAAATCGCTATTCGCACACCCCTGTACTATATATGCAAACGTTACTACACGGAATTCTGGCGGTAGGAGTCGTTCAGCTATTTACTGCGGAAATGATTCGTGTAATACATGAATTTGTCTAATATTGCTGCTTGCGGCTCCTTTGATGTTCTTGCGCCGTTGTTCATTACGCTTTATCCTTCCAAGTTCCAAGAAATCATAGATTGTTAAACAGTGAAAAGTACAGCGTTGGTCTCTGCTCACCTGTATAATCATTGGTAATTGTCGCATTTGTAAAGCAGTACACTGTCGAAAATGATTCATCCATCTGGGAAGTCACAAATGCGTTTTAAGCAACAAGGACAAAGTTCAGGCAAAATTATACACTATACCCGTGCTGGCCCAACCGGCATACTCGCAGCTCCCGGAAACAACTCTTATTTAATTGTTCATCCGGGTTCCCACGCGGCATAATGTGGGAGTGAGATTATATACGTATAATGCGCATGGAGGCCCGTTTTATGAAGGTTCTGCAACAGCTCAGGCTCCCGCAGACACTGGCTCCAGAGTTCCCCTGGTATAGTTTTCGCAGGAAGGCCTCTATGGCGACAGAGGCCGTGCTTTCGCTGTCTGCGTTGTTTGAGCGGCGTCTTGAGCGGGAGTGTACTCGAGGCAACGCGGCGTGCAATGCTGCCGGCGTTACCGAAAAGCACTGCACAGAATGCAGTGCTCCCCCCTCCCCTCCCCTCCCCCCCCCCACCCCCCCGTGCACCCACTCTGCTTTCCCGTCTCTTCTATTTGCGATTGGCGTCTTCGACGCAATGCCGCTACACGTCGTCGCTACGCCTCGAAGGAGGCGAACAGCGGGTCTGTCGATCGGCTCACGCATGCGCAGAGAGTGGCCGCTGCTCTGAGCGAAGCGCCTGTGTCTTTCGAGACTGCATCGAAAAAAAAAAAAGAGGAACTCCGGTGATGGAGGGAGTCGTATCTGCGAGGAGCGAAAAATAATAAGAATTAAGAAAAATCTGTAAAGCGGTTGCTGCTGCTGTCTGTTGCTTGCTCCCTCTTATTTTTGGATTCGATTGCCGGCCGACGTGGTAACGAGAAATGAAAGAAAGTAAAACAGGCGCAAAGTTTGTAAGAACTCGGCACGCTCTCGCACGAATGGCGGAAGGAGCAGGAGCGTGGGGGAAGAAAAAATATAGGAGGGAGCATTACGTCACGCAGCCAGCCTTGACAAGCTAACGCTCCGTGAAGCCACAGTGGTGGCCCAACACGTGACCGCTTGCGTCGAGATCACAGAGGAAGAATCGAGATTTGCTGAGACGTTTGGTTCCCAATAGCTATGCATTTAGTTCTGATTCGGTGCGCGCTTGTTCAGATGTCCTGCCGTGGCGCTGCCTGCAGAGCGGGAACACTAAAACCAACCGCGCACTTTGACGCGCAATCACTTGCTGGGCCACCAGGTTTGGCTTCAATCGCGTTGTGGTTGAAGTCCCCTTGGTTGCGGTATGCTCCCGCCTATCGTTTTCCGTCCTCCATCAGCAGGAGCAGACCGTCCGGCTCACAGGAGCGCACGCAGCGCGCACTCCTACGCGATTGGCTTGCGAGGTCTCTGCGGAAGTGACGTCACGTTGCGCTTCCGTTGTCTGCGGGACGTCTACCGCGCCGTCCCACCTCCTTGCCCGTCTCGCTCTCTCCGCTCTCTCTCTCGTTCAGCGAAGCCGGCGGCTGGTTGGCTGGCTGGTTCCAGCGCTCTCTCCAGGAGTTGCTGAGAAGGGGGCAGTAATACCAGCGTCACCTCCTCCAACCTACCCAGACAGCCTACCGTCGGCGACAGATTATCCGTTGCCTGCAGACGTAACTAATAATAATAACCGCAGTCGACCGGCGCGGCATCGTGTGCTTGAAGTTTCGGGGTGAGCGCGGTGGAAGGGGTTGAGAAGGGGTCATTCGCGTCTCTCACGACGAATTCCCGCGCGCCATCTTTTTTGGTTACATTTAAGCAGACGGCAGGGAGTCGTGTATCTGCATTTCCTTCTTTTTCATTCAAATTGCGGCATGGAAGGCAACGCGAGAAGAATGTTCTTCTTTATCTCACTTTCAAACATTGTTATTACGTGTTGCTGTCCCTTGTCACATGCCACCGACCTCCCGAATGCCGTCGCCCACTGCTGTTTTGTTGCAGTGTTGCGTGAGTCGCTGCGCATTTCGCTAAATTGCTTTTAAAATTTTCTCGATCTCGCATACGGAGTCCAGGAGGTTTTTACTGAACTTGCAGCAGCGATCTTGTTTGACCGCTGACATTTGGGACATGAAAAAACTTTTTTTTTTCTAAATGTTCTCGTTCTCCGCCTTAGCAGGGTAGTACAACAGACACCGTACGATGGCGTTGCGATCCTTCGCCAGTGCTCTTCCTTCTTCTTCTTTGTGCGTCAGCGCACGGCCGGCGACCGCTCTTGTAATGCCTCCATGCCGGGATCAATTGAGCGCAATTGATGCTGGCTCCTTCGAGATATTCTCTACCATCGGCAGCTAGGGTTCACGTGGCCGCCGGGCTCCAGTAGAGGCGCGTTCAAACAGACGCTCCGAGAAACAGACGAGATTTGTAGCAGACGATGCCAGCCGGCCACTACTCCGGGCTTCGCGGCATTTGCATGCGTTAATTTGCCCCCTCTTAGCCGTCGTGTTTGCTGCAGTAACTGTCGTTCCGGTGGGCGCTGCGAAATTCAAGCATGCAGCTCGATTGTTTCTCAACTTTCGCATGCCTAATTCCCTGAAGCGGTCCTTTTTTTTTTTCTACAGGATATGCATCTGGCGCTTCCGTGATAATTTTGCGTGCTGGTGCCCGAGATAAATCCATGATCGAGTTTCGATTTATTAAATATAAAGTTATTGTAGTACCGGGATGCGAAGGCTGCATCCGCTTCTTGTCGATCCAATGCGCACCACTACGTATAGCTTAGTAGCTTTTGCATTTAATATCGAATGTTGCTTTCGAAGATTTGTCGTTTGTTTCTGTGCTTACCTTCTGCTTCTACGCCGTCTGTTGATGAGAACGCAGTTTTAGGAGATCCGTTGTCCTCTGCTGCAGCATATACTTCACGCATTATCGTTTTGTGTCTCTTTTGTGTGTGGAAGAGAGAGAGGGGGGGGGGGTTACGAATTTTTTTGAATTTGTTGAGGTCACCGTCTCGAGAGAATAGGCGGTGATTGGAGGGTTAATGCAAGTTTGGCGCGAAACATTGAAAGGACAACGTCTCGCTCGCGAGAACGGGCGCGAGACTGCGGCGGCGGCGGTGGCGCGTGATGCGGCGGCTGCCAAACAAGCAAATGCGCGTCTGGAAAAGCGGCGGCGGCGGCACGCATCAAACAAATACAAATCAGCTGCTGCCGCTCTTTCTCCCTCTCTGCTGCGTCTGTGTCCGTAGTTGAGGCCCCCTCCGCTGACTGTCGGCGTGGCGCTGCGGTAGCGCGGCCGACGCTGGCGGCTTCCTTCCCGCCAGCGCAGACGGGTTCGCAGACGACAGGGCGTGAAGCAGACGACGGGAAGGGGTGAGGAGCAGCGCGGCCGTTTGGTCCGTCTGGCTGGCGGTTGTTGGTTGGCTGGACAACGGCTGGTGGTGACGACGGCGGAGGCAAAGGCGTAGAGACGACAGCAGCTGGTGATTTGTTGCGTGCAGTGGGCCAGTCGTTGCGAGTGACCATTATTTGTTCCGCATTGTGGTCAAGCTTGGAAGGGAAACCGTTCCGCATCTAGTACAGGTAGCCACCCGACCCGCAGTCCGTTGTTATCTAACGGCGGCGGAGAAGGTCGGGAGCGAGATTTTGGAGTGGCTCGACTTTCGGCGGAGAGCTGCTCGTCACGCAGCTGGACTTGGCGCGTGTTCGCCGGTTCGGTTTCCGAGAGGACGACGTTCTGTTATTGCTAACGGGGTATGGTGCTAAACAAACCGCGAACAAGCGGATAGGAGAAATCGGCAAACGACAGATCCCACCAGCCACTGCGCGAAGCGGAAGACGACGGCGACAACGGTGGAAGCCGAAAGCGGACAACAGTGCAGAAGACGGATCGCGGCAGTCATTGCTACACTGCGAGTAAAGCAGACGACGCAGCTGGAGCAGACGACGCCGGGACGCCTACTGTTTGTACAAGAGAAAAAAACAAAACACTTAAAGATGGCGGAAGCAGTACCTCTGTAACAGAACGGTTCGGGTTCGCTTTGATTCTGTCTCAGCGACACACAAAACGACGATCCACGGTTACCGGGAACGTCGACGTGCGATTCAAGATTTAAGGATGCTGCATGTGGTAAACCGGTGTGTGAAGTAGGTGTGACCGATTTTGCGGCATCGAAACGACATTCCGTGGACACAATCGGCGCCGGTGTGTTGCTTTTATGTATCGTGCGCCCGAAGTGGAGAAGGAGGTGTCGGTCTTGACAAGTGTAGGTGACTTATTGGGAACCAGTGGCATTTGTTTAGAACGGCCAAAGCGTTAGGAAGAGAACAAAAATTTAAAGAGAACAAGGCCTATAGGATTTACTGTACTACTGTCGAACTGATACTTTTTCTGTGTCTTTCATTATCCTACTGTGAACTGTTTAAGGACAGCGTGCTTTTGAGGTCACAGCCGGACAATTTTTCGAAAAAAATCTCTCGAAGACGTCTTGATGCCGGCCGGATTCATGATGGATATATCTCGCCATTCCTCGTCGAGCGAGCTCGGTAAGTACCCGGATTTCGACTTTATTGCAGCCGTTAACGTTTCTTTGTCTTGAATGCAGGCAGTACGCGTTGAGCTTCGATGTCCTATTTCGCAACGTTGCACGCATTACCGTTTTATTTAAAGTTCTCACTTTCGGATGACCACTAAAAACTCGGAAGTCGGGCTACATCCTAACAGCGTGGGCGTGATCGCTCCAAAGGCGCCGATTGCTTTGTTGTTACAGCTTGTGGCCTCGCAGGGGCTGCTTCGTAATCGCCGTCGTCTGCTGTATAGTCGCGCTATAACCGGGCCACTAACCAACGTAACGACGTCAGAGTCCAGTGAATGCCAGACAAGTGACGAATACGAGCTCGCATCACGCGATGTCTCTGTTTTTCTGGGATCTCGGCAAGGTCTCTCTTCGCGTATATCCGCAGTAGCTGCGTCACAAGTTAGTCGCGCAGCGTTCCCTTCGCTCGGACTGTTAACGTCACTTCAACTCGCTCGCGTTAGCAGCCCGCTTCCGGATGCGTTCTGGCTTTTCCCCAGCCGCATGCCCAAACAGTCGGCGATTAGACGGCGGATAAGGTCTGATGTTGCTTTCGCTGGTATTATTAGTCTGGTCAGTTCAGCAAACGTAGTACGTCATGTGCTAAATCTCGGTTTTGTGGTGCTGTTTTCATTAGTCTTATCGATGAATTAATTCGTAAAGAAAAAGGTTGGCGGCGTTCGGATAACCGGAGTTTGTCCAATATGCTAACATTGTGGCAGCTTGTCTGATAAAGCGCGGCGTCTCCTGCGATACCGTAATCTAAAGGGGAAAATGTCTGCACGACAAAATTCGAATGAAGTTGTGCAGTGCACTTTGACAGCTGTTGTCTGCAGTCACTGACGTGTGACTGTTTGAAAAAACAAAAAAAAACGATACAGTAAATAACCCGCGCCATCTTGGTTGCGGAAAATAGATGACAGAAACCGCCGTGGTTAAAAGATCAAAGCGAAAACAAAAAGGAGTAACCACCAAACAGACGGTCGCTTTGCCCGCACGCGCAGACGGGAGCGTGCGCAGTTTCAGCTGCGCAGGTGCGCCTGCGTAGCAGAGGGTTAGCAGACGCAGAGGGCGAGAAGGAGCTAGACGATGTAAATAGCTACAAACGAAACGCTCGTGTAAAGATTTTTTTTTTCCCTTCGCTCATTCGTCCGCTTCCATAATTAGAGAAAGAAAACGCTTTTACTGTGCAGTGCGCTTCGGGGGTTCCTTTGTCGTTCCTGAAACATTGCTTGCGCACACACACTGTCGACGAACCTTTTGGTCAGCTCTAGTGTGCGTGCAAACGTATAATATTTAAATTACACGCGAGCCGCGTTTGTTATGCACGCTTTGCGCGTCCTTTATTATTGCTTCTTTTTTTGCTTCTTTTTCCCCTCTGTCTTGTCACACTTTCCTGGAACCACCCCGCGCGGTACTCTTCGGCTGTCCTCTCCGCACGCCTTTCTGTGGTCGAGCAGACGAAACTTTTGCGTCTAGCGCCGGCGTTATCTGCTCGTTTTTGGAAAGATGGTCTGCTACAGATTTCTGTCCGGTACCTTTTATACTCTTCACTTCGACCGCACCTCTATAAGTTTGAAAGCGTGCTCAGATAACGCTCGGGCCGCCATTTTGGCGCGCTTTTGCAACGGTCGTCTGCTTGGATTGCCGATCGCGCGGCAGCACTTACTTGAGTGATCGCCGCTTCGTACCCGAGGCTGATTTATTGCTCCATTCGCGTATGCGTTTATTAAGCTTTACTGTGACTGCACTCTAAAGCTTGAATTTTGATTTGCCATGTACGTGTGTCCGTCGTGCTTACCGCTACGTCACAGCGGATATCGCCATCTTGTAAAGAAGTACTTTTTTTTTGCGATGCACGCAACGTCTTCGTCCGCTACAGCATTTATTACCTTCTGTGGCTCCCCGTAATGCATGCCACGGCTCTCAAAGTCTGTGTGGCGCTTAAAACCCCGCACATTGTCGTTGTCGTGTTCATCGATCCTCGCCACTATACCGGCTCCCTGTTGCTTTACTCACTTATTTGTGGGATATAGAAACTTTGCGATACCCTGTAAACACTGTACCAATTTCGCGTAAGCTAATCTATATTTCAAGTTTGTCCGCTTCAGATGCGCTAACGAATGCAATTTACAGAACTCTGATATCTGTTTTCGGTGCAGAGTTTTGGATTTGTAAGCATTGTGCGTCTTTTCTGTTATTTTTTTCTTTCAAATTTATCGATTTTCAGAACGAAATTCCAGTAACTCAGAAATGAATTAAAGTTCTGCTTCATTGATTTACTGGAATTCCGTTCTCTCTACTTAACTCTTATACAGAGTTTAACTTATTCTTTCTATAGCAACCAATTTTATTCGAATCGATGTAGCGCTTAATCTTATGACAGCATTTCTGCCTTTTAAACGTATTTGTATAAGTAAAGTGAAGTTGGCCCTGCGCTAAACCTTCCTCCTAATTAGAGCAAGAAATGGGAGTTGCAGAGCGACTTCCTACATATATGTGCGAGAAACAGAATGGGGGTGTCAGCGCCTTAAGAAAAGATCCATGTGCCCCGTGCTGTAGGGTTCATATGGGTTTATATGGGAACCTGCAGTTCCCATATACGTGATCCTTAAGTATCATATATGATTATGGATGCGGGGCGTATTGGGCGTACGTGATTTTTCAATAGGGAACGAAGTGGAAAATGAAGTCGAGGACGGCGGGTGATGACGCGATGTTATGAGATGGAAGAAATTTGCGGGCGTCGTGTGGAACTCCGTGGCTGTCTCAAGACAGGGTTGGCAACTCCTGCCTGGAGATCGCTGGGCGAGGAGAGAGAGAGCAGGCATCGGCAAACATATTTGCGCAGCTTGCGCCTTTGTTCGCCAATGGCTCCAGAACGGCCCTGACGTGGGATACCAGAGGTGTTCTCCCTAGGAGATTACGGTGATCAAGGGTTCGACGCAAACTCCTTTTGTCGGGTAACGTGTTAGAAAAAATAAAAACCTAATGCCAAATCAAAAGTCAGGTGACGTTCTGGAACGTTGCTAACGTCAATAGAGGGTTCTAGCTCGTTCGCAAACATTTTAACATTTACGGATCACCTGGATACAGGAGCCGTAGCAGTAGCAAAGCTGGTGGCGACACCTTAAGACCATTTGTGGAACTAAATTGCGTTCGAAAATTTCTCGTGTCGCGTCGGTCAAATCTTTGAGACAGAGAATGATAAATGTACGGCACGTTAAGGATCATGCCTCTACCAATATAAGCTCTTCATACGAGCAGTTTAGTAGAATTCGCCGCGGTATTAGTTCTGCCTGCTCTCTGGTTAAACTCTGCGTCACGAGATGGCGCCACTATGTCGCTGTTGCTGCCGTGCACCTTTCCAGTTTCCCGGTATTGCGCAATCGCCAGTAAGTGCGTTTGCGGACAAGCTGAAACTTTCTGTTGAGAACACGGAACCCGTACTGGTTCCGAAACGTCGATTAACTTTGTCTTGGTCAACGAGAGCGAGCCTTTTCTTTTTTTTTTTAAGTATATTCCACTGATGGGAGAAAAGCCAGGGGCGAAGCGGCGATATTTTTTAGGAGTTTTAGCCCGTCCGTGAATATGTCGCCCTTTGCGAAATATCGTGTTAGTGGAGGCGTAGACGGGAGCGGCAGGGTTGGTGGCGCGGTTTAATCAGAAAGGACAGAAACGTATTATTGCAGTGACCGAGCGTCTTCCGCTTAACAGGAAGCTTCAGCTCGTGTGCTCCTATCTAAATACATGTAAAAGGGGAATTCGTTTTTCTCGGCAACCACTACACTAAACTTGACCAGGTTAATTGCATTTAAAAGGAAAAGAAAGCTCAAGATCTAGTGAGTGTTGCTATCGAATTTTTGATTGAGGTCGTCAATTTTTTACTGAAATTTGGCAGAAATAGCAAATTTTCAGAAAACGAAACTATTAAGTTTACAACTCCGTAACTCAGCAATGAAAAATGATATCACAATTCTGTGAATTGCATCTAATAGTACATCTAAAGCGAACCAAATTGATGTGTTACACATAAATCTCAAAAAGAATAGTAATGTGTAAATACAGCTTTTGCGGAACCATTGTACAGAACGTAACAAATTCACGTGATATATAAATTGACATATCCAGTTTTAATGGATGCCGTTTACAGAACCGCGATATCTATTATTGACGGAGAACAATTCATTTGTAAACTTAGTGCTTTTATATTTTTCTAATTGTCGAATTTTTGAAAATTCTTTCAACAAAATTCAGACCCTAAATCGAAATTCCGCTTCCAACAGTCACTATATTTTCACCTTCTCTCTCAAGGAGGAGGAATGAACGTTTATTGTGTGAAACAGCGAGAAAGGGTTCTTTCTTCGCCCTAGGTGGGCGGCTCTCTTAGTCCAGAAAGCCGTTGGCTAATGCCGCAGCCCGGGCCCGGTCCACCAGACTTTGCTGATCTTCCAGGCTCTGTGCCTTTAACATTGCCTCCCACGTCTCTCTCAAATTCAATAAATTTCATTAAAATCGGTCCTGGGGTTATCTCAGAAAGGTGTTATTGCGTTTTTACATGTATTTGTATAGGCCGCGTCGGAGTTGGGCCCGAGCTAAAGCTTCCTCTTAACGGCTCGTGTAAAAAGTTGGCAGCGGTGTGTAATTGTGAACGTGTGCCCTTCTTTCTTGATAACTTCTGCAAGAACGCCCACGTTACACGAAAGCGTGCCTGACGCATTGTGGTGAAATAAGGCGTCGCTTGGTGTCGCTACCAGAGTTCTCAGTGCGTTTCGCCTCCGGAAAGCCGGTGTTCCGTGAGGGCAGTACGCCTACGTACAGTCTGTTAACCCTGTCAAGCAGACACCCGTGACTTCCTTTCCACTCCGTCGTCCTTATCTCGGTGTCACATGGTCGCCCTTTTCCTATAAGGGAAGTTTAACGGAGCTTTTGGTCAAGGGAGATCGCCGATCTCCCTCAACGGCTGAAGGGAGTACTCTTGTGCCCATGTTGTTTGTTCGAGAAAAATTTGGCGTTAAAACTGATGTTGCGTATGTTTAAAATGTTTCTATCGGATTAAAGTTCAAGCACAATTCAGGAACAGTTATGCTTGCTGTTGCACAACACTCTCTTCCTAGACCGCTTGGCGCCAAGTTTTATCACGTCTTTCGGTTCGTTCACTTGCACGAATCCGACAGAATCGGGTCGAGCCGACTTGTCGGACTGGAATACGTCTGTCGAGTTCACGTAAACGCTAGCCGGTCGGCCTGAACGAGCGTCGAGTCGGACTGAGTCAGCCCGACTCGACTGCATGGACTCGGCTGCGCAGTTCCAAGACAAGGCACTGCGCAGTGCAACCTCATCGTATAGCGATAAGACCCACTGAGTCGAGCTGTTGCAGTCGGCAGCGGGAAGGCCAGTTCGAACGCGTCTGGTCGAGCTCGACGCTGTGTGCCGCCGTTGTCCAGACTCGGCAGAGGCGAGTTCACGTGGCCTCCGTCGTGCTATAACCGTAAAGTGGTCAGTGTGGTCACTCGTGACCGGCACCGACATGGTATAGACAAAATCCAAGGAAAGCTCGGGAGGTCACCGTGCACGAAATGTGGCGCTTTAATATAGTTTGCACTCGATCGGGTGTCGGAATTAACGCAGATGAGCACAGGGTGGCTAGCGTCGCTGTCGGCAGTGCTAGGTTTAGCGAGCGCGCCTTGATTTTTAATCTAGTGTATATGCTTTTCGCATCAAATATGTTGAATAACATTTTTTTATGTAAGGAGCGTTAATTATAATAGCTACGAGCGTAATTAGAAGTTGCATTCTTATATACAAAAAACTAAACGGCGCTGAATGCGCCTCTGGCGGCCACTTTCGAGAACTCCTTATTGGCGGTGTGACACGACCACAGCTTCCTTGTGGTCGAACTCCATTGGGAAGTATCGCGCTCCCTTATCCTATGAATGAGTTCGTGGGTGCCCGGGCGACACGGATATAAGGCTCTCTGTTCTCGAGGGAGAAACGTTGAGGCACGTTTGCGAGTCTAGGACAGGTCCATAAAATACGTGCGTCGATCATCGGGCTTACCGCTGATGACGCACGGTATCTGCCACCCCCCCGAAAAAAAAAAAAAAACCTGGAATTTTTTGTGCATTTGTCAACTTTATAAAATTCGGGGAAAACAGGGAATGGAAATCCCACCCTGTTTGCTTTTCAGTCGGTGAAATTCGTACTTATGCAGTAGCTATGGCGAAGCAGTATGATATGTCAAGGGGAAGCGAAGTTTTCCACCGAATCTGTGCGCATTCCGCAAATAACGTTGTGTTTTGCCGGTTGTTCTGCGAGTGTGAGACCGTGGTCGGCTGGTTGGAATGTCGCGCAACACTTAGGTGCAGTGAAATTGGATGGTGATCAGTCCCATTTTATTTTCACCTTGCTGGTAGTATAGATGTTCAACGTTATGGGCTGCGGCATGTTGCGAATTCTGCACCGTGGATATTCCGTGCTATCCCGAACATGTAACCGCCAAAATGAGCGTTAACATTTCAAAATAAAGCTTCGTCCTGCAGTGGAGTCTACATAGGCTCACGAAGGGGAAGATTGCAATGGTTAACCATACTGCATAGCGCATAGATTTCGTTCGGGTACTCTTACACTATATGTACACATGGAGGTGTATATGCCCGGTGAGGAATATATAGCAGTTAGAAGGCACTCCCTTGCTACGCGTTTGTCATTGCAAGACGCGCTGCTTTGTAAAGCGTGTACGAGGACTGTTTAATGATATGCTGGCACGGACAAGACAATGCGCCAGCTCGCAACGACTTCCGCACTTACTTATCTACATGTCACTTCGTTATATACTAACCTGACCTCTTTCACGCTGTACAGGTGAGCTCCGCTATATGTTGCAACGAAACGACCCGTATAACGGAGGATTGCGTACGTCTCGACCGAATTCCCATCTGGCATGTGCATTGTTAATACAGCGAAGACCGCTACAACGAATTTGCCTGTACAACGAACCAATACAGGTGTCCCCGACGGCTGGTTTCTTGTCTTGCAACGAATGCGCGTACACCGGCGCCACTTTCCTCTGCATAGCGGCCACAGAGTGCTGCGGTGCGCATCGGTATAGCGGCCACCGTGTGGAATGTTTTCTGGAATGGACAGTGTATACGTGCTGCTCGCACATCGCCTTCAGCCGACTCGATAACTTCTCGGAACTGCCGACATCATCGGGGCCATCAAGGAGGGCCGCGAAAGAGTGCTAAGGAAAGAGCGGTGGAGAGCTTGCAGACTAACTAATAATTTCTGACGAGGTTATATGTCAGGTGGCGGCATTCGACGCTCTGCGACCGTATACCTTGCGCCGATCCCGGATTTCCCCGCGTATAGCATGCCGCGAACTTCGTTGCCGTCGGCTGCAGTCGAACATTGCGCCGCAGCAAGTGTGCAGAAGGAAACGGGCGACGGCATTCGCTAAGTATGCATCTCTTTAATTGGTTTTACATAACGGTTTTCTTTTGTCGAGGGACCTTATATATATATAGCCTGCTCTATTGCTAGCTGTGCGCTACAACGAAGTGGTCCGCATATAGCGAAGCAATTTGTTATATAAACGCGTTTAACTTGCGAAGCAGCGCCTGTAGCCACTGTTTTCCATCAACTGCGCTCGTGGACAACTTTGTGTGGCAACGAATGCGGAGCTTTTGCACGTGTGCACGCATGCTCATTGCTTTTGCACGTGGGGCTTGCCGCTATTGCGCCAGCAGTGCTTGGCATCGCTTTCTGTTTCGGCTTCTCGGGGCAGATATTAAAGGGACACTAAAGTGGAAAACCATTTCTTCTGCATCAGTAAATTACCGTTCTACAACACCAAAAACACCCCTCTTACAACGATAAGACGTTTGGTAAGCCAGAAATAGCGCAAGAACGAAATACGGGTGGCGACGCCTACTTGAGTTCCCGCACCTGGGGGCTGTGACGTCATGGATTTTGATGGCATCTTATAGGGCCTACTAATTATATATAGCGGTACAGATTAACTACATTGTGTTCTAAAGGAATGAAATATTAAACATGGCAAGTTTCGGGAACCTTTATTCAGCCAACGCGGCCCAAATGCGAAAAGATACTTTGGAATCCCTGACGTCACGCTGACGTTGCGGCGTTGAGATTTCGGCGCGAAATTCAAATACTGATACTTCGACCTCCATTTTCTCATCTAATAATCAAACTATTATTTTGAAATGACTGCCTGCAGGGTTCTCAAACAATACTCCATTAGTCTAAACTGATTTATTGTTTCCCTTTAGTGTCCCTTTAAGTCGACGTATACCTCGGTGTGTATATGCGGCGTTGTCGCCGACACAGTGTGGTGTATTTCGCGTCTTATTTCAACAGAACAAACGCCGATGCTTGTTTTTCTTTTTCCCATGCAGCTTAAACAAACGCGGATGTGGCAGCAATATATTGAGGAGCGCCGTCGTGCGTGTGCTTCGCCTCCAGCTTTCCCTTCGCCGTGCGCCGTGTTTTATCTCTGCGCGCGATACGCGGTTTCCTGAATAAGACGAGTCCCCTGGTAGGAACGCTGGCTTCCCGCGACACCCGGCCTTGTCGTTATACGTTATATACCCTGACAGCTTGGGAGTACTGCGCGTGTGCCGATTCCACGCGGAACCGCAGAGACGTACGTGCAACGGAGCCAATAATGGAGTCTCCCATAGGTGCAGCTATAGAGGTAAACGCATAAAGCCTGTCGAGTGATGTGCCTAATGAACTCGGGGCCGCTTTAATTCGTTGCTTCCTCCCTTCAAACTATTTATGTGGTTTAGGAGTATAAACTTAGTAAGTAGTTCGCTATTTTTGAGGTTTCGCAACAAAATAATTTAGCAGATTCTGAACAGGGCGAAACATATCCGCAAGGAATCTAACGTGGCCGCGCCGGTGAGATTCTCGCGTGCTCGCCTCGCATCGCGCTGTCCTTCACTTGGTGCACGTGTTTCTCGAGATGTACCCGCCGTGGTTGCTCAGTGGCTATGGTGTTGGGCTGCTGAGCACGAGGTCGCGGGATCGAATTCCGGCCACGGCGGCCGGATTTCGATGGGGGCGAAATGCGAAAACACCCGTGTATTTAGATTTAGGTGCACGTTAAAGAACCCCAGGTAGTCAAAATTTCCGGAGTCCCCCACTATACGGCGTGCCTCATAATCAGAAAGTGGTTTTGGTGCGTAAAACCCCAAATATTATTATTTCTCGAGATGTGCCGCCGCGCATCACTCTGCGCTCGCAGGCTCGTGCACGTAGTAGAGGGTGCGCCGCGTACCCTGAGCCGAACAATATGCAAGTGCCACGCAGCCGGATAGAACCAAGTGTAATGATGTTTGCCGTCGCTCGGAGGTGCTGGGATTAATTTTTGCGAATTACATAATTTCATTAATTATTGAATTTTGCAAATGTTACAATTAGATGAAAAGTGTCAATGGGAAAATTGTAGGCCAGCATGAACAAAACTCCCCACGCAGCTTTCCGTTGCTGAATGCGTGCTACGCGAAAGTGTTTTTCCGAGCGCCAAATTAGCCCGGTAATGCACGCAAAAGTGCCTTGGGAGTTTTGTTCGTGTTGCTTTATATACAACACGACACACGGATTCGCTGTTGAACGTTGTCGCTCAGGCTTTGTGGCTGAACAGTTTGCGGCGGTCGCTCGCGTCCGCAGTGTGGGTCTGACAAATGCGCGTCACACCCTCGCGTACACACCTGTCCCGGGACGCGCTCGGTGGCTGCGGCATTGCGCCGTCTGAACCCGCGGTCGCCGGTTCGATGCCGGCTTCGCGCCCTGGCCGCATTTCGACGGAGCGCAAGAACGCTCGTGCATGTGTTCGCTAGATTTCTTAATCGGATCGCGCTTTCTTTCTTGGCACGTATATATTTATATAGAACCCGGAAGTAACCCGCCCCTTCCGTCGCGTGCATGCATGGTGGAGGTGCGGGCGACTGCAGCGCCGGACTGTACTATTCCCTCTGTTGTAGTGTAAAGCAACGCTGCGGTTGCGGCATTCCATCGCCGCGCGCGGCTATCTCCGCACGCACGGCGGGCGACGTGGCGCTGCTTATCGGCGGGCATGCGGCCACTGCGCGTGTAACAGCGCGTTTCCCCCGCCGCCGTATCCAGTGCCGCTGCTGCGTCTGCACTGCATGCGGTGCGCGCGCGCTGTGAACGCCGAGCGAGAGTATACGTATACGTTGGCCTGGCTTACGTAAATGGAGCGAGCGCGCCTCTGATGCGCGCTTCTCCGCGTATCCCGAGTCTCGTCTATAGCCGCGTTATATTCTGTCGCGTTTCTTTTTTTTTTCTTTTCGTTTTTGTGCGTGCGTTGTTGTGCCTGCTCTATCCTCGCGAGAGATTGGATAAGTGTTT
Organism: Dermacentor albipictus; assembly: GCF_038994185.2. Classification (NCBI taxonomy): domain Eukaryota; kingdom Metazoa; phylum Arthropoda; class Arachnida; order Ixodida; family Ixodidae; genus Dermacentor; species Dermacentor albipictus. The sequence goes on from NC_091829.1 coordinate 115,482,158, forward strand.
TTACGTGTGCAGTCGTAATACTCGCTGCGCAGTACAGACGCGTTATGTAAAACCGTTTGTAGCGCTGTCCGCCTATACGCGCTCTCGCGCGCGCATGCACGTGTGTGCGTGTAGGCGTGAAGAGCGGCTCGTTTGCGTGCGTGGGAAAGCAGTATCGGGAGAGCTATATAGGTTTCCCATTCCAAACTCTGTTGGTTGTGCACTGGCAACGCTGCGGAGCAAATGAGCAACGACACCGCTATACACGACATCGACGCAGATTCGCGGCGGCGGCTCTGTCGCTCGCTGCCGTTGCTGGCGCTTCTCTTTTACGGCGTCGAATCGGGCCGTCTCGTGCAAGCCGCGCAGTGGGCCTCGCTGCACCTTAATTAAATCGGTTTCGAACATTTCGGCGAGGAAGTCGCGGAAATAGTTGCGCTCTGCGTGCAAACGTCCGTCGAGTCGCGTCATGTTACTAATATTTTATTTTACGGAGCCTTTCGAGCGAAGCGGACATTAAAATAAGGCCGATGTTTGCGCGGGCAGCGGGTCTCCAAAGTGCTGCAAGCACGCGTTCTCGGGGTTGCTTCACCGCTATACGGCATACGTGCGATACTCTACCGTTTTCTAACTTCGTATAGGCGACTCCACACTGTGACTCCTGTTGCAATATATGTCGCATAGCATCCCGCAATATACAGGCAGTGACGTCTGTCGTACTTTCGGTATATATAGCTGAATACGGATATTGTTCACTGATAGAACGAGGCTAAACAACTGTGAAGTTACCGTAGTCAGTGTGACTTGGCATAAAAAAAAAAGAGAAAACGGATGAGAGTTTCGTTTGCGAGTCGGTGTTCCTCTTCCTCTGTCTAGTCTGGTGCTCTCATGGTCGTTTCGTTAACTTGGTATATACCAAAGTTGGCATATATAGTATGACAAGCGTGTATGACGAACATAAACATGATAGGTCATGGCATGCGTGTCATGCACGTCATGAAACAGCCGAGTTGAGTTTCTTCCGACAGGTTTCTGAACTTTAGCGAGGCTTTTAATTTGGCAAAACCAGTTGTGTCAGTGTAAATGCGTGACTTAATTGGAAACGAACCGAACCAGTTGTAATGGAATTTAGCCGTGTGTGCAGCGCTATCGGAAAGCAAATTGTAGCGGCGCTGTGCCCAGGTCGAACGCTCCAAACCTGGAACGAGCGCCGTGCGCTGTTGCTTCTAAGCTTCTTGCGAGCAAATAAAACGGACAACTCGCCGCGTTGCATGAGAACACTGCAGCACCTTCTGCTTGCGCCGCTGTAAACTAAAGCATGCTGTGCGAGAAGGATATGTCGCCTCGAGGCATAGCGTGTCACGATCAACTTCAGGACCTTGCGAGAGAGAGAGAATAACTTTATTGAATTGGGGAAAGGGGGATAGGGGATAAGGAGCTCGATGGGTGCAGCCCCAAGTCCAGGGCTCCATGCACTGGCTTCTGCCGCTAGCCGAACGTGACGAGTCATTCCTGCTACCGTGCCTGCGCACAGCAGTATACATAAGCGAGAATGTTAGTGCTGCTTAAAGAATTACTAATACTAATGCTGGTGCAGAAAACTACAAACTAACAAAATCAAGTGGAGCTTAAAATTGCAACGTGATTTTGCCTGTATTGGCGGGCTTGTTTCACGCTCGTAAGAAGGCAGTTTTATGTAGCCCCTCTTGTGCAACAGAAAACTGCGTTGGGGTTCTTTCGTGTTGCTCTAAAATTTTCTCATTGATACTTTTCGTCTAATTGTAATATTTCAGCTGATACATTAAGACTAATCACGTAATCGGGTGGGATGCAAACATTTATCTGAATATCTCCGAGCTACGGCAAACAGCGTTACCTTGCTTCTGTCCAGCTACGTGGCACTCGCATATTTTTAAATCTTGGTACGTGATAGTTGGGAGACCCTGTATACGAATATACGGGGTGTCCGAACCAACTTTAGCCAGAGTTTAAAAACATGCAAATGCCACATAGCTAGACATATATCAAGGTAACGTTGTTTGCCGTCGGTCGGAGATACTCAAATATTTGTTTAATTCCGCGTAATTAGATAATTACTCTTAATTAATTGATCAAGTTCCCATATGCTATATTTAGATGAAGTGTCAATGAGAAAATTGTCGAGGAATACGAAAATGCTCTAATACACCTTTCTGTAGCTCAGTACGTGCTTACATAAATGTTTCCGAGCGTGAGAGAAGCCCGTGAATACACACAAAGCGCCTTTGAGCGGCCAGTATAGGGCACCAATTTTCAGGTGTTTGTTCGTTTTCGGCTTCGTTATTAAGACGTTGCGTTAGTGGGCCTACATAGCTCCGTGCCTGCAGCTGGAACGTCGTTGATGAGTGGAGTGCTTCGCTTTCCTTCTCAAACGATCCTCTACTCGGAGCTCTCACTCCACTCCACTGAGCCGACCGAGCCCGGCTCAGTGGAGTTGAATTTATCGATGAACGTGAATTATACACAGATTATATTTTTAAAAAAGGGAGCCGCAGACTGAGCTTAGCAAGTTTCGATAATGTTTGCTGCATGCACAGAGGCTGACATACAAAGAAATATTTTGAAATTATGACGTCGCACTGACGTGCCGGCGCATGGAATTCCGGCACTAGATGGCCAGTAGGGTTCCGGCACCAAATAAAAAGAATTAAAAGGTTTGGTTTTCAGTGCTCTTTTAGTAGTCGACCTCCTACCGCGAAATTAACGAAAATTGAATTTTAAAATATTACGCTCAGTCAACTGATTTGGCGTTATCTCTTTATAGTGTTCATCTGATGTTACTGCAAGCGCGTCGACAAGGACCGTCTGCGCATGTGTACCGCATGCACAGGTGTCCGGAAGCACGGTGCTGAGACGCTCTGATGCCGAACGCTAGGCTTTATAGTTAGTTGACCGAGTGTGTCATAGAGCTTTCTAATTAAGCATGAAACATGGCATAACGAATGCACCCCCCCCCCCCCCCCCCCCTTTCCCGGTCGGGCTTGGTGATCAACCGTCGCTTGACTAATAACGATCGCCACGCCATCTGCCGGCCCAGGAAACGTTCCACTTCCGATGAATCGGTCTGATGAAACCTGGACGGGACGTCGATTTCTCTCGTGGCCGCGTGGGTCGTTGTCAGTGTTGAGCACATTGTTTCCGGGCGTCCGAGAAATATCGTGCGCATGCTGTGCAGACGTTAATGGCGCGCCCTGGGCTCTGCTGGAACGAAATCACGCGTCAGCTGAAGCTACGTCTGCGCCAGCTGCGCGATACAACAATAGTGGATTGACCTGTCTCTTGGAAGAAGATGGATGCATAATGGCCGGCGAACTGGGCAGACGTTTACAAAAATGAAGTTGGCGAAGCGAGGGCGCAGGACGGGGGGCTTGAAACTTGAGGCCACGGAGCACCTGCTTGTTGTCGGTCCAGCAGGCAGTCCACTTTACGAAATATCACTTAATGGCCCGCCTCGCTTCGTCTGCTCGGAAACACCGGCAATGTCGTCTGCTCGGAACAGGAGCGTCATCGTATAATCTCGTAGGCTCAGTCTTGCATGCACTGAGTGAAAATAGGTGTTGTATCGTATCGCTTGCCTATTTAAGATAGCTCTTCGTTTGACTCATGCGAGCTTAATATGACGCTCTTAGTCGAACATGCGTCAGAACCTATAGCAGTGGAAAGGCGCGTATAGCACTCTGTATCGTTATTTTAATCTTTTTTTTTTAATGAGCAACGTCTCTGTACCTACCTAACGAAGTCAACAATATTTCGGCCTGTGCCACGACGCCGTGTTCATGTCGGTGGCTCCATTTTGTAACAGCGCAAAGAGACATAAGGACATAGTCCACGGGACACGTGCAAGCTGCTTCATTCGTGCATGGCGAGATATTTGTAAACTCAGTATCAAAGGAAGATGCTGCATGTATGTACAAACAGGGATCTTGGTTTGATATTGTACGTTCGTGTGATATATTGTTGTGTATGAATGGAACTTAATTGCGAGCCCGCTTGGGGGGTACCACGTAGTGGCCATCCCCGTCTTTGCGGCTTGTCGTTTTGCACTGTTGTTGCAAAAATGCAGTTTTACGAATTCGCCGAACTTTCTATCCTAACGAGACTTCCAAGTCCGGTCCACCGAGGCCAACTTTTATTATCAAGTTAAGATATTTTATGTTCCCTAGCTTTCACGATTTCCGGATGTCATCATCATGCGTGCGAGAAGCTTGTGGTGGAGTTTCTGAATGTTCCGAAATGCGCGTAGGTGGTTTCGCTGTCGAGCAGCACTCGCCGGACAAACCTGGCGGTGCAGGAAGAAATCCTGTAGTCAAATTGGTCATCGTGATCGTCATCATCATAATCATCAAAGGCCCCTCCCTGCGATCTCGAACTACCCTTGCCCTGCGCCAACCGATTCCAACTAGCGCTGGCAAATTTGCTAATTTCATCGCCCCACCGAGTCTTGTGCTGTCCTCGACTGCGCTTCCCTTCTCTTGTCATCATCATGCGTCTTGGTGAATTGTTAATCTGGTTGCCCCTGAACACAGTAGTTCCACATGAAGGTAATCTTCGAACACCTTGTTTACACTTCTTTCTGGCCATGAGGATTACATTTCGGCAAAAAAGAAAAAAAGGAAGAAAGAACAATGAATATTAACTGAGGTAAAGTTAACAAGTGCTGTAATTAGTAGTCGGTCGGCTGAACTATCCCTCAACTGAAAACTCTAACCACCGTGTCCAATTTGGCAATACTATATTGTCCGCGCGGTAACCAGTTCTGTACTTAAATCAGAGTTTAGAGGGATCAAAACAGCGTATAGCCTTTCTGACATGCGTTGGCTATTGCAGAGTTAACATGGCCGCGTCCATCCGAGCAGACTACGCAAAACTCGTCGGGATGCTCGCGCGGGGGTGGGGGTTTCCCCTCCTCCCCTCGGCGGTGCCATTCAAACGAGTTCGTCTGCAAGCGCGGTCCGAGCAGACGACGACGACGCGTCACGTGACCGGCTGGTGTGGCGGCCGGGGCGGCGCGCTCTCGATACCGGCCGTGTACGCGTCTCCCGCGAGAAGAGCGCGTGTTTTCGTCTCACGGTCGACCCCCGCCAAGGCCGCCGCCGCCGCCGATCTTCGCAACCCTTCTCCGAGCGCACGCCTCGGCGCCGTCCCGGGGGCCACCACCGCGTCTCTTGTGGTCCCGCGCGCACAGCGCGAATTTCGACGGCCGTGCTCCGCTGGAATCTTATCGCGCCTAGGTATGGTGGCGCGATGTGAAATCGAATTCCGTTGCTTGATGGGACGCTACGCGGGGTGGCGCCATAAGTGCTGTCGCGTGGCTTATTCCTAATAAGGTGTTTGAAAAAAAAAAAGAATAATGCAATGCAACACATTTCATTCGGTGTATCCGCTCTTGGCTCTGATCGGGGCCTTTATAGGTGCGATTGAGTCGTGGCCCACTAGGTATCCCTATGGGAAATTTTCTCAGTGCTCGTGCCAGCGCTGTTTTCAGGGCCACCGTACCACGCTGCTGCGCTCATGGGCGCGGGTCTCCTTCTCAAGAACATACGCCTCCTTGTCGTATTGGGCTTGGATCAGGGTAGTTTCTTGGGCACGCTTGAGCTGGAATAAGGTCGTGCGCGATACCTCTGCCGTGGTGTTGACTCGCTCTTCGTCTGCTGTGCTGCAGCGCCGCCATAAGGTCTGCTCGCCAAAGTGGGACTGGGACCAGGGCAGCGAATGAGTTTCTAGAATAGCTTTAAAGTACGAGTGAGTGTCGATCTCTCTCTCTTTTTTTTTTCTGCATTTGTCGCAAGAACGCGACGAATGCGGGCGGTGATGGTTACCAACGCTCAAACCACGGCAAACGCCGCAGACTCCCCAGAAGTAACTGTGCATATCTGACCTGCATCAGCACGTTCTCACGTCGCAGCAAGCACACGAGAGCTCCGAGTTTTGTGACGGGTCTCGCGTGAAAAGTTTCTCATCGGTAAGACAGTCGCCTGGTGTTTCCCATTCGCTGCCGGTGCCAAAAAAAAAAAATGCCGGGATTTACCCATCACGCGCCTTTCTGTGCACGTCTTCTCTGGAATACCTCGAGGCCCGAATTCGCACGGCGCGCTTCTCGTCATTCACCGACACGTTCGCCTCCAAGGCCAGCCTCCGTCGTCGGCATGGCATTAGCTTCCTCGTGATATTCTTGAGCCCACAAGTGGCCACAGAGGCAGGACGACCACTACGGGTTATTGGAGCTGGTGCGAGGCACTTTCGAGAGCCCAGTGGACGCTGTTGCCGCGGATTTTCAGAATGTTGCCTACCTCGGAAGAAGAGCGCGTCCGGCCTTGCTCGATGGCGAGATGGTGCTTTGATCTAGGGCGTGCCATTTACCCAAAGATAAGCAAGCCAGCACGGAACGCGGTCGAAATACGCAAGAAATATTCAGCAACTGTCTGAACAAACGATGTGGAGAAATGTAAAAAAAAATAAAATAGAAATGAAAACAGCCGCGTAAGTATCCATCAAAGGGTCCGACAGTAGTTATGGCTCGCCGTTTAGAGAAGAATAAGTTAAGCTGTATAAGTAAATTACTTTTCCTCAGTACCGAAAAAATCCTCTTTGACCGTTAGAGGAGCCTTAATAATCCAGAAAAAATACCTTGTATGTGCTTTCCCTGGATTCGTTGTCTATTGACTCCGTGCGGTTTTTATTAATAATGCTAATAACATAAACATCGAGCACCTCAGTTTCCTCGATTCCGCTTACTCAAATACGCACCACACATCACAGCGTTTACTCAAGGCCTTGCACGTGAGATTTTTCGTAGGCAAGCGGTATTTTTTAACCGTTAGCGTATAACCGTAACAGCTGTGTCTTACCAGTACTCACGTACGGGGCAAAAACCTGGAGGCTTACGAAAAGGGTTCTACTTAAATCGAGGACGACGCAACGAGCTATGGAAAGAAGAATGATAGGTGTAACGTTAAGGGATAAGAAAAGAGCAGATTGGATGAGGGAACAAACACGAGTTAATGACATCTTAGTTTAAATCAAGAAAAAGAAATGGGCATGGGCAGGACATGTAATGAGGAGGTAAGGTAACCGATGGTCATTAAGGGTTACGGACTGAATTCCAAGGGAAGGGAAGTGTAGCAGGGGGCGGCAGAAAGATAGGTGGGCGGATGAGATTAACAGGTTTGCAGGGACGACATGGCCACAATTAGTACATGACCGGGGTTGTTGGAGAAGTATGGGAGAGGCCTTTGCCCTGCAGTGCAGTGGGCGTAACCAGGCTGATGATGATGATGTATAACCGCGCGAGTTGCTCAACAGTATACCTCTGGCGCCCGTGGTTAGAAATTGGTGGTGCCTGGAAATTTCACTTCGACTGATGTGACTGTAGGAGCTGCGAATTCACCGTGGAGCAGACGGCGTGCTATAGCGTCCGACAACGACGACCAAGTGGTGCATCGTCCTCTTCTGGAGACCACGCAGCAGCTGTAGTGGCAGAACGACCGACCCGGAGGGGGACAAGTCGGTGCAAAACACTGTAGCTAAATGCTATATATAGCTACACACTTCTCGTCCTAAACACGCCGCTTGAATGCGGCCCGCCTCCTTCGTTGCTCGGCTGGGACGACCTGTGGTTCGTAAACGTGCATCCTACTATATGTGCATGGTACGCGAGTGTTTTTTTTTTTTGTATTTCGCGCCCCCGTCGAAACGCTGCCTCCGCGAGCCCACTCAGAATCGGGTGGCACCAACACTATATACAAGTGAATTATCATTATTTCCAGCGTACTACCACTGTTTCGGCCAAAAAGACCGGGTTCATATGAAAATGCGGGAAAGAAAGAGAAACAGTCTTTAATAAATGTTATGTACCGTCTTCAAAGCGCACACGTGTACTGCTTTCATTTGAAGTGCGCTTCCCCTTATGGTTTGCAGGTGCGCTTCTCTTTGTTTCAAAACTGTTCTATTGTTGCATCGCTGCTATGAATGCGTGCGCTTAGCTGGGCTTGAACTCTACTTCCCAAGCCGCGTTATCGATAATAGCTTCGCTGTATGCACGCGCATGTGCTCGCGTGATGAAATTAGGCGACGAAACGGCGCTTTCATTTCAGCCGACGAGCACCTGCGCTATAGCGGGGTGCAAACAGACACGTAAGCAGAGAATCGGGCTTGGGGGTTTGCTTACGGCATTTCGAAAGAGTATACTTTTCGAGGCGTAATTTCCAAGTTTCAAAAGACTCCACAACAGCTTTCTCTGACAAAAGAATGGCAGTTAGCGGGTATATATGGAATTTGAGAAACACATTTAACAACTACTTTTAAGGTATGCTATAGTGAGGAATGCGCAATCAGTTCAGTCTGATATACAGTATTAAAACGTTATTGTATTTAGTGTCCGGCAATTTGTTGATTTTTAAAAGACAAATAGAAGTCAAAGTTCATTTTTTTTTTATTTCACTAGAAACCCTCAGCGCTTGTACGACAGTGTGACGTCACGGATTTCAGTGTACCTTATTTGAAACGTTGTGGTGGCTCACAAACTAAATTTTTTGAAACTATATACGTTGAGTCCTTGGCTCCTTTCGGGACGATCTTTGCCTATAAAAAAATTACCTATGCTTGTGCAGATGCAGTAAAAAAATACATGACGTCACGGCGGTGGTGCGGGAACGTCAAGGTGGCGTCGCCACCGCTCTTTTTTTTTTTGCGTCATTTATGGTTCATCAGGCCACCTTTCACGGCCAGGGTGGTTTTTGTTTCTTTTTTTTTCGGTTCCAGGAGGGTAATTTATTGATTCGGCTCCGCATTATTTTTTTTTTTTCTCTAAAATGTCCCTTGAGGATTTTAAAGTATCGTTGATGCGCTGAAGTTCACAGGTCGCGTATGGTCGTCATTATCGTGATGTGATGGCTCAAAGCCAAATTTCCTTGTGTCTTGGAGCATTAAGGCTACGTATGACGCCACGGAAAACATAATTTAACAGGGCTGCGCAACTCTCTTGAGTGCGCTTGTCTGTGGCAGCCGCACCAACATCCCAGGATATTGGAGCGAAGATGGCGGATCGGTGGCGCGACCCAAGTTCAGCCGGTCGTCATCGTCTTCCATTTTTTTCCGTTCTTAATTCCTTCCTTTCTTTCGCGTTCGTCTTTCTCACCGCCGTGCCTGACGCCCCTCCGCTGATCCCAGTGGCGTTGCGCGGCTGAGCTCGAGGTAGGGGGTTCGACCCCTGCCGCGACGGCCGCATTACGATTAAAAAGAAAAACGCTCGTGTACTGAGATTTCGGTGCACCTTAAAGAACTCCCAGGTGGTCGAAATTAATATGGAGTCTTCCACTATACATAGGGCGTATATCATAATCAGGTCGTGGCTTTTGCCACGTGAAACCGCAAAATGTAAGTTAAAGCTCCGTGGCTGGCATGGTATTGTCGCGTAGCTGTCTTTACGTTTTTTCGTTGCCTGTGCTGTGTGGCAGTGTTCCTTTCTTACCGCTTTTCTCTCAGAATGTCTTTTCGCCCACGAGTCGGGAGGCCGGTTGGGGGGGGGGGGGGGTAAATCTCACGCGCGGCACCCTCCCGTTCCGCCTGAGGGTCCGGCCGGCCGACTGCGCCCCCACCCCCACCCCCTTGTACTGGCAACGGAAGCGCCGCCTCCTAATTGCTCAAACTGTTTGAGGATGCTTCTCGACTCTTTTGTGCGCTTTGTTTTTGTAGACGCCGCCAGTTCGTCTAAAGCCCAACGGATGTCTCTGTAGTTTTCTGTCCATCTTTACTTTTCTTTGGGTCATAATTCTTCAGGCAAGCGGCTAAGTTCAAACTCGGCCAAGTCCGCCAACGATTGGCTGTGAGGATTTGAACCTGTGCGGCCTGATTGGCCCTGGTCAACGAAGAGTTGGTATTGGTGATCTGTTTGCTCTTGGGCGGGATGTTGTGACGTTTCCCGAGGGCAGTTCGCGCCGGAGACACCGAGGGACGAGGTCGCAGCGAGTGCTGCTGAAATGTCGCAGTTATGAATTGTACAAGTGCGTACATGCTTATATTCGGTTAACCAAAGTTCAAATAAATCAAATCAGGAAATGTCTACGGATCTCCAGTGTGCTCGCTTCATCGCTCCGGCGTGGAACAAGTAGCGGACAACTTTCTACGCTACAGTATTTAGGCGACTACCCTTCTGTTTCGCTTGTTTCCTTGCTTCTCTACAGATGTCTTTTGCTCTCTCTCTCTCTCTCTCTCTCTCTCTCTCTGCGCACTGTTTTGGACCGCAGTGAGCGTTGGGAGCTCCATACATTTGCGACGTTCCGTTTGGTTTTCCACTATCGTTGTCACGCGCCGCGCCCAGTCGTCGATGGCAGCGGTAATGGCGGCGTGCTAACCAATGGCGAAGGTCGAAAAAGAGTGGCAAGCGAAACTGATCACTATGGAAGATATAGTATGGTGCCCGTGGCTTCAATTTTCGCGCAGATTCGCCGGTTATCTCGTCACCCGCCGGCAGACAGAGGTCTCCATTTTTTTTTTTCGCTCGCCCCACGTAACCTGCCTTCACTGCTGTAAAGTTGCGTGCTTCACTCCTGGAACGCTTGCACACCGGGGCCGCCAATTAAGCGTTGCTGCATGTTGCACGCGCCGGGTCGTTGTGCAGCGCCGTTCACCCTTGATCGCAACACCTGATCCGGCCATTGATTGCAGCTATATACGTGAAGACGCGCGCCGAAGGACCGAAGGTTATCCTTGTGCGGGGATGTCTGCCTGTTGCGTCGTGTCAGCGACTTTCTTTTGCCGACGTGAGCCGAAACATTGCGCGTTACAATGAAATTACTGCCGCTTGGGGTGTTCCTGTGAAAAGCCGGACTGCAGGTGAACGGGAAGGTACCGATTGGCTGCGTTGTCAGCTCCCTCCCCACGCGCAACCTTTCAACAGGCGTGGCTGCCGCTAATGATTGTTTTCGTCTGGGCCGACCCGAGGCATGACGGGTGTACGGCTCGTCGTTGCCGGCTGCTGCCGCCCCCCCCGCTCCCCCCCGCTCCCCCCCCCCCCCCGTCGTCTGGCGTCGCGACGTAGCTGACGCGCAACTTCCTCGCCCCTGCTTTGTTTCCCAATGGGCATACCTGCCGCCGTTCGATTGCCAGGCCGCAACCCCGCCGCGTCGGTAGCTCGACAAGTCCGTGGACCCTTACGAAAATTGTCGAGGGCAACTGTCCCGCCGTGGTCGTTCCGCTACACCGTGGGGCTGACGTTGATCTGGTAATATTCGTTGCCGGGCTTTGAAGCGTTCTTGGGACGTTGCTGGTTACGCGCAATCTTTCTAGATCCGCCACCATTCGCAGATTTCTGAAGACAGGAGCGCAATTGCAACGGTGTCGGCCCTCCCGAGCAATCATTGCGACTCGTTGCGGTGGTAACTCAATATTCGTTGCAAAGTATCAAAGTCGCGAAGCGGTTTAATTGAAGCCTAAAGAGCGCGGTTTAGGCAAACCAATCTCCTGCGCATCGTTTCAACGCTACAGTAAACTGGTACACCGTATCCGTGCTGGCTGGACGGTCATGCTCGGAACTCCCGCGGTCGCTATGGCACCGAGGTTCTATCCGTTGATTTTTTTTTCTTTTTCTAGGGAGGACACCGGGTGTTTAACGTTAACCCGAAGACTTCCTCCCGCAAACTACGGCATGCCCCGCGTCAAATCGCGGTCCTGGCACATATATAAGTCCCAGAACTTTTAGTTCTTTCTTCTTCTTCTTCTTCTTCTTATTATTATTTTTTGTAGGAGGCTCACTCTGTGGCTGCAGTTCGTTGGTAATGTCCACCGTCCTCTCCCCCGTCGTCCGTATGGCGCGTAACTTCCTCGCCTCCTTCTCTCTCTTACTCGTGTTTCGGAAAGGGCATGCATCTGCCGTCTCCCAGACCGGAACGCCGCCGTCGGGGTACCCCCGCGTCTAAACGGTGCCCGGTGTTTTTAGCACGCTTGTCCGAGGCGTGTCGCGGCCTGCTCGCTCTTCAAGTGGGCGGGCAATTTCCCCGCTCTCTCTCTCTTTTCTTTTTCGGCCCGCTCTCGGCCAACCCGAGAAAGTGCCCCCTGTGGCAGCGGTGGTTTGGAAAGAAAGAAACGCCCGCCGCGGATCGCTTGCTGCCGAGCGCGACGTCGCGGGTTCGAATCCCGGCAGTGCACTCCGATCGGGGCGGAACGCAAGAACGCCCCCCCCCCCCCGGCCCCCCTCCCCTCGGGTTCCGTGCTTCGTGGCGCACATTAGGGAAGTCCTCTAAATATTCGAAATTTATCGAAGGACCCTCCTACATTACGGCATCTCTGTAGCTCTTGTGCTGCTTGGCACGTTAAAATTAATCAAATCAATCAATGTAATCAATCAACAAATCCAGCCAATCAGTCAATCAATCCATGTGGCGTCACGGATGCGGCTTCTCCCCGTGCTAGTACCCAAACATGGCGGCCACGGTGACTCACGTCAGTGCGTCGTGTCATCACGCGTGCATTGTTTTGCTTTGCGATGGCGACCGCATTTACGTCATTCTAACTGTTACCAATTTGTCGTTCGGTGCAGGAGTGCCTCTTGTGCTGTCGTGTTCCTTGCTTACCGAGCTTCTCGCCCTGCTAGCATGCCCCAAGATGGCGGCCTCGAGCGCGTCGGTGCGGACCCTATATTGTACCGCATTAACCGGTGCACGAGTGGGCCAACAATCGCTTTAATCGATCGGTAAATGTTTAAATGAATGACTCGGGCAGTAAGTGAACCACTCAGTCAATGCGCGTCTTTCTGCGCCCCCCTCCTGCGACATGCGTGTTTTAAGCTCGGAACTACAGGGTCGCCGAAAAAGTTCATCGACTTGCGAAAGCGGAATCTGCCCCTCTGTCGTAGTTCTGCTAGTCGAGCCCGCTTTCGTCTTGTAGGGGTTGAAGGACGGGACTTCGGGATGAAAACCCCAAACTTGGGAGGGATTTATTCTACATTCTATACAGGGAGAGGAGCGTCAGGTAACAGTTGTACAGTCATTACGGGCCGGCAGCAACTCGGACGCTGCGGCCCGCGGCAACAAGTTCGAGAGAGGTGACTCAGGGAAACAGGGAATGTTCCAGAATCCTCAGGTCTCTCTGGAAGGCTTCTTATAAACCCTTCGAGCACTGTAAGTCACGTCATGTTTCACCAATGGGAGAGTCCGCTCCGATGACGCCACTTTCAGCCAATGGTAGGCGCCCGTGTCGCGGTGTCGCACCTGGCGGCTCTCTGCGGTCTTGCCTCGCAGACTGGCAATCCACTTCTTCTAGGCTGGAGAAGGAGGGGGGGCGCTCATGCTTCATTGCACAAGGGCCCACCTGCACCCGGTGGCTCGGCTCCGCAGCGGTAGCAGATGCCTTCTTCAAAGCCGAAGGGGGACGATTGAGCTCCATTGTACGAGGCCCCCTTCTAATCCCGGCGACGCACGAACTTGTTGGCACGTGAACTTGTTGCCTTAAACTTGTTTGCTCGGCCGCTTCTCTGGAATGCACTTTCCTGCTTCTGCATTCCTCAATTAGCTGTGCTGCCATCCGATGTGGTCTGGGGAACTCGAAGTAATCGCAGGAAACAGCTCCATATCTAACAGTCTCCACACCGTGACGTCATTGGCTTTTGTTGTTGTTGTTTCTTTCATTTATTGTTTTGTCTTGCTCTTTTTTTCATTCTTTAGCTGTATACGACAGCGGACGCGCTCCTCGGTTTCTGCGGTAGACAGCATAATTGTTGAATGCATGACTCGCAACCATCGAGGGATCCCGACGGCCAGACTTCTGGGTGTCCCTGTGTACAGTTGCGTTGCATACGGCGTGTCCGATCGATGAGAATACGTCGTCTGCTCTGAAGCACCGCGTGCTGGGCAATTTCTTTTATTTCAAGTGTTCAAAAAATGAGTACAGTATCGTGCGTACGAAGCGGCTCAATGAAACCTTCACCTGAGCACCTTTTTCCCACGTCTATCGCTGCTATAACGAACGCTTGAGAGTGAATGACCGGTGTTCCTCATTAAGCGGACGCTAAAAAAAAGAGCACTCCGTTAAACGTGTTGGTAAATAACGCTTCTGCAGCACCGAAATGGCCGCACTCGTGCGCGAGAGGAGGCGTTTTGTTTGTTTTTAAGCCAGAGAAAAGTGCGAGACAAGCAAAGGCGGCCGTTGCCAGTTCGCCACGACGACGTCACTGATTTTGACGGTGTCCACTCTGATCTGCAATGAATTGCTTACCGGCAAAGAAGCGCTGCATTGCGTACGAAATTAAACCGAGAATTTCGAGAGGGCAACTTTGGGGAACGTTATCTTGCGCCGTACAACACACGTCCGATCAAGCGCAACTGTACCACTTGTCAGAATGGCGCACGTAATGGTCCCTTATAGTATTCGGTGAGAAATTGAAGAAGAAGAAGAAGCAGAGGAAGAAGATATATATAGTTTAGGCCTATTTTCAGAGCGATATGTCGCAGAAGTGCTGCAGGAAGCGAGTTGGTACACCCGCCTTCAGAGACCAGTGGATAAATTTCGATCCGCTGCTGCGGCTCGATCGAGGTCGAAGGTTTGATTGCCGCTGTGCACGCCGGCCGTATACATTTCGATAGGGGCGAAATGCTGGGAAATGCTCGTGTTAGTTAGACTTCCGTGCCCGAAAAGAGGAAGAATAAGAAAAAAAAAAAAGGCCAGCGTGGTCAAAATTAGTGCGCACAGCGCGCCTCATAATCAAATCGCGGGTTTGGCGCGTGTCAAATCGCAGACTTTATAAATTCTGGGGTCCCTATTGTTGCATTTAGCGCAGTATATTACTTGTGTCTTTGATAAATGTACTGCCTTCCTTTCTTTTTTTTTTTTACTCCGAATGACCGGAACCTAGGAGTGCGAAAACCAGAATATATGTATACGTTTCCTTTGTAATTCTTTCTTTAATTTTTTGGTTGTTGCTCTTGGTGATTTGGTTGACAGCTTACGCCTTGGTTATCGCGGTATCGGCCGGTCGCCACGATTGATGATAATCAGTAAATACAATGTATCGCGAAAATAATCATCGCATACACTATACTGCTCCGGTATAATATACTGCTTTCTTTAGGCGGGCATATCTTCGACAAGGAGCGAGAGCACTTTGCCACAGTATACAGGGTGTCCCAGCTAACTTTAGCCGGAGTTTGGCAAATACGCGAATTCCACGTACACCTCGACAGAACGAAGGTAATGTTGTTTGCCGTCGCTTGGGGATACTCAGAATATTTCTTGCATTTAGACGAATTGCGTACTTAGTTTTAATTAATCAACTTATCAGATAATATAGTTAGATTAAAAGTGTCAATGACAAAATCGTAGAGCGACATGAAAAACCGCCCTTGCAGCTTTCCGTTGCTGACTACGTGCTACATAAGCGTTTCTTCCCGAGTGTGAAAGAAGCCCGCGAATACGCGCAAATTAAGTGCATCGAGCAGCCAGTCGCGCGGCAATCTTGGATGCGTTAGCGGGCTTCTTTCACGCGCGAAGCACGTATTCGGCAACGCAAAGCTGTATCGGTGGTTTTTTTCATGTCGCTCTACGATTTTCTCATTGACACTTTAAATGTAATTATAATATCTGGTAAGTTGATTAATTAAGACTGAATATGCAATTAGTCTGAATGCAACAAATATCCTGAGTATCCCCAAGTGACGGCAAAGAACAGTACCTCGGTTCTTTTGAGCTACGTGGAATTGGCGCATTTGTTAAACTCCGGCTCAAGTTCGCTGGGACACCATGTGTATAGTCTATATACATGGTGTTTATATGTATATATGTTTAAAAAAAAAGGCAAACGCCGTTGTACGCGGGGTCGGCGCTGATTGCGGGACCAATTTGGGAATCGTCATCCGTCCGCTTACCAGAGCCCTCTGGTTTTCCGGGCGTTCGCGCTTCTGCGCGCAGAACCGCCCCTGTCAGCACGTCCCGCCTCGCAGCCTTCCCAGCACGTCGAGTCCATCGGTCGCTGCACATTGTCAGGATTGGGGGCTCAATCCCATCGTCCGTGGTCCTTTGCCAAGATTGGAGTACGGCATGAATTCGAAGGTAGCTGGCCCATGCCGGCGTCCAACTTATTTGCGCTGAGATCGTTGATGAAGTGAAGAACTGTTTCTCATCGAGAACGAGGAAAAGGGTTTATTTACAGAAACTAAATCAGTCTAACATGACTGCTCAAGAGAAGTGTCTCAGTCTAACATGACTGCTCAAGAGAAGTGTCCTCAGCATTCGCACAACCACAGTTTTTATACACTCGATCCGCCGGTCCTACGACGCGGCGACTGTTCGTTTACTCATCACCAACTCGCCGCGGCTCTGCAGGTCAGTTTACAGACACAAAGGCAACCGCGCTCTGATGCCCGACGACGGCGTTGGCGGGGTCCCGTTCCGGGAACTATCGGCGCCGATCGAGGGTCGCTCGTTGTTCCGTGCTAGGCCGAAGCGTGAGACGCACCAAAATACGTCGTCCCCACGGCAGCTTGTCCCTGCGTGTCAAATCAGCTCCGCGTTGGGGAACTCCGGAATCATTGTTCACACACGCCGAACTAGTCCCGTCACAATGTCGATGGGGCGGGTGGAAGGCGGCGGATTCCAGCGCAACGGCCGCTTCTTTGAACGCCTCCCAGCTGCAGCGACGGAGAGGGAGAGGTGCGCGTCGTGTCGCCCTGTCGTAACTGTGTGGCAACCTTGTTTCGTAGCTCGCCATTCTTGACAGCGCCTCCATGGCCCGGAAAGTCTCGACTGTCTAGCGCTGACAACCGCTAGGCAGGAAGAGAACGGCTGCTGGTCAGGGGGGGATTGAGTTCTTGGCTCGCAGCGACCACTTGTGCATTGATGTCACCGCCCCAAAACATCCAACAAGGACAGGCAACTGCAAAATGAACCCCACAACACGGCTCTGCGCCGAGATGACGTGCATTGGCTCTCACTTTAGACTCGCTAGGCTTCAAAAAAACAACAACAACATAAGTGCAGAAACAAAAAAAAATGCTACATTTCACTATGCCAATTTCTGAAGCAAATTCCTGCTGACAAATTCAGCAATTAATGGAGGGAATTCTGCTGAATGAGAGGGGATTTTCTTCGCCTAAAGAAAAGCTAACACTAGTAACCCCAAAATTTAGGCGGGACCCTCAAACGCAGAATTCAAATTAGCCTGCTCAAACCATCCGCATTGCTATGCAACTTTCCCTTCTTATATCTAACGGAGAAGTTGTACTTTTGGAGAGTGAGGCTCCATCGGAGCAAGCGGCCGTTTTTGTGTGACATTTGATTGAGCCACGTCAGAGGACAGTGGTCGGTCTCGAAGATGAACTTCGCTCCGTACAAGTAACACGACAACTTCTGGGCGGCCCAAACCAAACAAGCACATTCCTTCTCTGAAGCGCTGTAGGCTTCCTCTCTTACATTTAGTTTACGGCTGGCGTAGAGGATAGGATGCTCCTCGTTATCGTCGCCGACTTGACTAAGTACCACGCCCATACCTCTGTCGCTTGCGTCGCATTGAACTATGAATTCCTTTGTGTAGTCTGGCGCGCGAAGCACAGGGCGAGAAACCAATAGCGTTTTCAAACTTTGGAAAGCGTTCTCTTTGTCCTTATCCCAGTGTACGTTACTCGGTGCTCCCTTTCGGAGGGCGTCTGTTAATGGACTTGCCAATTGCGAGTAATTCGGAATGTACCGTTGATAGTACCCCACAAGTCCCAAAAATGAACGAACGTCCGTTTTCGTGCGCGGCTGGGAAAAATCTCCAATCGTCGCTATTTTCAGCTCAGCCGGCCGTCTCATGCCCTGACCAACAACATGGCCCAGATAAGTAACCTGCGAACAACCAAACCTACACTTTTCCGCTTTCATCGTTAAGCCGGCTTCCCTCAACCGTGAGAACACCTGTTTGAGGTGCGATACGTGTTGTTCCCAGCTGTCCGAAAAAATGGCTACATCATCAAGATAAGGTAAGGCGAACTCCTGCAAGTCTTTTAGGACAATATCCATTAACTTAGAGAAGCTAAACGGCGCGTTCTTCAGCCCGAAGCTGAGTGCGAGAGGGCGAAAAGTGCCTACAGGCGAGATGAATGCGGCATAGCGGCTGGCACTTTCTGAAAGGGGAACTTGCCAGTACCCCCGCACGAGATCTATAGTTGAAATGTATTTAGCAGCGCTAACTCTTTCAATTCGTTCCTCAATGTTGGGTATCGGGTACAGCTGATCCCTAGTGATCGCATTTAACTTCCTGTAGTCAACACACGGACGAGGGTCCTTGTTAGGGGTTTCTACGAGTATTAGCGGTGACGTGTAGTCACTCTCAGCGGGCTCAATAACTCCCAACTCTAGCATGCGCTGTATCTCTGCCTCCATAATCTCTCTCTGTCTTGGAGACACCCTGTAAGGTTTTGATCTTACTGGTTCGGTAGAGGTCAGCTCAATTTCATGCGTTATCAGTTCGGTTCTACCCGGCCGATCGCTGAATCTGTCGAGATATTCCCCTAACACCCCTTTTAGCTCATCTAGCTGCTCGGGTCTTAGAGCATGCGAGCTTACCGAGTGTTCTACTACTTCTTCTAGGCCGATTTCAGAGTTGGAGGTTGCCCTATACTCCTTAAACTTGGTACCAATGCCATCCGGCTCTTTGACAGTATAGTTAACGACTCCGCTCCGCTCTACATACGGCTTCATCAAATTACAGTGATATATCCTCACTTCCTTCCTGCGACCGGGCATTCTCAAAGCATAGTTAGTTTCTGAAAGTTTGTGCAACACTTTAACGGGCCCGTCCCAGTGAACTTCAAGCTTGTTCTTTCTTGAAGGTTTGAGGATCATTACCTGGTCTCCGGCGTTAAACGTACGAAGCCTCGCATTCCTGTCGTAATAGAATTTGGCGTTCTTTTGAGCTAGTGCCATGTTCTTTCCGACTAGTTCTTGGGTTGCGCTTAGCCGTTCCAGTAAATTTAGCACGTATTCAACCACGGTTGGACTCTCCCCTCTTTCCTCCCACATCTCTCTTAACATTCTCAGTGGAGAACGGAGTGTCCTCCCATACACTAGTTCTGCTGGTGAGAACCCTGTCGCTTCATGTGGAACCGTTCGCAAAGCAAACAAAGTTGCCGGCAGACAGTTCTCCCAGTCCTCCTTGTGCTCGTAACAGAGCGCACGCAAAACTCGCTTAAGCACCGAATGCCACCTCTCTACACTGTTTCACTGAGGGTGATAGACAGAACTGTGTATTAACTTTACCCCGCACTTTTGCAAGAATGTGGAAGTCAGTGCGCTCGTGAATACTGACCCTTGATCTGCCTGAATTTCGGCTGGAAACCCAACTCGTGCAAACACTGTCAAAAGCGCGTCTACTACTTCGGTGGAGCTGAGCTCTTTCAAAGGGATTGCTTCTGGAAACTTGGTGGCCGGACACAGCATGGTAAACAAGTACCTGTAGCCTGATTTTGTTTTTGGAAGAGGCCCTACCGTGTCTATTACAAGTCGTCTGAAAGGCTCTGTTATTAAGGGCACTACCTTCAGTGGAGCTTTCCAAGTCTCTCCTGGTTTACCAGAACGCTGGCAGGCGTCGCATGATCTTACAAAGTTTTCTACATTTTTGAAACAGCCAGGCCAGTAGTATTCCATAAGCAATCTTTCCTTTGATTTGTTTATGCCTAGGTGGCCGGACCACCCATTTCCATGACAAAGACTCAAAAGGTCCTCCCTATACTTAGTAGGTATGACTAACTGATCTAAAATCCTACCCTTTCGATCTCTGTAATGCCGATACAACAATCCTCCTCTCTCATGTATCGTTACGTTGCGCCTAGCAATGCCTTCTTTAGCTGTGTCACGTAATTTAGCTAAGCTCTCATCATTCTTTTGCTCAGCTGCCAGTGACTCTCTATCCACGCGTAAGAGTTGATCAAAGTTCTTTGAGGCCGGTGATAATAACGACCCTGTCTCGCTTGTGAGCGCGTCTGCTTTCTTTTCCTGCAGGCTAGAACTCTGACACTCTAGTGCTACGCTCTCATTGAGCTGGTCAGCTGGCAGGCTCTCCTCAACTGTTCTTTTGTCCCTCGGGCCTAGCTCGGATTCGGGTATTGAAGTTATTCCCTTTTCTACTTCCGCTGGAGGAGCTTGAGCATTTTCAGCCGAAAGCGCCGCGATCTTACGAGCTTGGCCTCGGGTCAATGCCTGTACTATGCCCTCTCCCAGTTTGAGCCCTCTGTCACGCAGTAACTGATTCGAACGATTCGAAAAGATGTAGGGATACTGCAGTGACAAAAATTTGGAAACTGCAGCCTCAGTCTCTAGCTCTCCGAATGGTCCACTGATTTTGACTTTGGCCATGGGCAGACACACGCTGTGTTCTTCTACAACCTGTTTTATCCATGCTACTTCTCCGGTGAAGTCATCTACCATCACGTAAGACGGATGGACAATGTCCAGCGTGGCGGCACTG
Organism: Dermacentor albipictus; assembly: GCF_038994185.2. NCBI lineage: Eukaryota > Metazoa > Arthropoda > Arachnida > Ixodida > Ixodidae > Dermacentor > Dermacentor albipictus. Next base: position 115,502,607 of record NC_091829.1, read on the forward strand.
TCTCTTAGCACTCGGCATGGTTTTCCATTAACTTGCAGGTCGTGGAGATACGGACTTAAAAGTTCCATATTCTCATCTTTTTCCTCCACGTAGGAAAAAACTACGCTAGACTTCTCGCAGTGTACAGCTATATGTCCCAGTTTGTGGCATTTGTAACAGCGAATTGGTCTAACAGATTCGAATTTTCTTTTCTGTTCTTTTTGTGCGGTTTCTCCGTTAAGTTTCTCCTCGCTCTTTTCTGCGGGCTTTTCCGCCATGTCTACAGGCTCGGATCGTCTAGTTTGCGCACCCTTTTTGAACGGAAATGGTTTCCGCGGTACATTTCGACCGTCCCAGTTTCCCTCCTCGGCGTTCAACTTTCTACGGGTTGCGTACTTTTCGGCTAATTCAGCCGCCCTTTCCACAGTGTTTACATTACCTCTGTCTTGCACCCACAGTTTCACAGCTTGGGGGATGGTTTTGTAAAACTGCTCTAGACACATGCATTCAATGATCATGTCTCTGCTGTCGTACGCTTCCGCGCTTTTAAGCCACTCGACTAGGTTGGCCTTTAAGCTATATGCAAACTCCGGATAGCCCTCGCTATCTTTCTTGCCTGTGCTCCTAAACCTTTGCCGAAAAGCTTCGGCTGAAAGGCGATATTTCTTCAGGAGACTAGCCTTAACTTTTGCATAATCATATGCATCCTGCACACTCAGTCTGGCGATTACTTCCGCCGCCTCACACGGCAACATAGACAGCAACCGCTGTGGCCATGTACTCGGGCCGAAGTTCATCTTTTCGCAACTCCTTTCAAAATTGCATAAGAACAAGCCTATGTCGGTCCCGACCTCAAATGGCTTTAATAGCCTGTCCATGCGGTATGATTCTGCCTCACTTGATCGTCCCAGAGCGCCTTCACTTCCTTGAGACAACTCCAAACGTTTGCTTTCAAGTTCAAGTTGCATTTTTCTTAACTCGCGATCTTTATCGCGTTCCTCCCTTTCTTTATCGCGTTCCTCCCTTTCTTTTCTCTCTCGTTCTTCTCTCTTTTTCAGAAGTTCAAACCCCAGTTCAACTTCTTCCTCACTGGCCTGTTCGGAAATGATATGCAATAATTCTGATTTTAGCATTTCCTTACGTACATCTAGGCCCAGTTCCTCACCAACAATCAACAACTCGTCTCTCAGCAGTGTCCTTAATTCCATGACTGCTGCTTTACTTACTGCCTTGATTCTGCTCTCTAAATCTAGCTAGTAAAACACAACCTTGCTAACACACAACAATCTAGCTTCCCTACTGTTCTAAACAGAACAACCACAAAATGAAGCCTAGAGAGTCAAAGCAAAAACCAAGCACTCACCGCAGATACAGCGCCATGTCGCAAAGTCCATCTCACCGCTGTCAGCCAGTTGTCAGGATTGGGGGCTCAATCCCATCGTCCGTGGTCCTTTGCCAAGATTGGAGTACGGCATGAATTCGAAGGTAGCTGGCCCATGCCGGCGTCCAACTTATTTGCGCTGAGATCGTTGATGAAGTGAAGAACTGTTTCTCATCGAGAACGAGGAAAAGGGTTTATTTACAGAAACTAAATCAGTCTAACATGACTGCTCAAGAGAAGTGTCTCAGTCTAACATGACTGCTCAAGAGAAGTGTCCTCAGCATTCGCACAACCACAGTTTTTATACACTCGATCCGCCGGTCCTACGACGCGGCGACTGTTCGTTTACTCATCACCAACTCGCCGCGGCTCTGCAGGTCAGTTTACAGACACAAAGGCAACCGCGCTCTGATGCCCGACGACGGCGTTGGCGGGGTCCCGTTCCGGGAACTATCGGCGCCGATCGAGGGTCGCTCGTTGTTCCGTGCTAGGCCGAAGCGTGAGACGCACCAAAATACGTCGTCCCCACGGCAGCTTGTCCCTGCGTGTCAAATCAGCTCCGCGTTGGGGAACTCCGGAATCATTGTTCACACACGCCGAACTAGTCCCGTCACAATGTCGATGGGGCGGGTGGAAGGCGGCGGATTCCAGCGCAACGGCCGCTTCTTTGAACGCCTCCCAGCTGCAGCGACGGAGAGGGAGAGGTGCGCGTCGTGTCGCCCTGTCGTAACTGTGTGGCAATCTTGTTTCGCAGCTCGCCATTCTTGACAACATGCAGTGCCGTCGGGCCTGTACGTGCTCGCGCCGATTGTTCCTCTCGATGTTATTGTCCTGAACATTGCTCGAGGTGCCGAGTAGATGGCGTGCCGGCTCGTTTGCCCACCCACACTGCCGTCGTTTCCGGGCGACACCTTCCCGTCTGACCAGCGAGGGACGACGAAGTGGCCGCGGCGAAGTGTCGTCAAGTTTGGCCGCGTCACTTGGGTATATCGGGCCGCGCCGAGGGAAATCGGAACTCGGTCGCCTTTGTTATTTCTCGTCACGCGGAGTTGATTCTTTAGGGAAAAAAGGTAGCCGAGGTCATCGGGCTGCTGAGCGCACGAGGTAGCGGGATCGAATGCCGGCCACGGCGGCCGCGTTACGATGGGGGGCGAAAGCACCCGTGTGCTTAGATTTGAGGGGCACGTTGAAGAAACCCCGGGTGGTCGAAATTTCCGGAGTCTGCTACTACGGCGTGCCTCATAATCAGATGCGGCTTTTGGCACGTAAAACCCCGTATTATAATTTTTTAAATATTAGTTGAGGCCGGTCGCTATAGCAATTAGTAATTGTATCGATGAGTTATCCGCACTTCGCTCCAGCGTGTAAAAAAAAAAAAAGCTCCACCGTATAGCTTTTCTTGCGTCAAGTTTCGCCGGCTTAAATGGCCACTTTTGAGGTGTCAAGCTGGGCGTATCCCATTCGCGAGCCTTTTTGCGCGCTGCTTTTAGGCCCCGCTGCCATTGTTGCGGGATGTGGTTCGCGTCCCGCGCTCTGTGATAGTTGGTAGCAGCGCTGCGAGCAGTATGCCAACGGGCTCGATAGCGCCGAGAAACGGTTGGCGAGGGGGCGGAGACTCGCCGCTTGTCGTTGGCAGTGCGGCAAAAAAAAAAAAAAGGAAGAAGACAGCGGGCCGGTCGTGATGCAAATCTCGTGATCCCGCGTGCGGTCGTGCGCGCAGGCAGGCGGTGGCGCCGTGGGTTCGGTGCCCGACGGGCGGCGTGTGTGCGTGCAGCCGCCTGCGTCACCCTGCCTGCAATTAGCGTGGCGGGGAGGAAGGGGGGGGGGGCACGAACGATGCCATCGGCCGCCGTGCGCGACTCCCTTTCCCGCCGGGTGGGGGGAGCGAGAGGGGGACCCGCTTGTCGCCCGCGCGGTGGGTCGTATAGCTTTGCCAAAGTTCTCGAATCTCTGCCCCTCTGCGCGCGCGTGCGGTGATTCAACGCCCGATCCGATTATGCGGCGTCAAAGCTCCTACGATGCGTGGGTGTCTTGAGGAGGACGCTAAAGAGAAAGACAATCTGGACTAGTAAATTTCGCTTCTTAAGGTCGCTCTTACGGCGGGGAGAGTCGGTTGATCGGGCCACCAAAGGCGCAAGAAAGGAGTGAGGCCGGCAGTATACTGTGCGTATAGTTACGCTTCTGCACAACCAAATCAGCCCCTCCTAGCGTGAGAGAGAGAAGCCAGAAATGACGCCAAGAACCAGAGAGAGCAGCGCCGGCCTTCTTCAAAGCTCGCCGTGGCGTCAGTGGATTTCGACGGTGCCCGGTGAGGCGTGTAGTCAACCTCTTATCGGTCGATATGGGCTACGTTCCAATTTTAAAGATATACGCGAAAAAAAAATTTGTAAGAGGAACTTTGGCGGTCATCTTCTCTTCTAATAATCAACCGATCATCGCGACATTAGTGAGGATAGAGTTTTGGCAGAATACTTAATTGGCAGTCTGCGCTAACTTGCTGTTTGTTTTTTGTGTCCCCTCTAAAGGCCACTTGCCGCGAAATTCTGGGCCGCGTGAAAGAGTCTCGCTTCGGATAGTGTACACACAGAACAGCCTCCACGCAGGGGTTTTGCGTTTGAAACTCGGGCGCAAATGCTCGAAAGGCTTGCGAAAGGCTCGCAAATGTAGACGGTTTTGATGCCGAAACGTGGGAAGATGTGCACGAACCATTGACGACTATTGTCAATGCAAGTCAATAGCTGAACGCTTTTTTGGAAATCTGCGTGTTCGCTTTATTAAAGTACAGGGACCGAGGTTTACGTCCACTGTGTACAACGATGTGTCAGACGGCGAGCGAAAGGAGAACCGTCCGTACAGATGGCAGGAGCCGAAGAAGCTCTTTCTGAGAGCGAAACTACACATGGCTAGCCGATTCGTCCGTCCGTCTAGTCACCTGTACGCGGGAAACTCCTCCGCACAACTTCGTGCGTATGCGCGAGAAAAAGAGAGAGAGAGAGGCGCGCGATTGGCTGCGCCAGTATGACGTCGTTGCTCTCCGTCGCAGCCTGGCGGGTGCGCCCTCCGGCTCCGGAATAGGTAGGCCACGCGTTATGCGTACTCCCGAGGAGCAGGCAGCTTTCGATGAGCAACGCCGCGAGCAGAACCGGCAACGAACCGGCCCGATGCTGCAGCCCGGGCACAATAACGGGCCCGTGCAGCCGAGCGTAAGCCTCAACTGCGTACCGAGGATCCGGCAGCCTAGCGAGCCGTCGTTTAATCAACCGTCGGGATTAACCCAGTGGTAAGCACCGGGAGCGCACGTTTCAGCTTCGCTCGTTAACCATCTGTACGGAGTGCTTGGGCGGTGATTTCTCTTCTTTCTTCTTCTCCTGGCCTCGTGGCAGTAGACGCGCTTGCCGGTGCACGTCATATAAAGAGTACAACGATGGCTGCTAGAATAGGAATGGCGCCCCTGAGGGCGTGTGTTTGTTGCAGCGGGGGGACGCTTAGGTAGCGTTTGTTGTTCCGTTGCGCAATTCCGTATGTATGAACGGAACCGTTAACGAGCACACCTGTATCGGTGCCTTTCCTGCAGCCGCCGCATAAGGAGGAGGGGGGGGGCAGTCCTTCCCGTGCGCTGTGTATACCACGGTGCACGCGTGCCTATACAGGCGCGGCTGTTCTCTTTCACGCGCGCAATTCTGGATGACGATGCTTCGAACGCATTCAGAATGTTTTGAACGGAGCCGAAGTTCTGCCTTCGCGTTGTCGCCCATCGCTGTATGTTGTTCAAGAATCTCCGGAATGTTCGCGCGTGTTTAGTGAAATTTGACGAAATGTTTATTTTACCTTTGAGAAGGCCGTAGAACTCGTAGTTTGTGAGAACCACGTTCGCGTCGGACGTCCTTTGGCCCGACACATATTGTTTTGTTTAGTGATACCTCAAGGGTCCCAGTAGGACATTACGTGAGTGGTAGGCACGTAAGCCATGCGCTTTACAAGAAACGCCGCCAATAGCCATCGCCGGAAGTGATGCACTACAGAAACCAGCTAGTCTTTCGCATCACCTTAAAAGCCTCCGAGCTTAAAAAAAATCTCGGAGGCGATGCTCTGGCAATTACGTAATATCCGTTAACCACCAGGTGCGCGCCTCGTCTGCTTAGGAGGCTATACAGAGGCTGCTAATAAGACTGCCCGGCAGTTAGTTACCGGACCCTACGGCGTTGGCAATATTGCTTCGTTAGCATATACTACATTCTTAAAAATAAAGTTAGTAAATAACTGGTAAGTGCACGCGTTTACTAGATTGCTATGTATTTTACTACTTTCTCGCTCGTTCTGTACTAGCTAGCTGCTAGCGAAGCTAGTAAGGGCTGCGATATTACTAGCCAGAAAGGCTTCATAGTAGCTTTTACAGAGTAACTACTAAGCGACTACGACCTCATCTGACCTTTGTGTACATGTGTGTGTGTGTGTTCTTGCGCATCGTTGCTTGTTGAGGATATTCTTACCCGGAGTCAGTGCGTTCTAGTGTCCCTAAAAAACATTAGGTGACGCGGTTCAATTTTTCTTCCATATATATTCATTGTTTTACTTTCTTAAGCTTTTACAATACCATCGACTTCGTATATGCCATTGGAAGCGGCACTTATAAATCGAATAGCGAGGCCCCATTGCATTGTTGGTAATTATATTTCAGATGCGTTAGTAACTGCACTACCGAGGTAGTGTTTATGGTTAGTATAGTAAGTTAGCGCTTTTTAGTTTAGTGAAAAGTACTAACCATCATTTTACTACCTGCACTTACTAAGAAAGTAGTGTTTTTTGGGAGATGTAACGTGTTAGTACTCAGGTAATGTGACGACCTTCTTTTTTTTTTCTTTTCAAAAGTGCAGTCATTTCTATCCGAATTAAGCCTATACGTGAAATTTCGTCGCAGCTCTCCTTTGAGGAGTCTGGGGACGAGGTGGACAAATTTACGCGCACTGTTAGATATGGAGCTGTTTCCTGCGCCTACTTCGAGTTCCCCAGACCACATCGAATCGCACAGCTAATTGAGAAGCGCAGAAAACACGGAAAGCACATTCCAGAGGAGCGCCCGAGCAAACAAGTTGAAGGTCACAAGTTCACGAGCAAAGAAGTTCGTACGCCGCCGGTGGAGCTATTCAATGCTTGAGTTTTCCAGAAAGCGAGGGGATAGCACAGCATTGTTGGAAGTAAAGTGGGTGCCAAACCAAGACGGCGGTAATGCGCCGTGACAGCTGGACGTGCCGGGAAGGCCCAAGCGTACCTCTTCATCGCCTTTGAAGAAGACATTTGCTACCGCTGCGCGGCCGTAGCACCGGGAGCAGGTGGGCCCTCGGACAATGGAGCATGAGCACCCCCCCCCCATTCTCCGCCTTGGAAGAAGCGCATTGCAAGTCTGCGAGGCAAGACCGCAGAGAGCCGCCGGGTGTGACAACGCGATACGGGCGCCAACCATTGGCTGAAAATGGCGTCATCTGAGCGGACTCTCCCATTGGCCAAACATGACGCGACTTCCAGTCCACGAAGGGTTTAAAAGAAGCATTCCAGAGAGACCAGAGCATTCCCGCATTCCCTGATTCACCTCTCTCGAACTTCTTGCCGCGGGCCGCAGCGTCCGAGTTGCTGCTGGCCCGTAATGACTGTACGACCGTTAAATGACTCCCACCTCTCTGTATATAATGTAAAATAATTACTCCCAAGTTTGGTTTTCATCCCGAAGTCCGTCCTCCACCCCTACAGCACACGCACGCACACACGTATGCATGCACGCGCACTGCTGTACTGTAGAGAGAAAGAAGAGTGCATTAACGCCGTTTGATGTTTGATGAATGACGTTTGATGCTCCATTCGAACTCTTTAACGCGCTGCAGAGGGTCTCCGCTTGTCCGCGTCCATGGTGTGATATAGTTTTCGGCCACCGATTCCCGCCCGGATAAGTCGAGCGCGCCGAGACCGCGCTCATGTTTTGAACATTCGTGTGCAGGCCGGCGGGGCGTAGTGGATAGCATAGCCTGCAGTCTCGCAATCCGCGGTATTGACGACTACGCGCCGTCGCTCTCGTCTAACGGGCCTTGACCGCTGGCTGTGGTTTCAGCTGCTCTGGCGATTCGGTTCTGGAGGTCGCTTCCCGGCCGCATTCGCGCGGGGACCGTAGGTATACGGTACGACGGCCTTCGGGCTGGTGCAAACGTGAGCGCAACGAGGGGCGACGAAAGACAAGTCTCGAAACGCGGCTCGTATCCACCATGCAGGGGATGAAAACTACACGCCGAAAGGACCAGTGAAAGAAACAATAGAAAATTGAACACTGGCTAGCATAAGGACAGCGCAATTTTTGATTAAGCATATTTCACAAAGAAGCTAGACAGCCTGTGCGCCTCCATTCGGCACGCCTATCAGCAGCGTAATTCCTTTGAGGTGCTCATGTATGAACTTATGCAGAGCTACTATACGGTAGACCGGTGGCTGGCATCCCAACAACTTACGCGCAGCAGATGACGATGATGTCGCCGAGAGAGTTAGCTGCCTGCCTGTCTCGTCGGTCGTGTTTTGTCGCGTTCGAAAGAGTGCTGACATTTCGGTCCTTTGCTTCAATAGATGGCCATCGACCTAGAAACCACGGAAAGTACACCTGCCAGCCAGCCAGCGCTTTAAATAATTTACTACGATAGCTTTTCTACGAACGAGTTTTGGTTTCGTTTCCCACGTGTTGTGACGTTATGACGCAGAATGACGTGGCCACTTGGGAGCGGTACATCCTGGTGTTTTGCCACTCGCTCTGGATCGTTCGGTCGTCTGCTGTGCTCTTTGCGCGACCCCGTGGTAGCAGTATAAGAGGAGACAGACGCTCTTTTCTAGTTCCTTTCCTCCATTGTAGCAGTATACGTTGATTTGCCTAAACTTCGACCTAAAGAGGAAGCTTTACAGCGGGGGCTCCAGTCTAAATACCCGGGAATGGGGAGTTCGTTTTTCTCGGCAACCACTGCACCCAACTTGACGAGGTGACTTAATGACTGTTGGGAACGGATTCTCGATTCAGGCCTCAGTTTGTTAATAAAGATTGTCGAAAATCACAAAATCTCGAGAACATACCTGTCTCTTGATCGCACTTCTGTAAGCTTCACCTAATAATACTTCTGAAGCGTACATAATTCATGTATATACCGCTATAAAATATACTATCATTATGGGAGCAGGACGTTTCCAAAACCCTCGTAAACATTGTAGCAAATTCGCGTAAGCTGTGAATTGCCGCATTAGATGCACCAACGGATGCACTTTACTGAACTGTGATGCCAGTTTTTGGCGTTGAGTGGCGGATTTTAAATTTCGGGCTTCTATTTTTCTTATGCGTACAAATTTTCTGAAATCTTTCTAAGAAAAATTAATAATGTGCTATGTAATGACAGAAATTCGCTAATTTTAATAGTAATGGGATGTGAACGTCGTTTCTTGTGATTTGTTATAAATGCTGTTTGTTATTCGAAAACTATTCGTAGTCTATTCGATATTCGATTCGCTTCTGGCACTATTCGATTCGTATTCGATTCGGTTTCAAAAATCCATATTCGCACAGCCCTACTCGACCACCGTCATACATACATACATACATACATACATACATACATACATACGTACGTACGTACGTACGTACGTACGTACGTACGTATGTATGTATGTATATATGTATGTATGTATGTATGTATGTATGTATGTATGTATGTATGTATGTATGTATGTATGTATGTATGTATGTATGTATGTATGTATGTATGTATGTATGTATGTATGTATGTATGTATGTATGTATACCGCGTGATCGACTGACATCCCACACTTGACAGACACACTTTTTCCCACCTTGACACTCCCAACGCGAACGTATTAAAATAATTCAAGTTAGTCCAGGGGTTCATTCACAAAAGCGCTTTTTCGTTTTACATGTATTTGAACAGGCGGCGTGCGAGTAAGCCCCGAGCTGAAGTTTCCTCTTAACTAAAATTAGCACTGATTGTGCAAGTGCGTCGAGTCTTCTTTCTTGCCTTCGTGCGTTTAGAAAAAAGAGTGTGATTGCTTGGAAATTTGTGAGCACACAAGGCGTAATGAGTAACACCACACATATGTGCGACGCCACGGTCTGTCTGTCTGTGTTGACGTAAGATGTAAATTCCTCTTAAAGCGCGACAGCAGTTAGGAGAGGGTTTTAATTCCTCCGTCGGTTATTGTGTTCTCGTCGGCCCGTCTTCTCATCCTCGGCTTCAACATAGGGCGATATACACATAACATTGGCGATTCTCAAAGTAAGCGGATCCCTTTCTGAACCCACTTGCTTATCTCTGATGGTATCTTCGACTGGTCGCCTGTATGCCCCGAAGCAGAGTCGGGCAGATCGGTCGTTTCCAGAGCTCAGAGGTAGGGGACAAGCGGGCAAGCCGAACGTGCGACTCGCTCTCGGAGGAAGAAATTGCTGATGCGAAGCCACGTGACTACTGCCAACGTCCGATGATTCGCCTATCCAAAGCTCCCGGCGCTGCCGGAAAAACCGGCGGACGTGCCGGCGGGACCAGCGTTCGTCGAGACGCCAGCATGCAGTGGCCTAGGTTGCCAAGGTTACGGTGGGCCGTCGCCAACAGCAGCGACGCGGCGCTGCGATGACGTTTCAATTTCGATGACTGCTCCGACGACAGCGCTCGGAGCGCCTTAGAGCGTTCGAAGAGGGAGGAGAGCAATCGAGAAGAACCAGCCGAACGCAGGGCGCGCACCCTCTTTCAACCAGCCGAAGACAACGCCGCTCGCGAGAGCGCTCCAGAGCGCTCAGAAACGACCAGCCGAAGGTAGCATGAAAGTCGCCGGCGCGGCGCTTCTTCCCGTTCCTCTGCCATGCGGTCGTGGCGGCCTCCCGTCGACGCCCAGCGTCGAATCGTTTTTCCGACCATCTGTTCCATCTGTGCCGCAGTCGTCGCGGCGACGTGATTGGCCGCCACTTCGCCGACCCGCAAGGGTAGCCAACCTCTGGCGTGACGTCAGCGCCTCTCCGTCCAGCTAGCGATGTCTGGATACACGACGGCATTTCCCTCCCCCGGTGATCTGTTTTCTGTCCGCTCGCTGCGCCTCCATGCGCGCCCTCTCCTCGCTATTCTGCGTGTGGAGAAGACCTGCCTCCAACCTCGGAACCTTGGCGAAAGCGGCAAAGAAAGCTATTCGCTGAAACTGTCCGCAACCGCATCGCCTGCGCTGCCGACAAACCACGCCCATATAGCGAATCCGATTGTAGTACAGAAGGGGGCGCGTTTCTGTTCTGCTTATTCAGCGCGTAAACCACAAACCTGCGTACTATCTATTCACCCCGTATAGGTGCCTCTAAAGCATACTTCACCGCGTGATGTTCAGCGGTTTCGTAATAGACGTAGAAGTACACACCTACGCTGTTACAGCACCTTAGGCGTCGCTGTACTAACACAGCCGAATAAGCGCCTAAAACAAAACGGCATATTACCGTCGCGGGGATTCGAACGCACGCGCGAGCTGTGTGCTTGGACGTTGTTTTGTACCGAGCGATGAACGAGAAAAATGCCACTGTTTTGCACAGCTTCCCGCGACTTATTACTCTGACCGCAAAACAACCTCACCAGTCGCCATGATGAAACGTATAGGGGAAGGAAGTAAAATTGAACCTTCGAGTTTTTCAGAACCAGAAGGAAAAAAGAAATAAAAAAAATGTCCCAACAAAGACTGAAGTATCGTAATGCTGTCGTGAGAAAAAGCTGCGAATGCAAGTTCATGCTTGACAAAACAACGCCAGAACAGACGAGGGCAAAGAAAGGTAAGGGTAGGTCTAAAACTTCTTTTTTCTCTACGCCAGTCTGCATTGTCAAGTATGAAGGTTAATCGCCGGCTAACCCATGTTTCTCTTCTACTGCGAGCTTAAGGTTCGTTAAATGTAGACAATTAATCTCAAATGACTCAATAATATGAGTCGGGTAGTATACGTCTCGCGAATAACGGGAAGCGCGCTAGCTCGCTTCTTTCGCTGGTCTATCGATCGCGCCCAACTTACTTAAGACAGCTGGCTTACTCAACAGAATTCTCAATAGTTATGGATCAGTTTCATCTGTTTATAGTTTATCGCTCCCCTTTCTTCTTCTCCTCACTGTCATAAATATTATTTTCCTTTTTATATGTGCAACATAATCTAGGACACATTTGCATGGCCAAATCAGGAGTGGGATCAACCTCACAAACAGCATTTAGCGCGTGGTAACGTTCGTGCTTGATACCTACAAATACTGTAGTATACATCATAACACTGAAGAAAAAAAAAGAACGCTTGTACGCTGGTATAGTAGGTATAGCTGGTATAGCAGAAAGATTCGCGTGGATAACCGGTCATATGAACGTAAAATATTGCACGCAATAGTTCTTATGAAGTAATGGCTACATGTTGTGATAAAAAAGATGTCATGCGGCAAATCATTGCAATCTGCTGGTATTGTAGGGGTTGAAGGACGGACGTCGGGATGAAAACCAAACTTGAGAGTATTTATTTTACATTATGTACAGGGAGGTGAGACGTCAAGTACCAGTCGTACAGTCATTACGGGCCGGCAGCAACTCGGACGCTGCGGCCCGCGGCAAGAAGTTCGAGAGAGGTGAATCAGGGAATCAGGGAATGTCCCAGAATGCTCAGGTCTCTCTGGAAGGCTTCTTATAAACCCTTCGAGCACTGTAAGTCACGTCATGTTTGACCAATGGGAGAGTCCGCTCCGATGACGCCACTTTCAGCCAATGGTAGGCGCCCGTGTCGCGGTGTCACACCTGGCGGCTCTCCGTGGTCTTGCCTCGCAGACTGGCAATGCACTTCTAACGAGGAGAAGGGGAGGGCTGCTCATGCTCCATTGTCGGAGGCCCACCTGCTAATCCCGGCGGCGCACGAACTTGTTGGCACGTGAACTTGTTGCCTTAAACTTGTTTGCTCGGCCGCTCCTCTGGAATGTGCTTTCCTGCTTCGGCATTCCTCAATTAGCTGTGCTGCGATTCGAAGTGGTTTGGGGAACTCGAAGTAATCGCAGGAAACAGCTCCATATCTAACAGTATACATCAACAAATGGGAGCACTCGTAATTCTCTCTGTGTGCGAATATTGGTGTTCAACTGTGTGAATCATGATTCTGAGCATTTCTAGAAATCCTCTATAGGAAGCTATAGAATAACTAGAACGCTTTCAGATTAGAACGGCAGCATAAATTGTCGTTTGAAACGGCGGGGAGCGGCAGTCCGGAATGTCGCGACGCGACAGCGCTGTCCCGACTGTGTGTGTTTGCCGCAGTAGCTGCGATTCGTTGACCGCGGCATTTGCAGCGCCTTCGCCTGTGCGTGACCCGGCAACCAAGGGCCATTTCTTGAATGGCGTCCAGCTGTACATTTACCTCAGTTTGGCGAGGGGGGGGCGGCACATTCATCGAATGTACTCCTTAGCGCTGGAAAGTGTCGCCGCGGTGATGTCTTCCGCCGTGCGAAGTCGCGTCGGACACTTTCGTCGGCTCGATGTTTCGGGGAGACGTTTTCGAGAACCGATCGACCAGTATTGTACGGACGGTGCACCGGCAAACAGTAGAAATAAAATAAAAATATACGGGTAAGACGGAGAGACGCGATCTCCTACCCGTCGAGATTCGCCCCCGCAGCAGTGAGGGAGGGCCGCGTTCCCTATTCGACGAGGAGGGAGACGGGCGCGTCGTCCTTTGCGTCACCGACGGCGAAGCCGCTTCGGCCCGCTCATCTGGCGCGCGTTCGCGGCCGTTCACACGCGCAGAGCTTGCGCAATCGCGCCGCGCAGCAACCCCGGCCGGTGGCCCGGGCCGCAGACCCAGGGCTCGACGGACCCACGGGGTACGAGAAACGGGGAGGCGCGGGGGAAGGGCCGGCGGGAGGGCCGTTGTCCTCTAGAGCGTTGGCACCGCTCAGCCGCTGCCGCAGGATTGCAACAGCCCGTCCCTTTCACTCCTTCTCCCGGCCGTCGATGTCGTTTGAGCCATCGGCGCTCCTGCTGCCGCCGCCGCCGCTGCTGCTGCTTCTGCGACGGTGTGCTTCGTTCGTGCGTGTGAGAGCCATAGGGGAGGATGTTCAGAGAGGAGGAAACCGAGACGGCTGGCCAAGTCGCGCCCTCTCTCTCGCTCGTCGGCGTCGCAGTCGTCCGTGGAAACTGCCTCCGCGAAGGTCGTGACCCCAGACGGAGGACGCCCCCCGGCTCCCCCCTTTCCTCTCTTCTCGGGGGAGATGGGGAAGGGAGGGATGGGGATTTAGGGGTTGCTGGAGAGCAGGAGAGCAGCGGAGGCGCCTTTGCTCCCGCCGTTCCCCACGCGCTCTCCGTACAAGGCCCCCGTCGCGACGGCGGCGCGCGAGACTCAGACTGAAATATCGATCGGCCGCTTGGCTGGCTGTCGGGGCGTCCCGGGGCAGCCGGTGCAGACCCGCCCGCTTTCTTCTTTGTTTTCTCTCCTCGAATGTTCGGACCGTGTTCCGCGCGGGTTCGAGCCTGCGCTTCGGATGCCCAATTTTGACCCGGCTGCGGCGCGGCTCAGCAGCTGTCTGTGCGTTTCTGCCGATGGGCGCAAGGCGGTCGCCGGTTCGATCCTCGGCATTCCCACGCATGCGTAGAAGCTTGAAAAGAGCCCATACACCGAGGAGACGTTTGCAACTTGTAACAATTTTCTTTTTTTCCGTGGAGCGAATATCCGATCCCATCCAAACTTCAGCAGAAATACCGGGAAGTGTGAGAGTGCCCTCAATAGTTTAGTGGGATATGATAGCTCCTACGAGTCAGTTTCCGCTTACGATGTCACGACGCAGTGGCCGGCTCCGCGCTAGAAGAAACGCGCGAAGCTCTGCCGCGGATAAATGTGGCTCAGTGGCTTCGCGTTGCGCTGCCGAGCGCCAGGCCGCGGGTTCGGAGTGCAAAAAGAAAAAAATGGCTGTGGCTTAGCTAAGGTTAAGCCCAGGATGCGAAGCATACTAGCCTTTATTTTAGTTGTTGAACCACTGTTTAGCCTGGTGAACTGCTGTTGCTTGGCTATATTTGGTTCGGCTAGACGAAGAAACAACTCATGCGTTACTCTGCTTCGCCTTCAAGAGTGGAACGCGACAGCGTTCCCGTCCACCCGCCAAGGGGTGTAAGACAATGGGCTACGGCGCAGCGACTACGCGCCCCGCATTGGACGCGGTGAGCGTCGAGCAACGCAGCGTTCGGCGCGGCAACGAAATGTGCGCCTGAGCAAGCGACGCACGCCTGAGCCTTAGAAACAGCTCGTTTCTAAGGCAACACCGCATTCACTAGAGGCGCTTTTGTACCGCTTTGAAGCATCGTACTCGTGGCTCAGTGGTAGCGTCTCCGTCTCAAACTCCGGAGACCCTGGTTCGATTCCCACCCAGCCTATCTTGCAAGAGTTGAGCCAAAGCCACCTAGAAAATCAGTCTCTGTAGCACGCCGCAACCTTCGCTTCTCATTCCACCGAGCAGCTCTGTCTCCAGGAGCCATCTCACCTCGTGAGTGTCTAGCAGAGGCAAGTGCAGCTGCTTATATACCGCCGCGACGCCGCGAGCGACGGCGCGAGTTGGAGCCCCGTTTCTCCTCTGTCGTGACGTCATGGTGTCACGTGGTATTGAAGGCGACACCGCCGCGCCTGAGGAGCTGGGTTGAGCTCTCGTAATATGCTTCGCATAAAAAAAAACGAAAATGCTCGTCTACCGTACATTGCGTGCATGTTTAAATAACTCCGGGTGGTCAGAGTTGATCGGGAGATAGATCGCAAGGCCTTGTAGTAAGACTTCGTGGTCGTCCGAGAGCATTGCAGCCGGGATTTTCCTGCTGTACGGGTTTCTGGAAAGACATTCCCATCAGCTACGTCGGAATATTGCGACGCTTCCGACCGGAAAGAAGAGCATACCCACCACCACATCGAAAATTAAGTGAGTTAGAAGCCACCACCTTCCTCAGACTACAAACGAATACTTCCAGTGTCCATGGAATTATCGTGCAGCGGACGCACCCGACACAGTTCTCGTACACATGCCGATTCTGTGACGCGGACCGGACACCCTTCAGCGCACAATGTTGCTGTGCTCGCACCGCGATTAAAACACTCAAGATCAAGCTTCAGAATCTGTGGGAGCCGTCGAAGAAACCGTCGTGGGAGGCATATGTTAACGGCTCCGAGCTAGCCTAGTGGGTCAGCCAAGTGTGTTAGACCGGGCACGGGCCGCGGCACTATACAGCCAGCGGCCTACACTCGAACTGAGAGAGCCGCCCACCTGTAGGGTGAAGAACGAGTTGACACTCTCTCTCTGTTTCGCACAATAAACGTTTATTCTTCCTCCTCTCAAAGAAACGCGCTCGGCGGTCCCGTTAATTTTTTTTTTTAATAAGCGACGTCCGCAACTCTTGCAATGCTGCGTCATGATGTTGCGATAATGACGATTGCAGCCAGGACCGACATTTACTAGACCAGTTCTTGAAATGAAGAGATATCGGTGTTTTTTACCATTCGTATCTGTACACGCTAAACGTCGTCTCTAATAGGTGGGAGAGGCGTGTGGTGTAACTTCTAGGAATCGAAAATGTGTGTCTTCTCGAAGGCGAGAAGCCTGCGCTATGCATGGTCCCTATTTCCGTGCGCACTTGGAAACCGCGAGTGGCCTGAATGGCGATTTGGATACGCAACTGCGGTCGTCCCTCGCAGCTGTGTTTCGCAAGGAGGGCTTTATTTGCCTCTATACTATACGCTGTGTGTATACTCGCTGAAACGCACGCCCGCGTCTGAAAGGATACCTACAGAGAAAGCTACACAAGCCCGTGTCGTGTTCAGTGTGTGTATACCTTACTTCGTGTGTTTTTCTTTTAGCGCCAGAGACGTCTTTCAGTTTGTTTTATTCGCCATATACTATAGGAGCGCCACAGTCTCTCTTTTCTCCGTTTACTTCTTTTTGCTTGTCGGCATTTTAATTATTGGTTTTCGATCACACGGCCGGGCCTGAGGCTTTGCTGTCCGAAGGACGTCTTGGGTGCGTCTTTTTCCAGGCCTCTGAGAATTGAAAAAGAAAAGAAGAAAAGAGTGCCCGATCCATTACAGCCAGGAGCCTGCATCCGATCGACCCAGTCAATTAGTCGAGGAATCTGCGTTGTTCTCGGAGGTTCTCACCTTCGCTTCGCCCCTTTTACGAATGCTTTCTTTTTTGCATGCGCCGTTTTCGTGGACCGGTGCGGTCGCTGGTTCGTATACATGGACGGGGCAGCGGCACGGTTGCAAGCGTGTTGATAACGTTCTCGCGCGTCCGTAAGGCTCGGAGGAGAGGTCTTCCGTAGCCGATGCTTTCGTTTCCTTGTTACGTCGTGCCTCGTGCGATCACTGCAGTCTCAGTGGACGGCTGCTGTCCGAGCCCATTGTCTGCTCTTGTCTGCGAAACACTGGCGCATGTACCCACTGCGGGGATATTGGCCGAGATGCATAGGCGGTTTCCCGTGTGCGACTGGACGCGTCCAGTCGCATTATTTGTCGTCGTTTTGCAGGCACTCGCACGCTCGCACGTTTCTGGGATACACGCGGGCATTTCGTCACAAATACGTAATTGGCAAATATATCTGCAGAGTAGCTTCGTTTTCTGAAAAAAAAAAGATAACTACAGCGAGCTCGGGCGCTGGTGTCTACTGAAGCTGTAAGCATGATCGACATTTCAGAGATCATGACAGTGAGCGTTGGTACGTGGATTCGCCTAACTTGGTCCTTGTGACTTCAAACGGCTTTGTGACTGTATGATTCGACCCAGCTGCGAAAATTTACACACGCTACAATTCTCCGTGATTGGGCACGTGCGCCGCAATATTTGTGCTAGCATTTGGGCGTTTAGAACATTTAGATCGTTTGGAGATCTCGAGAGGTTCGTAAACCATACCGAATAATAGTGAGCGCAGGTCCTGCGTACTCGTCTCGTCCTTCCTTCCTTTCCCTGCTTCTGTTTTAATTCCTTCACTTGCGTGGTATTTTTTTGTTGTTGATATTTTACAATGGTGGTTTACGAATGCAGTACAAATGAATGCACCTTATATTTAACGTTGTTTCGGCCAGCCTATAGCTCTTAGCGCGAAAATAACCAAGGAAGTTTCAAAGTAATCCTTAATCAGTGTAATCCATGGGTTCGTGTCTCTTTAAATCGTTGCCGCTTGGTATCAATCAGCCATCCAGTCATTCAGTCAAACAAACCGGATAGGAATGTCGCCCCCCCCCCCCCCCCCCCCTCTTCAGGATTGTCAAACGCGTGCGTGAGCGCTGTCCACAGTATGCAGCTTGGCACATCCCCCCGTCCCCCCGGTATCGCAATCTCTGTCCGAGATTGCGATACCGTAGTGCCGACGACGCCAGTGCGGCATTTCTTGACTGACCTATCAAATTGATATATCTATGAATGTGTTTCCCAACCTCCGCGTATCTTGCTAAGTGCCATCCTTTCGCACCCTGAAGGCGTGCGGTATAGAGTATAGTTGCTACACCTTTGAAAAAAGTGTGTCAGTACTCCCCTAATTAGAGCAGCAGTGCTTTTTTTAAAACATATTGTGAGGGCGTATTTCTCGTAACTTGTACTATGTATACGCACATCACGTCTTTATGGTGCAATTTTGCAATTACGATATGTCGTCCCATATTATCTAAAGTTGACTAGTAAACTTTCCTCAATCAGCTTATAAATTGGCAATTGGTGTATACATTCGTCTACGCTCTGATTTTCGCTCGTTTCTCTCTCTCTCTTTTGCTCCAAACACACGTGCGTGCGTGTGTCGGTGGTGTGTGTGTGTGGGGGGGGGGGGGGGGGCTGCACCTATAAGACAGCACGGATACCGCAGCAAAAAAAGATACAGGTTAGCTTAGGCGCATGATAACCTAGCTTGCTTACATGCGCTATGAAATGTCAAATGTCTGATATGGTGGAGGAAAATAAGGGAAAGCGACCTGCTCGATATTTAGTAGCAGCAGTGAAATAAAAATAGACAGCGACGCGAAGGAAACTGCATAGCGGGAGCGCCTGAAAGGCGCTACCGCTATGCATTTCAGGCGCCGTTGTAGCACCAACACTAGCTGTGAACGTCTGGCAATCGTGCCCCTTGCGAATTTTATTTTAATGGAGCGCAAAGCTAAACTGGTATTAGGCAGCTTGGAGAAAAACGCCTTGTGTATAAACTGCGGGGCCTGCTAAAGAAATTGAGTGAGCTTATACTCTTGCCCAATGAACCTCCCTTCGAAGTCTTTTTTCTTTTTTAAACATTCTAATAGGTTGCTAAGAAAAGAAAAAAAAATGTAGAAAGAATTCATCTATTTGACTATTGTTCGTGGGCCTGTTTATAATCTTGAGGAGAAATGTATATTTTCATTATCGCCATTCTTTGTCCGGGAGTTATATTTTTCGAGGGAAATATGTTCGCTTTATTCTTCGCAGCCGTAATTTTCCTTATAGCAAACGCAGACGATACCTGCGATCCCTATATAGCGTTTCAAAAACTTTTTACAATGCATGCTTTAATATATTAGCCAGTGAAATTTCTTTTGTTTTAAAAGCGATGAGCCTTAATCGTCTGGGTCTGTTTAAGGTTTTGTTAGGAAGGCTTTTGTCGAGGCTCAATAAAGGCTGGATATTAAGATGCGATGAGCTCCATTAAGAAACAGTCGAATTTTTCACCTGAAACTGGAAAAATAAAGTACTCATAATTAATCTCAGCCAACGTATTCGTTTCTCATCTTAATAAACTGTTCTTTTCGTTCTTCTTTTTTTGTGCAGCTAGAGTAATGCATCTCCTCCTTTGTTTGCTTTTATTTATCCCTTCTCCGTATTTCACTTGCCTACTTAGCGCATTATAGCTGGCATGGTTGCTGGGCTAAGGAATGAGAGGAAGGAAAATGCTGTAATTTACTTACGTAGAAATTACTGGGCACAACCTTGGGCCCTCCATTTGTTTGTCTGCCAGAATTTTTACTTTTTTATTATTTGCAACAAATGTGAACTTTTGATCCAGGGACGGTGATAGGATGCGTAACCCCGTAGCCCCATGGGTAGTGGGGGGTCTGCTTTTGGATATACGTATTTGTGGATATTTGGGCTATTTGCGGGGGTACTTGTGGACCGCGGCAACGCGCTCTCCGATTGGCTCGAAATGCAAAAAATGGCGCAACTTGACGCGTCTAGAATTTAATTCCTGGACGTCGTGCGGCTTGCTCTTTCTTATGTCTTTCCATTGCCGGTCTCAGCGACGGATATATCTCGATCCTAGTATTTTTGTCGCTTTCGATTTCAAGCGCCTTATCGCTTCTTCGGCTGCGCTCCCACGCGGTCTGCGCTGGGCGTACGTGTAGGCGGTAGCAAAAGATTACGGGACACGGGATTTGCGGAAAATGTGAGTTTACGCGAAGCTGTATATGCAGCCACATATATATCACAGAATTTTTCAAAGATTTTGGATGTCGCAGATTTTGCGACCTACGCATTGCCCTGTTGAACTAGAAGCAGCAGAGTGGAAGTAGTGCATGGACATTTATTTGTCTAGCAACCCGCATCCCGCAAACTTTTGCGGCCGACTGTACGCGCAGTATTTTCGTGGCCGGAACTCTCACACGTCCCAGTGCACTTCGCCAATGGCCCTAGCCAGTGCTGCCAGATCGTCACGGGTTCTTTGCCTACGTTACGGGCGGAAATTTTCCTTTGTTTCCCTCGTTCAACTGGTAACATTATCAGCCTCTTCTCCCCCCCCCCCCTTTTCTTTTATTGCCTATTCAACATCAGCAATAAACACCGCCACTATCATGATGGATCACGCTTGAATAGTGTGTGTCAAATTGCGAATATCTAGCTTTCTTACACACGAACAAATTTATTCACGAAATGTTTTTGAACTGAAAAAGTTGTTTGTTTGATGTTCTGTTTAAACGAGTCATTTTCAGAGCATCTGTTGTCATAATCAATTTCTTCAAAGGTCGCCTAAAAGGAAATTAATGCACATTCGGCTAAGCAAGCACACAACTGACACGATTGAGTCCGACGTACGCTCATGTGTGGGTGGCAATCAGAAATAGTTTGAAACCCGCGTACAGTGCCTTGTTGAAACATTTCTTTTCTAAACCTCAGACATAAAGCGCTGTTGTCAGCTTTTCACGCATTCAAAGTGCAATGTTAATGCAGCAAGCAACCCGTAACAAAGCAGCTATACTTCCTGCTCCACATTTAGCACATTTCAAGGATCATACTTACTGCGAAAATTAAAGATAACACTCAATGTTCGGTTCTCCACACATGGGCATGCATGACCTTGCCAGACACACGCTGGCTGCAAAAAAAAAAGAAAAAAAAGAGTATGATGTTCCGGTAGTGGTCACTTTTCTTGGAGGAAGTAAGTCCTTTAACGAACAATTCTCCAACCAACTTTGCTGGAACTTCAACCTTCCGGCATCTAGTTTTACGTGCGCTGCAAGCTCACAGCAAGGCCGCTTACATGAATCCGAGGGGACAGAGAGAGAGAGGGGGATATAAAGAAGGCAAGTATGTTAACCACTCAAGAGTCCGGTTGGCTACCCTACGCTGGGGAAGTGAGAACGGGAAGAGAGAAAGGAACCCGTGGGAATGTCCGTCTTTGCAACAGTCCTTCTAGCGAGCTACCACAAGTGTAACCTAAGCTGGCCGTGCACAGGATGCTTGTATTTCGAAACTATAGCAAAATACAGTCTTCGTGAGGACTTAGGTCTGTCGGATTGACTTCAATTCGCCGCTCACTAACGAGTTATTAATGCCACGCTTGGTGCTCGGCACCTTAAAAAGGGGCAAACAACATTTTCGACCTAACTAAAATATTTGCCACGTCTTACATTGCCAAAAAAGAAATCCCCCTTTTCCCTCGCTCTCCTAATATTTCCCACAATATAGAAAATTATCCATGGTCTAGCAACACTGGCCCTAGCTCTAACATCTCTTTCGTTTACGCCGGGAGATAGTTCACGTGGGCTGGCGGTGCGTGCATCCAGACAACGCGCCACGCCCTGATCAGGGGACGTATTTACAACTGCTAGTAGGTACAGCGGAGCGTGGCACTTGCGGAGACGATAGACGTGTGCGCGCATGCGCGAGTAAGAGCGGGTGCGAGAGAAGAAATGTGGGGACTTTTGCTCCTTGAATATGCGACTCTGCCTAGGCACTACGGAGGAGTCTCTTAGCGCGTGTCGTATGCGCTTGTCCCTACAGGCGTGCCGGCAGAAGTCGTGGTAGTGCTGAACTTAGCGTCGGAAGTTGGCGGCTGGACGTAATTGTGTTTATTGAATCGTGTTTTTTTACTAATTGAATCAACGTGTCATTATTTCGCATTATTGGCGGCGCCTCTTGGACACCAAAGCGGCAACGGGGACATCAAAGCTAGAACCCGGACTGGTGCGTCGGTTGGGGCTCGCCGAGGCTTGCGCGTGACAGGGGAATATAAGATCGGCTGTCCTCTATTGCGGACAGCCAATTTTTTATGCGAACACCCCCTGGCACACTTCGGCCTCCGCGGCCCCAACCCACGGGCCGCCCTACTTCCAGCTTTGATTCCCCCGCTACCGCTTGGGTGCCCCGGAGATCCGACGCCGCCTGCTTTAATATAACCTCAGGTGCCCTCCTGAGGCCTCCGTTGGCCAGGGACATCTGCCCTCCTGGAGCAGTGCTTGGACAAAAATCCAATCCATCGTCGCGATGAAAATAGCGACCCGCGACTTATACAACACCAGTCAGAAGCTTGCCCCTTCAGGCACAGCGATCGCCAAGTCCGTGCCCACTGCCTCACCGCGCTGGCTCCCCGCGCGGTGAGGCAGTGGGCACGGACTTGGCGCAAAAACGTCGAGCGCCACGAAAAACGCTACGCCCTCTGTACCTACTAGCAGTTGTAAAATGCTCCCCAGAGCTTTGCACGACGGAAGACGGCGCGCTTGCTTCCCGCTTTCTTCCAGCCGCGATCTCCGGCTCACGCTCGCACATACAGCAGACGGCGTGCGGCGACGATCTTATCGCCCTTGGGCTTTATACTGAACCTCACGGCGACGCCTGAAATGCGCCTGGATTGTCCATCCAATTGCTAGCCCAATAATATGTCGTCACCACCGTCGCGAATTCCAGCTGCGCCTTGACCACGCGTCGGCGTATGTCACGGCCCTCGCGGCAGCGCCAAAAGTGCGTAGCTGTATGCCAAGCGACGCTCGAACGCGCGCGATGGCCGATAATAGCCCGCGCCAGGCGTCCAGTGTCCAGCCGTCACGCGCTTGCACCCCCCCCCCCCCTCCGTTCCTCTCGCCTCACTGCATCTCTTGACCTTTCCTGCGGCTTCTCGTTCGTCCCGTCGACATTGCAGCGCAGTAATTGAGAGACAGTTACTGCGCTGCACTTTACCCCAACCTTTCCTTCCCATCAAGAATCTCCTTCTCCTGCGGCTTCTCGTTCGTCCCGTCGACATGGCCGCCGCGCGCGCTCCGACGATTGGAGCGCTTTACGCTCCGGTGATGTTCGAGCTGCCGTCCGATGCCCACACTTCGCGCGTCCTCTTTCCAGCCCTGCCCGCTGCTTCTCTTTCCATTTTTTCTCGCCCGCCGCGATTTGTTTATTAACGTCTGCGCGTTGTCGCGCGTCGAGATTGTCTGTATCGCTGCGGGCTTGAAAATGGCCGTCTCGCCTGGCATCGACCCTGGTGACGCAGTGGTCGCGTGACGCTCGATCCCGACGCTCGTGACGACAGCGTACCGCGGCACGGCCAGTGGCCTTGCGGGGAGCGCGCGCCGGCGTACGTTGCCGCGAGGCTTGCGAGCAGGTGATTTAGTTTCGGCAGGAACCCTCGGTAAAGTTTGTCGAGCAGGGTTTGTGAAGGGATGTCTATTCAGTTGCGTCTTCAGCAGGCAAACTTCGCTCGCCCGTCCCTCTCTCAGTACATTCCTCCTCTCACAGCTGCCTCACCCCCGTTGTTCCTTTACACGGGATGGGCCCAGTTTTCATTACACCCTCTCTGGGATTGGCCCACAGTTTACTGTCACATTGTCGCGGTTTAGTTGGCAAAGAGTGGACTAAGCAGACAAGCCATAACCCGAACCGAAGGGCAAAGAAAGCATTGCTTTCATAAAAAATAGTGATCTGTTTAGTGCAACAACTTGACAAAGACGAAAAAAAAAGACAGTCACAAGGACTGTCTATCAACTGAAGCTTTAAGGCAAACACATGACCAATCAATACAACGGGGATAGCGCCAAAGTTGGGAAAATTAAATAAAACCAACACCTTGTAAAACAGCATCACATTCGTCGTGCGTGATTAAACCTAATTTAAAAAGTTACATTTATTCTGTGTTATAGTGATGGAGGGCTAACTTATGCATTTGTGTGCATGCTTACTTATGGATGTGAAAAGCTTCAGCTATCTTGTGCGTACACTGCTCTCTCTGCCTCATAACGATAGCATTACTGAACGAAAAGCGGTACGCAACCACAAATGCAACAGTGGGTAGTTAGGGGAGAGCTGGGTGTGCCCTCGAGTCCTCCCAATAATTTCAGAATTTTTTTTATGTAGCCACGAACGTTTCTATGGCATTCTGATTACAAAAATACTGTAGCAATCACCGACGCTGCAACACGGGGACGCGCCAAGGTTGGCGCTCTCATATGGCGGCTTGGTGCCAACTGTGACAGTGCGTGTTTGATGCGCATGCAGAGAACAAAGAGCTCTGTTATAGAAGACTGCTGGTCCTCTTGTCCTGGCGCTTCGCTGGGACCTCTCGGTTCCCTACAGTGGTGATTCTTGCGTAGGAGATGACCAACTGCAGCAACCTACCATCCTCAGGCAACCTTCAGCCTAATGCTACCATGCACCCACAGGATATCGCAGCTCTCCAGCTGTGCCTTCCCATGTTCTGGTGCAAGAACCTGCAGGTTTGGTTCGCCCAGTTTGAAGCCATCTTCAATCTGCACCACCTCACTTTGGAGACTTCTCGGTTTTGCCACTTACTTTGCAACCTGTCTTCTGAAGTGGCTTAGGAGGTGGTGGACATATTGGCTTCACCTTTGGCTGATACCCCATACTAGCAATAAGCAGAGTATTTCAGACTACACCGCGCTGCCTCCAGCATCTGCTTACCTCCTATTAGCTTGGAGATTGCTGCCCCTGCCAGCTGCTCAACAGCATGCGGCTGCTCCTAGGGACAGGCAACATCGACTCGAACGGTGCGCTGTTGAGGGAGATCTTCCGGCAGTGCTCGCTACAGTCCACCCACCTTGTCTTGGCCGCTGCAGCGGACTTGACCCTTGACCGCTTCGCCCAGATTGTGCTGATCGAGTCCATGTCATGACTTCTCCTTCGGTCGCCGCCCTCTCATCAACACCAGAGTCCTCAGCCACGTCCCGCTTAGAGTCCCGGATTGACCGGCTCGCCATTTACATCGGCGCTCTACAGATGTTCTCTTATAATCAATGCGACTCCTCCTCACGTCATAGCCGCCGTTGTTCTTCCCAGAGCGGCCTCGCTTGCGCAGTCTTTGAAGCTCGCCTATTTTCTGGTACCATCGCATGTTCCAGCACCGTGCCCGCCCGTGTGCGTCCCCATGCAACTGGTCAGGAAACACGCTGCTAGATTACTGACGGTGGGATGTGACCTCTCCTTCCAACCCAGACGCCATTTCTTAGTCATGGATCGCATTTGCAGCCTTTGCTTCCTCGCAGACACGGGTGCCGAGGTCAGTGTACTGCTGTCCTCAAAGGATGATTGCACTTCCTGAATGTATGCTCCATGCAGCGCACTCTATCTTCCATCACCACAAATGGTCTGCAGTCCCTAATATTTGACCTTGCCCTGCGGCGCACATTGCGGCTGGTCTTCACTGTAACTGATGTCAGTCAGCCCGTCCTGGGCTCCAGCTTCTTGACCCATTTCGACCTCGCCATCAGCATACGCCACCATCACCTGATTGACAGCAAGACGCGCCTCTCCATTCCTGGTGTTTTGTCGTCCGTCACTCCCACTGGCATCCGCATGCTGATATGACTGTGCTCTTACACTAGAATCCTCGTAGACTTCCCTGAGGTCACAAGGCCCTGCAATTTAAATTGGCCCCCCAGTTGCAAAGTAACCCACCACATTGTTATGTGTGGTCTGCCCGTTACAGCTCATCCGCGCCGCCTCTTCGGTAAGCGTCTGGCCATTGCTGAACGGGGAATTCAGTCACATGTTCCAGCTAGGTATTATTCTTCCTTCATCTAGCACTTGGGCCTCCCCACTCCATCTGGTGCCCAAGAAAGAACCTGGTGACTGCCGTCCGTGTGACGACTACCGGGTGCTCGGGGATTACACGGTCCATGATAGCTATCCCCTTCCCCATGTCCAATATTTCACAGGCCACTTGGAAGGATACAAGATCATTAGCAAAGTGAAACTAGTCAGGGGCATCACAGAATCCCCGTTGAGATTGCCGATATCCTGAAGACGACCGTTACTTCACCCTCGATACTGGCTGCGAAAGACGAGGAAAATAAACATGGGCAGCACCGCATGGTCGATGCACAAGCACGGCATGGGCAGTTCTGTTCTAGAAGCCTGTTACACTGGTCCTATTGTTCTGGCAGTCTCCTGTGACCCCACAGTTCCTGTCAATATATTACTTAACTTTTGATACTTAACTTTTGATACTTGATTACATGTTTTTTCCGTACCAGTACTGCCTTCTAGTGCTGACAATAGAGCCAAAAGCCAGTTACCAACAGTAACTCATCTTTGGTGGTGGGAGCAGCGCAACATTGGGCTGAACGTGGGTGACACATCATTGTCGACATTGGTACAACCTCCCATGATGAGTACTGATTGGGTTTAAAGAGTGTACAAAAGGTGGTGTTCTTTTGAAGCTTACATTTATACTCCACCCGGTCTGACGAATATAGACTTTACCACAAGAAAATGAGACTTTGTACACAGTGCCGCTATCATAGGGTGTAAACATGGAATCGTGCTTGATTGAACGGCCAACATTCTGATGTGCAGTGCCACCCTAGTTGTTGACTTTGTTCAGTTGTTGCGCTGAACAGATCATGAACACATTCCACCTTGCCCAGTTCTCACTACTTGTTTTCATAAAGGAATTATGCACTTGAAGGCATACATTTGAATGCAGTGAAGAAACATTGCGGGGGGAGCTGGCTGTCGAGCGGGCAGGGTAGCATGCTCATGTCCTTAATCTTGTCCTTGTCTGCCCCTTCTCTTGCACTGTGCCCACTACTGCAGGTGGCTATATAATACCATTTATCCTTGCATAGCATAATTCTGTAGAGAACAGAGCCGGTCACCGGATTATTTTTAGAGGCAGCAATATGTCTGTCTACACTAATTCCTTATACAGGATGTCCCAAGTAACTTGTGCCAAAATTAAAGAGTGTGTTTGTGCCATGTAGCTGAACAGAACCAAGGTAATTTTCTGTGCCATCGCTTGGAGCAAGTAGGACAATCTTGTTCTATTTTGCCTAATTACATAATTGTTATTACTTAATTATGAAATATTCAGAACTAAAGTGCCAATAAATATATTGTAGACTATCTTGGCTAATTCCTGATCCAGCTATCTGTTGCTCAATACATGCTACATAAGTTTTTTTTCAAGCCCGAAAGTAGCCTACAAAAGCCTGCAAAAAGGGTTGCACAACTAGTCGCATGGCACTTTTCTGTGTTTTTTTTTTAAGTTTATTTTTTTCTTCTTTTCGATGCTCAAGTGTTTTGCTTCTCCTGCTTGGGTCCTCTTTCGTGCCTGCAGCATGGTATAAACAATGCGTGGTAGTGCATCTCACAAATGTGGCTCCCTTGCTGTTGTTTTATGCAGGGGGACAGCTCATGTCGCAAGGCGAGCAGGAACTGGCCACCAAGATGCTCCAGATCCAGTCCAAGAGGTTTTACCTCGACGTCAAACAGAACCGCCGGGGTCGCTTTATCAAGGTGGCCGAGGTGCAGCAGGTACGTACACTTGGCGCTTGTAGATTGTGTCCAGAAGTGTTTGGCCAATTGATTCCTTACCAAGCCTGTCATCACCATCACCATCAGCCTGGCTACGCCCACTGCAGGGCCTCTCCCATACTTCTCCAACTACCCCGGTCATGTACTAATTGTGGCTATATCGTCTATATCGGCTATATCGTGTGGCCTGCGAACTTCTTAATCTCATCCGTCCTTCTAACTTTCTCTCGCCCCTGCTATACTTCCCTTCCCTTGGAATCCAGTCCGTAACCCTTAATGGCCATCGGTTATCTTCCCTCCTCATTGCATGTCCTGCATATGCCCATTTCTTTTTCTTGATTTCAACTAAGATGTCATTAAATCGTGTTTGTTCCCTCACCTAATCTGCTCTTTTCTTATCCCTTAACGTTACACCCATCATTCTTCTTTCCATAGCTCGTTGTGTCATCCTCAATTTAAGTAGAACCCTTTTCATAAGCTTCCAGGTTTCTGCCCCGTAGGTGAGTACTGGTAAGACACCGCTGTTATACACTTTTCTCTTGAGGGATAATGGCAACCTGCTGTTCGTGATCTGAGAATGCCTGCCAAACGCACCCCAGCCCATTCTTATTCTTCCAATTATTCCAGTCTCATGATCCGGATCCGCGGTCACTACCTGCTCTAAGTAGATGTATTCCCTTACCACTTCCAGTGCCTTGCTACCTATCGTTAACTGCTGTTCTCTTCCGAGACTGTTAAACATTACTTTAGTTTTCTGCAGATTTATTTTTAGACCCGCCCTTCTGCTTTGCCTGTCCAGGGCCGTGAGCACGCATTGCAATTGGTCCCCTGAGTTACTAAGCAAGGCAATATCATCAGCAAATCGCAAGTTACTAAGGTATTCTGCATTAACTCTTATCCCCAATTCTTCCCAATCGAGGTCTCTGAGTACCTCCTGTAAACACGCTGTGAATAGCATTGGAGAGATCGTATCTCCCTGCCTGACGCCTTTCTTTATTCGGATTTTGTTGCTTTCTTTATGGAAGACTAGGTGGCTATGGAGCCGCTATAGATATCTTTCAGCATTTTTGCATACGGCTCGTCTACACCCTGGTTTCGTAATGCCTCCATGACTGCTGAGGTTTCAACTGAATCAAACCCTTTCTCGTAATCAATGAAAGCTATGTATAAGGGTTGGTTATATTCCGCACATTTCTCAATCACCTGATTGATAGTGTGAATATGGTCTATTGTTGAGTAGCCCTTACGGAATCCTGCCTGGTCCTTTAGTTGACAGAAGTCTAAGGTGTTTCTGATTCTATTTGCTATTACCTTAGTAAATACTTTGTAAGCAATGAACAGTAAGCTGATCGGTCTACAATTTTTCAAGTCTTTGGCGTCCCCTTTCTTATGGATTATGATTATGTTAGCGTTCTTCCAAGATTCAGGTACGCTCGAGGTCATGAGGCGTTCCGTATACAGGGTGGCAAGTTTTTCTGGAACAATCTGCCCACCATCCTTCAACAAATCTGCTGTTACCTGATCCTCCCCAGCTGCCTTCCCCCTTTGCATAGCTCCCAAGGCTTTTTTTACTTCTTCCGGCGATACTTGTGGGATTTCAAATTGCTCTAGACTATTCTCTCGTCCATTATCGTCGTGGGTGCCACTGGTACTGTATAAATCTCTATAGAACTCCCCAGTCACTTGAACTTTCTCATCCATATTAGTAATAATATTGCCGGCTTTGTCTCTTGACGCATATATCTGATTCTTGCCTATTCCTAGTTTCTTCTTCACTGCTTTCAGGCTTCCTCCGTTCCTGAGAGCATGCTCAATTCTATCCATATTATACGTCCTTATGTCACCTATCTTACGCTTGTTGATTAACTTCGAAAGTTCTGCCAGTTCTATTCTAGCTGTAGGGTTAGAGGGTTTTATACATTGGTGTTTCTTATTCAGATCTTTCATCTCCTGCGATAGCTTACCGGTATCCTGTCTATCGAAGTTGCTACCGACTTCTATTGCACACTACTTAATGATTCCCATAAGATTGTCATTCGTTGCTTCAACACTATGGTCCTCTTCCCGAGTTAAAGCCGAATACCTGTTCTGTAGCTTGATCCGGAATTCCTCTATTTTCCCTCTTACCGCTAACTCATTGATCAGCTTCTTATGTACCAGTTTCTTCCGTTCCCTCCTCAAGTCTAGGCTAATTCGAGCTCTTACCATCCTATGGTCACTGCAGCGCACCTTGCCGAGCATGTTCACATCTTGTATGATGCCAGCGTTAGCGCAGAGTATAAAGTCTATTTCATTTCTAGTCTTGGCATTCGGGCTCACCTACGTCGACCTTCGGTTATCCCGCTTGTGGAAGAAGGTATACATTATCTGCAAATTATTCCGTTCTGCAAACTCTACTAATAACTCTCCCCTGCTATTTCTATAACCTATGTCGTATTCCCCCACTGACTTGTCTCCAGCTTGCTCCTTGCCTTTCCTGGCATTGAAGTCGCCCATCAGTATAGTGTATGTTGTTTTCACTTGACCCATCGCCGATTCGACGTCTTCATAGAAGCTTTCGACTTGCTGGTCATCATGACTGGATGTAGGTGCCTAGACCTGTATGACCTTGAATTTGTCTCTTATTAAGTTTCACAACAAGACCTGCCACCTTCTCATTAATGCTATGGAATTCTTGTATGTTACCAGCTATATCCTTATTAATCAGGAATTCGACTCCTAGTTCTCGTCTCTCCGCTAAGCCTCGTTAGCACAAGACTTGCGTGCTTTTTTTAGCACTGTATATGCTTCGTTTGTCCTCCTAACCTTACTGAGCCCTATTATATCCCATTTAATGCCCGCTAATTCCTCCAATAGCACTGCTAGACTCGCCTCACTAGATAGCATTGTAGCGTTAAACATTGCCAGGTTGAGATTCCAATGGCGGCCTATCCGGATCCAGATATTCTTAGCACCCTCTGCTGCGTCACAGGTCTGACCGCCGCTGTGGTCGATTGCTTTGCAGCTGCCTGTACCCAGCTTTATATGTGCACTCATAGGGAGTAAATATTGCAAAGCTGCTTTGTGGAAATCAGCAATGCAGAGAGAGTTTCATAAAAAGAATTGTCACCCACACGAGAGTAACATAAAGCTACAAAGGAAACCAACCCTCTAAGTTTACCGGGTTAGACTCATCCTTGAAATCAAACAGCGTGAAACATATTAATGGTTTGACAGCAGGCCAGGACTTTAAGGCCCAACCACAAGGAACAAGTTTCAACAAAATTTTGTTGTCACCGCAGCCAGCTTTCCTTTATGCTTTGCTAGCCACTTCAGGCGTTAACACTGTGATCTGGCATGGGATGAGTTAGGTGTCAAGCGAACGTTGCCCCCAGCGTTGCATTGTTGTTGACCATGTTGGCTGACACTGAAAATCCGTTGGAAAGTTTTGTGGTAGAGGCTTTAGAGACAGAGAACAGCCGGACACTGTCAGAGCAAAAGGTACTACGACAGTCGTCACAACAATTGTACGTATGTGGTAAGGCAGCCAAACAGCTAGTTTGCTTCCTGCAGTCTAAACAGTGACATGTGCCACCTCAGAATTTTGTGTGATGATTTTCGTTTCATTACTTTTCTTTCTCCGTTCCTGCATCTTTGAATCCCTTTTTCCTTTCTCCCCGTGCAGGGTAGCAAACAAAATTTTTTCCTGCCTAACCTCCCTGCTTACCCCCCTCCCCTCTCTCTCTCTCTCTCTCTTTTTCTCTCAGACCATGTTTCCAGTCTGGAAGCCCACATAGGGCACAGTCTGAGTTTCCTTTGTAGCTTTGTGCTACTCGCCGATGAATGACAATTTTCCCTTTCAGAGAGTGAAACATTCAAGTTGAGAGAGAACTTCAGCATTGGGCCATGTAAAATTCCATCACTAGACAATCATCATTAGAGTTCTGAACTAAATTTGTTACATTTTAAGAAGAATGCTGAAATCCTACCTACTGTTGAAGACAGAGTACTATTCACTGAGGGCTTTATAGCTTTTACAAGCAAGTCTATAGAGGAGGCAGTCCGATGGTCTTTGCACTGCTCAGAAGCAATGGTGGTAAGGTGGAGTGAAGAAACGGCCAAGAGGGATAATGAGCAGCATGCCCGAGAAAGGCAAAGGAGAGCACGAGAGGATGTCGGCACCAGAATGCTGGGGTCCGTTGTGGTACAGCTTGCAGATTTATAGTCCTGCAGACGAATTGCCCATCAGGCTGAATGGCTTCAGGGATCTTTCAAGGATGACAACCAGCAGAGTGCATGGTGGTCTGTGACTCCATCTAATGGACGGTCATACAAATAAGGCTCGAACTTAGTAAGTGCCCAGGTGATGGCCAGACATTCTTTTTCTGTCGCAGTGTAATTGGTCTCAGCTTTCATAAGCATACGACTTGCACAGGCCACAACATATTCAGGAATGTATTTTGCTAGAATAGCAACTTGGGCTTGTTGGTTTTCCATCCTGCTGTTAACAGTGCAAAATGTAGACATGAGACGAGACAAGAAGACAAGCGCTGTGGTGTCTTCTTGTCTCATCTCTTGTCTACATTTTGCGCTGTTAACAGCAGGATATTCAGTGAACCCTTGCTTGTGCTGGGCAAGAACAGCGCCGCGGCCAGCACCGCCGGCATCTGCGTGCACCTTAGTAGGGGCTGTCCGGTTGTAATGGTGCAAAAGTGGCAAAGACGTTAGCGAACGACACTTTTGTGGAGGCCTCGTCGCACTCGGATGATCACTAAGTGAGGGGCCTATTGCTTCTAAGTAGCTTCGTCAGGGGTGATCTGATGGCGGCAAAATTGTGAATGAAGTGTCTGAGGCAACAGCACAGGCCTATGAAACTGCACAATTCTTTGATGGACGTTGGCTTGGTGAATGCGGCGACGGCCCGAAGTTTGGCTGGATCGAGGAGAATTCCATCCTCGGATACAATGTAACCTAGAATTGTGATTTGCGAGCTGTGAATCGGCACTTCTTGAGGTTTAGTTGTAGGCCAGTGTTTGTTAAGCATGTCAAAACACACTAGAGAAAATGGCCATAAACCCGCAAAAGATCAGTCTCTGTCTATTTCACGCAAAAAGCATGGCCTTAGTTACTCATACTACATTGATAACAACAAACTTGAGAACGTTGAAAAACACCAATATTTGGGTTTAACCTTTACATCAGATTTACGCTAGAATACACACACAGAAAATGTGTGCATTAAATCGTTTAAAGCCCTGTGGTTTTTGAGGTGGAACATCAGTCGGGCGACCCCTGAAATTTGATGTCTTGCTTACAAAATTCTAGTTAGACTAATCCTTGAATATGTTAAAATTGTTTGGCACCCACACACCATAACTAACTGTTCTAAACTTGACCGAATACGGAGGCTAGCTACCAGGTTTATATTTAATAAATATCGCTGCATCCATTCTCCAACGGAGTTATGTCATTTGGCTGATATAGCACAACTTGAGCTCAGAACTAAATACCACAGATTAAAATTCCTGTTCGAAGTTATTCACAATCAAGTAGATAAGTAGATATTAAACCAGATGATTATTTTGAGCTTCCTATGAATGCGTCAACGAGGCATCGTCATAGTATGTACATTCCTCCTCCACTCAACCGCAATGATTGCTTCAAGTTCAGTTTCTTTCCTAGGGCGATAGGAGAATGGAATTTGTCACCCGACTCTCTTGTACCCTCGATGTCCTTAACTGACTTTAAAAAAAAAAGGAAGGTGTTAAAAGCACAATTTTTTGTAATACCACATAGTGAATTGCCCAATATGTACGCATTTACTTTTTTTACATGTGTCTCTTGTTGCGTCTATGACGCCGCGGTGCCAAATTATAAATGGTTTCTTTAATACTTTCCCATGTATGTTGTATCTCATACGTCTTTTTCATTCTAAGGCAAGCTTTGCGAGTCAAACCTTGTAACTCAGTGGCATTATATGTTTCTTTCTGTTGTTCTTATTCTTCACTCCTGTAATAGCCCTAAGACCAAGAGGGCTGACAGTATAAATAAATGAATGAATAAATGAATGAAGATGTGTGGTGAAAACAACAGCAAAGACAACAATGTCATCAAGTTAGTGCTAAATCACGTAAAACTGTGTCCATCATGTGCTCGAAAGTTGCAGGCACATTACAAAGACCAAAAAGCATTACGTTAAATTCATATAGATAGTCGGGTGTGACAAAAACTTGGAGGACGCTTAAGCTTTGCCTTTAAGAGTGGAACACGATAGCATTCAAAGATTCCTGACTGCTTCTCATGCTTCCCAGCAACTGCAGCATATGTAAACATAATGTTTACCCAGAAATGCTGGTGGCAAATACTATGCATGAAGGCGGGCTATCTGGCAGAAAGGCGGCCTCTTACGTGAGCCATGATGTGGCGGACGCAGGCGCCATATGGAAGTGTTGCAAACACCTGTGTGTGCCGCTCCGTGGCCTCCAAGATTTGTGCGTGCTGGCGCACGCAAATGGCAGATGCCTTGGGCAGTTTATGAATGGTAGAAACACTGGGAAAGGGTTTGAGTTTTCGCGTAGCAGAATTATGTTTTTTTCATGTATTCAAATTACAATCCGACACTATCATGTCTGTAGGTTGTGTGTAAGTCGTACTTTATGATTTCTCTATGTATTACGCTTGAGAAATTCAATTAGTTCAGTAACTTCCTTGTGCCCAATGGAGGGCATGGGTATTCGTGGTTCGGGATTTCTTTTGCCAAAACGACGTCCGATGCCGGACACGGGTCCCTTAATGCTATTGTGTTAAAACCTGTCTTCGACTGATCAGGGTCTGCCATGGCTACTTGCCAATACCCTGAGTGCGGATTTGGAGATTAAAAGCACTCTGCACCTTGTAGATTGTCATTCATATTGTCTATACGCA
Source organism: Dermacentor albipictus (assembly GCF_038994185.2). Lineage (NCBI taxonomy): Eukaryota > Metazoa > Arthropoda > Arachnida > Ixodida > Ixodidae > Dermacentor > Dermacentor albipictus. The sequence goes on from NC_091829.1 coordinate 115,536,897, forward strand.
GGAGAGGATAGACATCCTTGCGAGTGTTGTTTAGGCATCGCTAGTCCACAAAGAACTGCCTAGAACCATCTTTATTCATAACAAGGATGACAGGGGATGCCCATGGACTGTTGGAAGGTCGTATCACCTCACGGTGAAGCATGTCGTTGACTTTTTCGTTGATTACATGACGTTCTGCAGGAGATACACGATACAGACATTGCTGCAATGGCGGTTGCGAGCCAGTGTCTATTCGATGTGTAACAGTTGACGTCCAGCGCAGGGAAGATTGCCTTACATCGAAAGAAGAACAAAATTCTTCTAAGAGGCACAAAAGCCGAGATTGCTGGACTGGTGTAAGGCCATCGGCAATAGAAGAGCCGAATGTATCACTGGGCGATAGGTCGCACCTTGAAACAGCACTGTGCTCACTGGAACTAGCACAGTACCGTGTTTACACGTTTGTAAGTCGAGTCGAATATAAGTCGACCCCCCATATCGCATGACAGGAAAAAAAAAAAAAGAAAAGAGCATACCCAAGGGTGCATTCGATAACGAAAATTTATTAGTAGCTGACATGGTCACTGGACTACTCGTCTTCACTAGTGCTGCCATCGTTATCGTTGCTACGGTCCCACAGCACGTCGTCCAGCGAAATTTCACATTTGGCGAACGACCGCACTACGACATCTTGTGGAACAGCAGCCCGCGCCAAATGCACCCAACCACATGCATCCGTCAGGGAGGCTCTTTTGACAGGTCCGGTTGGCGTAATTTTGCAGTCTTCTGCCGCCAGCCACTCGTTGTACTCACGGCGGAGCAGGTCCTTAAAAGGTGAAGGTCCGGGCTTGTTTCATGACCATGTTACACTTCACTGGCAGGGACCGATCACGCATTTCAGCGCCATACACCACAAGCTTAGCCTACAGCTCCGAAAAGCGTCCAGACTTCGGCCTGTGGGAAATTTTTCACTTGCCGTCACAGGTGAAAATTTCGCTTCGCTGCAGTTTCCGCTCTCGCACCACCCGTTCGGAAACATCGAACTTGCGGCCCGCTGCGCTGTGATTTGTTTTTTCAGCGTAAAGGATGGCAGCCCTCTTGAACGCTGCTGTGAACGAGTGCCGAATGATTAATGGGCCTGGAGCACTCACGACGACTGAGGAAACATAGAAGTAGCACTAACCGGCAGTCAAGTGGAACGTGTCAAACCAATGCCTTTCATCAAACTATAGAGAAAGCTAAGCGCAACTGGGAAAGAGAAACCCACGAGCGGTGTCTACTCTTCCATGAACTACCGATACTCCCCGCAAGCGCCGCCGCGAATGGGAACAGCGGTGCTTCCATCAACTATCGACACCCCCCCTTAAGTGTTGAGTGCACTCATGCGTGCACTGTAAAACTCTTAAAAATGTTGAAAAACCCTTCCGAAAAGCAAACAAACATGCGGGATAGTGAAAACCTACGGATAGGGCCATAGAGCAAACATAAAATTGTAACTACGTTGTAGCTCCCATTGGTCTCGCTTTCTTGGTGGTGCCATGTTTTCGTTTCGATTGTAAGTCGAACCCCTCCCACTTCAGATTTTCAAATTTTAAAGAAGTGGTCGACTTACAGTCGTGTAAATATGGTAATTGTCATCGGGCACGTCCAGAACTTGCACGTCTTTGATCGCTTCTACATTGCCATGACGTTCCCGCCGGAGTAGCATCACAGGGTATGGGAATGGGTTGCAAACGAAATTGGTGCTGTAGCCCTGTAGTGATGCCCACTGTTGCAAAAGGTAGCAGCAGATCTTTCCGAGTAAGAAAGCGGTCAGATGGAGACGATAGTGCAACAGCGTCTTAGATTCCACTGTAGTACATGGGCACAACCATTGACTCGTTCGGAGGAACGTGGGTGTCGGCGTGAACAAGTAGTTTCCTCAAAAGCGAAGAATTGTCGGTGAGCGTAAAATCTAACAGCGACGAGTGTTCTATTTCGGCTTGTGTGCAATGGATAATGGCATTGTGGTACTAGAGAAAATCCCTGCCGAGGATAACGTTGTGAGAGCACGAGGATAGGATGACGAGTTCTATGGCGTATAGAATGCAGGCAATGACAACACGAGCAGTGCAAGCCACTAAGGGGTGAATATGCAGAGCAGTGGCTGTGCAGAGGGACAGCCCAGAAAGGGGCGTTGTGATTTTAAGAAGTGGCAAAGCTTAGTGTCCTTAACACATACGGTGGCTCATATGTCCACGAGTGCAGATGCATAAACACCATCAACAAACACTTTGATTACGTTTGAGGAACTGTGTTGAGGACTTTCACATTTTGACGATGTCGCAGCCCTTGCCTCCTGGACTGCAATGATTAGTTTTACTCATGCCGGGATATGGGGCAAGGTCGCATCAGCGTGGAAACAATGAACGGCAGGTAGTTAGCGTAAGGCGCAATGTCGGTAACATAGCTGAAGTGTGGTGGTCATATGGATGGTTGGACTGGCAACGAGTTCAGCGTAGGTGAGTGGATCAGCCGCGAAGACCTGTTGGGGCGGTGCAACGACTTCAGTGTAGCTTAGTGGTGTAGCCACAGGAAGATGTTGGTGCTGGTCTGGCATGACCTCGGCGATTTCCTTCTTGATCGCGCGACAGAGTGGAGGTGTAAAATTCGATGCAGGCTGTTATATATGTGGCAGCTGAGCGAAGGTCATCATGGAGAGCTGGCTTACAACCTCCTCGCGAACGAATGCTTTTTTTGCAAGTATTGCGGACTGGTCGGAAATGGTAGCCAAACCAGGTTCGTCGCATGATGAAGGGCGACATGTCAACAAGCACTGCCTGTGTAGCTCCTCGTAGCTTCGGCATAACTTGACTATGTCAGTCATGGACTGAGGATTCTTTGCAAGTATCATGTTGAAAGCATCATGCTCTATCCCTTTCATGACATGTCAGATTTTGTTGGGCTTATTAGGTTTGTAGGACAATCTCACCCCTGGCATCCAGTTGTAAGGGTTGTAGTCAGACATGAACTATGTGGTAGCTGGCCCATGCCGTCGTCCAACTCACCCAAGCTTGGGACGTGGTTGTAGGGAGGAACTTGCTCTCTTCAAGAACTAGGTGTACAGGATTTAATTACAATATTTACATTAAAAGAGGAGATACGTTTCAACATTATAGCACGACTCCCAAATGGAGCACGCAATACGAAGCGCACAGCACACAAGCTCCAAGCACCAAGTACCCTGCTTGTCAAGCACACAGCTGCTTAAAAACACTCTGTCCTTCCTAGATCCCTAGGGGAGGGAAAACTTCTGCCCAACCTTTGTCCAGTCGGACCGTCTGCAGTTGTCGGGGTGTAGTCGACCCGCCTTTGAGGGGGAGGGCTCACACACTCATATACGCACTTTGGATTCCCAGAATCCACCGAGTTGAGCGGGTCCTCGAAGCCAGGTTGCCACGCTTGACCCCAGCCGGCGCCTCTTAATTCCAGAGCTGACTTCTCCGGTAGCTGCCATGAGTGTCAGCAGACTGTGACAAATCCTGGGGCCCGAGGAAAACTGCACCGCAAAACACACTTTTCCGAGAAGCTCTCTTGCTGCAAATATACCATGAAGGCGCCGGCGAATCAACCAACAATACTCGGTCCACCAAACGGCTAGCCTGGCCGACACTGCTGGGCTGTACAAGGAGGCGCATGGTTAATTAACTTTGCCTTGGCCTCCAGTTTTCCGAAAGAAGTGCATGGTCGGTTATCATTGCTGGCGTCGCCGGTTCTCTGAAGGACACCACCACCGCAGAACGATCAAAACTTCTGCAGCTGGCCGGGAAAGTTTCTGCAGGTTAGCACCCCTGCAAGCCGATCGTAACAGGCTCTTGACTTCGTTGTGTCAACTCTTTTACACATGTTCAGAACACCTTTCAGTGTAGCTGGTAAATGATTCACCCGGCTGCTGTTCACGTTCTCGCGAACGCGATTCTGTATGCCGCTTGTGCACAGCACGGTGACCATACACAGCCAATAAAGAGGCTTTGAACAAGGACCACGTCGGAAAATCAGTCTCGTGGTTGCTGTACCGGAGACCAGCTACACCCGCGAGACAGTAGAGCATGTTGCTTAGTTTTGCGGGATCATCCCATTTGTTGTGGGCGCTTACTCTTTCGTATGTCGTCAACCAGTCCTCCATGTGGGTGTGGTCCACGCTCCTGAAGATGGCAGGGTCCCTGTAGCGAGGCCCGCTAGAGCACATGACTGACTGAGGAGGCAGTTGTTGGGAAGGAGTAGGAGGCGTTTGCTGGGATGTCGTCAGGCATGGTCAAGCGTAAGCTACGGGATAGAATTTCCAGGATTGACATTGTAGCCCGATGCACTCTCCACCACTTGTAACTGTGTTTATTAATCACTAGCGTTTGGGACCAATCGTCAGAGCAAGGCATGAACCCTCAGTGCAAGTGGCGTTCCCTGAGCAAAGTGCTGGGGAGGATGGCCCACTAGAGCGCTCCTCTTTTTTGCAACATTATGAACAAATTGACAGCATATTTCAGAGGGGTGCACAGTACACCAATTTTTGGTACACTAAGTCAGAAATGGTCATAGAGGGTCAGAAATGGTCCATTGTTTAAAGGAACTGGAAAATACTAAGTCAAGTTAAAGTGGCAGATTAGTGCTAGACAATATCTGTGGTGTCAATATTATTGTGAACAGAGCTTTAGTAATCGAGAAATTTAGTACATCTAAGTCATGATTAGAGACTCCCCTAGAACATTCAAGTACTAGCCTGATGATGAAGGCACTCCTTATTATAATACTCCTAACATACTCCTACTCCTAACAAAAATACTAATACTCCTACTCCTAACAAAAATATAATTGTACTGAATGATAAGATGAAAGAAAATGCTGTTTGTGTAATTCATTCTTACTTTTAGAGAAAAGAGCTCATTGACATTGCTCTTGATAATGACGCAGGCAGTCGAGAGGTTTCGTTTTCGTTTCGCAAAAGCGCTGCCCGTGCTTTTGCATTTCAATAGTTTTGAAATTGCATAGTTCTGCACTCGTTTTGCTGGCTCTCAAAACTCGCACAAACTGTAAGTAGCAGAGAATGCCACGTCCATGGGATGTCGCGGGATTCCCGAATGGTTTATGCCACTTGACCAAGAGCAGCTGCAGCGGCAAATCGAACGCTCTGTCTTGGCTTGGTTTCTCCATGGTTTTGCATAAGCGTTTTGCAGAAAACTGTAGCACTGTTTGTTGCACATTGTCTTACTCACCGACAGCAGTAAATGGCAATGATGGCGTATGCAACACCACCACTTCCTGCTTAGGGCGGCTGATTTGAATTGCACTGAATGTATGCGGACCTTTCAGATGCAATTTTCTCCTAAACTAAGTCTTTCCTTGGCATGAAACAAGCGCTGCGAGCAGGGCTTAAAGCCTTCCTTCTGTGGAGGTGGGTCCCTACCATGGGGCGGCGACCATATAGTGCATATATACCCACGCTCGCTCGTGTGTGTGTGTGTGCGCATATCCGGCCGTGAAACAGATAAAAGAATAGAAGCATATAGAGAAAAGAATGGTATTACTGGCGTTTTGGCCGGGGACCGCCCTTCACTCCAGCCACATCAACCAATCAATCGTGATTAAATCATCAATCAAAAAATTGGAAAGTTATAGTTGGCCCACGCAAGGCACCACTGGTAATGAAATCACCTCCAGCACCTGTTGAATGGGTGCCGCAGTGCTACGGTAGACCTGCCGAGGAGGGGCCGAGCCCCTCCTTAAAGAATGAAGGGGGTGGAGCCAGGTTCCATGCCTCCATCCCTCCCTTTCTCCCCCCCCCCTTCCTCCCTCCCTCTGTCTTTAAGCACTGGCTGTAAGGTGCTGAAATCCTACTTTAACAATCCGCGGTGAATGAGTATCTGCCTTTAGTGTCCCTCTAACATCAGTGGTACACGTGCACTGTTAGAACTAAATGTTGCAGGTATAGAGGGAAATTATAATACTTGTTTCTATGAACCATTTTCAATTTCGGCAGCCTGAAAACATTTGCGTCATGATGTCAAGATGCACTGGTTTACTGTCCTCTCCCTGCAATTACTGTGGCTTTCACATGTGGGCACAGTAAACACATACAGCACTCTTATTTCTTTAGGGGCAGCATCATCACACACTAGCCTTATTGCTAGTCGAGCTTGTCGAATCTTGCTCTGTGCCATGATGTTGCAATAATGTTAACGACACCATCTTGAGAACAACTTTAGAGATGTAAATGTTTTCCCACATTTGCACTTGCTGAATGTAGTTCTGTTTCTTGAGACAAACTTGTGCTAAGAGTTTCTGCATCTTACAAAAATATGTGTTCATACTTTTTTAACTCTTTGGGCATCATATCCTTTCCATCAGTTTTCAGCCTCCTGGTCGCGTGTGCCACCTTGCAATGGCCAGCATTAGTCAGATGCGCCAAGTGCGTCTGTTGTGGCACCCATTTCGTTTGCACGTTGCTAATCACACTCATGCTAAGCTGGTGGTAACCTTGTTTTCATCTTTTGTATGTTCCTTACACTGTGTGTTTTCTTGGATTTGTTGCAGGTTGGGGTAGTGGGTAGGAAAAGTCGTCTTCTCCTCGCCATGTCGACAGCAGCTGAGTTCAGGGACCACCTGACATCCTTCAGTGAACTGTATGCCTCCTTGGGTGAGTTTGGGTCGCAGTCTTCAAACCTCCCTGCTTTTTATAAGCATTATTTTTCTTGAAATACACCAAGAAAGGTGCAGGAGTTAAAGGTATAGTACTGCCTAACAGAGAGACCTCTCATGGTATTTTTGGGTGTTTGCTGTGGTCCTCTGAATCCAAGCAGACAGATTCTGGAGGTGCTCCGGTTGCAAGTAGAGAGATATCGTGCACCAACTGAACAGCTGGCTGCTTTTCTGAGCTGTGAGGAAAGGAAGTGAAAGCGGAGGGGAACTTCTGGTGATTTACATGGCCGAGTGCCACTGCTGGCTATGTTCGCATGGGAAACATGGTCATTATGGCAGCACACGTGAATGTCCATCGTTGTCACTGTGAATGGAATAACAGTCTATATGCGTTTGCCCATGCAACAACGAGAACAGGTAGGGCCACGTGACCTAACAGCGACCAGATTTTTTTATTGCTCTGATCTGGAGTTCGGTGACTGGAAAAGACCATCTGAATGTAGCTGAAGTGCCCCTTTCCAACCATTTGAACAAAATTGGCCTTTTGGGAATACTTTAAAATGATAAAAAAGGACTATCTGAAGATGCCGTAAGAATTGGATCACATTGTTTAATGTCCAAGGCAGAAAAGGGGATTCATGCAAGAAAGCTTACTTAAAAACAGCTTGGCGACGTCTGGTCCTTTCAAGAAATCTATGGCAGTACCTAGCAGAGAGCTCTGTACCTATTGCCACGCAAGCTTCACGAGATTAAGTGTGATGCACGTTTCACACCCATGTGTTTGACTTGTAATATTAGAGTGTTTGTGCTTCTCGAATATTGTAGCCATGCATACAAAAATGGGCCCATCCTATCAAAGTGTATGGACTATTATAGCATGCTTTCGAGCTTGCACAGTTATCTCAGGGTAATCTAGAACTTGAAGTGATGCCTCAATAAATAGGAGACAGCACGATAGCCATGTTTCACGATTGCATGGCTGCTGACTGTACTTGTAGCTACAGCCACCTCCAAATTCTGTAACTGATTTGGAGGCCACAAGTCACCAAATAAAAAGTGTCCTTCCAAGTTGGTGGTTTTGGAAAAGGGTTGAAGATTAAGCTTGTCGGTACATTTTGAAACTTACTTGGGGGAGTGCTAAACAATGGGACAAGGAAAAACAACGCAAGGGCTGATTGCTGCACTTGACACTGTTATGCAAAAAATGCTACATTTCAAGTACACAGTGAGCAGTTTGCAGCTTGATGCAGTCATGCGTCTGTTTGTTTCTCATAATTTTCTCTTAGCTAGAACGTGGCAAAAGACCTGCAGTGCTGTTTAAGATAGTTGGTCCATTAACTTCGTTGTACAGTAAACTCTTTAAACGGAACCTCAAGGCACCATGAAAATTGGTTGCGTTTATAAGGAGTTCCATTTATTGCGAGACAAAGCTGAAGGGTACACGCAGTCCTTTTTTATAGAAGAAACTACTTTATTGCATAGAAAAAGTAAATTGTGTAGCACAGACAGATTGCATAGCATAAATAAATTAAAAAAGCAGAAAGTTAGTTAGCCATCGACTTCACAGCAAGTGCCGTTTTCATGATGCCACCACTCTCAAATCCATTTATGACTTTCAGCTTTGTCTCTAGCATGAGTGCATTGTGTGGGTGTTTTGGTGCCACCATCGGAAATGCTCGGGAAGGTCGCCGGCCGGAGACACCAGAGCCAACCTTGAGCTCAACTTCAGCACAAACAATGAAAGATCAATCACGGCAAAAAAAAAAAAAAGGAAGTGTAGAACCATTGCTTACCACAATCTTGCAAATGTATTCGTGATCTGACTGAAATGGCCTGTTTAGTTTTGCGTTGGTGCTCCCAGTTCCTTTTATCGAAGGCTGCAGAAACGATGGTACCGTTTAACGAATGTTTTTAGCATTGCATGCATATGAAACTAACCAACCGGGAGGATGGTGTTCCGTTTAAGTGGCAACTCCGTTTATATGATTTCCATTTATCGAGATTACTGCGGACAGCAGTAAAACGGGGGAGTAGTTTACCTAGCTCACTGAAATGATCATCATTTTCATCTTCTAAGTAATTTGTTAAATCACTTCTTTAGCAATAAATTCTGCCCTGTTTCTTGCCTTATGTCAAACTGTGTAACGAATTTGTTTCACAGTTTGTCTGCTTTAACTCTGCTAACTCGAATATAGGTAACGCTACTACAGGAGTGCCACAGGGCTCCGTGCTCTTTCAGCTATTATTTTTACTTTGCATTAATGGCTTACCGTGTAACTTTGCATCTAGATTACCTCTCCTGATGACTGTCATTGCCTTAACAATTCACTTGCATGTTTTCGCAAATGGTACATCACTTGTGAAAGCAACATTAACTTAAAGAAAGAAAAAAGACTTATTAGTGTCATTTTCTGCAAAACAGTCGCCTTTGCTTTTTTATTACTGTTCTGAGGATGTTTCACTCACAAGGATGACCTATTACTAATACCAGGTGCCTATTTTCACTTCTACCGTGTCATGGGTTAACCCTTTGAGGGTCGATTTCTTTCGCCATATGCGACCACCCAGGGTCGATTTCTTTTATTGCACATTTAAATTTTCCAGAGGGACCTATTTCGAAAAAAATTTACCGTAATTTTCTAGAGTGACCGTAAAGTGAGAAAAAATTTTTTTCCATTGGCATATATGTACTGTTTATTCATGAAAAACAACAAAAATAACAAATAAAGTTCTAAGAATTAAAAGAAAAAATTGGCGCATTGTTATATACACACAAGAAAAATACACAAGAAGAATGCGCACACGAAAATTTTTCGCAAGTCTCAAATGTTCATCTTGCACTAATATTTCTTCAGCGTGTGGTAGTCCTTGAAGCGTGGCTCCACATAGAGCTGTTTGTTGCACTCAGTGCACATGTACCTTGTGTCCTTGCGATATTTTTGCTGCCGAGTGGTGTTGGCGCAGACGTGGCACCTCCTCTGGGTACTGCTTCCCTGAGCAGCCGTGGGAGGAAACTTCTGAATAAAGTGCCAAAAAAGGAAACGCATGCACGGCGGCATCCTTTGTATGCGGACCCCTGTGAGTGACAAACGAGCGAGTAACAGGTGGTCACCCTTTGAGTGATAAGAACGAGATAGCCATCAGTATTGCGAGTGAAAGAAGCCGAAACCGCATGCGGAACAAAACCAAAACTAACCGCCGCGCGCCCGCGAGGGCGCCAATGCGCGAGCAGTAGCAGACGCTCCGGAGCAAAAAAAGAACTATACAACAAAAACCGGAAGAGAGAGACGCGAGAAAAAAATTCCATGTATTCCCACATAGTGGCAGCACATGCCAGGCAAGAAAAAGTTAGGAAATTAGCGCGCGTTTTAAACGTACAGACAGCGCCGTAAATACGGCATCGACCATTTTCGGACCTATTCGCGGCGCCGTATATTTACGGCTTCGACCCTCAAAGGGTTAAACATACTGAATTTAACTTTTCTGACACACTAAAGAAATTAGTTACTTATGCCAAATATTAACAAAAGTACTGAAAGAAACTAAACTACTAACATACAAATCGCTAATGTGCCATATTTTGAAATATGCTTATGCGTGTGGAATCCACACAAACGGTGCGAAAATGATGCAGTCGAGGCCATACAAAGAAATGTTGTACATGTCATTTGTCTTTACTATGACCACGATTCCTCACCCTCTTTAGCTATTTGTGCATCTAACCTACAACATTGCAATGAAGAATGGGTCGCTAAAGTTATACTGTTTTATAAATTCATTGTGCTACCTCTTAATTTCTGCCAACCAATCTTGCGCTCGAAGTTGCCATGCTCTAAACATGGCACCTTTCTACACACGTACCGACATATATAAATACAATTTTTTTCTGTGCACAATCAGCCCTTGGAATTCGCTACGTAAAACAACTCGCTTATTGTCGTCTGAATTACTGAATGCTCTAGCATAGTTCTGAATGCCTTAGCAAATGTATAACCAGGCATCTTAACCAAATGGCATGTTGTCACCAAAGTTTGTTTCGTTGCCTTGCATTTTCGTTTTGTTATGTAATAAAAAATTAAATAAAACTTAAACTGAATGTTCTTTTACGTGTAGCTCTATGAAAAGGGCATACCAGCAGTGTTATACCAGACTCTGTGAGGCTGTTTTGTGTGCCAGGAGTGTGTGGACAGCATCATTACAGTTGTGTTCTTGCGCATATTGCAGGTCCCCCAAATCCAGAGAACCTGCCTGAGGATGGCAAGTTGAAAAGTGAGATCATGATTAAGGACAATAGGCGTTACTACCTGGACCTCAAGGAAAACTCCAGGGGGCGATTTCTAAGGGTGAGTTGCAATGGCATCGAAAACACTGAGGCATGTTTTGTTAGAACATTGCAGTATTCAGACGGACATAAATGTGGATGTGCCTCCTGCTTCACATCAAACGCCACACTGCACATGGCAGCCGACACAACGAGTCAAATGAAAAGGCAATATTTAGAATTTTTTATTCTGGTCTTGAAGAATTCAGGCTTCCTTTAAGTGGGTTAACAGCTACACCTAAGGAAAGTGAGAAAGATTTTCATGTGACATGTTTGACATGTCATTTGTCTGCGTTAAATGAAGGCGCACACCCTTTCAGCCCTAGAAAAAATATTGGCAAGGTTCAGATGGTCTTCAAAAGTTGCTATTTTACTTGTTCTTATAAACCAATTTCAGTTTCAGCAGACAAGAGGCTGTAAGGACATTACGAAACAGACTCACCTAGTTCTTACGATCGCTGTGGCTACTGCGCATACATGCACCTGGAAAGAGCACACATAGCGTTCTACTCATTAATTTTTTTCTGTGATGAATATCATTGTACCTTTCTGCTACATGTTGTCAACAAATATTGCACCATGTCATGACATCTAGATACTAATGTCGATTATACCAAGCTTGGAATTTCGGGACCAACTTTAGTGTCAAGTTAATACAGATTATGTCTTCAAACCGTCATTCCTCTTTTTTTGTGTCATCTTCCTATGTGCAACAAGTGTGTGGTAGGGTTTATACAACAACCTTGAAAATAAAATATATGTCAGTTTTCCTTTGAATGTGCTTCTAGTTTTCACGACACAAGCACTCGGTGTACATAATTTTTGATAAGTGTCTGTTTCTTTCTATTTTAAGCATCCATTTCTGTTTGAACGTGCAGGAATTCCAGATGCAGACATAGTGGTACTTTCTTTTCATTAGCGCGGCCGTGTGTACTTCCGTAGTTAATCATGTGCCCTGTCGTGTCAGCTGGTTTAGTAAGAGCACTAGAGGCCACAAGCTATTTCCAGAATGTCGTACTGTGTTCACGGACAGTGGCAGTAAGCAGAGCTATACACAGCTATAACGCAGCTATAAGCATAAACGCAGCTATAAGCTATAAACGCTATAAGTATAACGCAGCTGTAAGCTATAAACGCAGCTATAAGCAGTCTGTGGCAGTAAGCAGAGCTATACGGTGGTGAAATGCACACGTGGCAGCGCTTGGGAAAATAAAGTCCCATGGTCTCATTCGAATTTTTCTGAGCTTCGCAAGAGAAAAACAAGATATCGTACTACAACACTTTTATTAAAGTGTCAAACTCTGCCGCCCTACTTTTTGCAGTTGCACTTGTGCAGAAGTTCCTACTCTGTAGATATTCCTTCATTGCTTTGGAAGGTTGTCTGTGAATATAGCAATGCATGACATATTTTTTTAGGTCAAGGTTTTCACTGATATGCAGCCGGACTTCGATTTAACGAGGTTTTACTTGCAGTGAAAAAAATTTGTTAAATCGCGAATGTCATTAATGTGAGGTTCTAAAGTTTCAGCAGTAAAAGTATTTCCCAAATTCCCAGAGCATTCCTGGTGGGTAGCATCTTGTAATAACAGATTGCAAGAAGGTCGAGCCACAATAGCGTGGTTATGAGCGCCAGTGCACACGGTGCATGCAGATCACACCGAGAGCAATGCATTGGCGTTGCTCGCGGCATCTGAGATTAGTGTATTGCATTGTGCGGCACTGTAAGTCTTGGACACCGCTCTTAGTGCTCGCAGCCATCGTCAGATGGTGTCCTCAAAATAAAAATAAAAGTGTGAAAGACACGGATATTCGCTCTCAAGAAAAAAAGATACTGACTATTATGATACTCTCTAATGCAAAATTTGTGCGCAGCTCTATACGTATTGTCATTTTGCGATATATTGGCCGGTGCAGAGAATGTGTCTCGTGCGGCACGTTGCAAACGGAGTGAAGCGTGGCGTGTCTGCCTCGCTCGTCAGGAGATTGAGAGAGGTAGCGTGTGGGTGACGCATGGACATGATACACAGCAGCCGCCACCAACAGACCTCCCAGACGATGCATGGTGCCATCTCATGTCACACTATGCTTTTCTTCTCACACTTTCGCCATACCCTCCTCTGCTTTCTGCCTCATGGCCCCGCTTCACACTCCTTTCTGCTTTCCTCTTTGCATTTTTGATCCACGGCTGCGCTGCACGTTTGCTTTCATCTTTTGCTGCGCTTGTTCGCTCGGTTACGCTGCCACCGACGGCGACACTTGCTGCAAGAATTGGCGCCTAAGAGCTGTGCGCTAAAAGGAAATGGCGCGGTTTCTCCAGAAAAGTGGAGCATTGATGACGATAGCAAACAGACAATTATACGAAGTAAGGTTCGTGGTTTTATCGGCGTCACGCTCGTTCAGGCTAAGATCGCTCAATGATCAAGAGCATTCGCTGTTGCAACCTAAGAGTGCTTGGCACCATGCCTCGTAAACTTCAGATTACACGACCGCCATAACTAGAGGTATGGGAACAAAATGCGCACGAAGGCATCAAACATCTCGGCTCGCCCTTTGCATAGAGCTTCCTACAATAATTACTTGAGGGGACGCCGGTGCCGCAATCGTTCAGCCACCATAGGAATGACGGCTAGTGCATGGATTTACCTGATCTTCATGTTTGTGGATTCAGACATTCTTGTCGCTTTGTTTATTGCACTTTATCTGTCTCCACTCTCCTAAATTTTAGAGCTCTCTATACTTTTGTAAGTGCTGTAGACTGTGCAAACAAGCATGATTGCTGCTAATTGCAGCGGTTCACCTTGTCGAGGTCGCCGAATTGAAATGTGCCAAGTGTCTCAATGTGTGGGCTTGCCTGTGAAAAAATAAGAAAAATAAGCATGTTCCATGCCGCTTGTCGATGCATGCACCAGTGGCGTAATGGTTTCAATGTCGAACTTCTGTGCTAGAGGTGCTGTGTTTGAAACCTGTCGTTGAACAATTTTAATGTTTAATTATTTATTACGCCGTGCTTTGTTGAAAATGCTGAATTTACAAAGTGATGAAGACGCCTGAAGCCAGAAGGACGAAGTTTAGGTTAATCCATGTGCTGCCCATCATTCCCATGCTGGCTGAACCGTCCCGCTTGAAGCTCCCATAGACGGTAGTGCCAGATTTCCCCCTGGAAGTAATTATTGTATTACACTCTATGGACCTTTATTTACACTTGCCAACGATAGCCTCCGAGATAATGGCGCGGGGCCCGCGTATGGGCAACCGTGTGCAGCCAGAGCAAGGGTAGAGAAAAGGAGATGTGTGCGCTAGGGGGAGAGGCACACAGGTCCCCTGCCCCCTCCCCGCTCTAACGCATGCTTGATCACGTTACTGCGCGCCACTTGCCCACTCTCCTTGCGCTGAAGCAGAGAGAGAGAATAAACATGTTTATTATTTAAATGTAGCTTTGGAGAGGCATAGAATGCCTTTAGCTAGGGCCGTGTCCTGGGCCCTCGCGATGAGCCATTGCTGATCTTCGAGGTCATTAGAGCTCGCCAATGCTCTCTACCAAAGCTCGTTGGTGTGATAAGGGTTCGACAGATTTAGTGGTGCCTGTTTGCATCCTCCTACTGTGTGCCTAAGGGACACGGGTTCTACGCGGAAGTGTCATTGCAGAGAGAATTGTGTAGGGGCTATGAGGTGATTCCTGGCTGGGTGGGGGAATGTATCGACTTGCAGAGCTCGGAGAAATCGCTCCTGCTCTCTAGGTAGTGACTTGTGTCGGGGGAATGTATGTTCTATGGGTGGGGTTGCAATGTTGCGGGATGTCTTGGTACGAGACTAGAGGGTGCATGCGTTCGGGTCAAGATTCCTCGGCATTGGCTTGGTGGGTCAAACCTCGAGCCACGAGGTTGGCGATCTCGTTGCCTCAAATGCCGTCGTGAGCTGAAGGAATCGTGAGCTCTTGTGTATCTCCGAGCATTTCGAGCTGTCGCGTGCTCTGCAGTCTCCGCAAGTTTTTACACGACAAATTGTGTCGCGGTGTTTTCTGCATACTGCGTACTGGTGCGTGCAATTCCACAGTGCTTTTTCCACTTGAACTTATTATCTGGAAGAACGCTTGCAAATAACTTATTCCTCGGCCAACATTTTTATAGTTTTTCACCAGATCTACCTGCCCTACATGCTCCAAGTGCATGCTTGAAAAGAATGAAAAATTCATTAAATCGAAACCGTGTGGTGAACTTACACAACTAAATTGGGAAAAAAATGCACGGTTTTCCATGGAACTAAGATTGGGAAATAAAAATAATTTGTGACATCACAAATTTTGTTAAATAGAGGTCCCTTATATTGACGTATGACTGTACTTGCACTTGCATTCACTGCAAGATAGAAAACAGCTTTAGTATAATGCACGCAAAGCCCTTGCATGTGTGTAGCAGGTCCAAAATGTGCTTGTGCTGAATGCTCTGATGAGCATCGTGCATTCTGTAGCCACACTAACTTTTGCATTTGGTGTGGTAGGCCTTGCATGGCTGCATTAACGGGACTAATGAAGAATGGGTGCACCAATGCCATCCGCTTCAATTCGAGCTCTGCCTTGTTACTTGCTCTTTATCGGCACAGCAAAACATGAATAGCGAAATCAGCTTTAGCTTAGTCTCGTCCCTCTTGAGTACCAAGTGATTGCCATCATTATTAAGATCAGCCCTTTGTTCTGACTCTGCCAGGCCTAACGAAGGGCACCACCATTGCTGCCAAAACGATTACGTACATTTTTATATACTGAACGATGCCACAGCATTTATTGTTGGCCACATGTTCACTGTGTGGAACACTCTATTAGACGTCTCATTGAGGACATACCCATTGCGTGGCTACAGCCATTTGCCTTGCAGCTTTGCAAACAGCTGAAACACCATAAGACGTCTAACATTTCTAAGAGCCCAAACTTTCGTTATTTCAATTGTGAAATTAGCCTCTGCTGGATAATTCAAACTTGACTGGTCAGTACGCATGCTCCTGACCCCAATGACGATCCCAATTGGGACCCAAATAGCGAACCCTTTAACAGCAATGTTTACATTCATGGATCTTAGGGTACAGTTAATGCGCCCAACTCGTCATCCCTCTTTTCAGCTTGCCCTAGGAAGATTTTCAAACACAAATAGTGTCTCACAATGAATGATAATGAATGATAATGCATACCTTTCTTCTCTTTCCCCCAAGAAAATTGGTCTGAAAATTCCCAGCGTGGGACAATTTGATATGAAACCAAAACTGCATTTGTGGCGTTAGCCAGTGTCATCGCTGTTGCGATCTATGGCAACAGTAATGGCCTTTGCATAACATGAAACAACAAAGTGCCGTTTTCAGTCTTCAGTTACAAAAAATAATTCAGAACACCAGTTATTTTGCATGCTAAGCTAGCGCCAAAAGTCTTGTCGCATTTCCTTAGCGTTTCACAGAATTGAATGCGACACAAGTTGAATTGGTGAAGTGGTTATGTTACCACCATCCCGTTTGCGATTGTTATGAAATCATTTGATAAATACAAAATGTCAAACGCACAATCGACTTCACGGAGGACATGTTGTGGTTCGTAGACTTCGAGAAGTGCTATCTGACAGTGATTATGATAAAGCTTATTTGTAAATAAATGTCTATTCTGCGAAGGTAAAGCTTGCTGGTTTCATACTTTCTGTGTTACCAGAATCGAGGCATGCCGCTTTTTTCGCTAGAAAATTGTGTGCTCATTAGGTTTCTACTTTGTTTATGAGTCTGATGCCATTTCTATGTTAATTTTCTACTTTGAACACAAGAATGTGTGTGCATATGTGTGTGTGTGTGTGTGTGTGTGCACGCGCGTGCGTGTGTGTGCGCGTGTGTTTGATTTGAGGGTGTGTTAATTGGGCAAGTACTGCCAAATGAATCAGCGGTGTGTTGCAGCAGTTTTTCTGCCTCTTGTTTATTTTGACCAATTCTGTTGGCCCTGTTAGGGCCAAATTAGTGGAACTCTATTATATAAACTACGCTGGGAAAGTCTCTCATATTGTCTTTCACATTCAGTAGAGTGTTCAGTACTAATAACAAGACTACTGAGAATGCCTTATTGCCAGAACATACGGGAACAGTCATATACCTTCGTGACACATGCATAAGGCTTGTGTGTAAGACACTGAGCTGTCTCAGCGAAACAGGTTTAAGCTGTGAACAATTACTATGTGACTTGTACTAAGGAGTAAATTGCATATTCACAAACTGAACATTCATACGATGCAAAAAATTAAGAATAAATTTGGCAAAAGCGATTCATGCCATGTGCCAACCGTAACACAATGTTATCTGTCCCACTGCTGACGCTTCGGTCAGGCATGTTTGGCTTGCACGTGACCTTTAACCTTCTCTCCCCCCCTTTTTTTGTCTTGCTGACGTTTTTACCGCATAAGGGAGGGCATCGTAACAATACCTGTCCTGCTGCCGTACAGTGTACAGGGCTGTACTGTAGCTGTACAGCGTGTATTTCAAGTTGTACTATTTATGTTCGCAGTTTATACACACACTTTCAGCTGTGCTGTATATTTCAATGATTTTCATGTTCCGTACAATTTTGACAGTGCTAATGTATCAGTTGCCTGCTAAATTTTTATACCAATATTCTTTCGTCTTTCTCTTCCTGTTAATCACTTCTAACAAGTTCTTCGTGATGTATTTTCTCCGTGCATATTTCGTTGTCTACTTGCTCACATACATTTCTAGTTTATATCAGTATTGTTTATATAGCTTCACATGGCTGGCAAGATTTTGTATTTACTAATATTTGTTCCATGTAGGTCCCGCTTGCAGTTTTACTTCAGGACCTACTCCTCTATATTACAGTCACTGTGTACACTGCTATGATTTGTCAATAAAAGTTGGTCTATCGAATCTATATGCCCAATGTCAGCTTTACTGTTACACGCAACTTATCTACCATATAATGAGCGAGGAAAACTCGGGGTAAACAAGGGTTTTAATTTTTGGTACTAATGACCACAACTGCTGGCTTTCTCTGGTTGTTGCTTATCGTGCTACTTCCCACGTTGTGACGTGCAGGTCTCCCAGACGATAGCACGAGGTGGTCCTAGGTCCCAGATTGCCATTCCCGCACAGGGTATGATCGAGTTCCGTGACGCACTCACAGATTTACTAGAAGAGTTTGGCACAGACGATGGAGGTGAGTCCCTTCTCGGCTCCTGTGATTCCAGGGCCTATCGTAGTGCTCCATATTTATCTGTAGGCACGTCTGTACAGCCAGTTGGCAACCATGTAGCGTGAATGTTGTTTCGTATTCGTGATACACCCTTTCACTCCTCACGAACAAACACTTTGGCAATGGCTGTGGCTAAGGGAGCGCTCTTGCCGCACAAAGCCGTGGTGACCTAAGGAATTAAGTTTGTGCAAAATGCTGTAGTGCAGTTAGCACCTTCGACCAAATGAAGTGGGGTTGTTTGCAGTGTGAACCACAGTGCAGAAGTGATTCACTTTATTTATTACTCACAGCACCTTATTGACAGTACAGCAGGTAGTGTAGTACAGTATGTACACCTAGAATTTGCAGATACAGCATTAAACGGGAGCACAAGAAAGAAATGCGGATAGAAACTTACAACATTGTGAGCACAAAATATGAGAAGTGTAACGAGCAGCAAGAGAATGTGGATAGTTGTTCCGGTATAGCCAGACCTGACACAGGACTACAAGGCACTCCAGCTACTCCAGCTACACAAGTCCCAGACCCAAATCCAAGAAATAAAATCCAGGAATCGGAAAGCAAGTTGCAAACATCCAATTCTGAATAATTGAGCAAGAATTAATGTGGTGTAAAATATCAAAAGTATACAGTCGAAACTTCGATATAGTTGATTTCTGTTCATTCGACCGATATGGGACCGCCGGAAATGGATAGAATTGTATGGTGGGTTGAATTAAACAAAATGCAGAACAATGCCATACTTCACCACTGATTCATGTGAGAGTAGTTGCTCTATTCTAACACGCCCCCATATCTAATGTGCGTCTACTTTCTTTGTGTCCAAAGTAGAAAAGTAACATAGAAATGACATTAAAGCTCCTAAATGAAGTAGAAATCTTATGAGCACCCTATCTTTGAGCAAGAAAAATTGCTGCAGAGTGGTGGCCAGTTTGCTAAAGTCATCTTTGCCCCATAGTCAGCTCCGCCGCAAAACATTAGTGTTATGCTGTAATGCATACGATGGTTGCGAAGATGGTTTTTAGTTTCGTATCCGATTGCACCGCACTGGCAATTTTCGGATGCATTTTCTTCAACCCTTTCAGGCACTGTGTACACAATTGTGTATGCCAAGGTTGTGCATCAACGTCAATGGACTACAAACAATGGAGGGCTCGAGGCACCCTCCGTTAGACGGACGCTCTGCAGCGTGGTGGTGCTGAACGGCGACTGACCCCGAGCAGCTGTGCTCGCTGGTGTTTATTGGTGCGGTTACCAATGTTGCCTAACTGAGCCTGGCAAGCCACCGAGCCTGGCAAGCCAACGAAAATTATGCCCGAGGGGGCGTCACATGCTTACTACACTCCCTTACCCCCAGTTTGTTTGTCGCCAACAAAAAAACTAAGTTCAATCTACGAGGCTCTGCCTCCGTCCTAGCCGGGTCGACAGTGCCTGCTACCCAGGCGAGTAACTGTCCGGTGGCCTCCGCTGTCGAGTACTCTGTCTGGGCATAGGTGTTGACCGGCCGGGTGTAGCAACGCCAGGTGCTGCCTGCGCCAGCCTTGCTCCATCCAGAGGGTCCGCAGTAGTCAGCTTTGTGAGTGGTGATGGACATGACAGTGGCCCAACAAGCACCCCACCACTGGCAACGCTTTCCGCCTCCGAGGAGGGCGGTGCTCCGCTGGAAGCGACTGGTGTTGCCGCTAGTCCTCCGGCAGGCTGGAACTCGGAAGTGGCAGTCGAGGGTGCTGGCCAGGGGCCGAGGCGAGGCCTGACATGGTCGGCGTGTCTGTGCCACGTGGCCCCGTCTGGCATGTGGATGAGCATCGAGGAGGCGCTGGCCGGAGACACCAACTGTCCGGCATACCAGGGTGGGCCAGGACAGAAGTTCCTGGTAAAAACTGGAGCTCCCGACTCCGGCAAATGCCCGGGACGGCACCCTTGGTCAGCAGCCAGCTTCTGTTTCAGCTGCTTCAAGAGCACTGTGGATCGGAGGTGCGGATGCAAGACGTCCAAGGGCGTCTTGACCATCCGACCCAGCAGGAGCTCACAGGAGGCACGACCAGTGACATTGTGGGGCGTGGTCCGGTACTGAAACAGTATCCGGGCAATCTGTGTCCGGAAATCCCCAGTCTGGCGCTTCTTGAGCTTGTCCTTGATGGTTTGCACCACCTGCTCGGCTGCACCATTTGAAGCAGAGTGGTACGACGGAACCATCATCTGGCGGATTCCGTTCTTTGTCAGCCAGGCCAGGCACTCTGTGCTGGCAAAAGCAGGACCGTTGTCGGACACGATGTCCAGCAATCCCTGGGCAGCGAAGACCTGTCCTAGCGCTGCAATGGTCGCGCCTGCTGATGGAGTAGTGATGGGTAGAACCTCCACCCACTTCGAAAAGGTGTCCACCATCATCAGGAAGTAATGGCCCTTGAAGGGCCCCCCAAAATCCACATGTAGGTGGGACCAGGGTCTCTGTGGGAACGGTTAAGGGGTGATTTCCACATGATATGAGGCCCGCTGATCCTCCTGGCAGATTTGGCAGCTCTGAACCATGTGAGCAATGTCCTGGTCCAGGCCAGGCCACCAAACATAGGGCCGGGCCACCACCTTGGTCTTTTCCACGCCAGGATGACCTGATTGCAGCAACTGCAGGACCCTGGACTGGAGACATTGTGGAATCACCACCCTGGAACCCCACAGTAGGCAGCCCTGCCGCAGGCTCAGCTTGGCGGCCTTGTGGCTAAAGGCCTGCTGAACCAATTCCTTCTCACTGCACACCGCCTTGACCACCTGAGACAGAACTGGGTCCCGGCTGGTCGCTTGTGGTACCGCAGATCTGGAGAGCACCTCCGGGTACGCGTGCTCCAGCATTACCATTTCAGCAGGTTCTGGAACAGCATCAGGCACCTCTGGCAGGGACAGGCACGTCAGGGCACCAGCAGGTCGCAGGTCCTTTCCCGGACGGTAAACCAGCTGGTAAATGTAAACTGCTAGCCTCAAGGCCCAGCGTACCACTCGAGGTGATGCCTGCACGGGAACTGCCTTGTCAGGCTCCCAGCAGCCCCAATAGCGGCTTGCGGTCCGTGACCGCCTCGAACTTCCGACCTCACAGATACTGGTGGAAGTGTTCGACACCAAACATGAGGGCCAAGCCTTCCTTGTCCAGCTGGCTGTAGCATTGCTCTGCAGCATCAAGCCGATGAGAAGCAAACGACACAAGGCGTTCCTGGCCATCTTTGTCCCGGTGTGCCAGGACAGCTTCCACGCTATATGGCGACGCATCTACAGTCAGGACGACAGGCTTGGCGGGGCCGAAGTGTACTGGCAATAGAGCCTTGGTGATTAGCTCCTTGCTGCGCTGGAAGGCCTGGTCCTGCTCCTTCTTCTAGACCCATTGTTGACCATCTCAAAGCAGAAGATGGAGCAGCCGTAGATGCTCCGACAGATTTGGCAGAAAACTCCTGTAGAAGTTGATGAGGCCGAGGGAGCTCTGAAGCTCCTTCTTGTTCCGGGGCTTAGGCTCCTTGAGCACAGCATCAACTTTGCGGGGAGCCGGGGCTAGACAATCCTGGGAAATGGCATGTCCCAAGTACTCAGCCCTGGGGGCCAGGAAAATGCACTTTTCCAGCTTGAGCTTGAAGCCGGCGTCCTGCAGTCGTGCCAGGACGTTGTGCAGGTTTTGCAGGTGCTCCCTGTTGTCGCTGCCACTAACTAGGATGTCGTCCAAGTACACCGCCAGTTGCCTCGTGCTTCTGAAGAGGTTGTCCATCTCCCTCTGGAATATGGCTGGGGCTGAGGCCACGCCAAAGGGTAAGCACGTATACTGGAAGAGCCCCAAAGTTGTCAATATTGTGACATACTTCCGGGAGGCATCGGGCAACACCAGCTGCTGGTAAGCATCTCTGAGTTCGAGCTTGGTGAACTTCTGTCCACCAGACAACGCTGACCAGAGATCTTCAATCCGGGGCTACGGGTACTTCTCGATGGTAGCGACAGGGTTGATGGTAACCTTGAAATCCCCGCAGATCCTGACACTGCCGTCTCGCTAGAGGACTGGTACGATGGGAGCGACCCATTCAGACGTCTTGATGGGCACCAGGATGCCCTCTCTCTGTAACCGTTGCAGCTTCTAGGTGACCCTGTCCTTCAGGGCAGATGGCAGTGGGCGAGGCTTGGAAAGACGTGGCCGGGCTCCCTCAGGTACATAGATGTCAGCCGTCGTGCCAGAGAATGTGGCCACCCCTGGCTGGAACAGGGACTTGAACTCTGTCAGGAGGCTAGGGATGTCTTTCACCGCATGCAGGCTGGCTTCCTAGTACTCTGGCAGACGAACGCGCAGTGCATGAATCCAGTTTCGGCCCAGCAGGGTCGGCGACAACTCCTTGGTTAAGTAAAGGGGAAGGGTTGCCTCCCCGTTGCCAAAGTGAACGCTGACCTGGGCCTGACCCTGGACCTGGGAGAGCTGTCCGCAGTAGCTGTGCAGCATCACGCCCAAAGCCTCGAAGGACACGCCGGGGAAAGTACGCTTGAAGAGTTTCCCGGCCATTACTGACACGTTGGCCTCTGTGTCCAGCTCCATGGAAATGGGGTGCACGCAGATTTTGACGGTCAGCATGTACGGCGCCACTGACTGTACAAAGCTTGTGTGCCACATGTCGAAAATCGGCAGGTCCTCGGCCACGATGTGAAGCCTGGCCGTGGAAGAGCTTGAGCCTGCTGCCGCACCGCTACCCTTGCGACGGCTACCCTGGCCGCAGGCTTGTGTGGTACCTGGCCTTGAACCAGGCTGCTGCTGCTGTTTTCTGTTCGTTTAAAATGTGTGGCATACATCTTAAAACACTTCTGATTGGAACTGTGCTGCAAGTTTGAATAACGTGTGCAAAATGCTTTAGTGAAATGAGTGGGAATGTAGGCGGTTAGGTATTTTTACTCGGTGTGAGTATGTTGTCGTATGAAGTGGGTTCACTTATTTCACGTGTGTTTTTAAAAATTTGTTGTGCCAGGTGTGATTTTAAAGTGACTGGATAGGTGCTATCCGAGCCTGCTAGACGTGAAATAGTTGATGTTCTCGTATTTGTTGTTCCTGTATGAGTTTTTTGCATGGAGTCCACATTCTCTAAACATGACAAAACATATTAAAGGATTGAAAATTGTTAATCTATTTTGCCACCGTATGCTTTTTATGATTCTGAAAATGTAGGATATGTGGTTGAGGTAAGGTTTAAATGAACAGAATCAGTTTGCTTCTGCAAGGGTTACAAAAAAAATAAATAAAAAGGTAGGCCCACGTTGGAATTGGGTAAATACCTTAATCGGACATTGTCAGCTACGGTTATTGCTTGAAAGTCTTCCTAAGATGGGCCAAAAGTAGGTGTTTTTGATGAGAGATGACTTGTGTTCAAAGATTCCGGTGTCCCCTAAGCTCTGCCGAGACAGATGCTCCCACTGGAGTGGCCGATTGGGGTCCATACAGGGGTCAGGCACACGCGCCCCAAGTGGTCAAGTTCGGATTATCTGGTGAAGGCCCATTTTACTTTCAAAATAGCGAAATTTCGGGCAAGTAGAAATGCATGGGTGCCGGCTGGGACCTTTGGTTGGGGAATTCCAATCACCAAGGTCAAATTAACGCAAGTCTAATGTGTAACGCCCATGGCTATAATGAAAATGAAAGGTCATGCAGATGTGAAGAACTAAGCAAAAAAATTCAATTGGTCATGCTTTAATTCAGTGGAATTTTCCCCCTCGCGTAACGACATCGTAAATGCTGTACCCAACACAGAATCGGATAGCAAAGCAGATAGCAAGCATGGGCACCCATTTGAGTGTCCATGCTTGCAGAGTATTCACACCCGTATCGTTACAGTGAAAGCAGCATGGAAACCAGTCAGGTGCTCGCATTTTCTTATTTTAGAAGAGAATGAGTATTGTGCAGTATCGTAAAAATATTTAGGGTTGCTTAGCCCGCAGCAGCGGTGCAAAAGGGCACCGGTGCAACGGCACGCAGCAACAATAGGCGGCGGCAGTTGAGGTTCTATTTCACAAGTGCAACCAATACGGAAACCACCTGCGAGGAGTGTGCAAGGGTCGTGGAGCAACAGAAACTGCTGTATCACTGTGCGAAAATTGCATCTTTTGAAAGAGCCTTTATATCTAGGTCAAGGAATTGTCATGGTTATGCTGTTGTCATCCTGCTACTGTTGTCATTGTACCATAGTCATCTATGTCGTCATAATTTCATTATTTTCAAACTACATTGCATTGTAAATTACTCACAAATGCCAAAAAAAGTGTGTGCCTTGTTTTCTCTTGTCTCGCAGCTTTCAAAGGAGAACTACCCGAGGGGCGCCACATGCGCGTAGAAAACAAGACGTTCTATTTCGACATTGGGCAGAATACCCGAGGCATCTACATGCGCATCTCAGAGGTGAGTTTGCGGCGGTGTCTCCCGAGGAGACTGGCTCATCTTTATTACAACCCATGCAACTGCCTCTTCTGTTACCTTAATGAATGCTCAGGCGGTCGTCTCATTTAATCTCTGCAGCAAGATAAAGGCCTCCCCTGCAGTGATGTCAAATTACACCTGTCTTGCATCCGCTTACACTTTGTACCCACAGATTTCCTTATTACATCATACCACTTTGCTGTCGACTGTATTTTCCCTCCCTTAGGATCCATTTTGTCGCTCCAATAGACCACTGGTTATTAAATCAGATTAGCATGCATTGTAGAATGGATTGTATGCAAAATCATGTTTCCCATACTGTCAGACTCTTGTAGCAGCGACCGACATTAACCAAGTTTCTTGCCCTTCACCTGTGGTAATGTCAGTATGATAGGCATTGGGATACCTTAATGCGTATGGCAGTTTGTACAGCAACAACCACTGCACTTAATTGTTTTCACTGTGTTATTGCAACCATATGCACTTCCATGGGAAAAGTGTCGCTAGAACTGCGCTTTCATTCGTTCTTGCACGAATTACAAAGTGTCACATTTCAGTTAAGACAGAGAGGTCCATGAGCACGTTTAGATGGGTTTAACACATCAGCACTGCAATGAGCGCAGCTGTGATTGTGTCGCTTAACATGCACTTGTGAAAGTGCGCTAGGCTGCCCACACTGCTTATGTTATGTGCATTGAAGTGCACCTGTTTGCAGCAAGGCTAATTTGTCGCACAGTGTAGTAGGAAATTTGACTTGCAAGCTGTGCATCTCTTGTATAATGCTGACAGCCCTGTGTGCTCATTGGGTTCCCATCACCATCACGAAGGGTAGACATGCAGATAAGAACAGGAGATGCATATGGACCACGTCGGACCTGCTACAGGTCGTGCCGCCCGTTCGTTTGTATTTTACACTAATTGCAACAGTTAAGTATGGCTAAAAGGAATGTGTACAGTGCACACATGGCTAGTGCCATGAGTTACAGTGTCGTCGTTAGCTGCACATTGTTCGCATGAGGCCGCGCAGGTGACAGAAGTCACATTTCTTGAGCCAAGAGTAATGTGACTAGCAGCAGTGGCTGCGACAGGCTGAGAAGCTGATTTGATTGTGTGGCTGAATATTCCAGCGCTTTCGAGGCCACTTCTGCCACGTTACATGACAGTGCTGAATCGCTACGTCGGTGCATAAGATATTGCAGCATGCTGAGCTTCTTTTTATTGCGATAGGTGCATTTTTGCCATCGGTGTTGATGTCACCGTCGCCATGATGTTCCGTATAACGTGTAAGCCGGCGATAGTGGCTCAATCTGGTGCACTAAAGGCCGTGAAAAATCGGTTGTAGAGACGGTGGGGGGGGGAGGTGACGTTGTTCTCTGGCAGCAGCTGTCTATTTTGCAACCACGCGATCGTAAAAGCGATCTGCAGACGACTTACGTCTTTGTTCATGCTGTGTTCTCGCCGCTCTTGCGTTAAAGGGATAGACCGCATGAAGGTCACTTCACTCACTGCAGCTGCCATGCTTTCTCACGCCAGCGGTTTGACAGCGAGTGTCTGCGGTCGTCGAGTGTGATCTGTTCATGTTTGCTTGTGCATGCTGATACCACGCTTGTTAATTTAGTAAGTGAATGTTTCCAAGTTTATATGGCTGATAAAACTACTATCTTTGCTTCATATAGCTGCATACTAATTTGCTATCACAATCAATGCTCCGCTTTTTGGGCAAAACTGTGACTTTATTCGTGTAATTTTCCCTGATGGAATCAGTGACAGAAGAGTCGACAAAAGTTGTAGTTCCTGCAATCAAGGCCTCTTCTCATCTCCACTTTTTCAGTGTAGTAGTCAACAGTGCCTTCGTAGCACAAGCACGGGGGCATGCCAAGACATATTCAACAGATACTGTTGCAGGGAACCAAGCTTGCATTTGCAGGGGCATGTATGCAGCCAAAACACTATGTTTATGTCAGAATGCCACAGTAAAGTCAGTGAGACCTGTAGTAGAAGCTCCGTCGCTTACAAACATCCTTTGCACATCCTGTGCATGAGAAGTGATTATGTTGCCGTTGTAATGCTATCGTCATTGCATTGATGTCAGAAAATTGCTGTTCTGCATTCTTTGTCATACCATCATCTTCACAATGTCATGGCCTCCATTGTCATCATACAGTCATCAAGCATTCATTGTCATGCTGTTTTTGCGATTCTGTCTTGGTCATTCTATTACCGTCACTTCGCTATCACCGTCCGAATCTCGTCATGCCGTTGTCGTCAAACCATCGTCTTCATACTCTTAATGATACAGCGGTCGTCAGGCCATCGTCGTCATACACTCATCGTCACATCATGCACATACATTTGTTATGCTGTTGTCGTCGTGCATTACTTTGTCATGTTGTCGTGATGATGTCATAGTCATTCCATCATTGTCATCTTACGTCATCATCCCATTCTCACCATGCCGTCGTCACCGTCATCATACCATTCTTGTCATACAATTGTCATACCAGTGTCGTCATGCAGTCATTGTCACACTGTCGCTTTACCATTGTTATCACTTCATAAACATCATCCTAATATTGTTATGCTGTCGTCGTCATACTGCCTTCATCGTTCCATCGACTTTGTTGCTTCTCTATCATGCTAGCATAATCGCGCTGGTGTCTTCACTCCTGATTATGCTACTGTTGTCGTGCCGTCGTCGTCATTGCGTCATCATCAGACAGTCGCTTCCATGCAACCATTGCCGTGCCATCATGGCTGCACCATTGTTGTCATTCTGGCTTCGTCATCTGGTTGTTGTCACACGCTCGTCACTGTCCCATTCTCCTCATGCCGTCGTTATACTGTTGTCATCATTTCAGAACCATCATCACAATGTTGTCATGCCATCGTTGTCGTACTAACTTTGTTGTTTCATTGGCGATATTCCTTCTTTGTGATTCCATCGTTGTCACTGCGTTGCTGTCATACAGTCGTCGTCATTCTCATGGGGAACCTTGGTAAGTGCTGTCCCAAAAGGGGCCAATACCGGAGACAGCATATGTTGAATGTAGCTGAACTATTGGAAGTCTCAGAATAGCCACTACATATTTTAAATAAACTTGACTTCAGCAATATGGTATGTGGCAACAGTGCTTCAATGATAATTGCATTGCTGTCGACAGTCATTGTAAGATAGGTTCTACTGTAGCTTTAGAGTGCAGCTCTTAAGCGGCCGTTCCTGCAGCAAGCATTGGTGTTGGCATAATTGAGCGAACGAGCACAGCGAAAGATGAAAGTGAACGCGGAGTGCATTGGGGGAGGAAAGACATGAGGAGGAAGGCGGAGGAGGAGGGCACAGCGGAACCATGAGGCAGAAAGTGGAGGAGGAGGGTATGGCGAAAGGGTGAGAAGAAAATCATAGTGTGGTGAGGAAAGCTATGAGATGGCGCTGGAGTAGCATGTTTCGTCTGAGAGGCCTGTCGGCACCTGCTGCTCTGAATCGTGCTCACGCATCGCCACTCGTGTGCTGGCTTTCGCAATCTCCAGATTAGCGAGGCAGTTGCTCCACACTTCGTTTCATTTGTAACTTGCTGCACAAGACAGAGTGTCCGCACTAGTTAATACATCACCAAATGAAAACGCGTATAGAGCTGCACTCAAATTTTGCTTTAGGGAGTGTCATAATTGTCGGTGAATTTGAACATTTTTCTTATCGCTGAAGCGTGCGGCATGGGAGTACAGCAAGCTAAAACGCTGCTCATATGGCACCTTGCCATAGTTCCACGGAGAGGCAGTGCATGTACATTGTGGTAATCAAGCTGAAAGGCTCAATTTCTGTGGTACGTGTCACTCCGTCGGCTAGCGACACATTCAACTTCGGCCTTCGGCTAGGGTTTGTCTGAAAGGCGGACCATGTGCGTGAAAAATTTAGATCGAAATAACTGTTGCACGGTCCTAATAATTCGGATTTGTGTGAGGTTTGCCATATTCAAATGCAGGCGACCCTGCTTGGACCAACTGGTTAGCTTGAATTATCTGTTAATTCGATTGAAGAGATCTTGAAATACTGTGGAACCTCGATTATATGTCCCCCGGTCATGCGACGACTCATATTTTACGACAAATTAGTTTGGTCCTGTGAAAAACCCCATAGAAGTAATATATTAAAAACCTCAGTTATGTGACGCAATTTTACGTCAACCCCGCCTCATACAATGCCTCTCTGGTAATGTCCCAGAAAAAAAAGGAAAAAAAAGGCTGTAAGCAGATGCGTGCTGGTATGTGGGCACACTGCAGCCACCTGATAATGGGTTTCATTTGCATGATATTCGTATAACAGCAAAATTCACAATTTTAAAACAAGTATCCTAGATTACACGGTTTTTAGCATTACGTTGGTAACCTGAACCTCTACGTTTCGAACCCATCCATAGACAAGTCGGCCGAAGTCAAAACTTGTGGAGGAAAGAAACGAAATAGGAGAGGCCCTGGTATCGCCTTTTTGAAGCTGGAAATGCAGCCATGTTGGTGTGCCATGTCCCTTTGCACCTCCAATCAGCTTGCCGGAGCAGATAGGCACGACCTTTGAACTTGCATTGCTATGAGCCACCGGAAGCGTGTGCTGCCGATGCGCGTTGGAACAAAGGCTACGAAACTTCTGCAACAGTTGTGTAGTGAAGCAGATCTACTCCCGTGCTTTTCCGTGGCACGTTGAAGAACACGATGAAGACCCGTGAAGTGATTGCTTGAGTGGACCTGTTGCTGGCTGACGCTCGCACTCACTGACCCAAAACACAACCTTCATGCTTACACACAATGCTACAAGATCAGCTTGTCTGGAGAACAGAATTTGCTGTGAGAAAGACATGGGCCGAAGATACTTATCTCACCTTTCAGCGGCCTAGAGCAGCAGTGAGGGCTACAGGAGTGTGATTGCTGTGGCAACGTTGACATTTGGGGTACCAATCCCAGTGCTCCTCTACGAAAAACAGCACGTGACTTCCGCGACACTTTCTCCAACAGGTCCGTGCTGGCCGGGGCCTCTCCTACGTTTTCCTTCCTCCACATTTTGGTTTGAATTGACACCATTTTCGCTGTACTTGTGTTACGGTTACGCTGCTGCAGTACCCTGTGGTTTTTGGCGCTTCGACTTCGCTCATTCGTGACGTTATGATGACGTAGCGCATTTGATATGACGCCTGCTCTGAGAGACACGATTTTATGGCCAAGATGGAAGGAAACTCTGCCGTGGCTCAGCAAAATGTCAACGATTCGCCTCTGGCAGGACTCGCGGGAGGCCCTCTTTAAATGCGAGGCCAGTTGGAAGGGCTATGTGGACCTTGTGGCGGCCTGGTACTGTTCCCGAATGAAGTGGTTGTACAGCCTCTTGAAAAGTACTTCATTTCAAACACGCTCAAAGGTGACCTGATTTTGTGCGATCACATACAGAGATAGTTTCACTTTCGCGAGACTTGGCTCGTCGCGGCTCTGAACCCCTTGAAGTATATGGCCGATACTACTCTTGGCACTGACAGCAAGCTTGGCGCAGTGCCAGTACACTTGTCAGGGACGCTTTCAGTGCTGGGTCAGGCAAAATTTCGCGAAAGTGAAGCTTTCTCTGAAAGGGATCGCCCAAGGACACCGTCCAAAAGCTTTCTCAACCTCTGACGACGATAAGTGAAAAGGATATGTTTCCAAATTGTCCGTTCCAATTTACTTGGACGTGTTACGCCGTGTCGACAAGATTTAGCGGTTTGTTTGTGCATACGATGACGTTGGTGACTTGCTGCAAGAAAAAGATCGCAGATTATTTTTAAAAGTGAGAAGAAATATTTGCCCACTTCTCCTCCAATTAAATGCTTGGTTGTAGTTTTTTAAATATAACTTAATCTACCTTCCTTGGAGCAGTGCAGATTTGTGCCACCGGCTTATTCAGGCGGTGTACCCTTCTTTTAGGCAAGACTGAGCATCACTCTCTATGTTCTTAATTCTTCGATTATACAACGCCCAGATTAAATGACGGTTTTGCATGGCCCCTTCAAAGTTGCATAATTAGGGTTTTACTGTACTGAGATGTCATTGTATTGCTCATTGGACCCTATTAGTGCCAGTGTAAATCTGTTGGCTCTATATGTGACAATTTGCTGATACCTTTTGGACTAGTACAGACTCTACTGTACATTATTTCACACATAGGCAGGCAGGGCGACTTCGCTAACTACCCACATTTGTGGCCTAAACGTTGTGCATGACTTATGAAAGAAAGTGTGTTATGTAATTCTATGTAACATTAAGTCTCTCACTTATATGACACAAAATTTAACATAATTATTACAAGGACGGCGGTGCAGTTTCGAATGTTTGCCACCAATCAAGCAGAGTCACTAATTTCTGGAACCAGTGGCCACAGCATGCTTCTTGTTCTTACGACCAAGATATGGTAGGTTGGACACTTTAAGCACAAAGCTGCGCAGATAACGTGTCATTTGACGTAACCTTATGTCCACAAGTTGTAGGGGTAGGAAGTTTTGCAGATAAAATATATCTACACTGCACAATGTGCGGACTCAAACTTCTAAGGCTGCACCACTACTTTTGCTTCCTCAGAGTTGCCTGCTAAGCATGAAACTTGGTATAGCACCAGTTGGTTTGTATTGGTGCCTGTGGGCATTAATACAAGTCTATTGGTCCTATGCATAACAAGTAGTTGGCTCCTATTGCTCGCAGTACAAGCTCTGCGAGTCCTCTACGTGACAAATGGTTGGGACTAGGCTTGTGTGAATATAATTTCTTTTGGTTCGAAGCAAGTACCTACAGTAGAACCTCGTTGATACGATCCTGTTACATACGCTTCCCCAGCACCAAGTTCGCATTGGAGAACCCAAAAAATGGACAACTGCAATGCGCCTATTTTTTACTGGTTCGTACGTTCCCAGAAAACGCGATGTTTCGGCACCTATGCTCAATAGATTGCCAAACTGCAATTGTATGATACGTTATCCAGCTGCTGGATCTCGTGTATACAAAGAAAGGCGCGAGGTGCCTGCGATTGAAAATGGTAGCTACCGGCTGCAGCAGTTTCCCCACAATACTCTCCTGCCCATCGCACGTGAAAACGCTGGTGCACACCAAGTCTCTTTTTCCAGTACCAGCAAATCTCCTCCCAGGTTGTCACCAATGCTCATACAATAAGCATCTTCACTTATCCTTTTCATAGCGCATGGGCCGCAATGCCGTAAGACATGTACTGCACGCTTTTAGTAAGCGATAACTTAATCATGCTGTTGTTTCCTGCTGCAGGCAGCACAAAGGCAGCATCATGTATTGCTCTGGCAGCATTATTGGCATTGTATTCCGGTGTTGCTGACCAGGTCTATTTTATTTAACACAGTGTTAAAACACTATGCAATTGGAAAGCAACAATGTGCGCTTCACGCCACCACGGTTCGAGCCGAGTTGGTATTTCGAAACTTCCTGCAAAAATTCCCTGCTTGAAGATGCTGACGCAGGCCACCGAGTTCGTGGTCATCGAGCGAGATTTCTTCAGGTTTGCCTGAGCACGTGTGACGCTGATGAAACAGCGAACTTTTTCTTGGTGTAGTTGTCTCCTTGCTGTGACTTTTCTTTCTTTTTAGAGCTCAGCTCCTAGGCTCCCATTCGTGTGGTGTGTGTCAGCATTCCCAGTGTAACCGAGCGAACGAGCACAGTGAAAGTTGAGAGCAAATGCGGCTTACAGCGGGGGATGAATGAAGTGGCGAGAGGGCAGAGGTGCGAGGAGGAAAGCGGAGAGGAGGGTGCAGCAGTACCGTGAGGTGGAAAGCAGAAGAGGGCATGGCAAAAGCGCGAGAGGAAAAGCACAGTGCTGTGGCTACAAGATGGCACCAGAGTAGCGCGTGTCGTCTGGGTCTGTTGGCAGTGGCTTCTGTGAATCGTGCCCACACGTCACGCATGCCCTGGCTCCATGCGCCGGCTCTCGCAATCTCCAGATTAGCAAGGCAGTCGCACCCCACTTAGGCCCATTTGCAATGTGCCTTACGGGGCTGACTGTATGCGCCAGCCAATATATAGCGAAATGAAAACACACCTAAAGTTGCACTCAATTTTCTCATTAGGGACTATCATTATCGTTGGTGAATTTCTTTTGCTCAGGATGAATATTTGTGTCTTCTTACACTGTTGTTATTAATTTGTGGGTGCTGGCTGCGGGCAATAAGCACGGTCTGCCATGTCCAAGATTTATGGCGCCGCTTGACACCACGCATGCAAACCTTGAACACTGTGAGCCACATCGATGCATTGCTCTCGGCAGCGAAATCCACTGCACGCACTGATGCTCATAACTGCAGTATTATGGCCCGACTTTCTTGCGATTTGTTTATAAGTGCTTGGCAGCAGGTTACTATCCACCAGGAATGCTCTGGGAATTTGTGAAGTTGTTTATAATGCGGAAACATTAAGATCTCGAACTAAGAAAATTTACGATATAACAAACTTTTTCGCTGCAAGTACAACTTTGTTTTTATTGAGGTTTCGCTGTATGACCTTTTAGTTGCTGTATTTACTAGTTTCTAACATGCACCTGATCCTTCTGACTAGAAATGAAAAACGCTACACCTTCAATTGCAATGGCGATTTTTCGCACTTGGAAATTCGGGCAGAGACCATCTCGGGATGACGGTCGACATTAGTGGGATTAGCATTGAAGCAACATAGTGATGCACCGTAGCGGGCTTTGTTCATCGTCGCTGCCTCAGGCCTTCCTATCACTATCACACACCTCATATCCTGTGGCATCTGTGGCACTAAAGATACATACCTTAAGCGCCTTGAAGACCATGGCAGACTGACTGTGGGGTCTAGGGAACTTGCTGGTAGGCGCAAAATTATCCTTCCTCCTGCAGCTGCAGTGACATGTCAAATAAGTGCATTATTGCGTATATTTCTGCTACTGAAAATCCCATTAAAGATTGTAACCCGAAAGACATGTACAGAGGTAATCCTAATGCGTAACTGCATCAGATTGATATGTTATGCAAGGTATGTAGAAAATTAGTACAGGTGAACAGTAGGGCAAGCAGAATACAACAGAAAATAACACATAGTTTTCCATTAAAGAATAGTGACGGGGTGAATACAGTTGAACCACGCGATAACGAAATCGGCAGGGAAAATGAAAAACCTTGCTTTTGGGAAAATTGTGTTGAGAAGTGAAAGTTGACCATCAAAATTGCACTAGCCTATGGCCAGCCTTGCTCAAGGCTATCCAGAACTGCATTTCCAACAGCACAATGTGTGCCCCGTACATTGGCCAGCAATGGGGGTGCTTAGGTGTAATGGCACCTGTTAGAGAGCCCCAAATGGTCCAGATATATCTGGAGAAGCTCCACCGTGGTGTGTGTCATAGCTCCAGCGTTGCTTCGAAGCATCCTGCTATGCAATTGCTATGAATTTCGGGCTGTGTGAAAACAGCTTAGTTCCTTATATTGTAGATATGGAATAGCCTGCATGCAAAATTTTACGTTAAACGTACAAGTGGATGTGTCTCGGACTAGGCAATCTGATGACTGTATCGCAGCCTTTCGCTTTCGTCGAATTGGTTGCAATGCCACACCCATGATATTGCAGTGCTCCGCATCATGCCCGCCTCCGATGCATGGAATAAGGGACAGGATGGGAACCTGGAAATCCAAGGGCGAAGTCGTTCCCACGGTAGCACTCAACATTGGCGTCCTTTATCATTAATTCAGGCTGTCAGGTAGTGTTTGAAGTAGTAAGTTCGCACGATAAAAACACGGAAACTAAGAAAGGTAGACAAGGACAAGCGCTTGTCCTTGTCCACCTTTCTTGTTTCCGTGTTGTTATTGCGCTAAGCTACTACTTCAAATATGGGCAACCAACTAGCCCAACAGTCACCTCTGTCAGGAAGTGGTAGGGGCCTTTCGTGGACCCATCAACAGTCGCTGTCTGCTGCGTTGACTTCAGGATAGGTGCTGATGGATGTGTGGGGTTCCTCTTGGCAAACATCTGATTAATGCCCTTGGCTGTGTTTGTTGAGATGCAACAAATGCCTCCGTCGCCAAGAGATTCGACCTGAGGGTGACCAGCTGTCAGGTTGCCCGAAGCATTGTATGTTCGGTCGCGTCCTCGGGGATTGTTCTAGAAGTGATGGCTGATGTCACACTACAGCTCGAGGGCCCTGCCCTCGCTTCATTGGGGTCATCTCCCTGGAAATACCCAGGACACACACACACACTGGTCGGCGTGCCCGAGCGGCACGCCTACCCGACGCTATGATCCCCGCATCGCCTTACAATGTTCTTCCCCTCTCTCTGTCTCGCTCTTTTCTTGTCGTGGTCAGCTCTCGGCAAGACACAAATAGGTTGCCTATCTCAAAATATTTCTAGCGATACGTACAAAACACCTTCCTAAAAAAATTTAAAAAAAATACTCTGAGCTCGTTGCCTAAAATCCCCGACTTGGCCTGTCTGCATTCTTATTCTGGCTCCCTTTCCTACACATGATGCCGAAGTGGTATTCCGGCCATATGTGACTATCTCAGCAGTCTCCCCTTTCTTTCATACATTTGCTTGAGCCATGCAGGAGGGAAATGGTTGCTGTTGACCGGGAATTTCCTGCCTTGAATATTGCATCCAAGCTTTTGAATTGCCCATACCATGCAAAAACACTCTTTCTCCGAAGTACTAAATGCCTCTTCTCGCAGCGTCAGTTTTCAACTGAGCTGCAGCATGGGATGCGCTCCACCGCTTTCGTTAATTTGGGCAAAGACCGATACCTAGACTACGGTTGGTGGCGTCACACTAGAGAAGGCATTCTCTGCAAAAGTCTGGCGATAGAATCACAGGCCGTGAAGTCTCAAAACAGTCCACATAGTCTGAATAAGCTCCACAGATCTTCCACGTTCGTGCGACTCACACGGAAAATTTTTTTTTCTCCTGTCCACAAAGGACCCACACTAAAGAAATAACAAAAAACTTGCTGTGTAAATTACATGCTTCCAACTACATGAAGATTCGACCTCATTTTCAAATACTATCACGTACGCTCATAATGATACAACGCTGTTGTCACATGCGAGACAGGCATCAATTCGTTCCTTCTCTGTGCCTGACCAAGACATGCCTTAAAGGAACAGTAAAAACATTTTAAAAATTTGTGCAGGTAAACAATGGCTCTTTAAATAACGTGTTTTGATTTTTGAAAGAAAATCTCACGAACCTTCCGAACCGTGCCACTACAGGCTTCACCGAATAACCTAAAGGGTGCAAGCGTATCAAAAAAAAAAAGCTATCTGCTTTAAAAACAGAATGACATATCGAAAAAAAGAAAAATTTCTGAGTACGCCAGTCATGATATTCTTTCGGAACATCAGTAAGCTTCTAAAACAAACAATCTAAACAAAGCTTTAAATTTGCCTATTAAAACAATCTCTAGTCTCGGAGATCTCAAAATATTTTACCAAACTCTAAAAACATATTTACAAACAAACAAACTAGTGCTTCCAAAAAACATGTATCGCCGTTATTCATTACGAATAGCCTACGGCTGGGTCATCTATTTAAGTTAGTTGTACTCGAGGCCTCCTACCTTTTGACCTGCTCCGCGCAGAACATCGCCTTCTTTTCAACCTTGTCTGACGACTTGGACGTGCTCCGACTTGAAACATTCCAAACAACAAATGCGCCGTTCTAAATCTTTCATTGCGCTCCCCACAGGGTTTGGTGGCTTTCGATTTATTTGGCCCCACGGTGTTCTCAGTTGCATTTCTGAATTTGCGACGCCCGTTCCTCTTAGTGCTATTTCTGGTGCTCATTTTTGGGTGCGCTCTTTTTCTTCCCTTGGCAGCTCCTCAGCCTGACCAACTTTCTGTATTTCTGTTAGGGACATCGGAAAGATTCCTCCCCCCAGCTTACAGGGACACTAAAGCGAAACAATAAATCAGCTTAGACTAATGCGGCATTGTTTGAGGACCCTACAGGCAGTCATTTAAAAAAAATAGTTTGATTATTAGATGAGAAAATGAAGGTCCAAGTATTAGTATTTGAATTTCGCGCCGGAACCCCAGCGCTGGTATGTCAGCGTGACGTCAGGGATTCCAAAGTATGTATTCACATTTGGGCCGCGTTGGCTGAATAAAAGTTCCCGAAACTTGCCATGTTTAATATTTGGTTCCTTTAGAACACAATGTAGTCCATCTTTACCGCTGTATATAATTAGTAGGCTGTAGAAGATGCCATCAAAATCCAAGATGTCACAGCCCCCAGGTGCAAGAACTTAAGTAGGCGTCGCCACCCGTATTTCGTTCTTGCGCTTTTTCTGGCTTACCAAACGTCTTATCGTTGTTAGAGAGGTGTTTTTGGTGTTGTCGAACGGTAATTTACTGATGCAGAAGAAATCATTTTTCACTTTAGTATCCCTTTAACTATGCCTCCCGAGCTAGCTGTTTCATCCTCTTTCTTTTCCCTGTGTTCTTCATCGCAATTCAGTGCCTGGCTCTCTACCTGAATTTTGGCCGGGGAAATTGGAAGGATTTCCGCCTATGGCTGAACTACGTCTCTGGAGCTGGCTGTATTGTCCTCTTTCTTTGTGGTTTGTTGCTCCCCAGGGCAAGATTGCGGCTGTGGGAAAGGCTTTTGATCGTATTCTGCACTACTGCTCTGTGGCCTAAAGCCACGACTTGCCGCATACTCATCGACCAGCTCTGCTGCACTCTTTAGAGACACACCCTCCTGCCTGTCCTTAACCGAGAAGTGCACATTATATGCCAGGGTCTCATCAAACTGTTCTAAGCAGATTAGATCTGCCAGCTTACTAACGTTATCCGCCCCTGCTCCTTTCACCCACTCTGCAGAATTGTCCTTCAGGCGATACACAAACTCGACAAAGCTTTCATTAGGCTTCTTTCTTTCCTCTAGAAATCTCCTCCGAAACTCCTCTGCCGAGAGCTTGTTATTCGCGAGCAAACTCGGCTTCACTGAACTGTACACACGCCTGCCTTGGCTGCACACAGTCAGGCTACGACTTATGAGGCTTCTCCTGGCAGCAACTCATGCAACCGCTCTGGCCTTGTGTCCCGGTGAAATGATCGCTTGTCACAAATCCATTCAAAATTAACAAGGTAGAGACCGATGTCATCACCTGCTTTGTACGGCTGAAGCAAACTCGTCATTTCCACGCTTTCGGGTTGTGGTGGCGCCACATCCGCCCGGAGCGCTAATCTCCCTCACTCTAGTGTTATTTTCGTGAGCTCAATTTCCATTTGTTCCATCTCTTCCTGCCACTCCTTCTCTACCGCTCTTTCTTTCCTCTCGTGCTCCTTCTCTTCCGGTCTTCCTTTCCTCTCGTGACATACCTTTTCCCAGGCATCCGTGAGCTCGTCCTCATCGAAACCCATTAGTCAGTCGCTGTACAAATTTCGGGCTTCCTCAACTTATATGTAATATCCATACCGAGCTCTGCTGCCAAGAGCAACAGCTCCTCTTTCTTTAACACTTTGATATCCATGATTTTCCGAGAGCTGACTACAACTTACCCTGTATTGACCGCGCACCTGGTGGCGATCAACTACAGCTCATTGCCCGATAGAACCCTGTCCTTATCTTCTGGCAAAACGTAGTCGCTCAAGCACTCGGCCAACCTCGAGCTTGCGAAGGTCGTGTCTCCCGGAGCCACATTGTCAGGTCCGCCAATCCCAAATCATGGAACTGCCTTCTGCTGCTCTTCCTCCAAGTTTCCTTGGGTTGTCCAAGACTCCATGTCGGTATGATGTCTGTGCCTCCTTGAGCCAGGAGGAGGAGGTCTGCTGATCCTGGATCCGCAGATGTAACTCTTCTGTCTGTAGTTTTTCTCGATCTTGCAAAGTTTGCATCTCCCAGAGCCACATTCACAGGTCCGCTGATCCCAGATCGTGAGGACTACCTTCTTGATCTCACCGCTGTCAACCAGGTTATTATGGCTTGAGGTGGCGCTCAGGCAGGGAATCCACCATGCCCATCAATGAATATGTTCAGTACTAGGAATGAAGGAAAAGGGTTTATTTGACATTAGTTACACAGCTCCAGTTACGGAAGCCCACTCTATGCAGGAGTATGTTAAACGTCCGAGTTCACATCAGGACACGTCAGCCCCACTGCACCAAAAGTCTCCGCTTTTAGTACCGTCGTCATTCCTACGCTACTTGACTAGGGAGTCTGATCACTGTATCGCGGCCAATCACAATCGTCGAATCGATTGCGATACCATGCCCATGATATCGGATCGTTCTGCAGCACCCCCACCACCGAAGCATCCCCCCCTCTGATGCATGGAATAGGGGACAGGATAGCGACCTGTTAATCCAAGGGCGAAGTCGTTCCCACGGTAGCATTCGACGTGGCCCTCTTTATCATTAGTTCAGGTTGTCAGGTATTGGGAAGGGCCTTTTGTGGACCCGTCAACAGTCTGTGTCCATGCTGTGTTGACTTCAGGATAGGCGCTGATGGATGTGTGGGGTTGCCTCGTGGCAAACGTCTAATTAACGCCCTTGGCCATGTTGAGACGTAACAGTGCTATTTAAAGATAGCTAATAAGAAAGTTAGACAATTGCTGCAGCCCTGCAGATTTGCAAAGGTTGCTTCAATAGTATGTGCTACTCATTTATTGCAAATTTGGACAAAGTGAAATTTCAAGGTAGTTGACCTGGTGGTCTCCTCGCTACTCTCACGGCGCGCACGCTCTGAGCTCGCGTGTGCCGGACAACCGCTGCGGGTCCGAGCACTCCGAGCCGCTATGCATACACAGGGCGCCGCGTCTGTGCCTGCTCCGGCCCGCTCCATCTGCCGACGCGCCGCTGCACGCGTATGCACCCCGCCGGCCCCAGCTAGGGGAAAACGAGACCGCGCGCGTAGCAAGGAAGACCCTAGGCGAAGCACTCCGGAAAGAAGAAATAACATCTATTAAGCTGGGATTCGATACAAACACCAGTTTTACCAACACGTCCGAATGTAAATCTAATTGCGACACAATACATGGCCAAATGGTCACCGGTGGCCGCTAACGGCACACCGCGACAGAGAGAACAAAGAACCCAGCAGTAAGAAGCTGCCTGTCCTCCGCTCAGCGCCTGCCATCGAGCACCCCCACAGCAGCGGAAATGGAAACAAAGAGAAACAAGAACACACAGGGGCACGATTGGAAGACGCAGCCTCGGGACATCGAGACGACAGAATAGTGCGCGCTCCCGCCGAGGCCGGGACCCAGACGAGCCGAAGTAACCGTCAGCTGGCGGTGGACGAAGGGGGCCGCCGCCAGCAGGGAGGAACACATACGCACCTTCCGACGCCCCGATGTGGTCTCCCCTTGGGCCCTGAATTGTGTGCACATACCCAGAGCGCACGCAAGCAGGGCCCG
Organism: Dermacentor albipictus; assembly: GCF_038994185.2. NCBI lineage: Eukaryota > Metazoa > Arthropoda > Arachnida > Ixodida > Ixodidae > Dermacentor > Dermacentor albipictus. Next base: position 115,576,896 of record NC_091829.1, read on the forward strand.
AATCCTGCCAAAATGTCGGCCAATGGGGAAAGCCTGTTGACCTTCCCCTGGGCAGGATGGCAGCCGAGCGACAAAGTTTTGTGACCCGCTGGACCCTGTCCAGGCAGGGAGGAGAGGGACACGGAGCCCCTGGAAACACAGCGCAATGGCTCCACACAACCACAGCGAGAGCCCGATACCCTACATCTTTTAATACCAACAAATGCATAAAATAGAAGTGTAATGTATCAAGCAGTGTGACTGGGCTAGCTGGCACAGCTCTGTGGCTACGGGCACTACCTGTCTGAAGTGCAGCACAAGGAGTATGGGCCCAGTCAGGAGATTGATGGGCTGCTCTCACCTCTATTTGGGGGCGTTTCTCAAGATGTCCAAATAAAAATGAAATGAGAGCAGAGGTTTCTGACACTCAACAAGGGCGTCAAGCTCCTGGCAGTACATATCCTTTTCATTCATGAATTATGATGGATTGCCTATAAATGTGTTGAAGTTTAACTTAACACAGCTTTGAGCTTCTGCAAACTCCATTGAAAGAAACTCATGATGGTAGGATGATGCATTGTGCATTTTCTAGCAAGTGCTCATCATTACAGAGTAGTTGAATAGAGATTAAGTTTACAGTCTGTTATTTATTTCTTGCTCATAAAAAGAAAAGACTCGAACGAGGCTTGAAGCTTGTGAACTGGTTATAGTTATTGGCTTCAAGCGTTTGGAGATAAGAGGAGCGATTCTTCTCACTTGCTAATGGTGTATGGTTAATGCTAAACTTCGCATCAAATACGATACTAGTGCATTCGCCAAAGTGGTCGTGATGTGGAGCAATGCTCGGTGCACTGAATTTGAATGGAGCTGCATTGATTACAGAGGGGTTTAAACTCAGCTGCAGCTCAGTGTTTCAGGTTCTTTCTCTTGTCACGCTCATAGAGAAACGGTGCAGACAAATCGCATACGTAAATGTGCATGCAGCGTCTAAAGGGGACATTGCAATAGGATGTAAAATTGGGCAATGTTGGTTCGAGTTCATTGTGAATGCAACGCAAAGGAGACGGCAGCACAGAGAAAAAGAAGCCCAGAGGACAAGCACTGAACTGACAGTTTGTTGCTACCTGTGAGAAGCAAAGGCATGTGCTGGGCTAGAGTTTCCTACTGAAGATACCAGAGGGAACTCTGGTAGTGAAATCATTCAGTTGTCATGGGACTGGTGCTTGGTATGTGGATTTGTTCAATATTCATGCTTTTGGCTTCAGATGTTCCTGTGAATTTGTTTACTGTGCTTTATCTGACTTTATGGGCCCAAATTTCGGAGCAATTCTGTTTTACTGAACATACGAGGCAGTAAGACTCTTGTGTGTTATGCACACGCATAATAGCTGCAAATCGCAGCATTTGTAACACAGTATTTTATTTAAAATCGTCATTTTGCAAACTCGCAAAGCCATTTCAAGCACCAGAGCTCCCTCTAGTGAGTTTTGTAGCACACTCTATGGTGTAGTGAACATTTGGCACTTTTATCCGCAGTCATCCTGCCCGTGTTCTTCTGTATACGGTAATGACTGAATTTAGTCGAACAGTGTTCCCAAGTGGATCGTTCCTTCATAACTATACAGCCAATCTTGTTTGTGGCCGCAGGTGAAGAACAACTTCCGGGCAGCCATCACCATTCCAGAGAAGTCGTGGTCGCGCTTTAGGGACTCCTTTTCGGACTACGTCGAGAAGATGAAGGAGCTGACAGAGAAGTCGGCCGCCGAGGGTGGCAAGTGAGAGCTGTCGCCTGACCGCCCGCCCAGACAGCCACCGCCCACCCTTCGCTCTGGTGGCGCCCCAGGGTCATCCGGTGCAGCGACGACACCGTCGTGCTCCCCGACATGCCGCACCGGCCTTTGGGGGAAAGCTGCCCCGTGGTCTTTCAGCATCGGCGCGGCGCACCGACCAACCGACTGGCTGACCAGAGAGGAGAGGAGGAGGGTGTGCGCGACTGTTGCGGCTTCTTCTCTCCGCGATGGGGTGCAACCGCTAAGCCGCGCAGCGGAGGTATTCCCGTCCCTGGCGCGGCTTCTCGACGTTTGTTTTTAGTGCACCCTGTGGTGGACAGCTGCGACGATGACGAGGACCTTTGACAAAATGATGCCGACGAAAAAAAAAATATGTGGAAGAGCTTGGAAGACTTAGGCGACAAGAACTTTATTTCGAGGAGACAGAAGGGGGGAGGGGGAAGAAAGAGAGACAGCTGGTGGTTGTGTGGAGGAAGACTGTGGTTGACTGTGGCCAGTCGGTATCATCGATGGCTGGTCAGCGTGTGCATGTGTGTGTTGTTTGGGAGGCCAGTCTGCGCTACCAAAGGCCCCTGTCGGTGTCGCCGAATGGTCCCGCCTGCGCCGACGAGGGCCATACAGCCGTTCCTGGAGGTAATTCGATGCCGTATTGTCAGGAAGCGCCTGTCAGGCGGCCGGTGTTGCCTTCGTCGAGGGCTGCCTGGCACCGGCAGACAACGGTCAGCATCATCACACAAGGCCACATGGTGCCGTCGAAGTCGGCGAGCTTCGACAACTGTTGGTTCGTGAGGCGGCCCTGCAGTTCACTGTCGGCAGCGGATACCACTGATGATGCTGGAGAAAATCCGTCTTAGCTCGCCGTTTTTTTTTTTCTATCGTTATCATGTTTCTAAGACTGTCATCATCTATTGTTTTGTCCTTTTTTTTCCTTGTTTCTCACTGTTCCCCCTTGCCAATGCTCCCTGTGTGAGTCGTGTCCTGGGCACGTACGAGAGCGATAGCATGTTCTTGCTGTTCGTGATAATTGAGCCTGCACAGCTGACGTCCCGGTGATGTTGTGCTGCTGTGTGGTCTCAAGCCTTTGGAGGCGCTGCTCGAACGTAGCACAGCTGGGAAAGTGTGAGTGAATGAGTTGAAATGGCGAGGAAAAGAGAGACCTGGCTTTGGGAGCATTGGCAAGTCAGAGTTTGCAGGGGCTCCGAGTGAGAGAGAGAGAGCGTGAGAGAAAGAGGGAAAGAAGTGTGGAGAATTGAAGGTTTAAGAGAGTGGATTATTTGATGGCTCGTCACTACTCCAGTGCTGATTGGTTTTGGCACAAAGTTGTTGGTGTTGCGTCCAGTGCTCTCAAGATCCTGTTCTCAGCGAGCACTGCCCCTTAGGAGACGTTTGTTGACGTGGGTATTCTGCGATCCTGTGCTGGCAGCAAGAATCAAATTGTGTGATTTGCACCGTGGGGTAGTGTTTCCCGACGTGCTTGTGCTGGAGACCCTGCATGCACCTTTTAAAACTGTTGATGAATACTGGAACACGATCCGTAGCATTTGTTTATTTACAGTCCCCGCTGGTTTGGCGAGTAGTGCTGCATTATGTGAGTAGGGAGGCTGCGTAAGCTGGAAAGTGTCTTTTACAAGATTGTGTAACTAAATATGTTTCATCATATAATATGGATTAGAATGTGCACAAAGAACCTGAAGCTTTGTTCAAGGTGTAGAAAAGTCAGATGCACACTACAAGAATGGAAAATAACTCCAATAAAAGAGCTAAAAGCATTCAGTACACATGTGACGATCTGTGTTACGTTATTTAAAGAACATGAACTCGATGCACTGCAAGAAAGGTAATGCATTTATGCTGGGAGATTGTAGAACTGTAGATTATACAAGAAATTGTTCTGCTAATCTGTGTGAATCACCTGAAGTATCTTGTATCGCTTTATTTAGCTACATGACTCTCTCAAATGAGCAGAGGCAGTGTAAAACGTGCAAACAGGTTCGTAAGCTGTCGTAAGCGGTCATTGTGAGCCTCGCAATATTTTTCTTAACGAAGAACCAGGTACTTGCTCTGCACTCAGAAATGTTTTTGAAGAGTGCAGAGGGTCAGCAGACTAGCACTTGAGAATCGCTATCTCGGGGTAGCCGTGTGATCTTGGGACGATCCCGAAAGGTGTCCTGCACACTCGCATACTAATGCTTTTAAGGAGTACTGGCAGACGTTTTCAAAGTTGCATTTCTAAATTTCCACACATCAAAGGACAGTGCTTTGCAAATATGAAGGTTGGGAAGCACTTTAGGCAGTTGAATGTGATACTAAAGTTGGCCTCAAAATGCCAGCGTTGACGTCGCCGGTGCTACCGTGATGTCATGTCACCGAGGAAAACTTGCTGCCACCACATACCAATAAGACTAGGTATGATGATGTTGCTCATAAAAAATAAATGAGAGTGCTGTAGAGGTTTCCTTTGGCTAAACTCGCACGTGTGAGCCACAGCGATCACAGTAGCACTTTTGGCTGGTTTGCAGGGTTTCGACGTTCACCGAATGCTGAGAAACGCAGAGTCAGATATGCCATGTTGGTACTCCTTTCAGCTCTGGAGGTGTGACGAGCCATCAGGACATGTGCCAGTCAGTTTGCCCGGTGATACCAGAGTGAGAGATGTGAAAGATAGAGGAGTGTAGTCAATGTTTTTTCAAAGGAAGGCACGCGACCAAGCATCACAGCCCTCTTGACGCACACGCAGCTGATGACTAGAGCCATCAGCGGTGTCTCTGGCACAGCCATTCTGGGGATGTGCTTGCGTCCAGTGTGTTCCCGAGTCGAAGCGCTTTTGTGGTCACCTTGCACATTGGCGATTCAGTACTTGGCACCTGACTGCGCATTTACCACTGGTCAGACTGGCAAATTTAGGGTCACTTTGAGTGAGCGCACATTGCTTCACTACATGTCACTTGACAGCTTGACGTTACACAGTAGAATGAGGTGTCATTCGGAATTGATGGCAGTAGTGATTGGGTGGCTGGAAAAGCATTCGTGATGATTGTTATTGTTTGGAAATGGGTCCATAGTGCTTCTTTGTTTTTTGTATTTGTTATGAAAATTATATAAGAAGGAACTCCTCAGACAGCGAGACCGTCGTGCACCTGGGCGATCTTTTAATTCACTGTAGGTTTGCATGCAAAGCAAAAATGTAATGGTGCCCACTAAAATTGAGCATTGCATGTTTGACAGTTCTTTTCGTTGACTGAAACGTGCAGTTAGAATAATGTGCAGGCAGTTTATTTTCTTCTGTTTTCATTTACCCCTATAAATGCTGTCGTCGAGGCTACGCATTTTGAAAAAGGTAGACAAGTGGAGCGTTTTTGTCGGATGCACTCAGCTGTCGAGTAAACTCGACACTTTCACGTGTGACAGCCCCCTAGTACCGAGCAACACTTGCTGGAAATGACTCTAAGTTCGCCTATCCCACAAGAAAATGAGCCATTCTTGTGTGTCTACAGCCGTCTCTGATTTGTGTGTGTGTTAAGTAAGGTCTGTGATGCGTGGTCACGTGACGGTTGTTGTTTGCATCGGCAGCTTCTTGCCAGAGGCTGACCGGTTTTGTTGGAGTTTGTTCAGAGTTGATTGCATTGTTGGAGGAGCAGAGAGTCAAAAGGCATTGTTGTTGATCGTCTGACGCAATGAAGTTTTTGTCTTTGGACGTCTGTAGTGTTGTTGGAAAGGGCTTGGTGCAACATGACAGTTCTGATGGTGGAATGGTTTGGCTGGGACTTTCAGGAGCTGTGGAAGTACCGGAGAGAGAAAGGGAATTGGATCATTGCAGAAGTGCTCAACTGCTCATGGAGCTGTAGAGATTGCAGTGTCACTGCTATCTGGAGTTGAAATACCTTTTTTTTTCTGCCCTCCTTTTTTAAGAGCTGGCACAGCTTAAGCAGTGGGAACGAACCTCTTGGAACAGTGCTTCGTTGCTGTGAGGAGCTTTCAAGTTAAGAGACGCTATTAGCCGACCAACGCTAGCTTTGTGGCACCCCTAATATCGTTCGATATATTTTCACACCACGGATGAGATGTTCTGCTGATGGCATGGCATCGTCATTAATGGGACTGTGTGTCTAGCTATCTAGCATAGCTTGAAGGTTTCAGACGTGGAGCGCGCATTTTGCAAGCCTTCACTTTGTGGGTGTTTCTCTCGCAAAGGTGCTAGAGCGTCTGAAGTCTGTCTGCACTAAAGGCGTTCTGTGAAGTGTGGGTGAACTTGGCGTTTGGGTATATACAGGCTTGTATATACATAGCTATTTTCGGGTTCCTCTTGTGGTATTTGATCGTGCTCATGATTTAGTCTGCATGCTTCCGGATGCTGTTCCCAGTGGAGTCTCGTCTTTTCTATTCTCTCTCTCTCTCTTTTTTTTTTTTCAGGCATGAGCACTTCGCTATTTCTTCTGTATCTGTTCCAGCCTAGCATGCTGGTTGCAGAGGCTTCGCCCGTCAGCTTTTTGAATGTTTGAACTTTTGTCGCAGTTGGCACATAGTTGACATTTGTTTACTTTTTCACATTGCGCCCGTAATTATGTGCTGCTGCCACCTCCTTCTTGGTTTGTTCTTTACTGAAAGCTATGTTGCACGACTTGTAGTACAGCCCTTGTGGTGAAAACACTGGGTCACCCATTATGCAGGCGAATAGGTCGAGTGGCAGGTCGGGAGAAAGCAGGGTGACGTGCCGTTAATGGAGCGTGTGATTTTAGCAACACACTCTTTACGGAAATGTTTTCCATGTGCGTTGCAGTAATGCCATACCATTCCCATTTTCTGCTAATTGCCTGTCGATCCGCATCATTTCCGTAAGAGCATGTAAAAACAGGAGTAATTACTGGAATGTGTGCAAAATGTGTCAGTAGGGTTTGTACATAGAACAGCCTTAGAGAAAAAGAAGAAGAAAGTGGAAACGACAGATCGGAAGAGTAAGCATCCTCTCTGATTTGTCTGTCGTGATACTTCTTTCCTTGGAGAAAAACAGGGACTGGGAATGAAGTGGTCGAAGAAAGAGTGCAAAAGTCCTGAAGATGTCGCGTGAGTGGGCAGTGCTTTTTGATACGTGAAGATGTGAAGATTTTGCAATAGTGTCACATTGTCTTACGAATGGTAGTGATACCCAGACATCGTGGGAAAGCGTTCTCAGAAACAGCCGTGGTTTCCATCTTCAGAATTTGTTGAGGTTGTTGTACATGAAACATTTGCAATGTCACTGAGTCGCATTCTTTGACATTGCGCTAAGGCACGTTTCTGTGACTTGTTCCGTTTTCTTTGAAAAATTGGTGTCGTGAGTCCCGCGACTGGCTCATTGCAATCTGTCGGTCAGTGAGTGTCCTGGTGCAATTCTTATAGATTCACTTGTCTAGCTTAGGTTCACCTTTCATTGCTGCTTCAAGTTTGTGCCACGAATGGGTTACAATGTGCATTTTCCTCTGCGAACAGAATTCTGCTTGAAATTTGTGCTGCAGACAAATGGTGCCTTTGTGGGCGTGTGTAATCGATGCAAGATATTCTGCAAGCAGGTTCTTTACTATGAGTGAGGTTGCCCGATTTCAGGATAAAAAATTACCCACGAAATTCTAACAAAAGAAGTAGCCAAAACTAGCCAACCTGGGTAAAGGTGCATGGGACTTTGCAAAACTTATGTAGACGCTACAACAATTTCATGCTTTAGTTTTAAATTAATGTCGCTACATTTGTCTACTTCAGACACTGTAATTGATGCACTTTAGGGACTTGCATTGTGTTTTTTGTGTGGGGTTAGTGTTGTTAGTGTGGTGCTTTCTTGTTTCTTCGATGTGGCTATTTTTGACAATTGTCTATGTCAGGCTCTAAAGTTAAATATTCTGACAATTTGGCCTTTCTATGAATTGAACTAAATCTTGCTCTTAAGGCAGTACGAGGATATGGTAGCTGCAGTGTTGATGTGGAATCAAACCTCTGACAGACTACCAGTAGTGTGGCCAGGTAAAAGCATGATTGAATTGGGTCAGTGATGCAATGTTTTTGATCATTGTCGATGTGTTGTGCAAACTGCCCCTTTTGGCAACAAACAGAGCGCTAATCATGTAGCATTGGTATTTTCTCTAGGCCTTGCGCAAATGTTCTATGATGGATGCAATGGGAGCTGTGTCACAGAACCCAGCAAGGATGCAACTGCAAGGGTTGGCATTGGAGATGCTTTCTGTGTTCTCTGTGTTAAAAGCACTGCCATCCGAAGCTGTTGAAGGAGATGAACAAGGCAGCCCTAGCATTTCAGAGAGTTGGGCCAATGTAAGCCGTGTGTTGTACTAGCATGACTATTTGTGGGAGTATTTTGTCTTCCCACGGGGCTGTGGATGATCCAACATTAAGCCACATTGGTCATGCTGTAATAACTTGGAATATGTCAGCCTTCTTGTGAGCACATTGACTACACACATTTCATGCTTAGGCCTTTGTTGGCCTTTGTTGAGCTATATAAATGTGGGGTACAGTTATTCACTGCTAAACATTAGCAGCATAGAACACAATGTTGGCACAACATTAGGCCATAATTGGTGGTGATAGGTAAGATATTGTGGTGTGTTAGGTCTGTCCTGGACAATAATATGGTGCAGTGCAATGCTGGCCCGTGAATAGGCCAGCATTGAGCCTTGTCAGACTAAATGTTGGATTGTGCTGGCGTTCTACTAAGTAATATTCGGCATACATATAGCTAATGTGGACCTCACATTGGGCTTACATAGGCCTTCCTCGTATAGCTGCTTTGAGAGAGGAAGTCTGTCGAGACGTGGCGAGGCTCTCAGTTCGCAACCTTATTGAGACTCAAGATGACAACCTTGTCGTATGCACCTTAAGCTGCTTTACATTGCCAATCTTGCTACTTGTTCTGTTATCGTTCACTTCTCCTTTTTAAAAATTTCTAGCGAGTCTTGCCATCCAAAGTGTGCTCTGTTGGATGCCCACTCCACTAGCTCCCATATATGTTGCATCTTTATTTTGGCAGTGACTTCGAATGCACTTGTGCAGAATCTCATGCAAGTGCATGAGATTCTTGGGGGAGAATTTCCGCGAGTCTTCAGTAGGAAATCACTACACCTTAGGGTCAGAAACTACGGTGATGGCAGAGTTTGAAATTATTTTATTCATTTGACATTTTTTGTAAACTGCTGTATGAAAAAAAAAAAGCCACTTCTCACACAGGTATGAAAGCACCCCAATTATACACATAATTGAAACTGAAGGTTTAGCTGTTGGCTTAGTAAGCCTGAACTCTGCAACGTATTTCAACCTGGGATTAGGGCTTCATGTCCTCTGATTATTTAGGAGCTGCTTGATAATTGATGCCTTAAGATTCTCTAGCCAGTCTGAAATGAATAAATGAACTGTGAAGTAAGAAAAAAAAAAAGCCAGGAAATTAATTTTTTGCGCTGCTACTTCCAGACACTTTCTGTGCTTCTTGGTACTGGCTGCGTGCCCATTAAACGAATACAGTACACCTTGCTAACAGTTTTATTTTTCTTCAATTTCTTTTTGGGCAGTCTTGCCATATTCCTGATTCATCACAGTGATTGCAGACTACAGCGCATTGCCTGCACCATTGAGCTGCTTTCAATGGTCCTCCTTTTTCCCCGAAGTGTGTTTTTGTTTTTGTGCCTGCTCACATCTTGTGGTGTATTGTGAGCCTAAGTAGTAACAGATGTAGCCACAGGGAGATTGAAACAAGGCGTGCCGCTGTTGCCAGCTTGCTGCATTTTCAGATTGATCGAAACCTGTTATTCGACGTGACCAGTGTTCTGTGCCAGCGTCACTAGTTCCATGAAGCTCTGCATCGTTCACTTGGAACAGATAAAGATTTGTGAACGTTACAATAATAATAGTTTTGAGGCATTTATCGGGCTTTCTTCGGGGTGTGTGCATCTTTGGAAACGTGTGGAGGAGTTGCGGCACATGAGCAGCATTTGCAAGCAGTTGTCTTTAATGCTAAAGAGTTCTGGTGTGTTCCAGTTCTTTACCTAGCTGGCTACTTCGCCATCTTCACCAGAGAGTTGCCACTTTAAGTCCTGTTCCAATCCAAATAAAGATGGCACAGAAGGCACAAAATCTGTGATGACGCTGGCAGCGAGGTCAAGAAATCATTTCTTCAATGTGAGGCACTGTTTAGCTGGACTTCTCGTCAGGCTTGTTGTTGACATGCATTCAGTGTGCATACTCTTTAGGTGAGCGTCATCGGCCTTTGGAAGACTCAGCTTCGCAGAAGGCAGTGTGTGTGAGCCATCAAAACTGCTACCATCAGAGCGCTCATCCATTAGCAGCTGTTGTCTGTCGGGACACACTGTGTGCAACCACATGGCCCAAAATATGGAATGACATAAATAAGTGTGATAGTACTTTGCTGGTTTTTAGAAGGAAAAGCTATTTGAAAGTAACAGCCTTTTGGTTATGCCTTCTTGACAAAAATTTTACACTAGGTGGCAAGCTAGCATTGTCGAGAATTGTTAATAAAGTCACTGAAGCCTGCTTTCTTATACATCAAGAGAGGCAGTGTTGTTTGTTTTAGCAGATTTGGGCGCAGATTTTGTTGTCGGTACTCCACGCCTGCTATAAAGGGTGGCACTGTCAGGTGACTAAAGGTTGTGCTATTTCCATTAATGCCAAAGATGGCTGTAGCAGAAAATGACGTACTGTGCGTTAGTTTTTCCTGTATGGGCCACTCTCGTTAATGGGAGTGTTGATAGTGAACAGCTGGGAAATATTTATTTCCTGTTCAGTTGTCTCAAGTAAAAGATTGATGGGCTTAACGCTTTGCGTCCATGGAGAACAAGAAAGGGGAGGTGGACTTCATGGGGGCTGCTTTATAGGGCACACAGTTGCAAACCTTGGCAGAAGGAAGAGAAGGCATTATTGCCTCTGCTGTACTCCGCGACATCCTGAGAAGTCAGTACGAGCTTTGCCCACAAAGCCTAGCAATACCTTCTCATCGTACCTGTGCACTCCAAAACAATTCCAGAGAAGTTCATGCAATTGTTTAAGTTTGAATCCATTGGACATGACAAAAATGAGTGAAGGTAATTGATTGGCATGACTCTGCAAGTTCACTCTGCATTGGACAGTTGTGTTATTTGCCACGGCCTAAGTTGGTTGTCTTTGACTGTAATGCAAGTTGCAAGTTATGGTGGGCTTTGAAACTCTGTTTCTCCACATTCCGCTAGCTTTTGTAATACTGCATGGAACTTGTGACGCTTAAGTGCAGGCACGGGCTTTTTCCAATTCATCTCTGTCGTTAACGAGAGGCCAGCTATGTGGCAGCACAGCGGCACTGACAATGTGTTCTCCATCTCCGTGTGCATGCTGTGCTATGGCTAAGCTTTGCCACTGTTCAGCTCAATGGGTGGAGTGTGTTGTGCACGTGCAGAGGGAGATGTTTCTGCTTCAGCGCGTGTAACATGAAACTTATTCTGTGGGCTTGAACCCCTGTTTCGGGTCTTAAATTTAGTGCCAGAATTATTCTGTCCATAAAAAGACGACATAGAAACTGATACAAGTGTATAGAAACACATTCTAAGGGAAATGATGGTGTGTTGCTGGCAGCCTTAGTAGCATGCTTGCCATTAACCGAATTCCTTTTTACTGTCTGTGGGGGAGTCCTGTGTTTGGAGATGCCCCTGGCACTTCGTAACCTCAGCATGGTGTACGCATTCTTCATGAACTGTCGAATAGACTCCATGCTAGGGTGTAACCTAAGTGTGCAAAAGAAATGTGCAACCTTGTCACACCTGCCAATATTGTGCATGGAAACGGTGTATACCTGCTGTGGCACCACTTTTGTTGAGGAAAATTGCACGTGCAATCTGTGTTTCATGTTTAGTGGTGAAATGTTGAACATGGGCAGCTTGTTGCTGAACATTGCAGTAGGAGCTCTATGGTTTCTATTGCATCTAGAATTTCCAGAGAGAGTGAGCAGAACATACGCATCCCTCTACAAAACCTATAAAATTATTTCGAGTTTGACGTGAGCGGAAGCATTTGATGCAGGCTCCACAGAAGAGCTCTGTGAATTCTGTTACAAGCTGACTGTCTAAATGGTAACCTTGAGAAAAAAGACAAAGGTTGCAGAACACTTACCTGGTCAGACTTGTTCTCAGGCTCACTTTGAACAACACAGCCAGCATAGTATGATGCCAAGCCCTTTATCTTGGCAATAAATTTTAGCCAGTGGGATAAAAAAAAATGAACCTTAAGATCTGGCTACTATAGAAATTGGTTGACCGCTAAGTGTTGCTGCTTTCTCAAAGCAACTGCTCTGTAATGCCCATTCTGACTTCAAGCAAGCAGTGTTGTCGTTCTGTGGGGTTAGTTCTGTAGGGTCCGTTTGGCAATTCAAAGTATGTTCCACAGCATGAACCATGCTCTTTGATGCCACGCCTGAACTAATGAATGATATGTTGGTTATGCATGTGGGTTATGTGGGTTATGCATGTGTTATGTGTGGGTGTGCATGTGTAAATGTCTAGAAAGTGCCGTTCCCTAGGCACAGTCAAAGTATGCATGCTGATGTGTTTGTGGTGTCTTTCTAAACCTTGCTGTGAAGGTTGTGGAAGAAAAAAAAAATATATGTCTATATTGTGATTGGGCCACCCATTAAGGTATGTGCCGAGATGTTGGAAGAGAATACAAATTTTAAACACGTGAATAGTGAAAAAAAAAAAAATATTACACAGCCCTGCTTTGGTTCATCAGCGAGGTCGACGGGTAGAAAGTCGTTCAGTCATTAACATTTTAGACACAAATTCATCTACACTAAGGGGACGTTAAGCAGGTGCAATATTCTAGGGCAGTCGCTTTTGAGGGTATCATCACTTCCACAAGATTTCGTGTAACTTGGCAGCGCACGCACCTGTATACGCAGCTGATAGCAGCTCTGATGCTGTGCCAATCTCGCTATTTATGCACAGTGCCAGGAATGCTGTCTGCCGTGTACTATGACACGTCCAGTGCCGAGTTGGGCAAAATCTTGCAACATTGACCTTATCTTCGAGAGTGATTGCTCAAGAATACCATCCCAGAAATGTTAAGCCAATTTAGACTGGCAGAATATTCTCCCAAAATTATGTCTGCACTTTTAGTGCTTTATTAGTTAATTATTTATTGCCTTCAAGAACTGTAGTTTTGAATGGGCAGCCACGTTTCTTTTTTATTTCTACAGTTTTATGTTGCCAGGAAGTCTTTCCACAAACACGTGACTACTTGAGCACGATCCAATCCTGTGTTTCCTCCTCTAGCTTTAGAGTCTATATTAAAAAAAAAAGAGCAAATATTGTTTGTACTAATGCATGAATAGACATGACCCTGTAGTGAATATAAACATAGTAAAACAGCTCCTCTGTTTATGAGCTCCTTCGATTTGAATTCTGTAACATTCTGATTGCAAGCTCTATAGTAGATCGGTAATAGCTGCGTCCCCTCTGCCCGTTAACCTCGCCGAGTATCTGCACTGTGCACCTTCCTAGCATTGGGCACTACCCCTGCATATGTATAACCATTATAGACTGCACACATTGATGTTCTTGTGTATCTTGACTGCCCCATACTGACAAAGCTGTACTGTGATATTAGGAGACTCCATCTTGTGGAGAGCAGTGGAGTTCCTCAAACATGTTTCTCCTTCTCTCGAAGCCGTCTGTTGTCACCATGCTGCCGTCCAGTAGCCTCGCCACACGAGAAGAGTTCAATGCCAGTCGGCCTGGACAAGTCACGCTTCTGCACGCACATTGCGACCGTATTGCGGTGCTGAGGGACAGCCTCTGATTTGGCATTTCCGAATCACACCTTTGGTTATCGCGGCTGTGATGCACCCCAGTTAACCTGAACAATGTTGTTCTTGACACTGTGGCGAGGGTATTGCACGACTTGTGCTTTTCCCGATGAGCAGCAGAGCCCTTGTATGGCGCAGCGATGTAGCGTGGCCATTGTGGCACGTCTTGGCTGTGCACTGAGTACAGTCGAACCCTTGATGTCACCAGAATATAACGAGCTCGGATAAAATGAATTATTGGATGTAATGGAGTAAATTTGAAATATTCCTTGCTGACATCACTATGTAGCGAATACATTCTTATAAGAAATATTGGATATAATGACGGTATTTTCATGTCTGGTGTGCTTTTGTTAAAATGCGGTTTGATTATGTGACAGATGCAGAAAGTGACGTAAAAGTAAATTATGCTCATGCTCCCATAGCAGGTATTGCGCGCTGTGCCGGCCCACTTTTATATCCGTAAGGTGAGCTGTGTACTAATGTAATCCAGGGTTCGACAGAACACTGTCTGGTCAGGTAGAAGCATCTTCGGTATATCAGGTCACTGACCAATGTCGAAAACGCAAAGCTTGACATTTCGGGATCTGAGCAGATCCCGAAATGTCAAGCTTTGTGTTTCTCGCATTGGTCAGTGACCTGTTGTACTGAAGATTAGTTGTAATGTTGACCTGCATCAACCGGCTTGCTATTAGCTGCCGATGCAGCGAGGTGCTGCTAGAACATTGCTTCACCAGTCTCGCTGAGTTTGTCGATAATGCCAGGAATATAAGAGAGGCTTTAATCTCGAACCCAACTGTAAAATCCAAGGGCTTTGCTGCAACATCAAATTTACGTGCTGCACTGGCAGTTTTTTCAGTGGGCTTTCAACTGGTTTCTATGGACTCTTTACTGTCACGTATGATTGGTGCTGCCGTCATGCATTTTGAAGCACTCCCTCACAATGCCACCAAGCAGTCTGTATATTGCATTTGACTGCTGTACCTATTAGTGTGCCTATGTGGTATGTGTGTTGTATGAATGTGTGTGCATGTGGCCGTAGTGTGTAACCGTAGGCGTGCATGTGTGTGCATGCGATGAAAGCAGTGATACGTCAATGCCATCTCTTTTGTCTGATGAAAATGCTGTTTGTTGACCTACTGCCTTGCATGTTGTGACATGAACAAGCACTGTTTGAGGAGCTCGTGCAGCATGTTCCTGCTAAATTGCCTTGTTTTGCTAATCAAGGAGGCATTCACACAGTACTGTTGCTGAGGCAGACCACTGTTATGTACTTTCTTCTATTAAAGGGGCCCTGCAACACTTAAAGTTAATGAACAAAAAGACCCACCTGGTCACTCGGTCGTTGTCCTCGACAACTGAGCCAAATGTACTGTGCCTTTGCACATGGCACATGGAAATTTGCATCGTAACGTTGCTCATTCTTGTGGTTGCTTATCCTTAAAGTTGATCCCCTTTCAAGGGTATAAAGACCTTTTAGCTATCATTTACTTATTTAAATGTATGTTGGAGACATTCCTGTGGAGCATAGGGCCATAGAGAGCCTTTTGCATGTCATGAAAAATGATTATAGTGAAAATATTTTAGTGACAAAATCAATGGAAACACTTGCAGAAATAAACCCAATATGCAATACATTGAAAAAACTAAAGGTTAAGTAAAGGATAAGTAAAGCCAAATGACACAGTAGCAAACAACCGTGAACCAACTGTACTATGTAGCCATCAGAAGCAAAAGTCTACAAAGCACATCAGAAAAACTGGAAAGACGAGCTGTTAGTTTTGTCGCTTGGTATGTGTTAATAAGCGTTGAGAGCTTCTTCTTGTTATTTATGTAAGAAATGATGTCTGGAATGGCGTACCACAACTAATTGGCACATAAAAGCACCGATGAATCAGACAGCCATGCTGCCATTGGTTTGTGTGGGGCTGGTAATCTCGACATCATGCAAACTGACTTGCAGAGAAAGAGCTCAAGAAATTCTAAAGATAGAGATGTCAAAATTTATTTAGATTCCCTTCAGCTGCAGGGATGATAAACCACTAAGAAGAAAGCAAACTAATGTACCAGCTGTCCTTTCTTTTATAAGGTCCAAAATTTACGAAAATCGCCTGCATCAGATAGCACGAGTCTATCCCTTGGTCTAAATTACTCAATGAGGTGGCCATTACTTCTACGAGAAATCAAAATGTCTCATTAAATAATTACTGTAGCTATGCTAATGAACTTTTAAAATTAATTCCTTTGTAGCACATTTAAGTATACTAATTATAGTCGGCGAGCTCGCAAGGCGTATCCACTTGGAACAAATTCTCTGGACTGCACCAATTTCGAGATATCAATTTTTAAAGTGTTCGACCAAATGCATTAGTGTTGCAGTTACTTTTGTGCTTCAACGCATAAAACGTTTTGTTAAAAGGAGTAATTGGAATGCGAATGCATTTCGTAAGACACTTTGAAAGTTAATAGGTTGTAACTGGTAAAGTCCAGAGAAATAATTCCAAGTGGGTATGCCTTGTGAACTCACCGGCTGTAATCCGTATATTTAAATACGTGTCGTAAAGTAATTAATTAACATGTTAATTGGGGTAATTATCTAACTAGACATTTTGATTTCTCATGGAAGTAATGGCCGGCCCATCAAGTAATTTAGATGAAAGGTTAGAACTGTGCTATCTTCCACAGGCAATTCTTAAAGACGTTGGGCCTTAAAAAGAAAGAAAACACCCAGTAAAAAAAAAGCCCGGCAGAGAAAGAGCAGATAGCAAAATATTTCAGAAGGCCAAGCTGTAAGCATGCATGCAGAAAGAATAATTTTCTTTCTGTACAAACCCCTGCTTTTGCTGACTGTGAAGTACAGCTTGTTGTGCGTTAGGAGTAGCAAAAGGAGATCAAAATCTTGCTGCTTACAAAGATATTTTGCAATTTCGCCTTGCAGAATTCATTGGAAGAACTTGTTCTTCTTCTTTTTCTTTCTTTTCTTTTTTAAAGCAGACATTTGGGAGGTCATGTGTTATCATATTCAGGGCGCTTCGAAGCTTCGTTCAAAAGTGCCATAGGGCCCCTTTAAGTTCGACAAGTTCTAGTTTTTGCTTGGAACTTGTAGACGTAGATAATTGAGGAGGTACCGACACAGCAGTACTCTGCATTCCTTAATAAGTTGTGGAGCCTTCACTTGCTTTGTGTACTGGGTGGTGAGTAAGTTTTGTAATGCACGTGTCTTTATATTTGTCATATATGCAGCGAGGCTTGACTGACAGGCACATGCAAGTAAGTGCTCGAGGTCCACGTCTTGCTGTGTATGTGGTGCCCAGCAGGTTGCACATCTGTTTCCAGTGGCTGTGCGGGCAAAATAATTTAGCTAGTATAAGCCCAATTAATGGCTTGGTGCAGTGCCTGGATTTTCCTCGGACAATTGGAACAGTGTGGGGCCACAGCAGAGTACCTCGTTACCATGTTTAAAACCTGCTTGCAGATCAATGTTGTTAACTGCAGTCTTCTGTCATTCAGACTAAACCTTGTTTTGTAGCAATGCTAATGACATCATTGCTACTTGAAACACATGTCCAATGAATATCAAGGGTGTTTTTTTTTTCCCCGGCTAGAAAGAACAGAAGGCAGCCTAATGACGTGCGGCCCTTGTAGTTTGGAAACAGCTGGCTCCTTGCCTTGTAGTGAATTCCTGCTTTTGACATGCAAGGGTTTGAGTGCTTTGTGCCTTTTCTGCGTCCTATGTGTTTTGCTTAGAAGGGAATCTAGCTCGACCCTGCAGGGAATTAGTGAGCCAGCCCAGCCCTGCAGATTACCTTGTAGCATTGCTTCAGTGTTCTAGTGGTTGTCATGGCTATGTGCTGATCACGTCTGGGCTGTAGGTGTTCTTTCCATGACCAGGTTTGAATTGAGGAGCAGTGTATAGGACATGCAAAGACGCTGTGGGTGTGTTCTTGACGTTCGCAATATAGGATGTTAACGGCATCAGTACTCTACATTTCGACGTGTTTGGGTCTGTGCGGGCAGGCAGTGGTGTTGGGACATTGATTTTTTTTTCTGTGTACTTTCTAATCCCCACAGGCGAGGAACCTTGCACAATCTTTTCTTTTTTTAATTTTCAGTTTTGCAGAAACATGATTGTTATGTAGCGGAAGATGTCCTTATAGGCAGGTTAATTGCATGAAACTCGTTTGGGCAAACCCTTTCCTTCTTGTAAAGTTCTTGTCGCATTGCATGTTCCTCATGTAGAGCAGGGCAGAACTCTGCTGTGCAGCAGAAATGTGGAACGTGGGTGTCTTCCTAGCAGCAGACGAAGGTGAAACGAAAATATTGTGAAAAAAAAGAAAAAAAAACTGTGTTATGATGATGTGTAGAGGGCGTCCATCCAAGGGGAAACACAGCATTCAGTATTCAAGCGCTCGTAGAAGCTTGAGTTTCAAACAAAGACCTGCAGACCAACCTATCTTTGGGAATTGGCCACTTGTCTTCTCAGTTGAGAAGAAGCATTCGGTTGCCGTGGATACTAATTAAGGTCCATGTTCACAAAACTTCTCTTAGGTAGCTGCCATCTGCTGTTGGCCATCACCGTGTCAATCATACTTGTCGTCATCTCAATTGCTAACTTGAGTGGCAGGTGTCTATAGGCCAGCTAGTGAAAAAGCATTCTGTAGAGAAGTTTCGTGAATGCACGTCCATGTGTTTTCCCCTAGATGTAAACGACCCACGTACGCCTGTACACATTTCAACTATAGAACCTTGCGCCGTAAGTGTGCGAGCATTTGTTCTGTTCAAGAGCGGGAAGCTCTGTACATACAAGACTCTAGGTGAGGGCAAAAGGAGGGAGAGCAGGAGCAGCACCATTGGTCAGTTGCAGTTTGCTTCATGCATCAATGGGAGTACGAAAACAAAGCAAAAAAAAAGTGTGGCGAGGACAGAGTTGAGCGGGTGTGTGCTTTCTTCTTGAATGTTGTTTTTACTGCCTCAGCTGTGAATTGCCAAGGCCTGTGTTGTTTGTACTAGTAAAGAGTATTTGTGCGTTCTTTCTCTAGGATGAGCATTGCAGCCTTCCCCACAGGTGGGGGTGGAGTTGGGGTGGGGTGGCTCGCTACAAGAGCAATCAGTTCTCGTGAGTTGTCTCGTTGTTGGCGCCTTTGTTTACGTGTCCGAGGGGTCGTCTGCAAACTAGTGTATGTGCGTTAATTAGCCAGCACGCAGTGAATTTGATCGACGGGGGGGAAGAGGAACACCTCCATGCCTCATATGTAATGTCACCCCATGACTGAACTTGGTTTTCCAGACAGAAGACAAAGTATTGCATTGTTTTTTTTTTCACCACTCTTCTTTGTCTGGGTGCTTCGTACACTACAGGATGTGATTTGCATCCATCGCAGCTGTGCTCATGAGGCAATCTGTCAGAATTGTTGCTCGTAATTTTGTAGAACCAGCAGAGACACTTGTCGTGTCGACTTGGGAAGAAGTTGACTAAAAACGTCGAGTGGGCTCGAGCTCATTGTGACACCCTCGCAGGTTGAGGCAACCGTCCAAAGCTAGCAGGCGACCATTTTGCAGCTCTCTCTATACTGTCGGTTTCAAATGGTTGCTCCCTCCGCCACCAATGGTTGTTTGCTGCAGGCCGACAGGTTGCCCAAAGCCTGTACCAGTGTCGCGTGTCCCATCATCGCCTGCCTAATTTTTTACAGAGTATGGGGAAAACAATCTTTTGCAGCGACTTAATGTTCTGAGAAACAAGGTGACAAAGAGCCAGCATTAAAAAAAAAGATGTGCATGAAAACACAACCTCGGACCGATTGTGTTCGGTCGTTTAGAAGAAAAACGAATGACACTGTTGGATTTCCATAAATAAAGACAAACTTCATTATGCAGCCTCCTGTCCCATTTCTTTTACTCCGTGGCGGGCACTGCTGCTTGGAGATGGAGAGATTGTGGACGCATTGCGATTTTTAATATAGAAGTGGCCTCTTTTTTTTGTGACCCGCTGGGGTTGCTTAGTGGCTATGATGGTGTTGGGCTGCTAAGCACAACGTCGCGGGATCACACCGTGACATCGGCGGCCAAATTTTGATGTGGGCAAAATGCGAAAACACCCATGTTCTTAGATTTAGGTGCACGTTAAAGAACCCCAGGTGGTCCAAATTATTTTGGAGCCCTCATTACGGCGTTCCTCATAATTAGATTGTGGTTTCGGCACATAAAGCCACATGACTGTGTGATGTGGGGTTCTCACAGCCATGCTCTTGGGACAAAGGAACGACAACACAGTAGTGCAAACAATCACAAGGGCATTTATTGCACCTTTCATAGATCAGTGCCTGCTAGCTGAGTTGCTATCCACAACACATTCGGATGGGCGCGTGACAAATCTAGAAGTCGGACTCACCGCGACCGGATTACGAGTGAATATGTTCGCCCCATGCTGGATCCCAATGCGTGGTCGTTCGCGTGTACGGTCACGCGAACGGTGGCGCGTTCGAAGGCGGCCACGCGAGACGGTCTCGCGGAGGCATGGATCGGCGCACGCGCGGCACGTCCGCGCTGCTCGCCGGCCCGCACCAAAGAGGGAGCGCCTTGTCTTACCCGCACCCACGTAACCCTGCCGTGAGGCGGCGTTAGCAGCGCAACACTCGCGCCATCTCTCGCACTGCGCTTCAACCACTCCGACCGCCGCGGGCGCCAGGCCACGCGGCGAAGCCGCACTGCCGGAGATGGGAGCTATGCGGGAAAACAAGATGTCAGGGGACGCGTGAGAGTCGCGCATCCCCACAGTGAACACATTTGTACGATCCAACTTGAGTATTCTTATGAGAAGTATTGGAGTAAAATAAGAGGCATTAAATTTCTTTACCTCTTGAACATCTTGAAGGGGCAGCGCAATAAGACGATGACAGAAGGCAGGAAACACACAGGACAGCGCCGTCCTGTGTGTTTCCTGCCTTCTGTCATCGTCTTATTGCGCTGCCCCTTCAAGATGTTCAACCAGTACCAACTCGCCCAAATGTCGATCCTTCTTTGCCTCTGTTCCTTTGACATTGCCACTATGCTGGAACAACTAGGTGCTCACTAGTGAACTGAACACACAGGGGGACTATTTTTACGCTTTATAGAATTTTGAAATATCGCCCTTGGCAGATAGCATAATTCTTGTCATTGGGCTGATTATTCAGAGGTGGACATTATGAGAAATCGAGACATCATACTAATTAACAAAAATCACTCATTAGCGTCTTAATTACTTTACGGCCCACGTTGCAATTTATGAATTGTAGCCACTGAGGTTGCAAGTTGCAGGTTGAGTTGTTCGATTCGCCTGCACCACTGCGAACCAGTTCACGGTGGTTCACGAGAAGTTCAGAAACAGTGCAGCTCGATACCAAAGGTGCAGGCCCAGCGAAACACTCGAAACGAATGCAAAGGTGCAGACGCGGTTTAGGCGTTATGCCATGTCGGACTAATGTTTTTACATACACACCACAGTTGCGTAGACACATCAGACGTGCGTAAGCGGGGTTTTAACGGTGCTCGCGCCCGTGTACTGCATCGTCTGCTGCGCCGCTGCTTCGCACCTGTATGCCTGCACCAAGTCGGCACCGACAGTGGAGCAGGTTCAGCAAAATCATGAACCAGCCCTGCACCTTTCCTGCACCTTTTGAAACGAACGTTGTGGTTCTGCGGGCGCCATTGCTGCACCGCTGAAACGAATGGCCGGGTGCAGCACCTCGCGAACTGGTTCAAGTTCGAGTTGGTTCGAGTTGTTACTTCCAAAAGTGTGGGACAATATTTATGGACGTTTCAGTTGCTTTTCTGCTTCCGTGCTGGAAAGAGCATTTTGTTAAAAAGTGCAACAACAGTGCATTCTTTCAGCAAGTTTGATGGTGCATATCTCAAAACTGGTGTTATTTTAGAAATTCATTCCAGATGGGCCTGCTTTGCAGACGCACTGGCTACAATTAGTAAAGTGCAATATGTGCAAAGTAATTAATTGAGAAGTTAGTGTATTTTTGGTGATCAATATGCGTTTCGATTCCTTGTGCAAGAAATGTCCACCTTTCTGAATAATCCAGCTCAAGGACTAGAATTATGTTATCTGCAGCAGGTGATTTTTAAAAAATTCCTTAGAACTTGAAATTGATCAGCCCTTATTAGGTTAACTTTTTCCTTTTGGAATACCCACCATGGTTGCTTAGTGGCTATGGTGTTGGGCTGCTAAGCGCGAGGTTGTGGGATCGAATCCCGGCCACGGCGGCTGTATTTTGATGGAGATGTGAAATCACCCGTGTACTACTTAGATTTAGGTGCACGTTAAAGGAACCCAGGTGGTCCAAATTATTCCGGAGTCGCCCACTATGGCATGCCTTATAATCAGATCATGGTTTGGCACGTAAAACCCATCAATATTTTTTACGCAATATTTCTTTTCATTCGAAATATTCGCTGTTTGAATACTTCTAGCGGATACTGTAGGGCATCTGAAAAGGAAATTTATCGAGAAATTGGTTGACGTGCATCAGTAAATGCAATAATAATAAAAAAGTTCTTGCCACTATGCAAGGTATGATGGGCCAGAAAAGAACACCGACACTGGTGGCGATGCCACATTGAAGTTCTTGCAACAGGTCGTTGTGAAGTGGATTTAAGATGGCGTCTGCTCGAGCCTATAGGTCACTGCATATCGGTAAAAGATGGAGAATATTTGCATTCTAGGAAAAACCAGACTCGAGTTTTTGGAACTTATTGGGGGCGAGCTCCCAAGTAGCACACACTCTCCAAAACATAGTATTAAAACGTCTCATATTTTTGACCGAACTCGACGCATTAAGAAACGTCGCAACCAGGATAGCTTAAAAACGAGGGGTGAGTGCGTTTCAAGAACATTTTCATAAGACAGACTGCATCTGTTCAATTAGTGTACTGGGTTTTCGACGGCGCCGTCCTTGGCGGGAGAAGCTCCATTTATCGAGCAGCACTCGTGTCACTAGGTTATTCGCCCAGCATTAGCATGAATTCGCGGCTAGGAAAAAGAAGCCTTGTATCGTATCAGTTCAATGAGCACAAGATATATCTTGGCACGCTGGAACGACACGTGCCTTTTCCTTGCCCTCTATTTCCTCTACCCCCTTTCCCTCGCTCTGGTATAAAATGCCCAGCGCAATAAACAGAGTTCACTGTTGTCTTGACACGCCTGCTGTTGGTTTCTTCGACCGGGACCCGGTCGATACATGGTGTCAGAAGTGGGATGCTGAAGCCCTGTATGCCTGCAACAGAATACCAAGGACGTGGAGTATTTAACGCCACCGGAACCTCTGGGCCTGGCGACCAACGGAGGACGGACGTGGAAGCTGTTCAGGCAAAAGTTTGATTTCTTTCTGGCAGCCACGGAATGCTCTGAAAAACCGAGGTCAGAAGCAGCGAAGACAGCACTTTCCTTCAGCGTGGCTGGGGAGGAGGCCCTCGAAGTTTACAATAGCTTCACGTTCAGCGAAGGCGAGGACAAGCAAGACTATGCGACTGTCATAGGTAAACTTGAGGAATACTACGTCGAGCAACAAAACATAATTCACGAGCGTTACGTCTTGCGCTCTCGACTCCAGAACGACACTGAACCTTTTCAACAGTTCCTTCGCGCGCTGAAGAGACAAGCACAGTTCTGTAATTTCGGAACGATGGACGAGATGGCGCGGAACCAAATTGTATTTGGTACTAACCCCCAGAAGCTTCGAGAGAAGATGCTAATGGACAAGCAGCTTACCTTGGATAAAACTGTTGCTCTATGCAAGGCGGCGGAAACGTCAGCACGCGAGAACGCGCTGTGGAAGAAGACGGACGGGGAACTTCACGTGCTTGCGGCATCGTCGAGCCGAAGCGCTGCGCAAGGACCACGGTAGGTCTTTAAATGTTTCCGCTGCAGCCGAACACATGCAGCACGACGCTGTCCAGCCTACGGGAAAACATGCTGCTTGTGCAAGGGGCGTAACCATTTCGCATCATGCTGCGAAACAAGACACCGTCCGTGACGTACAGCACGATTTTAAGACTCGGGACCAAAACGACGATTTCAATGTGTTGGACGTCGCCATCGGCAATACTGTCAGTGACCGGGACTGGATCATAACGGCAAGTATTGAAGGCAAGGAAATCAACTTCAAGATCGACACAGGGTCTCAAGCAAACCTTATACCACTGTCGCTTTTTCGAAAATTGAAAGCCGGTTCGCTGAAGACAAGTCGCGCAGTTCTACGGTCGTATAGCGGCAGCGTCATCAAACAGCTCGGCAAACTTTCGACGCACGTTACCATTGGTGACAGTAAGATATACACTGACTTTTTCGTTGTTAAGAAAGACCACAGCGCCCTCCTTGGTCTAAAAGCCTCAGAGGACTTGGGGCTTATCAAGCGGAATGCTGATGCTGTAACAACGAGCAGCAGCTCAGCGGTCGTCGAGGGATTTCCGCAGCTCTTTAAAGGAACAGGCCGCTATAGCGCGAGTACAGGATCACCCTTCGCGAGGATGCTGTGCCCGTCATCCAGCCAGCCAGACGAGTGCCTTTGGCGCTCCGAGAACCTCTCCGTGCAGAACTACAGCGAATGGAAGCGGATGACATCATTCAAAAAGTCAGCAGTCCGACAGACTGGGTAAGCCCACAGGTCATCGTGCTTGAAAAAGACGACAAGTTGCGGGTATGCATGGACCCAAGAAAAATTAATCATTCCCTGAAGAGGGAGCATTATCAGATGTCCCGCCGAGAAGACATAGAAGCGGAGCTTGCAGACGTGAAGATGTTTTCTCGCCTTGACGCTAACGCCGGGTTTCATCAGATCCCTCTGGATGAGCAGTCTTCCAATATATGCACGTTTGCAACTCCATTTGGCCGTTACCGGTTTCTTCGACTGCCTTTTGGCATTTCATCGGCAAGTGAAGTGTTTCAAAAGGCGCTCAATGAGATATTCGATGGCCTGCCAGGCGTGCGTGTATATGGATGATGTGCTCATTTGCGGCGCTACCAGAGAACACGATGACAGGCTGAGAAACGCGTTACGAGCAGCAGCAAAAGCGGGGCTGACATTTAATGCGTCAAAATGCCTGTTTGGTGTTGAGGAAATCTTATTTCTTGGTGACATTATCAGCAATAGGGGCATACGTCCTGACCCTGCTTTGGTCGAAGCTCTGCTGAAGATGCCGGCACCACAGAACAAGCTAGTGGTACAAAGGCTCTTGGGCGTTGTCAACTACTTTGGCGAATACGTGCCGTCGCTCTCTCAGCGCACTTCCATTTTGCCTTCGTTCCTAAAAAACGATGTTGTGTTTGACTGGACGCCTAATCAGAGCGAGTGGGAGGCTATATGCAAAGAGCTCAGTAAATCGCCACTTCTAGCAATTTGCGAGCCCGGCAGAGAAACAAAGATAACATGAGACGCTTCTCAGTACGGTGTCGGCTCGGCACTGATGCAACGTCACGGAAGTAGCTGGAGGCCTGTGGCTTACGCTTCAAGAGCTCTGAGCGAATCGGAGCAACGCTATTCGCAAATCGAAAAGGAATATCTGGCGCTGGTTTTCGGATGTGAAAAGTTTTATCACTTCGTATACGGTCACCCGTTCATCCTTGAGAGCGACCATCGCCCATTAATTGACATACAAAAAAAAAAGCCATTGCTGATATGCCGCCGAGAGTACAACGTTTTTCTGCGGTTGTTGAAATATAATTACACCTTATCTTTTGTTACCGGAAAGCAGATGGTGGTGGAAGACATGTTTTCCCGGGCACCTGCTCCTCAAGATGACTCAGCCTCGCCCACAAGTGACGTCGAAGTTCACGGAGTCACCGTAGTATCGGCACTCGTAAGTGAAAGAACCGCTTCAAGGCTTGCAAGTGATACCGAGCGTGACATATATCTAAACCAGGTACTGCAAAAGCTTGGGCAGGGGTGTGCTATGGAAGGTCCGCTAAAGCCTGTTGCTTCTGAGCTCTCTGTAATAAAAGGAATCCTTTTGAAAGGAACGAAGGTGGTAGTGCCAAGTAGCATGCGCTTGGAAATATTAAAGCGCATTCATGCAGGGCATCTCTGCATTGGAAAATGCAAAGCCCGAGCAAGACGGTTGGTATACTGGCCAAATCTGAATGCTGACATTGAAATGCTGATCCACAAATGTCCAGTGTGCCAGACTTATGCGTATAAGCAGCACTCAGAACCACTCATCTTGCGCCCAACACCCACACAAGCCTGGTACCGTGTTGGTGTTGATTTGTTTCAGTACGGCGGCCAACATTACCTGTGCGCCTATGACTCAATGTCCAACTTCCCTGACGTGGAACTATTACCTAATACCACAGCCAGTTCTGTGATACAAAAATTGGGGGCCATATTTTCTCGTTATGGTATTTCTCGTTATGGTAGATAATGGCCCACAGTTTGCTAGCCATGAATTTGCGCTATTTGCTCAGCAGTACGACTTCAAACGTGTCACATCCAGCCCAGAGTACCCTCAGTCAAACGGTCTTGCCGAGAAAGGTGTACAGATAATAAAGCGCATTCTAAAAAAGACAAAGAATGCGAATGAAAACTTTTGGCTTGGCGTCCTGAATTACAGAGTAAGTCCACTGGAGGATGGCCGCTCACGAAGGGGAGCTGCTGCCAGGAAGACGTCTGCGCACGCTCATACCGGACTTCGGACCCCTTGCAGCCACGCGAGTCAGAAAGCACAAGCAGGGCAAGCACAACAGGCGCGTACTTCCTGGCCTCAAGAGCAACGACGTCGTTCGCATAAAGGGGACGGCATGGGCACGAAAAGCCAAAGTGCTTGGATCAGTCGGACCACGTTCCTTCTATGTGGAAACGCAGGGCCGTAACACCTTACGCTGTAATCGGCAGCGCCTCTTGGCAACGAGCGAACCTTTTGAGGACACTACTGACGAAGAGTATTGCCATGAAGGCCAGGTTCCGGCCTCTAGAATGTCGCACATCCGACTCAAGTGCGCCAGTGGCAAGTTGTACGCAGCCACCTTCGCAACAACTTCTGCCACAACGAAGGTCGCTGCGTCACACCCGTCCTCCTGAACGTCTGATATACGATCAAAACTTCCAACAGACAAACCAACGGCGTTGAAGGGGAAGATGTATCGTATCAGTTCAACGAGCACAAGTTATCTTGGCACGCTGGAACGGCACGTGCCTTTCCTTGCCCTATATTTCCACTACCCCCTTTCCCTCGCTCTGGTACAAAATGCCCAGCGCAATAAACATAAGAGTTCACTGTTGTCTTGACACGCCTGCTGTTGGTTTCTTGGACCGGGACCCGGTCGATACAAGCCTACTGTGGTGTTGACCTCATGTCAGAAGAGACGAGGATTACAGTTGATGTCGACGCCACAACAGGTCACGAAATAATGGCGCGCGAGTGCAGTAACATTCAATCCGCTCTTTGTGACATGGAGAACGGCTCCTAATGACTTCGGAGCAGCGCTGCCAATCAGTAGACAGCGCAGTGCTGATTTTGACAACGCATCCTATAGCTCAATAGCTTTCACTTTTTTATAAGCTTTCTGTTGAAAAGTCACGTCAGCCGCAATCAGACTGCCTTGCAAGCGCTGACGGCTGGTGCGTTTATCGTTTGATATCCTTCCCTTGTTCTCCCTTTCCCCCCTCTCTGTTTCGCATATATACGCTCCGAGACGGAAGCAAGAAAGATTTCATGTTTCAACCTTCGAACGGCGTGCTGTCGTGTACAGTAAGACACGCCACGTGTGTCGTAACTATGTAACAGTGGCGACGAGGCCAGGCAGAACCCTCGAGGTGAAACATGGATTAAGCCGGGCAGTTAAGCAGGAAACAGCGGCGGCGGAAATACCGACCATGGCTCATCGTCAACTACCGGAATACGATGACCAGTCCGACAACTGGAAGGCCTACATCACGAAGGCAGAAGCTTATTTTGAGGCAACTGGCGTCAGCGACTCGGGAAAGAAGAGGGCGTTGCTGGTAGCAGCATTGAGTACGCGCACCGTGCAAGTGCTCTCAAGACAGGTTGCACCGAGGAAGCCAAACTCGCTGACGTCCGAGGAAGCAGTCAAAGTTTTGGATGACTACTTCGACCCCAAGTGTCATGAAATAACGGGGAGCTATTGGTTCTTCAGTCGCTGCTAGTTGGAAGGTGAGCCCATTCAACAGTTCATCCTTGAAGTTCGCCGGGTTGCGGATGGCTGTAATTTCGGTGGCATGCTAGGCCGGATGCTTCGCGACAGGATCGTCTGTGGAGTGAGGTCAAGCGCTGTTCAGAAGCAGCTATTAGCGAAAACAGATTTGACGTTGAGGGAGGCTGAAACAGTTGCCATATCAGCAGAAGCGGCGGAAAAAGATACAAAGAAGGTGTCTTCTGACATTGAACCCGTGCTCAAGGTCAATGCACGACAAGCTGATGAACTGGTGTCAGTACGTGGGCGTTGTGGAAGTAAGAAACACAACAGAAACGCCTGCGGCTGGGCGAAAGCGAGGTGTTACCGCTGTGGTGTATACGGCCATCTGGTGAAGATGTGCCAAAGCGACGGGCGGAAAGGACGCCCAAAAAGCACGTTCACAATGCAGGCAAGGAGGAGCGTTTGCAGTTACAACTGATGCCACTGAGGAAAATGAAGGCGATGCGCACATTTGGACATTAACCGCACCCTCCAATGGTCGGCTACCACCACCTATTCTTCGTACTTTCACATGGTGTGGCATTGACGTACCTATGATTGTAGACACCGGCTCACCCGTCTGTGTTGTGTCCAAAAAGATTTTTGAGAAAAACCGTGAACATTGGCTGCAATTAGAACCGGCATTCATTAAACTGTCCTGTTATCTTCGAGAACTTTCAGTATTAGGTAAAATGAGTATGGCAGTGTGCTACAATAACAAAAGTCAAGAGTTCCTTGATGATCCTGAACTGTTCAGGTCCGAGCCTCTGCGGACGAGAGTGGATTTCCAAGTTCATGACGCAGGATCCTCGGTGTTGAACGTATCAGTGCAACAAAGCTCTGGTCCAGGAAGCAGCCGTACCCCCGCCATGCATGCCGTCCTGTCAGAGTTCAAAGACGTCTTCAGCCCCGAGCTGGGTCTAATTGACGGACACCCTGTCCATCTGAAGCTCAAGGAAGTCGCCATGCCGAAATTTTGTAAGGCCCGTTCCCTTCCATTTGCTTTACGCGACAGTTTCGAGAGAGATTGATAGGCTCGTAATGCTTGGAGTACTGCCACCTGTAACGCACGCCGAGTGGACTACTCCCATTGTGCCTGTAATGAAGAAGAACGGTGCGGTTAGAATCTGCGTTGATTTTTAGGGTGATCTTGCATCCCGTCTGTGAACTGGAGCAGTACCCGTTGCCAGCTATTGATGACATTTTCGCATGCCTGAACTGTGGGGACTGCTTCAGCACGCTGGATTTAAGAGACGCGTATAACCAAGTCCCCCTCGATGAGGACTCAAGGAAGATGTGTGTAATAATTACACACCGTGGTTTGTTTTGTTACAACCGACTGCCATTCGGCATAGCTTCCGTGCCTGCCATCTTCCAGCGGAAAATAGAAACAGTTCTGCAGGGCCTGACAGGTGTTCAGGCTTACCTTGACGATGTTTTGGTATCAGAAAAACTTTGTAGCACCGACAGGTTACGACAAGTACTGCAGCGTTTTCGTGAGCATGGAGTGAAGCTCAGACTTGAGAAATGCAGCTTTCGCCAAGAGGCAGTGACGTATCTGGGTCATAAAATTGATCGTGAAGGTCTGCATCCAATCGAGAAGCATGTTGAAGCAATCGCGCGAGCCCCCAACCCAGAAAATGTTCAGCAGTTGAGGTCGTTTCTGGGCATGATTACATTTTATTCGAAGTTCGTGCCCAACATGTCTTCCGTACTTGCACCGCTGTACAAGTTATTGGAGAACAGCACACGTTGGTTCTGGGGACATGCGCAAGAAATAGCTTTTCGTGAAGCAAAAAATGCCTTCGGGAAGCGGCTGTGCTGGCTCACTATGATCCCGAGAGACCCCTCAAGCTAGAGTGTGACGCTTCACAGGACGAGATAGGTGCCGTGTCTTGTAATTATGTGACTATGTAACACTTTCGTCAACTTTCATCATCATGTTTTATGTCCACTGCAGGACAAAGGCCTCTCCCTGCAATTTCAAATTACCACTGTCCTGCGCCATCCGATACGAACTAGCACCTGCGAATTTCCTAATTTCATCACCCCACCTAGTCGTCTGCCACCCTCGACTGCGCTTCCTGTCTCTTGGCACCCATTCTGTAACCCGAATGGTCCACCGGTTATCTAAACTACGCATTACATGGTCTGCCCAACTCCATTTTCTTTCTCTTATTGTTAATTAGGATATCGGTTATACCTGTTTGCTCTCTGATCCATACCGCTCTCTTCCTGTGTCTTAACGTTACGCCTAACATTCCTCGTTCCATAGCTCTTTGCGTGATCCTTAACTTGGTCTCGAGCTTTTTTGTCAATGTCCATGTTCCTGCCCCATATGTTAACAGCGGTAGAATGCATTGATGGTGCACCTTTTTTTTCAATGATAGTGCTAAGCTTCCAGTAAGGATCTGACAATATCTGCTGTATGCACTCCAGCAAATTTTTATTTTTCTGTAAATTTGGCATCATTAAATTCTTCCTGACTATTTCTTTTAGTCCCCTGCAGTAATTCTTTTTTTTGGTCATGACCAACAGTGCAAATGTGAAAATATGTCACCCTCATCGTTTTGCAAATTGATTCATACCGTGCACTATCATTGAATGGAACCACTTTCCATCGCACGTAGCTACTGAAGGCTACGCAACAATATTCATAGAGCTGCTACACGCTCAGCGCAGTGCCTGACCTGATTGATTTTTTGTTTACTTTCTTACGCGTTTTGTTTTTAGTTTCTTACACACAGATGTATTTTACCGATGGCATGTTAATTTTTATCTTGTTCAATTTTGTAAGCATTCTTATGCGATGTATTTATTAAGCTTTTTCAATATTACGCATAAATAAAGTTATCGAGTTAAAGAGTGAACACCACTTTCGATGGCACCGAAGGAATACATCGGTGCTCTGCGTAAAGTGTTGCGGTTAATTCTATGGTGAGCCTGCACGGCTGCTGCGCCATAAAATTCCCAAATCACTACTGTGAGTACAGTGTGTACAAAAACAATCTGCAGAAACCACCGTCGATGAATGTCAATACAAGCAAATAGCGCAAACGCGTGAGCAAACGAAAGAGAGAAGGAACGTCTTCCTTGCAGATCAACAGTGCGATGACCGAGCACCGACCTCCGACCAACCATGACAAAATTCGCAGTTCCGCCCAAAAGGCGAAGTACCAATTGTGATGACAAAGTAGATAGCTGTACGAAGCAAGTACGATAGTAGTTTTATCGACCGTATAAACTTGTAAGCATTCCCTTACTAACTAAATTAACAATGGTAGAATATGCAAGCGGGGCTGAACGAGGACGTAGAAAGAAACAGACACAAAGAGAGTTAAGTAGTGTGGTTTGCTGGCCCAGTTGGTGCATGGTGAATGTATAGGGGGTTCCAGCAAGTGCTTGTGTACGTACTTGTGCTCGCGTCCGTACTTGCTGGAACCCCCTATACATTTACACAGAGACAGCGCTGTCCTTGTGTGTCTGCTTCTTTCTACGTCCTTGTTCAGTCGCACTTACACATTCTATCATGGATTCAAACCAACTAGCCCGCCAACGTGTTTTAAGTAAACTAACTAGCATGGTGTCACGCGCGCACAGGTAAACATGAACACATCTCGCTCGATGATTGCGGAAACTCGATGTCAAAATTCTGGAGTGAGCAATCGCAGCAGCAGCAAGAGACTTGACTTTCATGCATGTCTCGCTTCAACGCGAACGAAACGTCGAAAGCACAGCACATACGAAGCTACCGGCACTATGCGTACTCGGCAAACGCCGCAGATCACTTTGAAATGAGGCCTGCATGGCCGCGCACTTTGGCCACGTTACAGATCACTTTTGAGACACACGAGCGCTGGCAACGCGTCCCTACGACGTCCGCGATTTCGAACACGTGTGAACACGTGTCGTGCTCTGTGCGGCATTTATTGCTTCTAAAACATTGGTAATAATTACTTTGCAGTATATTGAGGATTTAGATTCTGTGCATATCGGCCTTTGCTAGAAGGCACGTGCTCTGAAAGCTTCGGTGTTTGTATTAGAAAAAGCCAAGTGCAACACATGGCAAGAAAGACGGTAACACGTGCAGTGTGTGTGGGGTCCTTCAAGGTAGATGAGAGGACGGAGGAGAATGGAGAGAAAATTGAGTCAATCGGCAGACACTGTGATGTTGATGCCAGGCTGAAGAAAATCGAGGCTTTCCAGGATGAGCATCGCCGGAATCATCTTGGGGACCCTAGACTGAAGGTTCCTCCCACACTGATCTCGCCATTCAAACATTATTAATAAAGATATTTTACTCTCTTGTCAAACAGGTCGAAGAGCTCAAAAATGAGCTAAATATGGAGCATGATGCACAGAAGGCAGTGGAAAAAAAGACTTCAAGCAGCCGCAAAAAAGCTGAACAAGGCCGCCATCGTGAACGAGAATAATCGTGACAATGGAACGCAGTCTCCCGACGTGGTTGGGGAGGGTGTGTTAACAAAGCATGTGGAAAGTGAACAACGTGGGGAGGGGGTAGGGCGAAAAAGCTGCACCTACCATGCTGCGGCCACAAAGAAAAAGCAGGAACGTCCAAATCACACGGAAAAGGATGACAAAGGGAAGCAGGGAGAGGCCTCGGCAGTAGGAGAGAGTGAAAGGGTGATTATCGTTGGTGACTCAAACCTGGCTTGGCGCTCAGAGGCAATTGTGAAGAGGGTGAAAGGCGACAAAACAGTGGCGGTAGGGACATATCCAGGACGGACACAGGGCACTGTCATGAAGTGAGCAAAAGCAAAGCTCATGGAAAATGTCCACGTAACAGGTAGGTTAAATGGCGTCCTAAACAGAAAAGGGACAGGACTAGCACAGCGCTTAAAAAGGGGTCAGACGACTTGCGCAAGCTGTCCCCTCAGGTGCAGATCGTGATGTGCATGGCGCCAGAGGTTCCTGTACGTGACAGTAACGTACAAAGAGCCGTAGTGGCTGCTAATAAGGTGATATGGAAAATGAGCCGAGATAAATGTTTCGAGGTTGTAGAACTAAACAGAGTAGGTGTGGTGCTTTCCAATGATACGAGATCCACTTCAATCACAAGCTTGGATGAGAAGTGTGCTGGCGGCTTCCCGGTCGCACGGTTGCTTTTTTTTTTTAATGGCCCATGGGTGATCAGGAGGCCAGTGTAGGTAGTACTGAAGAAGGTCCCGCAGGGAAAACTCGGAACAGCACCGCCGTCAATAACAGGAAAAAGAGGGAAACGAGAGAGAGCTCGCCATGCAACAGGCTACATAAAAATGCAGGGCGGCAGAAGAAAGGAAAAGTGGGCAGAGATTGAGGAGCAGTTAAATAGAAAACAAATAGGGGTGTATGCGGTTATAGACATGCACCTTATAGACTCGGAAGACCCGCCAGTGATTGATAATTATGTTTGGGAAGGGTGCAACAGAACTAAATTGGGAAGAAAGGGAGGGGGAGTCGGAATGTTCATCCATCAGGGAGCGAAATGTAAAAGAGTAAATTCGAAATGTCAAGAGCTTCTTTGGTTATAATGTACAATGATTGGAAAGAAAAAAAAAACGGAAGACACTTGTCAAGATTAAAGTGTGAAAAGGTGGAAGCCTGCATGACACCATTGCCAAAGGCGATTTGTTGCACACAGAGCACGTGGCGCCGAACTCGTTCTGGACAAAATGTCTGTTAAATTAGTTTGTGGCCTCCTGGAATTGTTGCAACGCCGTTTGTGGGTCAGGAGGAGACGCGTCTTCCATGGCGGTGTAGGGGTGTAGTTGGCCATCCTCATTATCCACTTCGCTCGATTGACTTGTACTTGCTCGGCTTGCCGCGGCAAGATGGCGGTCACGGCGCTTCCGAGCTTCATTTGCCTTGGTACCCGGCGATGCTTGCAGCGAGTCGCTTCAAACGCATTGCCTATCTTGCGTTGGCCCGTCGCGTCCCTGGACTTTGTGGTGTTGGACGTGCCTCGCCGCCCTGGTGCATATGCGACGTATACACTCGGCCTCTCCTGAGCGCCGCTTGCGTTCAGCGGCTGCCGCACGTCGCGTGTTGGAAGACGCTGGCTTGGCGAGACGAGGCATCCTTCCCACACGATGCCGCCAAGTAAACTGCCGCCACCGCCGCCGCCACACCACACCCAAGCAGACGGTCGCCACGCGCACCTCGCGACAGTGACGTCAGGCCACACAGTGCCCAATCGGGAGGCCACTTCAAGCGCCTGGCGACAGTGACGTCAGGGTGCACCGTCGAACACACGGCCGCCACTCGTTCCGATGTGATGAGTGATCCCGCGCGGCGCCGAACCACCGCGACACCCGCACTTGACGACAGTGACGTCACGCACTTGAGTCAATCAGGAGGCGCACACCTGCGCCTAGCGAGAGTGACGTCACGACACAGAGGATACCGATCAGGTGGCCGAAAAGCTGTGACAGTTTCTGCTGACAGCAGATGACCTTGACAATGAGACATTAAATTAAGGCTTTCGCCTTAAAAGTTGGCTGGGCGCAACGTATTTGTGGACCGGAAATAATTGCATAGAGAAGAATCAAGACCTAGTGCGATGTCCAAGTGCCGATAATTAAGGGTTTCGGGAATGGTGCTGAAATTATCCTATTAGGTGACATGAATAAAGGATCTAGATGGCTATATTGACAACAACAGGAGGTCAATCTGAGACCTTTATGAGCAACATAACCTCGTTATCGTGAATACAGGGCCTAAGTGTGACGGGCAGACCATGTGGGAAGTGGGAAACTGGCAATTGACCATTGATTACTGTTTGATGACAGAAGGAATTCATGATCAGTTGAGAAAAACGGTCATTGATGAGGATGGGTATATCAGCATAGGTAGTGACCATTAATGCATCATTTTGAAAATGGGATATGTAGGCGGGAAAGAGAATAAAAGCGCAAACTGGCCAGTCCAAATTTGAACGCTGAGAAAATAACAAATATAGTCACAAAGTCGAGGAAGAACTTCACCAAGCAAAGAGTGGGAATATAGTGAGCTTCTAAGTGTGATAACGACAGAAATACGGAAAGAGCAGCAACATGCTCGTTGGAAAGGGAAGAAAAGCAAGAAAGCTGGTGGAACAGGGAGATACGAGAAGCGATCGCCGAACGACAGAAAGCACCCCGAGAGCACAGGCAGGCAAAAAATAAAAATAAAAATGCAGTTGCCGCAGGATGAAGTAGCCAGAAAATGGGAAATATGCCGGGAGAAAAACTATATTGTTCAAATACTGATTCAAGCAAAGATAAAAGGTGAAAGTGAACATTGGTTGTCAGAAATACTTGAGGGAAAGAAGGCCGCACCTAGAATATCTTGGAACCATGCACGTGGAACCACGTAAACTTATTGGGCAGAAGTTTGGTACAATACAGCTTATTGTCACGTGGTGGTGACGTTGAAGGACACAGTAGTAATACTGTGAAAGACAAAACTAACTTTTATTGGGCGAACCTGTGCCCACAAAAACAGGCTACACTTGTAGCACAACGATAGCGGCGAACATGGTCGGCGATCGTCGAAAATCTGATCAGCGGGTCAGGCGCGTCAGCTCGTCGAATGTTCAATCGTCGAATCAGTCGTCAATCAGAGATCAGTCGTCGAATGTTCCGAGTAATCGCTGGAAACCACATGCCTTCCGCAAAGTTCCACATCATTCGCGTCGCGCACACATGCGATCAGATTACACAAGGTTCGGTCCCAGGCAGCGGATGGAAGCACCGATAACATTCCACAGACTTCCGATACATGCAGGCGCGTCCTGCGCTGTGCGATTACATTTGTTAGGTGGTGAAATGTGTCGCCCGATATAGACAAACAAGTACACGGGTCAATATTCTAGACGAAGATGGAAACAAACTGGGAGGAGACGCGGTTAAATTACATCCGAAAAATAAGAAATCTCTCCAAAGCAAAGGCTAGGTTGCATTTGAGGAAAAAAAAAAGGCATGAAGGAGAACCAGGTGGAAAAGGAGCTGGTGTTGACAAACTCCAAGTGGAAGAAAGCCGAATAGAAAATTCTTAAGCGCACAGCCACACGGCAAGCCAAGGTTCCCATTAAGCTGATTAGTGAACTAGGTCCAAAAAGTAAGGAAGCTCTGGTGAAAACGGTAGAGAAATGTTTAAAAGATAGACGAATACCAGACAATTGGGGACAAAGTAGAATCAATATAATTTATTAAGGTAAGGGGGAGAAAGATAGAATTCACTAATATAGACCGCTGACCATTAGATCGGTAATATACAGGTTAGCAATGCAGGCAATGAAAGCTGCAAGCATCTGCAGAGAATAATGACATTTTGGGAGAACTTCAAAATAGCTTCAGAATAAGTAGGCGTCTGCATAATTTATTCGTCCTTTCTTGTATTCAAATATCCACAGTAGAAGGGAAACCTTTATATATGGCCTTTTTAGACATTACAGGAGTGTATGACAACGTAGACCGCAACATACTGTGGGATATTCTGGAAGTGGAAGGCTCGGGCGACGATTGCATACAGCTTTTGAAACAGATTTACCAAGAAAGTACCGTTGGCGTTGAATGGGAAGGGATGAGGAGCGAGGAAAAAGTTGGTATCAACAGGGGACTGAGGCAGGGGTGCCCTTTGTCCCCACTGCTGTTTATGATGTACAGTCAACAGCAAAAGTTTACGGGATATGGTTTCACATGCAAATGCGAATTCCTGCACTGTTAAGGCATGGCACTTCTAACTTAATGAACCACTGTTTATGTGGGGAAGGTTTGGTATCTGTGGACAGGAAGGCAAGAATTTAGGCCTGAAATTTAGCGTTGGAAGGTGTTATGGTATTCAATGAAAACAGTGAAGAGACTGACAATTCAGGGCCAGGAAATACCTCGGCTAAAAGGATATAAATACATTGGTACGTATATGAATAAAGGAAGGCAATAGATAGAAGTGGAAACACAGGAAAAAATAACAGTAAAGGCGAATAGAAATGTGGCCATAATGATACACAGAATGCTATGAGGATACAATAGGTACGAGGTGCTCCGGGATATGTGGAAAGGTGTAATGGTTCCAGGGCTTACATTTGAAAATGCTCTTGTTTGCTTGAAATCATAGGTACAATGAGAACTCGATGGCAACCAAAGGTCAGTGGTACGCCTCGCATTGAGCGCTCACGCGAAGACTGCAAATGAAGCTGTGCACTGTGATATGGGCTGTGCACGTTTTGAAGCGAGAGAAGCTCGCGGTAAAATTGATTATGAAGAGCGACGGAGGAATATGGAAGAAATTTAATGGGCTGGGAGAATTTTCAGGTATTTGTAGAGGAAAAACATTGATTCACAGTGATGGATAAGAACTAGGAAGCTTACCAGCAAGTATGCGCCTGTTGGGTGAGCAACATGGCTACAACGAACGTCAGGCGGAAAGCGAGAAAGATAATTTCATGGGTGGCGGCAATGGAAAATGAACCTACCATGAGTGACTACTTAAGAGGAAAAAACGAAAAGAGGAAAAAAAACAAACAATTTATGATAAGTCAAAGGGAAGCTCATTACTTTTCGAAACGAGATCGGGATGCCTTGGAACACGCACCTATAAAGCGAGATATAAGACGCAAGAAGAAGCATGTGCTTGCTGCGGTCAAGCTAGGAAAATGATGGAGCATGTTTTATAAGAATGTGAAGATATCTGCCCAGCGGTCGATTTAGGATTCTCTTGCCTACTTGAAGCCCTTGTGTTCAGCGAGAGCAGGAGGAAAGTAAACATGCTCGCAGTAGATATTAGTAAAAGGTGATAAGAAGTTCGGTGGCAGAAAACTAGGGAAACAACAAACAACGGAGATCTGAAAAAAAAAAAAAACAAAGAACAAACAAACAAACAACGTTCACAATAGGGGTTCAGAAAGTTTGGTTATGGGAATACGTTGTGAGTTTTTTTCTCCTTTTTTTCTTCTTTAACATATATGTAGGACATTAGAGAGTATAATAACAAGGACTTGGTGGCGCAACCCGCCGCCCCGTTCCAAAGGGGACACTCATGACATCTGTTGGGCTGCTTCATGGTCGCGCCGTTAGAAACTGCTGGCGATACTTCTCGGAAGGGCCATTCGTACTACTTTGCGCGCTGGTATAAGCGTTCAGACTGCTCAAACGTTGTTTATAATTGCACATGACATGTATTGATGTCTTGGGAATGGATGCCTTTCTTTCTATTCTTTGTTTGATTTCATTTCTTGTAGTGCCGCTCGGTGTTTGCACGTACATTGCAGCCGCAGTGTCGGCTTTCATTCTAGTGTGTTATTGTACAGTTCCCTTTGGAGAACAAATATTTTTCTTGATCTTCGAGGAGCATGCATCTCTCGTGTGTATTTTTGCGCATACATTCTTAGACAAAGGTACATCCCTTGGGGTGTATATCTGCCACACAACGATAATTGTCATCTACCTTGCTTGCTTTCTAGGTATACTTTGTGGCGCAAAATACATTTCTTGAAAAGGGACAGAAGAAAGGAAGACAGTGAAGCGCCAAACTACCAACTGTTCAATGACAGCCTGTAATGACAGCCTGTAAGGGCTGTCAATAAACAGTTGGTAGTTTGGCGCTTCACTGTCTTCCTTTCTTCTGTCCCTTTTCAAGAAATGTATTTTGCGCCACAAAGCATACTTAGGAAATCTAAGCACCAACTTGCCCAAGAAGAAGTCCTTTTGCCTTGCTTGCGTTTCCTTTCCTGAAAACGCCGAGCCCGCTACTTTCCCGTCCGCAGGGCTATGTCATGCTGATAACGCGCATGCCGTTCGTTACTGGGAAGTACCGGGCTCGCAGCGTTAAAGAAAGGAAATGCGGACAAAGCAGATGATGTTTATCGTTGTGCGGCAAGATACGACTCAAAGGGTGTAAACTTTTCCTAGAGTGTATAGTTTTCCATTAGTAGGTCTTGCGAAACACGGACGGAAAAGCATATGTAAACTTCCTGCTTGCCGCTTCAAACAAATAAAACATATCGGCCCCATGCGGCTCCCTGTACTCAGATTTACGGGAAGTATTCCTATAGAAAAAAAGAAGAAAAAAAAGAACACATCTGCAGTACGACATTCAATTCATGTTTCCGTCTTCCTCACGTAATCGTATGCGCAGTAATTGGTATGGGTTCTTTTATTGCAGTCGGGCTTCAGGCGCCGAAAGCAGTTTTAGGTAACCCTTATACACGATAATCTTTGGCCCGTAAGCCGTGTGAAATTTTTTCTCCAGTCCATCCTTAAGAGAAAAAAAAAAGCGGCACGTTAGCTTAGTAGCTAAGTATACGTAGTGGATATGGCGCTGGGCTACTAAATTCGAGTTTGCGGTTCAAACAAGGTCGCAGAATTCGATGGGAATGAAATGGAAAAACACTTGTGTGCACGTTAAAGAAATCCCAGTTGGTGAGAACTGTACAGGGTGTCTCATAATGATGTCGCCAGACGTATAACGTCAGAATGTATCGAAAAAAATAAAAGAAAGAAAGTAGGTAGCTGCGTCCTTCGGCAGTTTTCTAGAGGTGCAGAAGGGCACCGGATTGGGCGAGTTGGTGTTGCATGGTAACAATAAAAATTCAAACAGCGCATAAACGACGGGACCAGAATGAGAAGGAGACAAACACTGCGCTGAACTTACAACTGATTTATTTGAAGCAGGAAATCGAACATTTATACGTACAAAACTGGGCACGCATGCGCCCGGTCAATACATCAATGATCACATACAAACTCCGCACAGCAAACATTCGCAGCGTTGTACCTGCCCAGTAATCTACCCTTTTTTCAGCAATGCCATTTCCTTCACCGACAAGATTAAAGATGTTTTGCTAACGCAACTATTAGATTTTCTGGTGATATGAAATGCTTCAGCGACTTCTCTGGTAGTCTTGTCAGTATGAAAAAATAACAATTTTGTATCGTCAAAAAAAGGTACGCATTTACAAATGCTGCAATGTTTAGCTAGGTTAGTGTCTTTTTTGTCTAATGAATTGGCATGCTCCATTAGTCTAATATTGATGCAACGGCCTGTCTGGCCTATGTAAGTTTGGCCACAAGATAAAGGAATTTGGTATACAGCACCCTTCTTACAACTAATGTACTTGTTAACATGATTTACCTTGCAAGCAGTATTCCGTTTCACGCCTTCCTGCTTCCTCTGAACTGCTGCCCCTAACTTACCCAGCTTCATCGGAGCAGAAAAAACCACCCTCACACCATATTTGGCCCCTACTCTCTTAAAACGATGTGACAAAGCGTGCTCATAAGGCATGACAACAACCTTTTTACCCGCGACATTTTCTTTGGGCTGTTCCGAACCCTTCAGCGTTTTTATAATCTTATTAGCACGAGCCACAATTATAGAATCTGGAAAACCGGCCTCTCTGCATCTCTGGGCTTGGACCATCAGGCTACTGGACATTTGATGAGTACACGATTTCTTAACAGCCATACCAATACATCCTGTTACAATTCCGAATTTAACAAGTTTAGAGTGACAAGATGCGTAGTTCACAAGAGGTTTTTCACTCCTGGGAGCGTATCTCCAGCATACATGGTTAGACAGAAAAGTTAAACTAAGATCCAAGAACTGCAGGACGTTGCTCTGTGGGGTCTCGTGTGTGAAGCTCAGTCCAGAACCATGCTTAGAAAAAACATCGAGTAAGCCAGGCACACATTCAGCACCCTTAGACTTAACTAGAATTAGGAAGTCGTCCACGTATCGAAAAATTCGAATAAACCTTCCATTCAGGTCATTCTCTACTTTCATGTCAACATAACTTAGTAACATTACCAAGTAACATTTACTTAGTAACATTTTTCTAAGTTATGTTGACATGAAAGTAGAGAATGACCTGAATGGAAGGTTTATTCGAATTTTTCGATACGTGGACGACTTCCTAATTCTAGTTAAGTCTAAAGGTGCTGAATGTGTGCCTGGCTTACTCGATGTTTTTTCTAAGCATGGTTCTGGACTGAGCTTCACACACGAGACCCCACAGAGCAACGTCCTGCAGTTCTTGGATCTTAGTTTAACTTTTCTGTCTAACCATGTATGCTGGAGATACGCTCCCAGGAGTGAAAAACCTCTTGTGAACTACGCATCTTGTCACTCTAAACTTGTTAAATTCGGAATTGTAACAGGATGTATTGGTATGGCTGTTAAGAAATCGTGTACTCATCAAATGTCCAGTAGCCTGATGGTCCAAGCCCAGAGATGCAGAGAGGCCGGTTTTCCAGATTCTATAATTGTGGCTGGTGCTAATAAGATTATAAAAACGCTGAAGGGTTCGGAACAGCCCAAAGAAAATGTCGCGGGTAAAAAGGTTGTTGTCATGCCTTATGAGCATGCTTTGTCACATCGTTTTAAGAGAGTAGGGGC
The DNA here is from genome assembly GCF_038994185.2 of Dermacentor albipictus. Taxonomy (NCBI): domain Eukaryota; kingdom Metazoa; phylum Arthropoda; class Arachnida; order Ixodida; family Ixodidae; genus Dermacentor; species Dermacentor albipictus. The sequence continues at coordinate 115,618,033 of NC_091829.1, forward strand.
CAAATATGGTGTGAGGGTGGTTTTTTCTGCTCCGATGAAGCTGGGTAAGTTAGGGGCAGCAGTTCAGAGGAAGCAGGAAGGCGTGAAACGGAATACTGCTTGCAAGGTAAATCATGTTAACAAGTACATTAGTTGTAAGAAGGGTGCTGTATACCAAATTCCTTTATCTTGTGGCCAAACTTACATAGGCCAGACAGGCCGTTGCATCAATATTAGACTAATGGAGCATGCCAATTCATTAGACAAAAAAGACACTAACCTAGCTAAACATTGCAGCATTTGTAAATGCGTACCTTTTTTTGACGATACAAAATTGTTATTTTTTCATACTGACAAGACTACCAGAGAAGTCGCTGAAGCATTTCATATCACCAGAAAATCTAATAGTTGCGTTAGCAAAACATCTTTAATCTTGTCGGTGAAGGAAATGGCATTGCTGAAAAAAGGGTAGATTACTGGGCAGGTACAACGCTGCGAATGTTTGCTGTGAGGAGTTTGTATGTGATCATTGATGTATTGACCGGGCGCATGCGTGCCCAGTTTTGTACGTATAAATGTTCGATTTCCTGCTTCAAATAAATCAGTTGTAAGTTCAGCGCAGTGTTTGTCTCCTTCTCATTCTGGTCCCGTCGTTTATGCGCTGTTTGAATTTTTATTGTTACCATCTAGAGGTGCAAACGAAAGAAAGAATTCTGGAGTCTGATTTCTGAGAAAAACATGTTACGCTTATCTTGCATTTCATACCTAAATGTAATGCTGTTCCCAATAACTGTACGTCCACTGAACTAAGCAGTTTCTCTATTATAAACAGCTGCTATGAGGTAGCCGGTGCACTATAATAAGGGCAATAATGAAGGAATTAAATGAATGGCATGTCGCATAGACGTATAGATATTTGTAGATCTGCTGTGTTCGTTGAAGAAAAGTGTTACTACATGGGACACCTAGTTTTAATGGCTTGCAGACACGACTGCCCAAAAAATAGTTTTAAAATAGGGACCCCAATAGTTTGGGGCCCCAAAGAGCTTTGCGGGCGTTATCGTTGGGGCACGCAGGAGTGAAGAGTTTTAGAATAGGGCTTCGCGTTTGCGAATAACGTCTTGCGGTGACAGCGCCACTATGGCGTCAAAGAAAAGCTATTAGAAATAATTAAATAAAAGATACCATTTTATGATAGGAATAGTAATTTGACTTGCGTGTATTCGTGGGTAATTACAAGTTAGAGGTTATTCTGTAAGCAGCAAAGAATTAGTTGAGCTTAGTTTTGAGCAAACCAACTTTACGTGCCTTCACCAACCAAGCTTAGCCGTGTTAGGCCTACGAGCCATAAAATGCACAATCGAATTCGGAATCAGTGGCGTCTAATGAATCAATCTTCATAACACATGCTAGTTGAGAGAAAGCGATAACCGCAGTCACGTCTCCTAGCTTGCGAACTTAACGCGTTACCACGGATCGAACCCAGTTTTGTGCTAGGTTAGAGCCGTCGCTTCGATGGGTGCCGCCATGTTTGTTGGCGCAAAGCTTTTGGGGCCGCTATTTGGGCTCCCGCTAAATCTGTGAAATAGCGTTCCCAACGTAAAACCAATGCATTGGCGAAACCCAAACACAGTTTGCGTCTCGCGCATGCGCTGTGGCTTCGACGCTATTCCTTTGGGGCCCCTATTCTAAAACTTTCTAATGTTTTCCTTGCCTGGAACCACTTCAACAGATTTAAAGGCTGCACCAAAAGGGAGCGTTTATATCGAATGACAGCTAGAAACTTGTTCAGAAGAACCCCGTGCGTTAATTAAGGAACTGGTGTGCCTCTGCACAACAGCCACGACTCTCAAGCAGCACAATAATTCGGAATAGGATTCCTCATTGCCATTGGCCCCTCACCTTAATTGGAGACTTCATAAGTGCTATATGCGATACATTCGAACAGAAACGGCTACTCCATATTTTTATAGTGAATTCTGAAGTCGAATACGATCTAAATAGCAAATGCTATTCGATTAAGCTACGTTTCTAGTTCATTTGGCCTGCTGACACGTTGAAGGAGATCGCCAGACAAGTCGCGGAGATTACATAGATAAAGACTTCCTGATCTCATTCACTCTGAGTACATAGGCAATGTCTTTTCCTTAGCACTGCTGTTCTCGTTAACGTCCAGTAATTTGCCTTGATTCCTTTTCACGGAAAGTCGACTGGTTCACCTGGGCTGGTGCAGCTTTAAAAATAAACACGCTTATTCCGGCCGGGGGTTTTCACTCTTTGAATCAGCGCATTTAGACTATTTAATAACTCTTACATATATGTCATGGATATATATGTCTATCTAGCCTCACATTTACCTAGTAGTGTATTGGTCATCTGCATCTCTTCGCGCCACGCAGTTAATTATTCTCTGATTTATTTCATTATATATTGCTTGCTTTGATCATTGTCCCTAATCAATATGCCATCAACAAGAAGCTAGCGTAAGATAACACGATATCAATACTATTTTCTTACGTAGCTTCATGTTGCAGATAGGCGGCCTTTGTGGCAAAACTTACGCGTTACTTTTAGAAAACAGTGTTAAAGATAGCTGTTCACCTGCCTAAAACTACAGATGGTGCCAGCCTACAAGAGTCGCGGGTTCACCAAAGCAAGTAAAAGCGTAAAAAAATTTACTGCATAGGCTTTCGGCGAGAAAAACTGGGTGTGCCTAGCGTCCGCGCAACGAACGCACGCTCGCTGGCAGAAGACGCACGTGACAACGACAGCATAATTGAAGACGTCGTGTTGTATAACCCATGCCTTAAATATGTATAAGTAGCAAAAAGGCGTCAGTATAAACTTGCAGTTCAAATAAAGCACCATTATAAGAGCATACTCGCGCAAGCGTGCGGTCTCAGCGCCTTCAGCGAAATTACGTTGAATATGCCACGAAACAGGTCTGCGCATCAATGGATGGATGGATGTAACGAGCGTCCCCTTTGGAACAGGGCGGTGGGTTGCGCCACCAAGCTCTTGCTGTGATACTGCCTAATGTCCTCCCTAGGTTAAACGATAAAAAAGAAAAAAAAAGAAAAATGCTATGAACTCCCACGACCAAATTTCCTGATCCCCTATTGCGAACTGTGCTTTTGTACGTCTCCGTTTTCTGTCGTTTCCTTACTTTTCTTCCACCAATCCTCCAATCGCCTCTTACTAATCCTCATTGCGGACATGTTAACTTTTCCCCTGCTCTCGCTGAACCCGATGGTTTCAAGGAGACCAGTGGTGCCTAAATCGACCGCTGTTAGATACGGGACCGCTTCCTGAGCCTACTTCGATTTCACCAGACCACATCGAATCGCACCACAGCTAATTAAGGAGAGCAGAAGCACGCATACCACATTCCCGAGGCGCGGCACGTGCAAACAAGTTGGCGTCCCCCTCCTCGTGTGCCGCAGGTGGAACTGCTTGACTCTTCCCGAAAGTGAAGCGAGAGCCTGGCACTGTTCCAGGTAACTTGGTCCAGGTAAGGTCCCTCTATAATTTCCAAGGTAGCGACATCTGCCGCGCGCGCCACCTAGGAAGTTCCTGTAGCAGACGGCGCCCACGCTAAACCACGGCGCCGCGGCATTCGTGGGGTGAAAAAATATCTGCATACGCGCGGAAATAAAACCTACTGGTGCCCGACTGTGGCGAAAAACGAAAGAAGGACCCGAACTGCTAAATTTAGTCCTTTAATTTCAAATGAGTGCTCCAAGAAAATAGCTCAAGAGAGCGTGATGAGGGCTTGATCGCCTCGATTCCGCGTGTTTACATTTCGTTCGTTTGCGCTCAATCACCGCGCGAGCCTTGGTGATTGCTCGCGCTTAATCCCGTATGCTCTGTGAAATCTTTTGCTTGTAAGTGTGCTGCGTACACATAGCGGTTGCATTGAACGAAGTAGTCGTGTAAAAATGAAGGCTGACAGTCGCTTGGACCGGAAAACTTTCGACATAACGTCGCTCAAACGTGCGATTCTCAAAGCGCGCGACCCTCACGGCAACTAAACAACATCCTGTGTGTTTGTGGAAACGAGTGCGCCAACAGACTTCTTGTCGCTGAGTGTGTCTGTCGTGTAGCGATTACACGACGACTGCTGTGTCTTGTGGTTCAATGCTACGAGCCAGTGCAACTGTCGTGACATGATTAAGAGGCAGGCACGTACCCAGGATTTTTTTTCGGGGGGGGGGGGGGGCCCACCACCTCCACCACCATCATCATCATCATCATCATCATCATCATCATCATCATCATCATCATCATCCTGTTTTATGTCCACTGCAGGACGAAGGCCTCTCCCTGCGATCTCCATTTAACCCTGTCCTGCGCCAACCGATTCCAACTAGCGCCCGCGAATTTCCTAATTTCATCGCTCCACTTAGTGTTTTCTCGTCCTCGATTGCGTTTTCCTTCTCTTCGTACCCATTCTGTAACCCTAATGGTCCAACGGTTATCTAACCGGCGCATTACATGACCTGCCCAGCTACAGTTTGTCCTCTTGATGTCAATTAGAATATCGTCTATACGCGTTCGCTCTCTGATCCAAACCGCTCTCTTTCTCTCTCTTAACGTTATGCCTAGCAATCTTCGTTCGATCGCTCTTTGCGCGGTCCTTAACTCATTCTCAAGTCTCTGCCCCATATGTCAGCACTGGCAAAATGCACTGATTGCACACCTTACTTTTCAATAATAATGGTAAGCTTCCAGTCAGGAGCTGGCAATGTCTGCCGTATGCGATCCGACCTATTTTTATTCTTCTGTGAATTTCCTTCTCATGATCAGGGTTCCCTGTGATTAATTGACCTAGGTAAACGTACTCCTTCACAGTCTCTAGTGGCCGACTGGCGATCCTGATCTCTTGTTCCTTTGCCCGGCTTTTTATCATTATCGTCATCTTCTGCATATTAATATTCAACCCCACTCTTACACTCTCTCTGTTAAAGTCTCCAATCATTTGTTGTAACTCGTCTGCATTGTTGTTGAATAGAAAAATGTCATCGGCAAACCAAAGGTTGCTGAGATATTTGCCGTCGATCTTTACTACTAAGCCTTCCCAGTTTAATAGCTTGATTTCTTCTAAGCACGCAGTGAATAGCTTTGGAGAAATTGTGTCTCCCTGTCTGACCCATTTCCCTATAGGTATCTCCCTGCTTTTCTTGTGCAGAATTAAGGTAGCTGTAGAACCTCTGTATATATTCTTACGCGAAGGACGAGCCAGTAGGACAAGAAACTATTTACAGATTATATTTACAACAACGGTTGCAGCGCTGACTGGTTAGATTCACAGCGCGAGCCCAGTTCGTTCTTCCTCCTCTTTTCTGGAGTGATGGCGCCCACGCACCTCGTTCAAACAAACAAATACCACACGCATGTAGCAATATTTTTGAAGCTTTTTACCTAAGCGTTCTGTAGTCCTTGATTACGTAGTGCCTCTAGACTGCTGGTATCTCTGCTGAATCAAATGTATTTTCGTAATCTATATAACCCACATAGAGAGGCTTATTGTACTCTGCAGATTTCGCGATAACCTGATTGATGACATGGATGTGATCCATTGGAAGGTATCTCTTCCTGAAGCCAGCCTGTTCCCTTGGTTGACAAACTCCAGTGTTGCCCTTATTCTATTGGAGATTATTTTGGTAAATATCTTATATAATACTGGGAGCAAGCTAATGGTCCTATAATTTTTCAATTCTTTAACGTCTCCTTTTTTGTGGATTAGTATAATGTCTGCATTCTTCCAGTTTTCTGGGACCCTTGCAGTCGATATACACTTCGTATAAAGAGCCGCCAGTTTTCTAAGCATTATGTCTCCTCCATCTTTGATTAAATGGACTGTTATTCCACCTTCTCCTCCCGTTCTTCATCGTTTCATGTCTTGCAGCACCCTTCTGACCTCATCACTAGTTACAGGAGAGTTTCTGTATCCTGTTCATTACTGTTTATAAGTGAGGTATCGTGACTCCTCTGGGTACTGTATACAGGTCAGCTTAGAATTTTTCCGCTGCTTTTACTGTATCTTCAAGATTGCTTATGGTATTATCCCTCTTATCTTTTAGTGCATACATCATGGTTTGTCCTATGCCAGGTTTCTTTTTTACTGATTTCAGGCTGCGTTCATTTTTTTTTACGGCTTCTTCAGTCTTTCACATAATTATAGTTTCGAATATCAGTTATTTTCGCCTTGTGGATCAGTTTTGACAGTTCTGCGAATTGCGTAGCGCTGTGCGGCCGCCATTCCCATACAACCGCGTAGAGCGCAGGACTCTGCGATTCTAGACGTACTGCGCTCACCGAGAATGGTTAGAAAAACACCCACATAAGCACAGCAGAGATGTGGCTACGTGAGGCGGTTCGACCGATAACTACAGAAGCGTCATTCAAAGCAAGTAATTATTCTACACTTCCGGCGGCATTTTCTCTACTTCTTTTTTAAATAAAAAGATGTTGATCCATAAATATTCTCATAAATAACGGTTAACATTTTTATTATTCGCTTTTGCTTGCAGTTTGGTTGTTGCGTTGGCTCTCTCCCTTAGTAGATCGCTTAATTTCTCAACTCCTTGCGATTTTTGTTTCCGGTTTCCAATCTTGCACGAAAAGTGCTATACAATTAAGGAAAAACAGACGAGGTAACTGGCGGCAGTCATCTTGCTTATGAGTTTAAGGGTTATTGCAGGGTTTCATGATGGACGCTCTTTCACATAATCTTATTTCCCACCTTATCTAACCCATATCACGTGTATATGGTTCCGGGCATCTGCCAGCGTCGCGGCTAGCCGTAACTCAAGGAAATAATGAAGCAAAGAGACAAGTTAAACGCAATTGGTGTTTTCTCCGGCCGCAACTCGTTCCATGAGAGTACAGACCAGCTGAGTAACAGCCGCATCCCTCTCCTGGTCGCAGGATCAGCCTAAACAAAGAAGGTTGAACTAACAAAGCAACAGCTATGCGCGTGATGGTTGAATAGATGGTGACAACTGAGCGCATCTCGAGTTAATCGCGCGGGTGCGGAATCTATGAGAAAACAGTCCTTCACATTACAAGAAATGCCGATAACTACTGCCATCTAAAAGGAGTGAAAAAGGCAGCATAAGGCTGACCAATGAACAGGTGCCAAGTCTCAACATTAATCTGGCGGCGCTTTAGGAATGTGTGAGGAGTGGTGGCGTGGGTGGGGAGAGGGGGGGGGGGGGGGTATGCCACTTGATTTCGGGGGGCGGGGCCCGAAATCAAGTCCCCCCCCCCCCCCCCCCCCCCCCTGGGTACGTGCCTGTGAAGGTATGGATCGTGTCAGTGTGTCTCCTCGATCGTGTTCGGGCTGCCAGCGCGATTTGATCTCGCGGCACACCAACATCGAGCGTAGTGTGTGCGCGTGTGTGAATGTGGTTGACTGTTCTCGTGAACCGTGCGACGTCGCCGCGTAAACTCGAATCATGACGCGCATTGTTGTGTTTATCCCTTTTCGCCTCCGTGCACCGCTAAAGCCCCGTAAGAATTAAAGGGCCCTTATACGAAACGCACACGGATTGACCCAGCTATTACTGCACTGTGTTTTGCTGGCAATCCGTGAATCGCTTGTAGCGTTTTATGTTCATTTGCAGGTGTGTGTTTTTCATCAGTAAAATAGCATTGCCGATTACTGAAACATCTTCGAGTGTAAGGGAAACTTGGAAGGAACGAGCTCGCAGCTGTATGTAATGTACTTTGATATACTGTATTACGCTTTATTATTTGACGGCCAGTAGCTGTGGCTATGCAGTATTCGTTTTTAAAAACAGAGTAATGCAGGCACTTAGCAATATATTTATTCACATATGCGATGCTCAAAATACGATTAGGATATTGGAAATTACATTTTGGACATGTTGTAAAGAGCAGTTAACAACGCGAGCACAAACACAGGAAAGTGTAAAAGTAGAATTCGCTGCTGAATTTTATTTTTTATCGCACGTAACGCAATGCGGATAATTTGTCAGCGAGTTAATGCGTTTCTGCCCCACTATTTCCTTGCATGCTAGGTCATACTGCACTTGCTAAGTCAACGGGCTCGTAATGCACTAAGATCAGTAATCTCCACAAACTTCGGCCGTCAACATTCATGCGCAAATGAAATAATACTGCAGCTCTGCACACACAGGTGTATACTTTCTCTCGCACATTCGTATCGCTCTACGTTACTTTCTTCGCATAGTCGTGCAGTTATCGACGGTTCAGTCTTTCCGTCCATTTCTATGCAACCAGAATTACCTTGTGGTTAGGTTTTGTTTGCTGCGCGGGATGCAAAATAACTTCTTGTCGTCCTCCGTCTGATCTCGGCACCCATCCGCACAGCAACAAGGCATTTTGGTCCTTCGCATCCTAGGTCATACCGATCTATTGAGCGGGCTCACAGCGAACTAAAATAAATAATCTCCACAAACTTCGGCCCTCAACATACATGCACGCGAGTGAAATACTATCACCGCTCGACACACGCACGTGTATACTTTCTATCGCACATTTGTATCGTTGTATGTTACTTGCCTCGCGTAGTCGTGCTGTTACCGACGGTTCAAAGTCCGTCCGTGCAATTCTCTGTAACCATACTTTTCGTCTGCTTAGGTTCTGGTTGCCGCGCGCGATGCAAAATAACTTCTTGCCATCCTTCGTCCGGTTTCGGCACCCAACCGCACAGCAACAAGGCATTTCGGCCCTCCCGGAACGAAATTATCGCAGCGATGTGCATAGCACAACAGGCGAAACGCGCGCTCTTCGCCCGGCGCGCAGGAACTTTCATGGCGGCAAAGGGGCGGAGCAAGGTCACATGTCACCGATCAGTCTATCGCAGGCGTTGTCGGCTGGATCAAAGCCTGGCGGTACTTTTAAATGATTGAGGGATTTTAGGTCCAGGAGGCAAGACGGAAGGCACCGTGAAACCCTGTTCGCCTTGATCCGCCGTCGCCCCCATCCGCCTATTGTGACGGCGCATTGCAAGTCAGCAAGGCAAGACCGCAGGGAGAAGTAAACCCTCGGACAATGGGGGACCAAGCAGCGAGCCTCTCCGCCGGGTGTGACACCATCGCACAAGCGCCTACCACTGGCCGAAAATGACGACACCTGAGCGGGCTCGCCGGTTGGCCAAAAATGGCGTCACCTGAGCGGGCTCTCCCATTGGCCGAACGTGACGTGTCTTCGAGACACCGAAGGGCTTAAAGGGCCCCTGAAACGGTTCGGACAAATTTTGTAGGTGCGTAGGGTACAGCTTAAGTAGAACATTCGCACCACAATTTAAGTGAAGCGTTACGTATTAATGGAGCTGCAAGCGATTAGAAGTTACCCTCCTCCCTAGCTATGCTTTTCCTCCTCAACTCGCTCGCCGAGCGAGCGGCGCTAAGCTCCGCCTTCACTGGTTCAGCGTCACGATGCGACGTCACATCGCTCACTTCCGGTTGTTTAGGAGCACGCCCCCTCCCGCGCGAGACCTCTCCGCTAGCCGCTTGGCCGTCGACCGAGAGCTATCGAAGTAGCGTGCGTTGCGAGCATTCTGTCGTAGCGCCGAACGTGTCCGGTACTCCGCTAAAAACAGGCAAGCTGGTCATTTCGGCAAATGACTGGAGGCATAAACTCAAGCTGATGAAGGAACTTTAGCGTAGACGTACGTGAGCAGCCTGATCGGTCTGCACGGTCCAGACACTTGCTGGCGCAGCGCTTAACCAGTCAAACAAAGCGCTAATATTGCTCTAACCAAGTGTAAAGCATTTTAAACATTTATAAATCAACGTGTTGATGATTACACTCCTGCGAAAAATACACACCAGCAGCAAAGAATACACTTCGTTGCTGCTACTGTGTATGGTTGAGCTCTGTGCCACCAGGTGGCTGCACCATGCAGACCGTTCACATTTGCCCTTCTGCTCATCTCGTGGCTCATCCCGGCACAGTCAAGCGGCCAGACCCTGTCCCCCTGCGCTTGCGTTTGCCCTAATACTGGACTCGCGGTTTGCAGGTCGCTAGGTTTGCAGTCCACAAGGCAACAAAGTCGAATCATAGTGCTCGCGAAAAGACTGAGACCGACTCTGACCGCGGAGCTCTCGTCAAAATGGAGTACGTTGTAACACAAGCAGACGACACTTGCTGTGTGCCGGAAGTGCTAAAGTGTACTAAAAAACTATTCTTGTGTATTCTCTTTAAGTTATTTTCTTTTTACAAAAACAAAGTAACTAACATTCCAACTATTACGAGCATCATTTGTTCACCATAAAGTTGGAAAAATTATCGACCACGCGCCCTGGTCAGCCAATCAGATAGCTCGCCCATGTGACGTAATATGGGTTATTTGCATCATATGGGTAGGGGCGGCTTAAAATTCCGCCGAGCAGTGCGCTGCGATCGGCAGCGATGGGTATTTTTAAAACCTTATAATAAATTACACGCTTTACGCAGAGCACTTAGATGCATCAATTAATGATCAGAAGAACCTACTCTAACGACTCAGTACGTTTGTAGAAAATCGCCAAAATCGTTTCAGGGTCCCTTTAAAAGACACAGACCGGGAGTAGCGGGAGAGCATTCCTAGAGCATTCCTTGATTCATCTCTTTCGAGCTTCTTGCCACGGGCCGCAGCGTCCGAGTTGCTGCAGGGCCGTAATGACTTTAAGACTGTTAATTGACTCTCACTGTAAATAATGTAAATAAACCTCCAAGTTTTTCATCCCGAAGTCCTTCTCAACTCCTACATCGCTGGGTACACGTCTTCACATTCTAATAAAACATGCTCCATAGTTTCCCTAGCTTTACAGCAGCAAGCGCATGCTTCTTGTTCCTTCTTATATCTCACTTAATAGGTGCGTGTTCTAAGGCATCTCGATCTCGCTTCGAAAAGAAAAAAAAAACAATCTAGTTCGCTCGCAGTACCCTCGAACAATTTTTCCACACGCGACGCCTTAGTGGGAAAGTGCCGTTCGGTCCACTGGACCCTTAGCTAGTGCACTTAGTATTGTGAACTAGAAGGCTTGCTAGTCATGGTGACCGAAGCGTGCTCCCCTTGCTCGCCCTTGTCCCCGCTTGCGGCGAAAGTAGCCGCGGCGCTGTCATCGACCACTCTTCCCATTTAGTTTACGGCCGGCGTGACTTTTCCCGTGTCGTGTGCTTGTTTATCCTCGTGAAACGGCTAAAAAAGCAGCGTCTAAACCATGGTTACGCACCAGTTTGCACAACTGGATATGCGCGTGTGTGACAAAGTTGTATGGTATCTCTTTTTAAAGCCCCGAAAGACGAAGAACGACGACTTCTTTGGGAACGTAACCGCCATCGGCTTGACAAGGCGCTTGACGCCTGTAGCGCTGTGCGCGAGTTGCACCTTTAACCGCATTTTATTGCGGGAGACTACGTGCATACCATTAATGGTGTTGAGGTTCGAATGCCGAGGGGAACGCAACGCATGCCCCTAATGCAGCTCCGACGATATTGCCCAACCTGCATGCATATTTGACACGATAAGCTCCGGCTCCGCAAAGCGGCGTTAATTGCCATTAATTGCCTTAGCTATTACAATGTTGCCAAGAGCGTCATTGGATCAAACGTTCAAGAGTAACTTGTAAGCTCGCTTTTGACAGCTGAAGACCAGACTGCTAGTTCGTACAAGCAGCAGTTGACGTGTTGCTTGATGAGGGAGATCTTGAAGGTGCCGAAGGTTCGCTTGATAGCAGCTCTCTGACTGTACTAGACCACCCATGCATTATTCACTGTAGTGACTCAAGACTTACTTATTATGTGGCAGGCTTTGTCGCAAGAAAGTGTGTACTGAAAACAAGTGTATAGTTCATGCATGAACCAGCTTCTGCTGCCTGCTTCAGATGCAAAGTGCTTGAATGCATGCTGCCGTTTTCACGAAATCTTGCGACTTCGCTGGTCTTCTCTGCCCTTCACTGAAGCTTTCCGTGTTTATCAGATAACTTGAAGGCATTTTCACTGGCTGCTTTAGCAAGAGTTAGCTACATCGAGACAGTATTATGGATTTGTTGGCAGTCATCAACAGGAGCAGCATTGGTGGTGTTGGTTGTGGTGAACATTGCAAGGTATTAACGGCTAAGTTGATCGGTTTTTTACATCGTCACGCGAATGCATTTCTACATCAAGGGTCTGAATAAGTCTCATGATGAGAAACGAAGTGCACGGCAGCATACGAAGTGCAGTGCCATAAATGTGTATAGGCTACCATTCTTGTGCCTACTCTAACGCACTGTTAATTTTTGAATTAATGTGACTATAAGAAACAGTTTTTGAACAATGTGAATAAAATACATGTGCTTTTGTTCCCACGTCTGATGACCGCAAGCTGGGAGAAATGGGAAACAAGATGTGTACAGTAAAGTGTTGTATTTCTTCAATGCCACCCGTAAACCCAACGTGAAGTGAGCTCCCAAAACATTCGCGTAGTGTATTGGCAAAAGTAATTATGTATTCAAACCTAGTCTATCTTGTTGCGTCTGCAACTAGTTGTCATATCTGGGCAGCGGCGACAGCAACGTAGCAGCGGGTAAATCCTGCCGGAGAAAGAGTGATCATGTAATCGCTGGCTGCTCAGTATAAATGGAAGTGAGCTGCAGTTTTTAACACGTGGGCATGTAAACTGAAAGCGATACTAAGATTTTTTTTATGGAATAGTACGTCTTTTACTCGCCTGCACGGCCAGTTGCGTGCACGGAACTGCTGAAATAAAGGGATGGTACAGTGTGCACGTGTTCAGTCATTTTGCACAGAGAACAGAAAACGTGAGAAAAAGAATGAGTGTAAGGAAATGTGACAGAATGTCTGATCGGTGCACCCATTCGTACGTGACGTGCCTCCGAGTGTGCTCAGCAGCAAATAGCGGTGCCGGCTACTGTAACAGCTCCATTTCAGCAAAGCTGTTTTGAATATTGGGGATGAGCTCCACCACTGGAAAAACTGGCGCCACCGTCGGCGTGACGTGGCATGAGGGATCACGTGGACACAGCGGCCGTGTCGTCTGCTTCGGAAGCGCCGAAGCGAGCTGAAAACGAAAGTTTAACGTCCTACCTGCGCTGTGGTGAGGTTTTCCCTTCTTGAGTGTCTGCTTGACAACATTTGAACTTACTATAATTGGTAGTGTCTGCCTTTGGAGATGCGCAGCATGCCGCAGTCCGCAGTCCCGGACGTACGATGCCGCAGTCCTGGACGTACGCAACGGAGGCCGGTGTCAGGCTTATTCACACGTAGCCTCAGGACAAGAAGCTCCGTGAAGCTTGGCTCGCGAAACTTAGAACCGGCAAACAGACATCGGCTACAACTCGGGTATACAGCAAGCACAGACGCGAGGAGCATTTCTGCTACGGCGCCGGGGCTGCGCGATGTTCGGTGAGTCGCAGAAAACGCGCACTGAGACGATCGCCCGCGCTCCCTAACCGGCTAATGTCACCACGGTTTGGTCTATGAACTTGTTGATGCTAGATACTGGCAAGTTCACTGGAATGGAAAGGCGGTGGTGGGAAGCACATAAATAAAGGCATGGCATATGGTCATTTTAGTGTTATGAATTAACGCGCTGGATTACGAAAAAGAAGCAGTGCGAAATTGCACCCTGACTGCATACAGTGCGACGCACCTTTAGAAATAATGTTGAAACGTCCAAGAATTTAGAAGAAAAATATATGCAATCGTCGCCGTCGCCATCACAGTCGCCGCAGGCGGCGTCGAAGTCTCTTGTTCAAACGGAATAGTGTTTGAACTGCTCTGATAACGTCCACGCAACAATGGTTGCTTGTGTACTGTTAAATGCTCATATGCTGCGGCCTAAAGCTCATAGCACGGTGCGAAAACGCTCTTTGCTTATACAGACCGTCCACTATAAGAACCTATTTCACATAGTTTGCGCTCAGCGACTGCCGACCTTTCAGGCAAGAAGCCGGTCCGTGAGATTCCATCGCGGTGACCGCGCGCAGTGACTTTCACTGTCCGTATTCGGTAAAGAGATGGCGTCTGTGAAGGAACCTGTGCTTTCAGTCTGTCCAAGATTATTATTTCCACAGTAATACAGTTCCCTCGTTTTGAGAGTACTTACAGAAATATACAGGAGGGCTGCCACGTGGTGTTTTTATTAGGCGCCGTAAGCCAAGTCTATGAGAAGTGCGCCGCGAGAACCCACATACTACGCAAAGGAGGCGCTTCCGACAGGTGGCGACTCCTAAGTCCTCACCCCCAATTAGCCGGTTAAATATCATGCCATCTTCCTGTGTGCGACGTCGTCAGTGACGCCATTACTCCCGCTTTCTGGTTCCAGGTTTCCAGGAATTTCGCCCAAGTCGTGCTTACGTGGCGGCTCTCTAAAGTCTGCGATTCTGTGCTTCGGTGTGCGGTAATGGGTGATTTCTAATTAATTTTAATTATTCTAGACACTTCAGTAACGCAACTTATAACTAAACTTCTGCGCTGATACCATATGCTCTGATATCATATCTATAATTAAACCCATGAATTGTGTACTGTACTATTTGTTTCTATTTTTTTTTCTGATTTATTCTGAACTTCGCCCTCGGTCGTCTCGTTCATTTCTAACGTCACCATCACGCAATCGACAAGGCGCACAACGTCATCTACCAGTGGCTGTCGGGTCGTACGGGAATTTCGGGGAATCACAGTGCGGATGACGCTGGCCAATCGGCCCACGATGGTGGCCGTATTATGCCAATACCACTGTCGAGGACAGACGCAGCGTCAAGGCTTCGCTTCCTCGCACGCAAGCTTAACCCGGACTCTGCGGAACACCGGTGAATGCACCGACGAACGTGTCCACAGATTGGATCCGCGCCTGCGACTCCGTCTTCCACCAGGGTTACCTCGAGCGGAAAGCAACATTTGTGTGCCGCCTGTGGCTCGGCGTGGCCTTCACGAACGCCCATTCCTTCCGCAATGGAATGTTCGACAGCTCTGCATGTGGTAACTGTGACTACGAGGAGACGATCGAGCACCTCCTCTGTGACTGTCCTCGTCACAATGTGTCAAGAAAAGTGCTCGAGACCGTGCTCGGAAAACTGGACGATCGCCCCTTCACAGAGGAGAAAGCTCTTGGACCCTGGCCTAGACGGGTTTCGGCACTCAGTGCCTTAAGGGCTCTGCTCAAGTTTTTAAAGGCTTGCGGATTGTGCCACCAACTTTGAAAGTTCTGGCGCGTAGCATCGCGTTATTGTGGGAACTTGTATTACTTTATTTTTGTGTTTTTTTACTTCAACTTTTTTATTCTGTTTAGCCATTTCCCCATCACAGGGTAGCCAGCCGGTGCTTACACTGGCTAATCCCCGCTCTCTCTTGGGAGGCACGAACGCAAGGCGGACAAAACTTTGCATGAGACACTGCTTTTATTTATGCCAATAATTTGCGCATATGGTATTGCTAAAACGTAGGCATGAAATTTAACACCTTCACGTAAGCTAGAAACTACAGCAACAAATTTGAGCTCTTATTGATACAAATCAGGCACCTAGCACTCAGATATTCTTTCTTTGGTGGGAAGTCACGGACTTGTAAAACTATGTGTTTATTTCTTTGAATTTACTGTTTTTCAGCAATTCATGTAAGGAATGGTGACCCCAAAATAAATTCTACGTTCTAGAGTCAGTAAAATAATTTATTTCTTAATTAAAACGACCAAACCAAGGTAGCTTTATTTATGTTGTCTTATGTGAGCGTTTCTGTGTTAGGATATATATTTTAGTAGACACATCAGAGTTAGCTCCGAGCTAAAGCGTCATACAGGGTAGTCGTATGTGAGAAGGCAGTTGTCGTTGAGCAGCATATGACTGCCGAATATTTTGACAAACCGTTTTGGACATGTAATAAGATAGGCTCATAACATATCAATATACTTTTATGGCGGAAAATAATAACAGAACTACAATATAAAATTAATTGTGGTGTACATCCCTATATTCCAAGCCTGTTTTACGAGAAGTTCTATTCACATCTGTGACAAACACATCAAATTCCGGGTCTGTCAAGGCAGGTTACGTAGTGCCAGTGAGAACCGCCGCGGTTGCTTAGTGGCTATGGTGTTGGGCTGCTAAGCACGAGGTCGCGGGATCAAATCCCGGCCACGGCGGACGCTTTTTGATGGGGGCGAAATGCTGAAACACCCGTGTTCTTAGTTTTAGGTACACATTAAGGAACCGTAAGTGGTCCGAATTTCTGGAGTCCCCCATTACGGTGTGCCTCATAATCAGAAAGTGGTATTGCCATGTAAAACCCCATAATTAAATTCTAAATTAGTTAGTGCCAGTGCTTGCATTCTCTTCCTATTATGCGGAAGACTGCCATGATTTCTCTTTCTACAATAACGTCGGTTAATAGTTTGCGCAATCGTGTACCAGTTTTCCACCATTTGTTGTGTTAGTCTCGTTCGAAGAGCGAGTCACTAAAGGAAATGGCAGCATACTACCCATTTTCCCTGCGTTGATCAACTTGACATGCGTAAGAGCAAAATAGCGACAGTGCAGACGATCATTGTAACTGAAATTTATTTTATTCAGCCTTTATTCAGGAGTAACAGCAACAACAAAAGAAAGAACATTTCACTATAGAAACGCAATGGCACCGCACTGTTTTTTTATTATATATACAGACGATAACTGTTTGTGCGACTGCTTGATACAACAAGCGAAATATTGTGTTTTACAGCACTGTACATGTTCAGGTGTTCATTCAACACGGCATAAATACACACCGTACGCGGGACAGGGTAAAACCTTTTTTGCCTGGTGAAAGACCAGCGACAAGAAAAAGAACAGACGTTCCGCATCGCCATTGATTTGAGCGCCACCTGGATTTCTCCGAGCGATACTGTGGCTTGTCATCATAAGCACCACCACTTGTGGTCGGCGCTGTTAGAATGCAGCGTCGACCTGTAGTCTCGTACTTAGCAACCACAAGAATTTGTCAGGTGCTTTCCACAATAATGTTACTGTTTCTTTCGCTTCCTTTATTTAGCGTCGATCAAGTAAGGTTTTTTTTTTCCCTCGACATCACGAAATAGCCGAACACGAAGCTGCGGCTAATGAAGGTCCCACTGCTGAGTGTGCTTGTCCACAGACTGTGCTGGAAAATAATGTTTCTCGAATCGCGACAAGCTTCAATGTATTGGCCAGTGAAGAATGCGAGCGAGAACCTTTGCTCGAATGAGCGTTTTCACATGTTTGCGTGTGCTTTGTAAAATGGGCCACAACTACACGTGTAAATAGTAAGTACACAGTCAAGGTGATAATTCAGTGTTGGCCTGATACATGCTTAATTTTGGCACAATCTGCCCTTCATTTGAGTGTTGAATACCAGTTTATCTGCGTTTGCTCGTGCAAGTCAATGGGAAGCGCTATTATGAGGTTGTTGCTCTTTGAACAGGGAGCACCTTATGGAATCTTAAAAGGGCAAACGAAACGCATGTTCCACTACCCATCATCAAGCACAACTCAGTTGAACTCAGTTCAGTGGGGCACGTGAGCATTCCGGTATTCGCCACGGGAAACAGCGTGGCGCCCCGATCGCCAGCGACGTCGAGAGGGCGATTACCTCGCCTGGGTCGTTCTCTCTCTCCCGACTCAAGCATCTTAGGAGCGTCTCGACTTGTCTTAAGATCGAACTACTCATTACGTTGGAGACGCAGCTCTGTTTGAAGCAGTGACATCTTTATGCCCATCGTGAACACTTTCGTTCATAGATCAAGTTTTTTTTTCGGAACTGTACATACTTTGGCAAAATTGCGGATGGAGGATAGAGGTTGACACAGCCGAGTAAGAGATGTTAGGTTTTTGTTTATTCGAGTTCATCAGATAAAGCAAGAAAAGCTGTCTCCGCTTATGCGAAGGTTTCAGCGATGGAACCAACAGGTTACATATTTCAAAAAACGAGGAAAAAAGAGCGCATCGATGATGTAGCATCATGAGAATGCGAGTCTTCATGAACACGAATACGCTTGGCGGCAATCTTGCTCTTTTGCTTGCGCGAGATAGCTGCTTATATTTACGTACTATATTTCTAGCTTCAGCCTTGAGCTTCTGATTAGACATACTGGCGTGATATGTGTGTATGAATAATGATACAACTGCGGTATTCGGCGATGAACAAACAAAAGCTGCCTGTCACGCGCATGAGTATAAGCCATGAATGAACCAACGCACGAATGTCTAATTTCTTTTGGCTAACTGCTTCTTGGAGACCCGTTGCGACAGCCGCAATAAAACAGCACGAACACATCTGGTGTGCATCGGCAAGAAGTTAGCGACATTGCCACATCGATGTCATGCGGCTTGTTGCCAAGTGTGACCCTCTTCTTTCGAAGAGTGGAACAGCAATGTCACGCTTATCGTATTTACTAAATCGTTGTCATACTTGATTTCTTCACAATTATGACGGCGACCATGTGCAACACGGTAAGTGCGACGCTGTTGTCACTACCAGCTTGTCTGGACTGAGAAGCATTTGTTCGCACAAAGTACACATTGCAAGACACAGAGGCCCACGGAACATATATTTTTGAACAAAAACCAGAATTGAGGCAGCAGACGCCGCTTTCTTATCTCCATTGTAAGTACGGGTGAAAGTAAAAATAAAACTGGACCACGCAAACATAATTAGATGAATGATGCTTTAGAGTATGAATGGCGCAAATTGAACAAAAAGAAAATGAAAAGGGCAACGCACCGGCGCAGCTCTAGCCGTTTCTTTCTTTTTGCTAGCTTTCTTTTACTAAAAGCATGAATGAATTGGACCTTTAGCGAATCCTCTTAAGTCACATCGAGCGATTGATGATCGAGCTATCACTTGATGCGCAAATGCGGAGTGTAAAAATGCTGAGCATGAAACGGCTATATTAAGAACGTCCTACACTTTCAAAAAAAGAAGCAAAAAAGGCAATTTACTTTGTTGTGAGTGGCCGCTGATTTGTATTGGCATGGCTTGGGGTGCGCTAGATTTCTACGGTAGATAAAGGTACCGGATATTTCTGCTCCCGACCTAGCGAGGGACATGACGAGTAAGGCTCAGTTTTCTGCCGTCACTTGCTCGAGTAACAGCTGGGTTTGAGAACAGCTGCAACCGCGAGATGGGAAGTTGCACCGGTACAACCTTTGACGCACTTAGGTACTGGATTTTACATGGCATAAAAATACTGCTAATATCGGCGGAATTCTTATCGAATGGATATTTATACATGGTGGTTGGACAAAAAACTGTGCAGCTAGACAATGGATTATTGTGCTTAATGACGAGCTCTTGGGAGAAGAAAATGCGCTCAGGCTCAGGGAGCTCTACTTCAGTCATCTATGCGCGTTCTCAGAAGCATAAAACGATGATAGTGAAGGGAAATCGCGAAGAAGCGATAACAAGTCGGTGCTTGCCATCTTTTTTTGTGGTCATGTTAGAAGACGCGACGCCATCCCCATTACACCAATCTCCAAACATGTTCTTCGTGCACTTCTCAACCAGCTACAGTCGTCATTGCAACTCTTAACTCAGCGCGACAGCGTGCATTATTTTGCATCCGAGTCGCTATCGTCATGATTCTTTGTGCCATGATGAAAAAAAAATTAAGCAGAAAAAAAAAACCTTCACGCAACACGTTTTGCAGAGAACACTACCGCTTCTTCGATTTGCGAACCACCTGTTGTGATATGACCGAAGCTTAGCACTGCTTGTGCCCTTTGCATGGCGCCTCTTGGTCATGGGACTGAGCCCTACCAAAAGTGTCTCCATCCTGCATCTTATCATCGGTCGACGCTTCGTGGAAGTACGCCTGCAATACAGCGGCGAACGGTAAGCCTCAAAGGGCGCCTTATAGTCGTTGCTTGAAAGAAGTCGTGTAACATTTGGGTCACGCTTCGGCGATCCTTGCGACGTTTACCACAATCCTGCTGACATTCACTTGCGGATAGTCACAGATTCTAGAGTCCGCAACGAAACGATCGGCCCATAGGCGTCCATGTGTTAAGCGTAACTTGCCCTAAAATAGTAGCCGCACGTTGGAAGCATAGTGTTGACGTCCATCGTCTTTTGACGCACAATTGAAGCCGCTGACCGAGAAGGTAAGAGCAGAGACAAGTTTGACCACGACAATAAGGGTCGGGACGGTCGAGACTTCCCCTACTGTGTGTGTGGCTTCCGAAAAAAAAAGCGAGTATATTAAGACAGAAAGGCGGCCACGCTCACCAACTCGGGCCCTTACGTCACGAAAACGTCGAAGATGAGCGCATACGGTGCGCGTATTTCTTGGAGTCACGTCGGAGTATCTGGGACGATGCCGAAAATAAATAAAGCGGCACAGTAGGAACCGTCACGAGAAACGACACACGTAAGGCAAAAAGCGAAACGACGTCTCGGCGTGACAACTAATGCAAGCTTCCCTTGAAGGTTGCAGGAAACCTCGCGTCGAGAACACTGCCACCGACCTCTATGTTGCAGGGTTGTTTCGCTTGGCTTCTTTTGCATTACTTTGTCCTTTATTGAAACAAAGAAATGCATTTTTCGCGCTATCGACGAAAGCGGAGCCCTGCACGTTAATTTGATGCACCGTAAGTTATACAATACGTACACGCAACGTCGTTGTCTTCTGCGAACGTGCGTCCATTACAAAAATGGCGCCGTTTCTCTCTCTCTCTTCTTCTTCTGCAGCTGAGCAGCAGCTTGCTACACAGTTGACGATAAGAGCGGGATGCAGACGATGCCTGCAGACGACGCTACGTCTTGGTCCACTGATAATATGCAGCCGAGAAAACGAGGCGCCCGCGCACGATTGTTGTTTGCTTACATGACAAGACAAAATGAGCATTTTCGTTTTCCCGAGCAATACACACGCACTATTTTTGACTCATGACATGCTGTCTTTTTACTTTCTCACTTTCGTCTTTCGAGCACCCAGACCTCTCAGTAGTCGAAACTATCGGGGCCGCTTCGTCTTACTTCTTTAATTATTATTATCATTCGATGTGTGGTCTCCACGGCACGAACTATGCGTTCCGGGTCCCGTGTTTTCCAGTTCCTTTCCTATTCACCTGCGTTTTCTTTCCAGCACGAAGAAAACGGGCTTTAGAAACTCAGATCTAAATAAACCAACTGCGTCGTTCTGAACCTTTTGTCTTGCGTTTGCTTTTGTTCACGTGATTCGGCGCTTGAACGAGCTCCTGCGCTGTCGTCAAGCCCTGCAGTTGTTTTAGCCCCGCTAGACACCCCAGCCCAAGAAAACCTTTAGCGTCGGTCGTCTGCAGTCAACAGCGCTGGCTATATATAGTATATACGTCGTCTGCTACGTTGTTGTCTGCTATCAGCTGAACTCCACATAATAGAACGAGCTGCGCTCTTCGCACAGCGTGAGCGCGATGAACAGTATTTCACTCAGGGGAGGTGGTACAGGAGCCTTTTTTTCTTCTTCTTACAAGGAAGCAACGGGGCGAGAACACGTAAAAGTGGTGCGCGGCTGTAGTCTCGGAAAGAAGGTTCGGGCAGAAGTGTGGCACAGGCTTTCACCGCGTGATGAGCTTACATATGCGTTCACGGCCGTCTTACCGTCTTGCATCGCTTATGGCACCATGAACTTTCTCCAGGAAGCCTTAGCTAACGGATAAAGAAAAAAAAAAGGAGCTGACTGGTTTTTTTTTTCTGTGGTCATTGCTGTCCTCATAGGTGGCCGGGCAACCACACGAACTCAGCAACACGTTGCTTTGCCTTCGGCCTGGTTAGGATTTTTTTTAAGGTACTCTTCGTTTGGGTTACCGAGTTGACTGGTCGTTTGGCGCAGCTGTCTTCCTAACACGGTTTAGTCACCGCCTTGGTCGGTTTCACGCGAGAAAGTCATGGCGGCCAAAGCGTACCGACGTGCCCAAGAGTGCACCGCATATTTTTTTGTCGACCAGAGCCACGTTGTCCAGGCATTAACTCGCTCAATTTATGTTTCTTCGCTACTTTCATACGTACCTAAAACGCCTATTCATTCCGGTGTAGTCGATGAAACGACCTCATGTTTGATTTCGCATGGTGAAGTTTCCAAAGAATACCTATGACGTAGCGATGGCGAATAATCCGACACAAGTGCACACTTTCTCAAGCGTCCGTGTAGGTGACATGTGTTGTAGCACTCGCATTCAACCTCATTGTTAGCACACTATCATGGGTTCCAATATTTTCTTGCTGATCTCCCCAGTTGTATAACTGCAATAAACCTCTGATTCGAGTCTCAGGGACCACATAGTATGTGACCACTGCTCCTTTTTATCCTTATCTGGGCTAAAATTGCACGTTCTTAACAAGACTTTCAAGTTAAATTACAAAGGAACCGCGGCCTACCGCCGTTTTCTTGATTCGTATTTTTTTCTTGTTTCTCGAATAATTATGACATTGAAAGAAGATGTAACCAGATAACTGCGGCTGTAACCTGGTCCACTCTTCTGGTAGTAGATGTGCCCGCTGGGAGAAAGGGTTCGAACGTGCTCGCTCGTGTTTTTGCATTATATACATACATAGCTTGCAGTAACACTTCCGCGCATGCGCGGCAAGGGTGTTTCATGCGTATAATACATAATATCTACGCCAGGTTCATCAAGCAAGAATGAACGCTGTTAGATGTGGGGCCACTAAATCTGCCACATGTCTCGTTCGCCTCGACGATATGTAATTACACATCAATAGTGAGTGGCCATCTCGTCTGGCAACCCAGTCTTCACACCGAAAAAATAGATGTCGCATACGCACCACTCGCTCTGGCATCCATTTTTTTTATCCTGCTCGTCTCACAAAACTCACCGACCAATCTCAATTTGTCAGCACCCATCGTTCGGCACCACAATAGTAACGCTGTAGTCGGTTTCTCGGCCATAGCGTGTGCTTCGAAGCGACGCGGTAGCCGCGCAGAGTATCGTCGACGGCGCCGGAACACGGTTCCGTTATGTCTGCATGGACGAAAGAGCGCCGCCATTTTGTCGTGCTCCTGCAGACTCGGCACCATCCGGCTGCTCGCAGCTGCGCACTTTCCATGCAGGAGTATCGTCTGCAACAACAGATCTCGCTAAGTGACCTCTTCGTCTGCCTTCAAAGAAAAGTCAGCCGGTTCTGCTGCAACGCCATTTGCGAACAAATGCACTTGTGCGTTAGGCAGAGTGTTTCCTACACCTTTCTGCCTAAAACGTCACGTGCGCGACGTATTCCTTGCAACGGCCACCAGTTCAAGCACTAAGACGCATATTGTGACGTCATACTTGACTTGCCGCGTCTTTTTTTTTTGAGGAAGCTGAATTTTCCTCGTTTCTGACATGAAGTGCCATCTATAGTCGCGAAGCTCAGCGTCTGCAGTTTTGCGAAGCGCGGGGAAGTCCATTACTTACGCCGTCTGGTGCACCAGGCAAGGCGTTTTCTACCGCAGCGCCCTCTTAACTCGCTGCGGTGAGACGCCTCTGTGAAGTTATAGGAAGGCCACATAATTCTCTTCAGGATTTCTGTGGTCTTGCCCCCTTACGTGCGCCATTTTTGCTCCACTCGAGTGAGGAGCCAGCCAGCACGCGTCCAGATCCACCACACTTGCTCAATCCGCGAAAAAAAAAGAGGAGGGGGACGGAAAAAGATAGTGAAAGCGACCGACCAGAAGTTGTCGTTGTTTGAAGTAAGCCGTGTGCCTGCAAGGCGCACCAAATGCAACCCGTGCCCCGGATACTAACGAGCCCGTGGACCGAATGCCCACGGATACTTCGGGAGGCAGGAAAAAGAAAAAGGCGCAGCCGCCACATTTATTGTTCAAACATGCCAAAATGGTTCAAAGTCTGCTTCGCGTGACCCTACTCGTAACGCTCCGTAAATATAGTCATTTCAACGTAACAAAATGAGAAAATATATGTCGTCTATAAATTTCTGCAGGGCTATGCAGTAAAAGCTATGCAGTAAGAAAAAGCACAGGAAAAAATATACGAGCCATCTGCGAGCGGAAATGCGTGCCGTATCACACCCGAGGCATAGGCGAACGGGAAAGAATACCCCTTTGATGTGCATCGACCGTATTCGCTAGCAGACGATGCAGGTAAACTGTAGATGACACGCGGCGTTTCATTATTATTTCACCGTCTTCAAAGCGAATGTGTTTGCTGGATATGGTTTCCTGAATGGAAGCCTTCGCGGTGACGTCACTTGTCTATAGTGCTGCCTTTCGCGAAGTTTGTACGCTTAGAACGACACGAGCCTGACCGAGTTTGTAAGAATCAATGATTTAATGCTGTTCGAAGACTGAGCACCTCGACTCTCAAGAGACGTTTATCGTGGATATGTGCGCATATCTATCATTCATATGGGTGTCTTGGCTATCTTGGGACACATATGCAAAATTAAAGTGACGCACATATAAACTGCGTGCCATACGTAAAAGATTACTGCTATTTTTTTACCCAACTTTACACAATGTTGTGCTTTACGAGGCGCCCTCGTAGATATAAATTAGCAGCTCCGCATTCGTTATCCGAATAGAGCTTGACCGCGCAGTAACAGATAGCTGTTCTCTTGAGGATGACACGTTGTGAACACTAACCCTTGAAATCCTTTCTTGAAGTGATGGCATTGATCAGAACAAGCAGTTAATCTAACACCATTTGCCTGTCGTTGTCACAACCACTGTGACCCTTCAGAAGAGCTGGACTCAAGCTCACGACAGAACTGCTACTCGGGGGCAGCATCAGCGAAACGTTTGTCTGAAAGCAGCTCTTTCAGAACGTCGTTTGTGACGTCACCAGCAAGGCACCCATTGCCACTTTCCCGTTCTCCTTGCCTTCCTTCCTCTATCACTTATTTACCCAGGCACCGCGTAACGGTAGACCCTCCTTGCATTCTCGCGATTACTCACAGCGAACAAACAATATATCTCAACAGTAACAATAGTTGTCATCTTGTCAACAAGGTACACACACTGTCGAACACAAACCTTAAGTACAGACGTTTCGGATATGGTATCGCGTAGCGGTACATCAGGCAAGACGAGCACCTCGCTGCTCGCTGCTTGTGTTTTCTTAAAAATCGGTGAGTACGTCCTGGCCCTTAGCACGGTCAGGTTAGCACAAGTACCAAGTACCAAAAATGCGAAAAGGGAACGAAGGGAAAGAGTTTCTTCATGTCTGTGTGTGTCTGTGGATGTTGTTTCACGAACAGCCTCGAAGAAACGGCACATTTGAAAGTGTCGGTTTCGGGTAAAACTTTGAGTGCAAGATTCAGGACAACCGTATTCAAACCAGAGTGTGACACGTGAAAAGTGTTTGTGTGCGGCATGGAAAGGCGAGCGTCAGTTCCTTGCCTCTTAACATTCGCTTCGCACCATGTTCTATCTGTTCTCAAGCACTAACCAGATCCATTGTCTGGTGCAGATTCGAGACAGTTGCGAACTGACGGTGGCATGGTAAATTATTTCAAGCACACCACGAGCTTTCTTTTCGGAAATACGATGCTGGAATATCTTTTGACACCAGTAGGTGATATGGCGCGCACAAACACTCCCGATAACTTCAAATCATGGGTGATATACAACAGACGCAGCGTTGCGCGCTCGCGTCTAGTCCTTCATGATAAGACCTGGGCCAGGGCTGTCAGAGAGTAGGTTTACACGCTCCGCCGCTGTGTTTAGACACGTACAGCCAGAAAGAAAACCCGGAAGAAATTAGCGCAAGAAATGTCAATAACTCTGTCAGTGTTGGTTGAACTACTTTTCGCCGAGAAATTCGCAGCCGGGTTTCTGAAACAGGTTGTCTTGGTTCACGTTGCGACCTTCGCTGTAGGAAGCAATCGGTGACAAGAGAGAACTTGACGCGAATGTGCGACTCTCCTCAAAGTTTCGGTTGCCAGAACGAAGTCAGAACTGACGCTGTCAGATAGAACTTCACTGGTAGACAGTGTGACCGGTAGCCACCAGAAGAAGAGAAACGAAACCGTAGTTGTGATAGCGCTGGATCGCTATTATTGGCTACCGGCCATGAGTGATGTAATATTCAATGTACTTTCCGTACGCAACGATACGAGCCAATGTCAATTATCTACGCAACATTGGTGTCTGTACATGAAATTCTCGAGCTGCCGACCATTGCGGGAAGCAATGAAAAGTGCCGCACCTTGTAAAAATGAATATATATTGTCTGTAGATAGACTGCTTTGCATTTTTATAGACTTATCCTTTGTCTGTATCAAGTATACAAAACTGGGGATAGATGAAAGTATTTGGATACTTTGGTCAGATTGTTGGATAAAAATTATCAGACGAGCAGTTCGCAGAAATGTAAGTCTACAGAGATAACTCGACATTAAATTTAGAGAAATAAGTCTATGAGCTGTTTATAAAGAATATATATTCTGGCCAGAATGTTCTTTTGTGAGGTGCAGCGAAATGAAAATGAGAAAGGTTTCGGAAATCTCTGGAGGCACAAGTTCGCGCTAGATGGCGCAATAGAATCACTGCCCATTATTGATGCGGTCCTTCCAAGCTCACTTGAAAACGGACAGCTACGAAAGTTTAGAGGAGACTCACACAAACCTCAGGTCCTTTTAGCCACGATGCTAATAGAAGCCCGCACCTGTTCTTCAAAAGTGAGGCAAGGAACGGCGAACCTAGAATAAGACGGGTAGAAGAGAAAGCGCCAAAACCTTGCGAGGTTGCCTAGGAGCTCGGCTTTGAAGCGCCACCCCCATGGAACGTCTTGCCACGCGTCGCGTCGCCCGGCGTCGTCATCAGTGGCTGCTCGTCAGTACTCGGCCCAAGTAGCCAGCTGGTAAGAACGGTTGCAGGTGTTTATCAAGTGAACGTAACGCGTGACGTATTATCTGCAGACGGCGGCAACTACGAGTCTCGATGCGGCGACGCCGACAGACGACGCACCCTTTTGACGCGCAAGCAAACGCGGCCATGTAGGTACGTGCTTGTGGTTTGGTCGCTCACGTGTGCCCGAGCTCCCGGCGAATGTTTACGCGCGCGCGTGTTTGTGTGCGTGTATTTTCGTGTATGTTTGTGTATTGGTGTGGCTCTACGTGGTACATCCAGTCGCCGCTGCGACCTCCCAGCTGCCGTGGTGGTCCTTCTTCTCCTCTCCATTGCAGCGGCGCTTCGACGTCTCTCTCCCGTGGATCGTCGGGGGGTGTTTCCTCACATGACGAGACACTTGCCCTTGAGTTTCTCCTTGCGAAGCTGCGACTTGGTCTTCTTGGTGTCCAGCTGGAGCGACACGGAGCGGCGTTTCTCCATGTTGAGCAGCTCCTGGAACAGCTCGCGCACGTTGTGGTTGGTCTTGGCCGACGTCTCGAGGAAGCCGCACGACCATCGCTTGGCCTGCTCCTGGCCGGTCTCGGGCGGCACCTCGCGGGACTCGGCCTCGTCGAACTTGTTGCCCACCAGCATGATCGGGATGCCCTCCGTCTCGCCGCTCTTCACCTGCGAGGAGAGCGGAGGAGTGAACGCACCACGCGAAGGCGCTAAATTAAACATTCAGTGCCGTTCCACTCGGTGAAGAAGGAGCACCAGCGAAGCTGTGTATGTGGGCCCCTCAACGCCTGCTTCACCTCCGCCGCGTGTCGGCCCGGTATGGCACTATCTTCCGGATTGGCCGACATATGAAAAATTGTTGTATACGGAGACGAGACCCACCAGAACCTGGCCATGAGCAGCTTCGCTGTAAATATTACGGGGCCTAAGAGGAAGTTTTAGCTCGGGCCCAACTCTAACGCGGCCTATTCAAATATATATAAAATGCAAAGACACTTTTCTGAGACAACCACCGGACCGATTTTAATGAAATTTGTTGCATTTGACAGAGAAAGTTAAATTGTAGTGATTGCTGGAAGCAGCATTTTGATTGAGGGCCTGAAATATAGAAGAAATTTTCGAAAATTGGTATGCATGAAAAAAGAAATAGAAGCACGAAGTTTACCAATTCCTAGCGCTGCACCAAGAACAGATATCGCAGTTATGTAAACTACATCCTTTAGAGCATTCAAAGTGAATAAATTGAATATGTCAGTGTATGTATTATGTGACTTTGTTACATTGATTACAGGGGTTTTGTAACCTCCTGATAACATATTCGTAGTTGAAAGCCATGCATAATAAATCATATTTGTCCACTTTAGATGTATTACTACACGCAATTTAGAGCGTTGCGATATCGTTTTCACTGCTGAGTTACAGAGCTTTAAACTTGATAGTACGCCTTTCTGAAAATTTGCGATTTTCAACAATTGTTACTCAGAAATTGATGGCCTAAACCAAACATTCGCTACCAAGCGTCACTAGATTTTTCCTTTTTGTTTAAAATGCGACAAACCTCACTAAAGTTGGTGCAGTGGTTACCGGAAAAAAACGACTTCTCCTTTCCCATGTATTTAGGAGCTTGGACTCGGGGTTCCTATCACTTTGCAAAGTCACAGAGCCGTTTGAAGTCAAAGGGACAAAGTTTAGCGAATTCCATGTGCAGTAGCCATCATTTTCATCTTGGTTAAATCGCTTTGCTTGCAGCACCCGCATTCACTAGCGCCGGGGTCCCCTCTCGCAAAACTTATGGGAAACTCTGGCTAGAACAATATACCAGAACGTTACGCCGATACCTTAAGTGGGGCTGCTATGTATGTATTTACTATCGTAATTACACGAAAGTCTTACTTCTTCTAACTTTTCAATTTTCCCATAGACTTGACCTTTTTGCACTCTGAGGATTACCACTATCGAGACCTTTCGCGACGGTGCCGGCCGGCCTAGCGAAACTCGGGGTGACATCACTCTACCGACGCTGTCTTTCTTTTTCTTTTGCGCGTCGTCTGCAAGGGATGGTGATCACCTCTCGTATGATTTCGAAGATGGGCCTGAGCTCCTCCAGGCTCTGGGCCGAGGTGATGGAGTAGACGAGGATGAACGCGTGCCCCCTGGAGATGTTGAGCCTCTGCATGGCGGGAAACTGGTGGCTGCCCGTCGTGTCCGTGATCTGGAGCGTGCACACGTTCTTGTTGCAGCTGATCACCTGCGACAGCGGCAGAAGCAGACGACGTCGAGAAAATGGACCACGAGCGACGCTTATCCCGTCGGCATCGTCCCGTGCCGTAGCACGGCGAAATTATGTTCCTGATGACATTGTATCTCACCACGGAACTTTCTAGGATAAACTGCACGCGTATTGTGCCTAGGTTCCAGTGTGTTGACGCACTGGAACAGTGGGTATACTTTCTTTTTTTTATTTGTTTTTTTATATCGCCGGAGAATATTTTGCGATTCGGCCGAATGAGGTGCGTTACCTGAAGAAGCGGACCTTACTTTCCCCAATTGGTGACGTTAAGGGAGCTTATTAAAATTATTTCTTTATGAACCTTTTAAATTATTCATTTTAGGGCGTGTGCGTTCCACTTGCAAAATTGAAGCCGAGCAGAAGCGAAATCATGTTTACGTCAGAGAAGCCTTCAGACTAGTGCCATTTTTGACATCCCTGCTTCCAAAATCTGCTAGAATACTGTACCGCAGCGACATTCAAGATCATTCCGAACTGCTCGACTTAGGCTTCTGCTATGCTGTTCCTTGAAACGTCCGTGCATTTGGTGGACCGCTTTGTGGCCGGATATATCGGAAGGGGTGCTAGGCTGGCGATTTCTGCCAAGCAGACCGTACGTCACTACATATGAGCTTCAGTTTCTGAATTGCAACATGTGCCCTAAAATCACTAATTAGAAAGGTAATTAGTGCAAATTAATTTTATTAACTACATGAACATTGTGATTTCTCGCTCAAGTAACGTCCGGTTCTTGCATATTTGAGGATTCAAAAAGCGGAACAGCGCTGTCACAGGCGATTTCTAAAAAAAAAAAAAGTCCATCGAACCAATAAACAAAGAGGTGGTGTGGTCAAACCTGGTTACAGTTAATGCACGTATAGTGAACGAACGGCTGTATTGGAGGTAAGCAATGGTCCCGATGACACACTCACGGGGCCCTGAATATTTTTTCTCTCAGAAAAAAACTGCGCGAAAAAGACGTAGACGATATAGAGAGGAACGATAAACACGGGCACAAACGCGTTTCTGTCTCGTTTCTCTCTATATCGCCTGCGTCTTTTTAGCACACTTTTTTGTTAAGATGGAACCACGCCAACTCGCCCAGGCCTCAGTTTTGACGTATATTTTTTGTCGCTGATACAGTGAATACGGCCGTAGGGCATAAGTGGATAGAAAAATACGTTTACTTACTACATAAAAAGGCACCAAGAGCTATTACTTCCTGAATATGACGGGGTAAACAATGATCGCATTTCCAATGCGTTTGGCACATTGTTTCAGTTACTTCGACAATTTGTGCGTGTATTGCTTGTCTTGCATTGTTATCAAGCTGGACGCCGCGCTTTGCTATGAGAGAAATGGTAGCAGCATTCCTACGCGCAAAGATTGCAGTCTGTGAATCCCCGTTTCAATAAAACGCCAATTTGTGCTCTTATGAATGGCGAGCAACTTGATCTGCTCAGAAAAATGTTAGCGCAGTCAGAAAACAAAAACAAAAACAAATGGTGAACAACGGCTATAGCGAAATTACTGATATGCGCGAATTTTTTCAGATCCCAATGACTTCGCTATAATGAGGTTCTGTTTTACATACACATTTATTCCTAAGAATGCAAACCGAACGCCATAAATGAGTAGCTCTGAGAGACAGAAGAGAAACAGAAAAAGAAGAAACCGTGAGGAGGTCAACCGGACATACGTCCGGTTTGTTACCCTGCGAAGGGAAAAGGGAGGAAAAGCAAGGTAGGGAGAAGGAGAGAGAGCGAGGGAGTTCCCAACAGTGTGCGCCAGATATGGTTGCAGGCGTCCACCACGGAACGCAAAGGAAGAATATTTTCAATGCAGCCCCGGGAAGCACGTGTAATGCCGATCGCAACGAGCTCCGTTTCTTTTACTGAACTACGGGATCATGAGAAAATAGGCGTCTGAAGGGCCTGCTATCCCGGTCATTTGAAGTTAATTCCTTTGAAGAAGGAATATAAAGAAATATAGAAACAGAAAGAAAAGGAAAGATGCAGGGAAATACCAGCGTATATAACTGAGCCATAGCCCTGCGGCACCGTATCAATAATCAGAGCACGACGAATCTGCAACCCGCGAACGTTTGTTTTCACGTTATTTCGAGAGAAAGAAGAAGCGACTAGCGGACTAAGGAGGTGGAGGAGGGGGCTGCGTGATGCTCGAGCACCGTCGTTTCTGCTTTCTCCGAGAGATGGCGCCACTTCCGCCAGAAAGGCGGCGGTGCCAGCGGGACCTAGAGGAGGGGCTTCTGTGAGAAAGGAGGTCATTCAGGAGGAAGGAGAGATGGAGGGAGAAGTAAACCGGGCGGTAGGATTTGCGATTCACGGGCGTTGTTCATAAATCGAACCTGATACACTGCCACTTGGGAAAAGGAGTTATCTTCGCATAGTTACCGTTAACTTCGAAACACCCCGAGAAGTACGAACGGGTCTTTCCCTAGCGAACGTTGCGAGAAAGATCGAACGTGCCGAAGGTGGGAGAGGTTGGGCGGCGGCCCTGCCCGGCTCGTCGGACAATGAACTCCATGGCGGCGGCCCCTTGACCGCGGGGTCTAGGTTGTCGACCCTGGTTCGGAGCGCGGAAGCGATCGCGCTCGCTTCCGGCTGCAAAAAGTGGCCTTGTGGCGGGCGTTACGCTAATGGTGTTGGGGCAGTCTGGGATTGTACCCTGAAGTGCGGATGTTTCGTCGTTAATTTTGCGAGAGCGAAAAAAAAAAAAAAGGGAGATAGATAGAGAGATGGACGAGGCAGAGGACAAGGGGGGTGGTCATTAAGAACTGATATATTCCGGGAAGTAAAGAAAAAGTTCATGTTCTACACATGCGTAGTAAGGTAAAAAATAAATAAAAAATAAGCATTAATAAATAAAAAAAGGCTGTGGCTTAGGTAAGGTTAAGCCCAGGATGCGAAACATACTAGCCTTTATTTTAGTTGTTGAACCACTGTTTAGCCTGGTGAACTGCTGTTGCTTGGCTATATTTGGTTCGGCTAGACGAAGAAACAACTCATGCATTACTTCTTCGCCTTCAAGAGTGGAACGCGACAGCGTTCCCGTCGACCCGCCAAGGGGTGTAAGACAATGGGCTACAGGGCAGCGACTACGCGTCCCGCATTGGACGCGGTGAGCGTCGAGCAAAGCAGCGTTCGGCGCGGCAACGAAATGTGCGCCTGAGCAAGAGACGCACGCCTTAGAAACAGCGCGTTTCTAAGGCAACACCGCATTCACTAGAGGCGCTTTTGTACCGCTTTGAAGCGTTGTACTCGTGGCTCAGTGGTAGCGTCTCCGTCCCACACTCCGGAGACCCTGGTTCGATTCCCACCCAGCCCGTCTTGCAAGAGTTGAGCCAAAGCCACTTCTCCTCTGTCGTGACGTCACGGTGTCACGTGATTTCATGGTCACCGCCGCGCCTGAGGAGCTGGGTTGAGCCCTCGTAATATGCTTCGCATAAAAGGAAAGTCATAGTATCTTCACCACAGCTTAAATCTCATTACATAAGTCTTTCTAGCAATTTATTCTCGACCTTTTTCAATTCACGGACTACTTACTCATTAGGTCCAAAATCAACACGGAGGTTAGGAAGGATGCAGTAGTGTACGATTTCGATTTTATTGCATTTTGCTCGCATAATTGCGGGGCCGATAATGTAACTCGCGGCATTGCGTTTAGCAACATAACGCTTTACACACAGAGTGCTTGTAGAAAGATTTCAGAATTCACGTCTGACCTGGCACCATGATCTTCGCACTTTCCTCATATATGCGACCTCGAAACACTCCGAAGCCCTCGATAGCTACCGGCACATTTGACGAGCACTAATTCTTTTCGATTATTGCGCTGATTACAAGTGCGCAGGTGCACGCAGAATAAGGCGTCTATATATTTTTTAAACAGTCCCTACCTCCACTATAACGATTTACAAACTCATAGTAATAACTTGCTTCTTGAGTTTAGTATTTTAAGCGCGTGAAAGATTTTTCATCTCGTGTTGCTCTGAAACCGTGCATTTTGCAGTAATTATCAGCGAAGTCTAAAATGGTTGGACAGAGAAAAATATAATTGATATACTGCCACAGATACATGCGTTTTCATGCATTGATATACTTTTTTGGCAAAAACACTTAATTTATTTTCATTTCCCTATTCGGTACTAATAATTAGAGAATGATTAGTGCTTCTGTGTCAGCCACTTCCTACATTGGACCGGGTCAACCTAGCGGTGACCCATCACACTGCTTCAGTTGCTATGGCACATAGCTGTCAGGTACGAGGTCACAGGTTTGACTTCCCGCAGCAGAAGCCGCTCTTCGATGGGGGCGAAACGCAAGGACGCTTGTGTATTTTTATTTTGGAGCACGTCAAATAACCCTTGGCCCTCCTCAATAGGGGTCTCTCACATACACAATCTTTTTTTTCACTTGGAGTCGCTCAGTCCCGCTGGTCCATCATTCAATCAACCTAGCAGTGCTTGCAGAAAGCGGTGCGGAATGCAGCTTACCTGTCTGTAGGTGTCTTCAATGGTGGGGATGTAGCTTTCCCGGAACGTTCCTTTGACAAAGCGTAGCACCAGGGAGCTCTTCCCGACACCGCCGGCTCCAAACACTACAACCCTGTAGTCGTTGCTCTGTTCAGGCATGCTCGGTCTCCTACGATGCTCTGGGTTCGATCCCGCAAGGGGCAGCAGGAGTTGGGAAGGAAGTAGAAGAGGAAGAGGTTGTAGGGCGGAAGTGAAAAAGAGTACAAAAAGCTCTCGCAAGAAGCCTGGGAGCGATTCGAAGAGGGCTACTACAATCGCGCCCGTGAGCAACTGGCTAGTGATGCAGTGGATCAAGCGCCACCCCACTTCTTTTTCTTTCTTTTCCCGCGCTTTTCGACTTCGGTATCACGCGCGCGCGCGCCGCTCCGCTCGCCTCAGGGAACGCGGAAGTGTGAGCGCGCCAAGATGCTGCTCGCCTTTTGACAGGCGTCGTCCCTTCCCCGACAGCGCCCGCGCTTTCCTTTTTTTAACCCGCGCTATCCCCAGTGACCTCCTTTCCCGCGCGTGGTTTCGGGGCTCTCGCGGTCTGCGCTTTCCCGCGCGCGCGCTCTATGGGGGACAAGGAACTCACAATACGGGGCAGGGTGCGGCGAACGCGACGAGACATGGCGCCACCGCGTCGCTCCCTCTTTCCCATTGGCCGAGCCCGGGCAGTGACGTAACCGGCGGGCGCCTATCGGGCTGTTACACTTCGTTCTCGCGCCCGATCGTCTGCTCGAGCGCTTCTCCATGTTGGTGTCCGTGCCTTCGCTGAGTACTTCGCAAGTTCTTTGCCGTTTTGTTGTTGTTTTTCACTCGCGGCAAGGACTTGTGGGTATCGTACTGGACTTTTTTATCCCTCTCCTTCCAGTATTGCTGGTTTCTTTTACTTGGACACACACTCTGAGCCGGTTCCGTTGAGGAAGTGCGGAGGAAGGAGAAGCGTGCGGCTTCCTTACGGGACGGCCGCCAGTTGTTATGGGTTTCCTTTTTTTGCACGGAGACGCCCGAGACAGCGCGGCGCCGCCTGGAATCTAATTTGGCGTAGCGCCCGCTGCTGTACGGAGGACGCCGGACCGACATCGGCAGACGATCAGGCGCCGGATCAAAGTGTGACACAGACCGCAATCTGTCGCCTTTATTATTACATGTGCGCGTCGGAGAGTTTGGTACAATCGCTGAAGCCGGCTACTGCTCGTCGCTTTGTCAAAAAGCACGCATCAGAAGTCAGACCGGCTCAAAACAGTCAGACAAAGGAATAATGATAAAAACGTAAACAATAACTGGATCTGTTGGCCACCTTGGTCAATGAAAGTTTAAACGAGCGCACTGTACGATACGACAAGATCGTTGAAACTGAATTGATTTGATATTGTGAGTTGTGGAATTATGGAATAAACACTCATAGCGCAGCAAGTAATGGTAGTTTCGAAAGCAAAACACATATGAATTAAAATGAACCGCAGCCATTGTCTATTCATCAAGCACCACACAGACGAAACGAAGATACTCGAGGATTAATTGCGCGTTCTGAACCGGAGACCGCCACCATTCAAAAAGAGGAAAGCTTTGGAATTGTCGGCGCTGCACTGACGTACCGGCGCTGATGATTAAATACGAAATTTGAGAACAATGTTTGGCCTTCCGGTTGGTTACTACTAATTAACCTTTTTTTTTGCGTGATATAAATGATGATAGGGCTCGGAAATGATGCTTCTCAAGCCTATAGCGATTTACTGTGGCTCTTCAGGATCCCTTTAAAAGCCGGAATCGCTGCTCCTGTAAAGGTTACTTTACCTTTGTCGCGCTTGATGTGAGGAGAAAACAAACACGCGCAACATATTTTATTAATTCTAAAGAATACTTGGCATTACCTACGTTCATCGCAAATAAAGCTAGAACTAGAAAAAGGATCTTTCATTCTTTGCGAAACAAGATATTTCCACAGGTTGCAAAATAAAAGCAAGACGCTTCTGTTCGCTTCAAATTTAGGAGAATGGTTCTTGCATTCTTTAAGGTATAATTTATATGCATGATTCCTGTGAATTTCACAGATCCCACACTTGTGTTGCAATTTAGATGACACCAAGCGTCCGCAGTGTGGTTAATGATATATAACGTATTTCATTGAGCCCAATTGCAAGGGACAATTAATTTCCAAGAATTACTAGAGCTTTGCTGCATGTCCTGAATGAACTATTCTTGCGTTCTGAACTTCTTTGGTGCTATTTGTCGCTTTTCTTTGTCTTTCAAATTTCCTTGTAAAATCGCTAGAGGGAATCCTAGCACTGCGACTCTTCAGCCGCCATGCGAATGACTTGTGATATTTGTCCAGTCCACGTGATTGCGACTTCAGGCGTTCTCATGACGTTACTTAACACGCTTTATGTTTCTGAATTTAAAAGCATTATTCTTTCTCTAAATCCACGAACGTAACAAGTTTATATGCACGTGTATAATAATAGAAAATTGTTTGATTTGTACCACAACAATTTGTTGAACATGATCAATACCCTACAGCCGCAAAGTCATTTCAGCCCGGAAGGGCAGAGCTTGCACAAATCCTTTTGCCACTAGCCACCATTTTCATGCTGGCCGAGCGGCCATCCTTCCTGCGCCCGCACACACTGACGCCACATCTCCCTCTAGTGAAATTTGTCGCAAACCCCTTCGTTCATGGTGAACCGACCCAGCGTCGATCGCTTTCCGTCTTTCACGCCGGTGTCCCTGACACGGCGGCAACGCTGATTGACCCGGCATTTGCAGAAATGAAAAAAGAACAAAAAGGGGGGGGGGTGAGCATGGCAGGGAACCAATTTCAGAGCCTCGCCTTCACCGACTTGACGAAGGCTCTCGCTTTGTCGACGGTAGCACTGTGCGTTTACGTAAGCCGCATCGTCTTCGTTGTCGTTATTTCTGGTCGCTAGAAGATGATGCGTCGCACAGATCTGTTACTTCCCTCAAGGTGACCGCTTGCCGAAATGTAGCTATATGGAGGACAGCGTAACACGGTTGCAAGCAGTGACTTAGTTGTGTCTTTTGTTGACGTGGTAAGAAGAGCTGGATAGGACAAGCGGTGTCCTTCGGAAAACAGGACCCTTTACTTGACCTATTGTTTCTATTGTTTCATGTCTCGTTTTTCATATTTTTTACAGCGAGGCTGTATATGGCTAGGACTCCACGAATTTTTCGTGTTTGTGCGTCAACAATAAAAAAAGTGAGCGTGGGCCGGTCCCGAAGGTAGTGCAATACCGGGCCGACCCATGGCGGAAGTGAAGCAGGCTTCAAGCAATCCGCCCCTAATAATAGGCACGAGCAGGAGGCGTTGCCATATACGCAAAGGACAAAATGTATGTGCAACCATGCATACACCCTTGCCTTGCAAGAGGACAATGGCACCGCCTGTGCAAACGAAAGACGTAGTAATTGTGATATCCATTGTGTGTATGTATCTCCAGTCACACCCAAGTATGATATCGGGAAGTTCATGACCACACACTTTGCCTGGGCTAGCAGTGATGACATTACCACTGTGATCGTCGTTGGAGGCGTCAATGTGGACATTTCAAAAGCAGGCAAGAAATGGTTCACTCCGTCTGGGCTAGAAGAGTTCGGTTTGAAGTGCCACACCAATCCATCTGACTGAACTACTCAACAACGGTCGTGAACAGATTTAACTTTGGCCAATACTCTGTCTAAGGTTGTAACCGAACCAATCAGTGTGTATTACAGTAATCAGAAAGCTGTTGTCACTACCATTACGGAATGATGAAAATTAGTTCGTGCACTTTTCTCTAACCCCGTGTGATGTCCTATAGCTTCGCTGGTGATCCACCTTTCCAGACTGGAATGGCTCCTCAATTTTTGTGTCCCATTCCAATCTGTGAAGGTGGATAACCAGCGAAGCTGTAGCACATCACACAGAATTAGACAAAATGGCTTCTCATTTTTTTTTCTTCTGGCGCTTTTAGGCCACACTTGGCCCTTGCGCCATTCCAACACTACATATCATCATCAATTTTTTGTTCCTTGGCTCCGTGAGAAAGAGTGTCATAAAAAAAAAAGAAGAATGCTGAACCACAATATCATCTTCGAAAGCGCTCACCATAACGTGGATAAACATTTCGCACTTTAAATCTGCGTTTTCTGCGCACTTGCTGGAGCACTGCGATTTGCATGTCTGCTTCGCCCTCGTTACAACTTATGGCGGCCGTGTGCGGAATGGTGTCAGTCGAATGCGCTGTTATCTGCTTTACGAGTGACGTAGATCGCCGCACGTATGAAACGCTTGTTCCCGAGCCTCACGGGCTTTGTTTTTTGCACGGTGCAGAAAATCACGCGTAAAAGTCCCTTTTTGCGTCTATTCGCGTTCTCTAGACGTTGTCGTTGTGCAGCTGATCTTCATGCACGTGTGCGTTTTTTTTCGTAACCGTAACCGGATTCCTTGATGAAAATAACAAATATAAAATAAAAGGGACGCGTGGCGTGCTCAAAATGCACATGTTTGCAACTCATTTGCATGCGAAGAGTCTTGCTCAGCTATACGGGCGGGGTAATAACTTTGACCCGATGCGTGAGTAACTAGAACTGGGTCAGATGACTGGCAGTTAGAAACGCCGAACTGCTTTTGCTTCGTGTGCACTGCTGTAATGTATACTACTGGCCAGTTTTTCGTCGGGAAAAAGCGGCATCGTGATATGCTCGCTTTCAGCCTCTCCTGCAAACGCCGCTAAAATGGTTCTGTCACACACTTCATAACAAAATGGGCCGTTTGCTTGTGCGAGTTCCTTCTCAGACTAGACTTCCAATCAAGTCAAATGTTGACGACTCTCCCAAAAAGCCTATGTCGCCCCCTCTAAAGAAACAAAACAAGAAAGACCGCGTGATCCTAAACTAATATCTATTTATAAACTGTTAGATTACCCGTCTTGACTAATCATTACCTGATCATGTCAAGAAAACAGACTGCGTTACTAATGGGAAAATACGTAATGTTTATGCACTTAGGTGAATACCTTACGCCTTGTTGCCTATATTGGTTGGGAATATTGGTTGGGAATTTAGCAAACTCAGGTATAATGAATAATGTCCCATTAAGATCTAAAATCACGAGTACGAAAATGTGAGAAATTTTATGTATTACCCACAATTCTCACGGGAGCTGAAAGATCCCACGCCAAGTGTTCCTCCTAGTAATATTTTTAGGGAACTCTGTGCGACAGAGAACGCGTTCAGCCCTCAGGAAAGCAGCGGCGGGTCATCGCACGCGAAAACGGGATAGCGAACATGTGCGGCCAGTAGTGAGGAGAGAGAGAGAAAAGATGGAGACGAGGGAGGGACGACAGGGAACACTCGGGCAGGAGGTGACTGGGTCGTCTTTAAAACTGTCATCATATCGGCAGGCGGTCTCACATTGGGGAAGGGCGCATCGGGAAGCACGAGGCGAAGAGGAGCTGCTGTGTTTCGGGGTAAGGGAAAAATCTCTGTAGGGGATAAAAAGGGGAAAACGTTTGAGGCTATCGCACTCTTGCGAGAGGCCCCAGTCTTCGGGGCGCCGAAGGAAGCGGGTCGTGCTCCACTGTGCTCCAACATAGGTGCGCGTAAGGGCACGAGTGCGGAAACGCGGGGCAGGGTGCGAAGAACAAAGCGATGGGGGAGGGGGATTTCGGGGAAGCGTGAGTTCAGGAAGCAGGGACGAAGTGGGGGAAAACAGGGACCGGGGCAAGCAAGGGGAAGAGAGTGAGGGAAGAGAAGCCCCGCCATGGTTTGCCCGGGGACCCCGCTTCGTCAAAAGAGCCCGCCCTGGATTCCCGGGCCCCGGGTCGTTGACCCGGGTACCGCCGTCGAGTGCGGTGGCGGCGTGCCGGTGCAGGTAACGCGCATCGATTGGATGCGTGCGCGCCCATAGCCCTTTCCCTATATCCCGCGAATCTTCTCCCTTTTAACCTAGCGAGCGCGCTGTCTCGTTCCGGCGCGTTTGAGGCTACTTTCCCGCGTTTATGTTTTTAAAAATTTTTTTGGTACTTACAGTGCCCTGCGTGTTTTCTACGACTTTTTTACGGGTGCCCATGCGAAAACACGTGTGCATGTGCTTAAGCGTCCGCATGTTTGCACTCGGCTATTATTCTGCACGTTGTTCCTTGTGTTGCAAGCCTGTCGCTTCGCCGCTTGGAGGCGTGCCTTCTCGACTGGAGCGTGCTCCACTCTCTCCTGCACCTGTTTCTACTTCCGGTTACCTGACTTCCGGGTGAGAGGGTCGTCAGTGACAGCGAGCGCGTGCGCGCATTGTACCGGCGCGTCTTCGATAAAGCAGGTGCAAAGAAAAGTGAAGAGAAACTACTACTTTGTTGTCACCTGTACAGAGATGCAATAATGTCATCCTCTGTGACAATCCCCGAGTTGTGATGCATGACTTAGGGTTCTGCTTCATGTATGTTCTTGTTACAATATGTATTTACCGTCGACTCATCGAAATGTGACTGGTTCGGTTTGGCGTGATGAGCGTTCATCTTAATTTCCTTTCTTGTTCTCGAAATTAAAACCAACATACGAGTCTTTGCCACTAATGGTAGCGAAGGCTAATATTTTTCACCTCGCAATCAAGCTACAAAGAACGCAGGAAGTTTATCTGCGAGCATAAACTAAGAGCTTTCAGAGGGAAGCCTCGGGGACAGTGAATTTTTTTCTAGCAATACAAATAATAATATTTATCGAAATACTATCTAAAACGACATAAGGCCTAACAAGTGTCCCGGAGCCTTATGGCATGGTAGCATATACAGCACATAAAAAATTATAGCTAAAGAAATGCATATAGATACAAATTATACAAAAGAACAATGTATGCATATTGACTCGTAATGAAGTCGAATGTGTGACGGAAGCCCGTCTGGTCGGGATGATACATTTTTAATGGAGCGGTGAGAACACCAACAAAAAAAGAAAATAAAAAAAGAAAGGGAAAAAGAAAAAAGATTTTCACTCATTGCGAATAAAGCTGCCGGGGGGAGGCGAAACGTTATTAATTTTAAGATCCATTTTTTGCTGGTGTCCTGACACCTCCCTTAAAAATGGACTCAAAATATGACTCTTTTGAGTCGTATTACAATAATCATTAATACAACTTTGGTATTTCAGCTGATGCAGCACATAGTTTAGAAACATGCCGCAAAAACACATTCATACATGCATATAGATATACTGAAGTACACGCCTTTGCATATCCGCGTATTCATATCCATGTTCCCTTTACATAGACAGGACAGAGAGTGGAAGAACAAAGACACACTACCGAGTCCATTTCTGCTAGAAGTACAGTCTAGGCGTAGATATTGGGTGGCAAGAGACTTCAAAACTTGCATGGTGAAGTTTATTTAAGAGTCACTGCATATTGTAAGGTAACGACTGTATCTTCGGTATCGGCCCGTTGTTGTCGGTGTACGGACATCGATACGCTTGAAACTAACCATATACAGCTTCGCTGCAGAAAATGAAACGCTGTGCGTCTTAGGGGACCAATACGTAAGTATTTCGACATTAGTGACCACTATCGTTTGCGCAAGGTTAGTACGCACAGTACCGCTTTGGAGCGACTTTTCAGTGTCGCTGCAGATGCCTGCAGAAGAAAATGAAAGACGATGACCTGCAAGAAACCTTAAAAAGCAACGGGGAAAATAAACAACATGAGAATGGCTGCAGAGGACGCACTGAAAGAGCCAGGGCAGCTTGTTCTAGTTACTGTATTCGTGCGCTGCATATATCAGTTGGAAGGAAATTAACGTAAACGTAATCGATTACCTTTAGTAGTTGAGCAGATACATGACCTTTGCTTCTGTTTGTTTTTCAAGTGTTAACTATCGAAAATTGGCGTACTCGAAGGGAGCCCTAGCTAACAAGTGCAATAAAACCGAAAAAAAAGAGCCAGTAATGTTACTAAACACTGTGAAAACAAGTGTATAACAAAAAAAACAGAGCAATATAAAAGCAACTCTACGGATCATTAAAGAAATATTAAAAAAAAACGCTCGGTTCTAAGAGCACCAGAACACAAACCAATAAAAAAAGATGACGAGGGAACATCGAGAAATTTAAAAATTCACTTTTGTTAGTGTGCACCGCGAATTTACGAATTCATGGTTATGGGCTTATGCCAGGCATTTTAAAAGAAAATCCGCGAAGTTGGCCCTAGTGTGAAGGTGAATAGGAGCCGCCATTCTTTCCTATGCAGTAAATATAGCAGTCTGTGTTTTGTTAAGAGCTGCAACCTTATGATTGATGTTTCATCGCCCACGCAATGTAAGCCCATGCCAATTCTGTATCAGCAACCTGGTTACACGGCAGCAACTCGCAATCTCGTCTGAGCGACGGTACATCACACGCGAGCGCATTACGAGACGTCAATTACGTGTCGTACGTCACACAGCTTGCTGACACAGTCAGGCAGCACGCCGAGCATAAAAAAGCCACCCGTCAAGTCGAGCACAAGATTATTCGCAAGTACGGGTCGAGGCTGGGCCATTTGCAGAGCAGGAAGCGACGATGTTCCGTGGCACCAGACGAAAAAAAAATGAATAAAGACAAACGTAGATGGCGCTGGACTACACGTCGGCGCTTGTCGTGTTTGTCTAGTCGTCTGACGAGTTGTTATAACCGCTACCGGCCCGACTACGCCCTCGCCGGTATTGTTTCCTTCCGCTTCAGGAATCGATTAACCGCTGCGACCCAGACGCTCGCTTCAGCGTGGTTAGCCTCGTGTGTTTGATTTAGGTGCCTACATTCCACGTTCCTTCTTTTCTTGTTTCCCCGGATTTACTCAACCTCTTTCTTTTTTTGTTCCCGAAACTGCCTACATTATTCTTCCCTACATTCCCCCTCCCTGCCTTCCGGCGCCAGGTAGGTGCCCTTGTTCCCTTCTTTTTTTATGCACTGGTTTCCCTGAGGCCTACTTCGACTCGCCGTGCTCTGCAGTATCGTCTTAATGCTCACTGGGCAGTTCTTGTGGCATTCATTGTTGCTTGATTTGAAGACTGGCACAATTTTCTTTTCCCTGGAACAGAAATATTTTAAGGTAGATTTCCCATCGATTCCGTCTACAGCATCATTTACCTTT